>NC_081529.1:3765277-4497777 GCF_030273125.1 Centropristis striata
ACAAGAGAGACCTTCTTCCAAGGCTTACAAGTGTCTTTACAATACCAATATCAGAAACCATAACAACAAAACTTAATAAGAAAAAACAAAAACACAAAACAAAATCCCCAAGTCCACTAATGAGGAATCTAAAGAGCACAAGCTGTCTCTACAGCTCATGGTGAGTAAATAAATAAAGAGCCCTCACTATGTTAAAGTCTTCAGGAGAGGACATAGACCATCACCCAACACATTCAGAGACAGCAACCTTGCACTCCAATACAGTAGCCAAAATATGACATAACTTGTCTGAGCACGTGGATCCCTACCTTTATCAACGTTAAATTCAGGACACTGCACAGGGCACTGGCAAAATGCAGAAAAAAGGCTTCCTCTTTCCTGTGTCTCGTTGATCCACAGGTATCACAAAGTTAGAAAAAAAACCTGACATAACATGTCAAAACTCTGAGTAGTATTTCCAATCCAAGCAGATCCACAGTGTGTCTGCCAAGTGGTGTGTCCAGTCTGTGGAGAGCACACATTCTAAATAGACTGTCTGTGTGTTCTGTGTTCTAATTTATGTGCAGACATTAGAACACAGAAAAACACACGTTATCATTTCAAATCATAACATCATAGAGAAATATGATTTGAAAAGATTCATTTTACATGTCAAGGTGGATCTTCACTTAAAAAAAAAATCTCTTGCAATCTGCATTGCATTCTTTCAATACTTCCTTCAATACATCCATCTTGGATATCAAGTTCAACCCATTAGGCAGCCTAACTGACACAGGACTTGAAATAAGCTGTGGCTTCATATCTTCACAGTATTTAGTATCCCATCTAACAACAATGAAACACACACACACACACACACACACACACACACATATATATATATATATATATATATGTTTTTGTTTCATATATAAATAGACAGTTCTGTGTAAAAGTATTAGGCAGTATGAACAAATGCCTCATAGAATTGATGCTGGTTTGAAGGCAAAGGGTGGTCACGTTAAATATTGATTTGATTTAGATTTTTCTTCACGTTCACTCACTTTGCATTTTGTTATTTGATGAAAATATCATCAATTCTACTTTTGAAAGCATTCTTATTTCATATATTATTTTTCACACCTGCCTAAAACCTTTGTACTGTCAAATAAAATCTTGCAAAATATTAAATAGAAGTGGAGTTTTCCTCTGGAAAATAAAGACAAGAGAGAAATTCTTCCAAGGCTTACAAGTGTCTAGACAGTGAATGTAACATACATTTCAACATGAAATGAAATGATTTGAAATTAAATAAAATAAAATTTAATTAAAACACATAATGACACCTCTCTCTAGTGGACAAGGAAAAGCTCCAAAAAAAGTTTAGTACAACTGGAGTTTTCCTCTGGAAAATAAACACAAGAGAGAAATTCTTCCAAGGCTTACAAGTGTCTAGACAGTGAAAATGACAAACATTTCAATAACAACAATAACATAAAAACATATATATAGTTCTGTGACAAAGTCTTAGGCAGTGTGAACAAATGCCTCGTAGAATTGATGCTGGTTTGAAGGCAAAGGGTGGTGACGTTAGATATTGATTTGATTTTGATTTTTCTTCACGTTCACTCACTTTGCATTTCGTTATTTGATGAAAATATCATCAATTCAACTTTTGAAAGCATTCTTATTTCATAGTATTTTTAACACCTGCCTAAAACCTTTGTACTGTCAAATAAAATCTTGCAAAATATTAAATAGAATTGAAGTTTTCCTCTGGAAAATAAAGACAAGAGAGAAATTCTTCCAAGGCTTACAAGTGTCTAGACAGTGAAAGTAACATACATTTCAACATTGAATTAAATTAAATTAAATTAAATTAAATTAAATTAAATTAAATTAAATTAAATTAAATTAAATACAATTAAAACACATATTATGACACCTCTCTCCAGTGGACAAGGAAAAGCTCCAAAAAAAAGTTGAGTACAATTGGAGTTTTCTTTGGGAAGATGAACACAAGAGAGACCTTCTTCCAAGGCTTACAAGTGTCTTTACAATACCAATATCAGAAACAATAACGACAAAACTTAATAATAAAAAACAAAAAAACAAAACAAAATCCCCAAGTCCACCAATGAGGAATCTAAAGAGCACAAGGTGTCTCTACAGCTCACGGTGAGTAAATAAATAAAGAGCCCTCACTATGTTAAAGTCTTCAGGAGAGGACATAGACCATCACCCAACACATTCAGAGACAGCAACCTTGCACTCCAATACAGTAGCCAAAATATGACATAACTTGTCTGAGCACGTGGATCCCTACCTTTATCAACGTTAAATTCAGGACACTGCACAGGGCACTGGCAAAATGCAGAAAAAAGGCTTCCTCTTTCCTGTGTCTCGTTGATCCACAGGTATCACAAAGTTAGAAAAAAAACCTGACATAACATGTCAAAACTCTGAGTAGTATTTCCAATCCAAGCAGATCCACAGTGTGTCTGCCAAGTGGTGTGTCCAGTCTGTGGAGAGCACACATTCTAAATAGACTGTCTGTGTGTTCTGTGTTTTACTTTATGTACAGACATTAGAACGTCATCATTTCAAATCATAACATCATAGAGAAATATGATTTGAAAAGATTCATTTTACATGTCAAGGTGGATTTTCACTTAAAAAATAATCTCTTGCAATCTGCATTGCATTCTTTCAATACTTCCTTCAATACATCCATCTTGGATATCAAGTTCAACCCATTAGGCAGCCTAACTGACACAGGACTTGAAATAAGCTGTGGCATTACTGTTACTTCAATGTCTTCCAGACACTGACAGGGGTAGTGTTAAAATGTAACTGAATAATACTAAACTTAAAGTAAAGTACTAAAAAGTACAGTTTTGAAATCAGTAGTAACAGTAGATTGACAGTGGAAACAACTCAGCTATGCATCAACAGTTTCCTTTGATGGCATCATGATATATACTTTAAAGTATTTTTGTTCATAATGGAAAGGGTTAAGGTTCCCTCTCTTCATTTCCAGTCTTACCAAGTTTAAATAAGCTATTTAAACCAACAGCAGTACTTTAGAGTTATGGTAAACCTGCTAAATAATGCTGATAGTCAGTGCATGGAGTCTTCTTGTGATTGATATGAAGACTTCAATTGATAATGACACAGATGGCTATAAACTCAAGGAATTTATATTTGCCTCAAAATGAATTCACATAAATGTATGTATAGCTTCCACCCAGCTGCAGTGTCACCTAACTGTCCATCTATTGTTTTCCGCTTCGCAGGTTGTAGCAGGTGTCAATATAATAGCTTGCTTTTTGCTATTTATTTTTCACAAAATAGAAAATACTGTCACTTCATTGTGTGATATAATGTAATATCTTTTTTAAGGAAAAATGTACTGTATCACATATCTTGCAGTTCTGTCCTCTGCATACAGTGAATAACAGCCAACATTTTATCAAAGAACATTATCTTGAAGAGGTATTTCTTTCTCTGTACAGCCTCACATTAGCTGTTTGAGGAAGATGCAGCTGGTCCTAGTTTGAATCTCACCAGCCCCCCCACATATGCTGCTTCAGGAGTCTCAAAGCTTCTGGATCTGGCAGCCTACAAAAGGTACTGGAGTCCAGCAGGGGACATCCTGAGAGGGGGAAGTGGAGTTCAGATAAACGCTAATCAGCCTCAGGCACAACGAATAATGTTACCATGATACAACCTGCTCTCAGCAACCGTCTCAAATCTATTTGGCATAAAGAATCCAGGCACCTCTGCAACTGCAACTGCACAGTCATGCTGGCCTAAAGAAAATACAACAAAGGAGGAGATTTGGGTTGTTGGTTATGTTGTTGTTATGCAGGCTTTTTGACCCTTTCTAGTTTTGGCTTCCCCTATTGGCCTTTACATTTAATGAGATTTTAATCAGAACCAATTCAGGGACATTTTGGACCCTGAACATACAAGCAAGGCCCTTAAAGGGACAGAGCACCCCAAAATCAAGAATACATATTTTTTATGTTACCTGTTCTATTTATTCATCTAGATATTTTTGGTATGAGTTGCTGAGTAAGGATATTCGTCTTCTCGCCAATATAAATTAACTATATGGCACTCTGCTTATCACGCTCAAAGTGCCATAAAAATAGGCTACATTTGAACAATTTAACAGCAGTGTCTTTCCAGAAATCATGACCGTATTACTCAAGAAAATCCACAGACCTTGTTGTGAGCAGTTTCATGTAGGAACTATATAACTGTTGAGTTTTAATGTAGTACGTTCCCTCGTCACATGGCAGCTGCATAAGCTCAGTCAGGACAGGAAACAGAAATGGTTAGTTCATGACTCAACTATTCGTCCTCCAGTTTGAGTCTCTTGTTGATTGGTCATGTGACAGCTGGAGAGGCTTTAAGCTGAGCAGCAGAAATGAGTCGACTCGTTCGTGTCTCATAATAGATTGTCGGGATTGTATCTTTCGTTTATTTGTTATGTGACACGAAGCTTAGCCACAGGGCTTAAAAAAATGTTTAATTTACCATCCTAAAGTTAGTGTTCCGAATCAATAAAACTTCCTTACACTAATCTCCAACATTCAGCAACTCTCACCAAAACAATCTGGATTAATAAATAGCACTACAAGTAAGAGGAAAAATATGTATTTTTTTTAATTTAGGGGCTAACTTTATCTAAAAGAGAACAGTGGATAATAATGGAGTAAGTGTAACTCCCCTGTGAATAATAAAGGTGACAGGAAAAAATAGTGGAGATAAAAAAGAAAGAAAGAAAGAAAGGAAATTACTGCATAATGTGAGGCATAGATATGCTGTGCATCTTTTCCTGCAGGCCTGTCTCAAAATTGTTGGGAACGTTTCAGTGTCATTTCCATTTAATTATGATCAAGGGCCATAAAAAGCATCCTTGGCTCTATTATGACAACAGTGATACTTTGATATTCAAATCCTGCCCACATCCCGTGTCGAAAAAAACAGTGACTCATCTATTCTGATTTAAAGAATCACCCATTATCATTTGTTTGTGGTAATTGTGGTCCAGCAAAGTCAAATGCTAAAGTTTACTTCTCCTCTCAGCTCAGCTCAGCTCATCATCATTTCTCTGAGCTCATCATCCGTTTTTAGAATCCTCTTAGCGCTCCTGTCTAATTAACTCTAATAATGACTAAAGCATATTGGATGTATTTCTCTCCAGACTTCACAATGACTCCACACACCTCAGGCACTGTTGGGCTAAAACCTCTGGCAATAACTCTCATGGAGATTATGCAACCATACAGCTTTTATTCATGCAATGGCATTCCAGGGCATAAATAAACCTCGCTTCATCAGCTGGAGAAATAAAAGAATAATGTGTACAGAGAGCATGCTAGGATCTGTTAAATAATATTGTACATTACAAGCAATGACTCATTGATAAAATGACTATGTGACCTCCAGTTAGTGATCTATATAAAGTGGAAATTCAAAAAAATAACAACAAATATGGTAGTTGTTTGTTTGCTCTTTGAATGAAAGTCTTAATGAGTAAAATGTGAGGTAGTAATGCTGATGAGGCTGCTTGTGGCTATCAGCTCGAGTGATTACAGTTTCATTTTGGCTCCTGAAAACGTTGCGTTTTCCTCCTCTGTTTCTCCTCAGGGAGGAAGTCAATTTAAATGAAAATGGAGACCATCTCACATACACACACACAAAAAAAATGACCAAGCTTTGAGGAATTTAAAATGATTTTCAGACGAGCACAGAAGTCATCCAGAAGCTGCAGAGTTTAGTATTGTGAATTAGATCATTTAAAATTCAATTAAAGTACCCTATGACCCACTCATATCCAACTGTCAATACCCTCAATGAAGTATGTGTGTGCCTGTAGGCCTGTGTGTTTTATTTGGAGAAGAATACTGAAGGTAGCCTATTCTCATAGAGATCCAAAGCAAGGGTACTTACAGTGCTGCTGCAGTTACCAGGGGGAAGTGTATTTAATTAACTTAACTACTAACATAACTAAAAATAGAAATTGTGATTTAATTAAAAGAGATATTCACAGGCCTATGTGTGTTGAGGATGAAACTAAACAACCAAATAGGCTAACCCTAACCCTAAACAGTAGCTTAAAGTAGGCTGTTGCTAAATGCTAGAAGATGTTAGCTAAAAGAAATGGATACACAATTAAAATAGCTAGTTAAGTATTGAATAAAAGTTGAAACAGTTAGCTAAAATATTAATAAACAGTTAAATTAATGTGATAAAAGTAGGCTAATAAAAACTTTTTTTTTTTAAATAGTGAAAAGTATTGGATAACCAGTTGAAATAGGCTAGCTATAGTTAGCTTAAGGTTTGAAATACGTTTTAAATTGAGCCTGAAAGCCTGAGCTTAACTGGAAAAGTAATGGATATCTTAGATCAAAGTATTAAATACACAGTTAAAACTGTTAGCTGAAATAATAGTGAATAAACGTAATTAGGTGAAATAGTTTGCTAAAAGGAGGTTAAAATACAGAGTTGAAATAGCTGAAAGTAATGTACAAATGGTTTAAATAGTTTGCTCAAGGTAAAAAAAACAAAACAGTAAAAATAATAAATAGGTAGCTTAAAGTATTGAACAGACAGTTGAAATAGTTACCTTAAAATACTTTTTTTTATAAAAACAGTTTAGATATAGTTAGCTATAGGTAATGGATAAACAGCTAGCTTAACGTATGGAATAAACAGCTGGAACAGGAAGCTACAAATAGGTAAATTGATAAACAGCTGAAATAGTAAGCTAAAAGTTATGAATAAAACAGTTGAAATAGTTAACGAGGGTATGGATATATGGTACCATATCCTACATGGTTGAAACGTCCAAGTAACGTGAGTAGCATGAATGCTACTTTGAACAAAGACAATTTGGTGCAAATTTTACCCAAGCAACCTAAGCATTGTCAATTCAAATGTATGATTATTGTTTTTTTTTTTTTATTGTTGACAGTCACTGTATGATTCATTCATAACAACATATTTGGAACATAACAGGTAGAATTAATGGTTTGTGGGGTTCCCAGACTAAATAAGATGAGAAGACTATATGAGGAAGAAGCCCTGTGGTTAATTTTGGTCAAGCAGCTGATGTTATGTATTATAGCAGAAAGACACAGAGAAAGTGCTTTCATTTCTTGTAAACAAAGTAGGCTACACAAATCTATTATTCTCTATTATAGTGTCTAGAAAATCTTTCAAATTCTGTTTGTCATGAAAGTATTTAAAATCTGAAGTAATTTGCCAACCCGTTGCAAAAGGTAAATCTTTGATGATTGAGATTAAATGTGTTGAATAACAGCAGGCACAATTTAGCTCAATTTCAATGAGATGACTCTGGGTCTTCAGCCCTGACTGCCTTATTAGCTTTCAATGAGGTTTAGTGGGTGCAATACTCTATCAAAAAACTCTTCTTTCTTTATTTTTCATGTTATATTGTATTATTCATTGTGGTATTATAGATTGCACAAAAAAAAATCAATAATCCTCTATGCCTACACATATTTCCCTAATGAAAACCTTTTAATCTGCTGTAATGAACAGTTGATGTGAAGAATTGCCAGCTGGTTCGATGAGACCCCAACACACTTAGTGTGACAGCAGAAAGGTCAAACTACAAGGAGCGCTCGTGGGAAGCCTATTAGTGATTCAACACCTGCCAGATCCTGTGAGGGATTTGTTGTTTTTCCTCAGTGGGAAGGTTAAAGGTTAGATACAGCAGGATGACAGCGGCAGCAGCGTCAAACCCGGTAAACACCATTAACATGGTGCGTATGACAGTTTTTTCTTTCACAAAGACAGGTGTTATTCATCAACTGGCCACTTGAGGTCCCCAGTCCATTACCAATCCTTAAGCATTGAGTATAATGTGTTATATGTGAAAATAAATTAAATTACTGATATAATGATTGGTACAAACACACTAAAATCATACCAGGATTTTTTTTTTAACCTTTTAGTGCAGGGGAAAACTTTCCTTCCTGCAGGTAAACTGTAAGTGCTGACACACCAGACTAAAACATCAACTCTTGGGCTTCCTCCGTAAGCACAGCCTGCAGCTCCTCCACTGTCCAATGTCAGATTAATATTAAAATTCAGAGCACCTTCAGCATGTCTCTAAAGTGCCATGTGGTGTAGGATGCTATGTTTTTAATAGCTTCTATTCTTATTCTGGATCCCAGCAGGTGTAAATGCCTGTCGAAGACTGAAGGTCAAAACAAACCACTTAAAACATAATTGTGTGTATGAATGGCTCTGCTCTGTTAGCTTTATGTGCATTCAGGTGAAGGTTTTTTTAATGCATGAGCTGTCTGAACGTAAGGGATTTTCTGTTATTGAGTATCTTATTGAAGTGGAAAGAAATCATGTAACTATTTAATTCAACTGGTGCAATATAAATGCAATGGCTGCATGTTTTTTTTTAACAGCCAAATTATTTCCTCGCCTAGTCTCTGCCACCCACATGCACTAACCCTGAATATAAGCACCATGCTTTTGGCTCAGCACATTTAATCTTAAAGCATGCTTGTGAGGAGAAAAAAAGCAAACCAACTTGAGGAGAAGTTTTTGGCTTGGCTAATAAAAATAGATTATTACTTTGTCCTAATTATACTTGGATTTGCTGAAGATTCATAGAAACATGAAATGGTATTTTTGTCATGAAAAAGAAGCCTGCTACAGTTCTTTTCAAGAATAACAACAGCAGGGAGAGGTACATTTAGTCTTCATTAAGATAACAAATGTGCATGTGTACAAAGAAGGGGTTATTTTCAGCCCAGACTGTCCTCACAAAAAACAGCCATATTTTCTGTGCAAGCACCCTATTATGACCCATATTTACGTTTGTTGTTCCGCGGTGACCTTTAGTGGATGTAGAAGATATGATCATGATGTCTGCATCAGGAGGAGGGTGGATGGATTATCAAACAATCACTCTCAGGCAGGAGACCACTGTATTTGTCCTATCTGAAACCAAAACCCAATGTTGAGTTAATAAATTAATTATCCTTAATCGCTATTCTGAATTTAGGTTGTGGGTCTGGAGCCGATCCCAGCTGATATTGGGCCGCCAGTCTGTCACAGGGCAGACACGTAGAGACAGACAACCAATCACGCTCTCATTCACTCCTACGGGCAATTTAGAGTCACCAATTAAACATAGGCTGCATGTCTTTGGACTGTGGGAGGAAGCCATAGGACCTGGAAAAGACCTATGCTGACACGGGGAGAACATGCAAACTTCACACAGAAGAGCTGCAAGATGGATTAAACCCTGCGAGCCTCTTGCTGTGAGACGACGTTGAGCCTGTAGCCCAGACGCTGAGTTATTTTAACTTATGAACATAACTACATTAAACGAACCACGTCAAGGGACTACGTCAAAGATGCAATTACCTAACGTACGGAGAACGTCTTCTTCCAAAAAATTACCCCATAGGACATTTTTTTAGAAGTTTATAAACTATATTTATGTTCATTGTTAGACAGCGGCCTCTTGTGGCCATAATGAGAATATAAAGAACAACAAAGTCAGGGTGGGAGGTGTGGTGGATGGGTCAAACAGGATTTTTTTCTCTGGAGAAAGGTGTTTGTGTATAAATTAACTTCTGTGTTCTACGTCATGTTCTACGTCTGGTTTTACATCACCTACATAATAACCTCACATCCCGCAGTAGTTATTTAACCCCAAACTCTTATTTCTAATCCTAATCATGTAGTTTAGTTTAGTTTAGTTTAGTTCTAAACCTAACCATGTCATTTTGTTGGTTAAACCTAACCAAACTGTGACCATCTGACAACTTTCAGATTAAAAATGATTTAAGTGATTTAAAAGTAAAATGTTATTCATAGCAGTGATCCTTTAACCCATTGAGGCCTAAAACTGCCTGTAAAACCTCTGGGCGATTTTAAAATAAGCCCCTAAAACCTGAAGTTTTTCCGGAAATTCAACAGAAGTGTCAACGCTTCTACTAAATAATAGATTTTTCTGCCTCTGTAGCAGATAGAAATGAAATTCAAAAAGTATTTAAGAGCTTATACAAATACTACAAAACGACGTATCCGCTTTCCAGGCTTCAATGGGTTAAGTAAGCCGTTTCCGTTAACCACATTTTTAAAAATGCAACTATGTGACTGTTTCACTACAAATTCACTAAATATAATATCATACATGAAATTTTGAGAGTCATATGCAAATGACCTATCATACCATTTAGCTATGAGGACGTGTTGTTTTTACCTTGACAGTCTTTCAGATGTTTTATATCCATCTTGCAGAAAGTGGAACCACAGCACACATGCAGAGACTAATGAAATACATCCCATCCATCGTCTGTAAAACCCCACATCAAACTGTCCCAGCCTCTAGTAGACCCCCAAGGATAGAATTTGAAACAAGAAAAGAGAAATGAGGTGTGATTTATGAAATCCCATGCCTCTCATCTAGGCAGAAGAAGAGATTCTTGAAGTGCACACTCGTTCAAAGAAACATCAAGCAGAGCAAGGAAACTTAAAATTAGCCTTCTAAAATCACTGTAAGACAGAAAATCACATTATTGCCTTGGAGCAGGCTAAAATAATTACGTCTGAGAGCAATATATTCCAACATTGGATTAAAGAGGATATGAGAACAGGGAGCAGACCCAGCAGACAGTGAAACATGATGAGGCAGGCAACCAGCTATCCCACACAGCCAACACTGTGCTGAAAAAAAAAATGCTACAGCAGATGCCACATTCATACTTCTTCCAGTACTTCTTCCAGTTCTTGCCAAAGCTTCGTCCACAGACATAGTACGCTACAATAGGCACATGGCTAACAGAGCAATGCTAATAGGTGGGATGCAGGTGTGGTGTGCAGACAGCTACAGTTGCCAAAAAACATTAAGCATTTATAGAGTTGGCAGCTGCAGCCAGTAGTTATCCAGGTGTAATGATGATCTCAGCATTGCTAATTAGTAAATCTATACTGTATTGGTCTTCTGATATAAAGACAGATTGCATTGCTTAGGACTCTGAGGCACTACATGACAAATGGCTTTCCCCTCAATCTGCTCAGAATCAATCATCATGATGTATGCTTCCAGTGCCCTTTCATATTCAAATGAGGAAGACATTGGAGCGTAGGGTATCCGGGCAGCTGTGGAAAGAAGAACCCATTCAGGAGATTTAAAGGAGCGATCATCATCTCACATCAGTCATCTTGTCTTGGCTCTGTTGCTACATCTCAGTTTAGGGCTTCCATTTTTCATTGTCAGTCAGTTTTTATGGAGATGTTTTACTTGTTAAGTTGGGAAATTTAAGTTAACGTGTTTAAATTACCAGGTGTTCATGCAGCTGCTGTAAGGTATCACAGGAACAAGGTATGAATAACTTAAGCTAGGTGTACATTCAACCCAACAGCCTGGGTGTTTCATTTATCGCATTGGCATTACAGACAAAATTGTTTCTATACATCATTAACATAGAACAGTGTTGTAGGAATTGTTCAGACTGATCTCCCCTCAAAAACGACCCCATAGGTCATTTGTAAAGGCAGCAAAAAATGATCAATAACGTTTTTACGTTTTAGACTGTCCTCCCCCGCCCTCTAGCGGCTGTAATAGTTATGAATGACAGAGAGGTGGAGAATAAAACACAATAGTTGCACTTGGGGAGGAGTGGTGGAATGACATACTCTGGACTTTCACCCAGGAGAACGGGGTTTGTGTCCCATGTGAAAACAAAAGTAAACAATGTGATTTAAACATCACTGAACTCCTGTGCATCACGTTTTTGACATAACTACGTCACTTCTGGTAGTCACGGCATCCTCGTAACCGCTTTACTTCCTGCATTTATGGACTTTTTTTCGTTTTTTAAATTGTCTTTTATAAATTCTTACTCTGAAGTTTTTTTGCCCTAACTGTGTTACAAATATATGGGTCGTTATGGGTGGTATTGACAAATTACTATTGAATTATTATTCTGTTGATTATGTTGGAGATCTTGTTGTATAGTTAGAATTTTTGGGAAATATTGCCAGCAACTGCGAGGAGACAGTTAACTTAGCTTAGCATTTAGTTTCATTAATGTTTTCAAGTGTTTTGTCTGTACTGTTTGTTCTTCATTATGTTTTCTCTGTGCTGTCATTGAAAAATGAGGGGTTGCCCTCAATGACTCCTCGAAAAATAAATAAAGGATGAATGAAGAAAATGAAAAATTAAATATAGACTGGAAA
The DNA here is from genome assembly GCF_030273125.1 of Centropristis striata. Taxonomy (NCBI): domain Eukaryota; kingdom Metazoa; phylum Chordata; class Actinopteri; order Perciformes; family Serranidae; genus Centropristis; species Centropristis striata. The sequence continues at coordinate 3,777,509 of NC_081529.1, forward strand.
AAGGGGATGGTTGCTTGGCTTTGTCCGAGGGTAACAGAATATGCCTACTAGCAACTCTAAGGAAGGGATAATGTGCAGTGAGTGGATCATTATTGCAAAATAAACCCTGATAGGGTGATGCAGGTCACCCTGAAGGACTTTATTTTGCATTAATGACCTGCTTGTGGCACATTATCCTGCTTTCTGAGACTGTTCAACATAGTAACTTCATGTTCTTCGTCACGTTTGATGATTAGGTTTTATGTCACCTGGTTATTTAATGCAAATCTATCTTTCCATGTAGCTTTCCCCTAAACTTAATCAAGTAGTACTGTTGCCTAAACCTCACCAAACTGCGACTGTTACGTTTAGGTATGAGGATGTGTTGATCTCCTGCAATTGGTAGGGGCACAAAGGAGGGTAGGAACAAATAACACGTGGTTGTTTTAAGGACACATTACACCATTGTGTACTTATTAAAGTATTAATAACTTTCCGAAAATTTTTTAGGAAAGATGGATTTAAAAATGATTTGACTGCTTCCATTTCAAACTGCATCCATAGAAGCAGTCTGCTATTCAGAAAAGACAGACTGTCGACTGCAGTATTTGACCAATCAGACTGTAGTATTCACAAGTTGTGTAAAAAAGATCAGTCATTTCCATGTTACTATGTGGCAGATGATGTCTTGGCTACTCGTATTAACTTCCTAGAGTCTTGTCGTGACTTTGAGGTTGCCGGGCAACCAGCAGAGACAGTGAACCCATGAAATAGTTCACTACATAAGCCCTCCATAAAACCTCAACCTGTTGTTTTTTGTTGACTGTAGCTTCGTATCAACCATAATCATGTGAGAGTGGTAGAGATCTTCTCATCTGCAAAGAAATTGAATAAGCAAGTTTCTCAAATGTCTAACTTCTCTTTTTTGACCAAATGACTCTCAGCTCATCTGTAGGTGAGTTACAGAGTTAATTGAATGATTAAGATTAATTTGGAACTGTAATTTAAATATACCTATTCTGCTTCCTGACACAGTAGTGTGTTTTATTCCCTGTGGGTTAACTGTAAAGCATTGCCTCCCTCATGTTAACACCCATATTCTCTTTTCATACTCTGTCAGTTTCAGTAAAGATATCACCGTGCAGAATATTGCATAAGACATCCAGATATATTCTGTATCAACATTTATTCTTCTGTATGAGCAGACAGCAGTGTGTGGGAGAAGACTCGGTGTTGTGTTCTGCTTTCAGCTGCCGACTTTCTCAGCATATGTCTAGCCTTACAGATAATGTTAGAAATAGGAAATAAACTAATGAAATCCTCCGGTGTGCAGAAATGTAAAGCCTTTTGGTTTTTTTATGATGTCATAGGAATGCTCACTTTTAAGGACATGTTGCATGTCATGTCTATGCATTTTATGATTTTTGTATATCATTTAACATCCTGTTATATGACTTTCAAAACCAAGTAGGTCCATCTACGAACACGAGAACATATTTGACCATTCATCTAACTTTGTGAAACAGTCACCCAGTGTTATGACTGTGGTCATATTATAGTTATTGTTTAGCAAACTGCATTTGTATGTGTGCCCTGTGTTTTTGTTTTCCTTTTTTTATATGCAGATTGGAGTGTGCCATAGCCGTGGTGTTATTGGTGGAGAGGTTCCACGCCTCAATATTATGCAGATTGGGGTGTGCCATAGCCACGGTGCGATTGGTGGAGAGGTTCCACGCCTGGGCTGGGATTGGCTGCAGCCAGAACCACCTGGTTTAAATGGAGCCAAGATGGCGGCCGTCGGTGGCAGCAGACTTTTTCCCCTCATCCTCCTCTTCTCCCAACCGGTTCACACCTTTTGAGTTAACTTGTGGTTTTGGACTTAATTCCCTCGTTTTGAGCAGTAAGGGTGGTTTGCCAGGTTTTGTTTCTCATGTTCTCTTGTTTAAGTAGGTAGGGAGGTAAGATTTTGTATCTTTTGGTTTTTCAGGTAAATTTCTTATTTTAAGATAGAATTGTTTTGTTTGTTATTTTGGCTTTAGTCCACCCCTAAGTTGAAGAATATTTGTATTTACCTAAGTTCTCTTTGTAAATAAATATTTACCCATTCTTCAAACTTATCTTTGTTTGTGGCTACTTGGGATATGGGGAAGATGGGGCCTTTTCATGTTGTGCTCTAGGCCCCTAGACTGGGGCATAACAGCAACCATGTTTAAAACAGCAGTTTTAAACATGGTTGCATGACATGGTTAAAGTTTTGTAACATAAATACTCGCTTATATTTAGGCAACAAGTCTACTTGGTTATGTTATGGGAAATGTCCTGTATTTGTTTGATTCATCCATCCACCCGAGCCCCTTGCACACGGACTTTATCGCTCTTTATACTCCAACACCTGACTTGCAGAGTGTTTGCCTTGAGTGTCAATTGCTGCAGCGTGAAATGACATGTAAAAAGCAAACACCCAAAATGTCTTAAGAAATTGTTCATACGCCATTTGGTGATACCAGGCTGTCATGTTGCCAGGGGTAGCTCGGTGTCACATGATCACGGTGACATGTAATTAGTGAGCTCTGACAAGCCAGGCAGCAGCTGTGTCCGTCAGTGAAGTGCTCTGATTTATTTGTTCACCCTGATGCCATCAAAGCACTGAGCTCCCGTAGCACTGTCTGTTATCACACACTTACACACACCACTACTTAATTTTAGTGTCATTATGAAGATCTAGCAGCTCAGGGAGCAGTTCTCCGTAATTATATTCTCAACCTGTTTGAAATGACATGCTTGTGCGTGTGGATTAAGTGATTGGAATAAGCATTTCCCGCAGTTCTTTTTATTGGATTTCTCAAAATAGCTGATGTGCCATGCAGAACGTTGCACGCAGAGACAACTGGAGAGACAATTATATCTCACTTAAGTAATTGGTACTGAAAGAAAATAAAGTAACTGTCTGGAGAAACTATATAAGAAAGATTTAAAGTTGCCTGTGAGCATTCCCTGTTGCTACTCTCAATTCATTTGGAGCGATCAAAGACAATCAAACACACAGAGGTCAGCCCAAGAGTCCCACAAGGGCAAACACAAACAAACACAACACTTTCCATTATACAACTCTTTACTGAGTCATGGTTTGAACCACAGCAACGAGCAGGAGGTCAGGGGAATTGATTAGCCAAGCGTTGAATCATTCATCAAACATCGTCTTTTGCCGGCTAACAGTGAGCCGAGGAACTCATCTGAAGCGTTTGGACGAGAAAGAACATCTTTAATCATGGGTAAACATCTTAATCATTTACCACACAGGATGTGCGCTTTGGCACGAGGCCATTTGTCACTTCAGGGATGTCATCTGTGACAGGCCCTGCGCAAAAGAAGTGAAAGCAAAGCTCACAGAGAGACCTTTCCAATCTAACAAATGCTCCAGGTGAATGTAGAAGTATACAAGGCCATGCGGGAAAAGCCTGAAAAAATCACGCTCATGTATAGATTTACATTCATTATCATTGTTGAATGAGAGCCAATACACTTCACTGTAATGAGGATACATGCATTACTTAAGCTATACAGCAGATACAAAAATTCTGCAAATAACTAACTGACTTTGAATTTCACAACAGAAACAGAGTTGATCAGTTGATTTGCTATCCCAGGAGCATGCTTCTTTTTCACTCATGCACATGACATTGTGCTTAAGACTACAAGTCTTTTTTTTTGTAAAGGCTCTGTAGATACAGTAACACTTATTGGAGCCCTCATTAACTGCTTCAACATGTGGAGAAATCTTAATAGGCCTGTTGTGCCGAGAAGTTGCTAAGCTATGATACACAATAAAACTACATATGTTGCTCCTTTACACTGTATAAGAGAAGTAGATCTACCCACCGTGACATCAACCATGAAAGTTTTTAAGCCTTGATTTTGTCTTTTTGGTGTTTGCCATCTTGTTTTTTTGGAGCTAGAGGTTACTATATTTGGACAAGTTGGTGGAGCTAAGGAGGAGCTGGGTTGGATCTGACTGAAAACATGCAAAGTTATCACTTAGCTAGCTAGCTTTTTTGTTTAGCAAGGTGCATCTGTGATTCACACTATCTGTGATATCAATCGAGATGTCAATTTTGGCTGGAGGGTTAAAAAAAAATGTACTTACCAGAAGAAGAAGAAAACCCACAAGCAGACTCCATAGTGTGTTTTAGAACAGTAAGACCTTTTTAGTCAACCAAAAATATTCCATTTAACTTTCATGCACTGAAAACACACTGTGAGAGTGAAAAGACAGAAAACACAGACAACACCTAGAACAAGATCACCACTATTTAAATGTACAAAGTGCTATGGATTTGCATTGCTTTTGCCTGATTGACATCACACCATTGTAGCAACTTGCTAATTACAAGGTAGCTCCGCCCTAAAGCATACTGTGCTTTATCGTCTATTTTACTCTAATGGGACCATTAACAAAATGAACATCATGCTGCATGGAAGACTTGAAACTAGTGATTAAAACCGTAACTCATTACTGAGGTGATAAATCAAGTTTAGAAGTAGGGTCGTTTTCTTCTAGACCAGTAGTTCTCAACCTTTTTGAGTCGCGACCCCCAATTTAACATGCATGTTGTCCGTGACCCCTGCTCACTGAACAGAATCTCACAGTTCAGACGAATTTTGGACAAATAATGAAGCAGACAACAACTGAAACATCTCTCTGACCAAAATGACTAAAAATTACATAAAATTAAGCAAAAAAAGACACAAATTGACCACAAAATTATCAAAAAAAGACAAAATGACCAATAAAACCCCCCAAAATGACTAAAAAAGACACAAAATGACCAAAAAGACTTAAACACATTAACACATGAACACTTTAACACAGTGGAGACAGAGCTGACTTCCAAAATGATTTGGAGAGTCGCCCCCTGGTGGCTGTTAAAAGGATGCAGGTGAAGGCACTATTGCATTGGCTTCACTTTCTGGAGGCTAGGTAAACTTATTTCACCTACAGTTGTTCTAGTTCTTGATGACATTGTAGAATAATGAGCCCTCTCACTACCTCCCTGGAAGCCAGTAAAACAAGCGGCGCTAAAACGCTGAATATGGAAAATTATCAAAACAGTATCATGTCTGAACATTTTCAGCAGCTGCCTTGTGCAGAGGACATTTATTTATCTGCACTTTTTTGCCCACAGGCCTCTTTTGACCAGTGTGACCCTTTAAGTAAAAACATTCACACACTATCCCTTCACTTTTCTAGTTTTCAATGACAAACTACAAGTTTTAGTGCTGGTACAGCAGTTCCTGGACTTCATGTCTCTATGATCTGATTCTCACCTCTTGCTTCAATCCATAGTTCACTGAATAACTCATAAGAACATGCAGCATGCTGGCTGTAAAACTGCATGATACCTTTGATCTCACCAAAAACTTTCACATCAAGGTCCTAGCAAAAATTGATCCAAGACCAACATGTTTTTCTGCGATTCCCATTTGAGACATAGTCTTTTACTGTATTTTCTTGCTATGTCGTTTGTAGAAGTTCACTTTAAAGTTGCCCCGAAAAGCCCCTAATAAAAACTGTCATATACACATGCTGCTTTTTGCCTTTCCGCCGTCTCTTTCATTTCACTCCTTCCAGACTCTTCCAACACCAGCCCCCGGCCTCTATAATCTATCTGCCTTGATTCTTATTGCTACTTTTCAATCATTTGTCTTCTCATCTATGTCTTCTTTGGCTCCTTTTCCACTTCTCCCCCCTACGCCCACACCATCTCAATCACTTCTATTACAGTTTGACAGTCCACTCAGACAACAGGGTCACAGGGCGGATGGACTGTCTATAAGGGACGGGGATCTCTCCCTCACCCTTCTCCCTTCACTCCCTCTCAGCCTCCCTTATTTGTCAGGGCTGAAGGTATGCAGTCACTGAGCCTCTCAGATTTACCTTAAAGCTCTGCCACAGACAGCCAGCCCCTCTCTTCTGTCAAAAGCTGCCCCACAAGGCTGTGGAGGATTGGTTCTTATATGTCTACTGTGCTACACTCTCAGCTCTATAGATTCAGTAATGGAGTGGCCTTTGCAATTGTACAGAGGCTGACAGTGAGACAGCTGTGACAGATGCAGTCTGGGTGTCTATTGCATGGAGCTGCCAGCTGGCAGTGGGAGCCACAAACTAGGATGACTCAGAAACAGAGAATGACTGTGGAGTAGCCTATTGACTTCTCATTGTGCACTACACTGCCACTCAGGACATGCATTACTGAGGAAATACATACCGATAGGTCTAATGTGAAATGTGTCTATTTAAGATTTTAGGAGAGTGGAATATCCTGCAGAATGAGGCGCTGCCTGGAGGCCATATCTCTGTCAGCGTCAGGCTGGAAATGTAACAAATGTGAACCTGAAGACATCTGAAAAAGGATTTCCAAGGGTTTCTGACTTTGACTGTCCTCTGACTTAAGGACAAAATTGAATTTAAGGGTGACCACCACAAAATATATTCGCTCAAAAAAGGTAACCTTGCCTGCTTTCCAGCCAAACTTTAAATTGTGACAGTAAAGGAATAATTCAAGAGCTGCTCTTTGCTAAGTCGCCGTTGCGAGGCCTGTCAAGTTTTCACACACGATATCTCAATATGTACAATTTCATAATATCAGTGAGAGATTTTAACAAAGGAAATTATTGTACAATTCTGGAATAACAGTTCTGAAATATCAGAGATGTGGACAAAATTGATCAAAATAGGCATTTAAGAACTATATCTACAGTATAATTTGTTGGTCGAATATTGTGAATAAAGTCAATTAAGTAGTAAATTAAAACCGAGGGAAGAGCTCAACCTGTCCATATGCGAGCATCCCGCTCCACATGTCTGGCCAGTTCTAGTGATGGATATACACATAGACATATCTATATAGGAATAATAATGTTCTTTCACAGCAGGGTAAGTCAATTATTGTTTGAAGAATTTTTCATGCTTTATTTGACAGTGACAGAGAGAGAATGGAAGGACTAGACAGAGGATATGCAGCAAAAGGATTTGAACCCAGGTCCGCTGTGACAGGGACTCAGCCTTTGTGGTACCAGTGGGCCAACGAGATCCCCCCAATTTAGTGTTTGATTTTAAGTTAAGTTTTTAGTTATGATTCCTGCACTAGGAATGCTTTTGGAGGGAGTCTCCCCAGTGCAAAGTTCCTCCCAGTGAGTCCCAAGAACTGTTTGGTCAAACTGGTCTAACAGGAATCCGTGAAATAGCCACGGATTCGCTTAACTCAAAATCCGTGGAATAGCCACGGAATCACTCAAATTTCCGTGAAACTAACACGGATTTCGCTACAATGCAAGTTAATGCCAGTCATATCCCGTGGCTATTCCAACATACAAAGTGATTATGTACATTCACTGAGTGAATATTTAGAAAATAAAACATATATTTCTCGCTAGAAATGTGATTAAAATCCATTTTTATGCAGAAACTAAGTCAAAATATAGATTTTTTCACAAAAAATGAGAGAACTGTCCGCCATGTTTTTTGTTCTGACCGCCGGGACCTTGAAAGTCACGTGACTTGGAACAAACCAATAGGAACAAATATCCATGGATTAGCCACGGGATATGACTGTCATTAACTTGCATTGTAGCGAAATCCGTGTCAGTTTCACGGAAATTTGAGTGATTCCGTGGCTATTCCACAGATTTTGAGCAAAGCCAATCCGTGGCTATTTCACGGATTCCTGTGAGACCAGGTTCGTTTGGTCCAAAGAGAGTGAACCAAAACAGAGAAGTTGTGGGAGTTATGAGGTGAAACTTGCTAAAACTCTGTGAAACCATGCAGAACTGCAGGTGATAATTCTCTGTAGGTTAACAATACAAGCAACCCACTTTCAATTTGTTCCATTGTTTTGACATTTGATCCATTTTTAATATAAAAAATATAGATTGTGGCTGCTTTTAGTGCAACTTTGTTGGATAAAACCTCCACAGTGTTTAAATAATTCTGCCTCTTGCTGCACTGTTTGCATTAATGATGTGATTTCCAGCCCATTTTACTGTTACACTGCCTTTTACAGCATCTATGGGAGTTGCTGCAGATCAAATTCTAATGAGAATATACTGGAGTGTATTAACCAAAGTGTGTGCGTATATTCTTCTCAGAGGGTATGAGGCTGAAAAATCAACATGGACCTTTGTGATTCAATATATATTTGCTCTTTTCGCACTGCCCCCTCACACCTACCTACCTGTGATGCCTGTGGTTGAGTTGAAATGAAGCAGACATCACTGTGGTAGACAGGCGAGTCTTATCAAACAGCAGCAGAGCTCTCTGTAAGTGCTGAGCAGTATTGTTACCTCAGGTGCTACATACGCATCCAATCCTGCAAAAACAGGCAAAGAGACCTCAAGCAAGTTTCCATTCCCCTTATTCACGTTAAGTGGAATCGAAGTACGCAGTTGATCACAGCCAAGCGTGGAATGCAAAAAGCACAAAGGAAGAGGGAAACAAATTAAATTTTCAAAGCAGCTGATTAATCTGCATAATGAGAAAGAATGCAATTACAATTAAGTGTTTTCAGGGAATAAAGTGATATGAGAACAAGGATAATCAGTTGTCTTCAACATTCTTGTTTTCATTCGTCCATACATTCCATTCTCAAATGGTCACTTGAGGCTGGCTCCAAAACTGAGTCATTCCTCACAAGCACCCATTTAAAAAAAGTCCAGTTTTACAGCAGAAATAAACAGCTCCTGGTACAATAACAGTTTTGGGTTTGATAATTTCTCCATTCATGCCAACTAAACTGAAGGTGTATTTTTTATATAACTCAGCTTTTTAAACAAATTAAATAATTAAAATAAGGCGTGGCTGCTGTAAGTTGGGTGCAGTCACTGGTGGCTCGCAGCTACATTCAACCTGCCTCAGCCCACCAACGCTGCACATGTGCTGGTTACGAAAACATAAAATAGCCAAAATGCCAATCTCGAGGCTTTAAAACTGTAGTCCACAAACCACTGGGTAACATTATGATGGCTAAGTTAACTTCTTTCATACAGGCGTTTATACAGAGTTTTTTTGTTAAACTGTTAAAACTCTTTCATTATAACTAATAAAACTACAACACATTTTTGTAAAAATGTATCTACATATTACTAACCCTGTGTACCACAGTTGATGTAAAATAGTCTTTCAAATTGAGTAATATTTCCTCCACTCTGCTGTTCTTAAGTCATAACAGGGCCACTCCATTAAGTGTCAGCTTTCAGACACCTATTATTATGGGAAAAGGCATCTGCATACAGTCGGCACACACACAAAGAGCGAGGCACAGAGTCATTATGTGTGATGCATTTATCTTTGGGGGAGGCAGTCGCAGGGTGGCTGGTCTCCACTCTGTCACACATACTAAAGAGCCAAAGAGACAGAGACACGGGCGTGCACAAGAGAAGAATCGATTAGAAAGGAGCATCAAATACACAGTGTTCATGTAAAAGGGTGGGTAATTGGTCATGGAGAAGAAAGGGGAAAAAAGCATCTTGAGTGGACGAGGTGAGGATTGAGATTTATAGGGAAAAAAGGGAGACAGAGGAACCTGGAGGAAAATGAGAAACACTTGAAAAACTAGAGTTAAAGAGAGTTAGGGGGCAGAGAGGGTACCGGCGGGGTGAGGTAGGACGGATGAAGACGCCTGCTGTGTGTGGAAAAAAGTGATTAATCCTAGTCTGCATGACCTCTCTTTTTAGAAAAGGTGGCCTGCCATGCCATGAATCATTCTGCGTCATGGTCGCAGGCTATTGAAGAAAACCCACCTCCATGGTGCTGTGAGAGCTTCCTGCTGCAGCACTGAAACAACCAACATGTGCAGCATACATGCAAAACAAACAAACAGACTCTACATCCATTCATTTGTGTAAATGTGCAGGAGCCATGCCGTGTAATTGTGCAAATAGTTATTATTCTGTTAGTGTTCAAGGATAAGCCTTCTGTGTTACACCCCGCAGCTTGTTTTGTGCCATCTCTTGTATCAGTGGTGCTAATATTGTACACACACAAGTAATTGCTGAGTTCTGGGAGCGTGCGAGATTTAAAAAAAAAAAAGAAACAAAAACTAAATCAATTTTTAAGTAGGTAAATAGAAAGAGAGTAAGTGCATGTGAAATGCTGCATTGGTGCATGTGTTTTCTGTGAGGGATGTTTACAACAAACTGTTTGGGTAATCATTCTACAGATTGCTGTCATTTTCTCTTCCAAACGCTTTAGGCAAGACATGAAAAAACACGCAATGGTCAATTTTGAGAGTTTGGGCTATTTTGTTTCCACAACACGTCTTCTTTCAGAGTAGTAGAAATAAAACATTGAAAACACACATTTAAGTGTCTTATTAAAAAAAGAATCAAACTTAACTTAAAATAATATATATATATATATATATATATATATATATATATATATATATATATATATGTATGTATGTATTTGGAATCAGCTGATATCTATTAGTTAAATATTTTCCCCCTGTTCACCTGTAGTGTCCTGCAAAGTGTTTGACATTGTGATGGTTTCTGTAGAGGATATTTTCATCAATAATTCATAGTCTGATTTATTCCTAAAAAACATGGATTTCAGATCCCTTTCTGAGAATTCAGAATAGTCCTTCATGACAAGCATCCCCTGACATTGCAAACTTGGTTTTGGGTTTTAAAACTGACTTTTTTTTGCTGGTATGGCTAATATCAGGCACAAATAAAGAACATGGCAACATTTTTAGTTTTGAATTTTGTGTAGGTAGATGGTATAGAATGCATTAAGGTCACTTTACCCATCCCACTAGACTCTGTCTTACATGTAGACAATCTGGTTTGTATAGTTCTAACCTGCAGCTTAAACCTTGATAACTTCCTGATATCACTTCTGGCACCAAAAAAACCAAGATGGCAACAGCCGAAATGCCAAATTGGGGGCTTCGAAACCACAGTCCACAAATCGAAGGGTGTCGTCCCCATGACTACACTGTAAAAAAAAAATCTGTTTAATTTACGGTAAAATATCAGCTTTGGTTGCAGAACTTCACTGTAAAATGACAGTGAGTGGATTTTCTACTGTAAACTTATATGTGAATGCCAGCAAAAACTGTAATTTAGACTGAGTACTCCCTCTTTTTTTTTTTGAGTAGTTGTGTCCTTGTGACAGTATGGTATTTCTCCATTAATTTTACATGCATTTTTAAAATATTTTTACAGTAAAACTGTGCTTTCAAAAGTTTTTCAAAAGTTTTGTACTATTCCTTGATTTACGGTAATTAAAAGTGTCTATTATGGTGATATGCAATTTTTTATTTTACGCCAAATTTCTCATGGAATTTGAGTGTTTTACTGTAATTTCTACAAATATTTTTTTACAGTGTATAGCTGTGTGTCCATTAAAGTCAAAGCAAATTTTGAAGCAAAATTTTGATATGTAGCATTAAAGATAATGCGAATTAGGGATGTTTCCATTAACTAGTTGAGAGCGAATAAACAAAGCTGCATAAGCATACTTTGGTCAGAAGATGGCAGTGTGATGTGTTGCTGTAGGCTAATCCGTCAGCAAACAGCAGAAGAAGAAGAGATTGTGAAAGGGAGAAAAAACAACAACAAAATCGGACAACTTTGGCCCCCTACGAGAGAAAATGGAGAGAAATGCTCAAGAATTAGATTCATCTGGACAATTTATAATAGTTCTTTCATGTCATCTGGTCTTGACTGGCAGAGAAGAAACAGCTGATCAATCATGAGAGATACACGTTCACTACTTTAGAACTTATTTTTTTTTAAAAATCCATCTCCTGCTTAACTATTTTTTTTTTTTTTTAAAAAGCAAGCATAATAACTTTTATGCACATTTTTGAAAGTTGCATTAAATTTCGTGTTTTCATAAAGATTTTCTCCTGCAAATCTTCCAAATGCACCTAGAAATTCGTTAATGGAACCAAGCTTCTTTTAGACATTCAAGAGACTTTCCACAGTTAGACGCATAAAAGCTTTCCATAAAAAAAACTTCCCTTCCACCTTCCCTCACTGTGTTACCTGAAATAGTGTCCTTGCACACATAGTGCCAGACTAATCCACAGCATGGTAAGGATTATCTGTCTGCAGACTAAATCAACAGGTAGTCAGGACAAAACATCTGCCAGAGGAGCACATTTTACCTGCAGGATGTAAAACCATCATTTTGTGGGTTCCGCAGCATCTAATGGTTTCTCTCTGTGGCAGCTTTTCCTTGCTGGGAAATTAATGAAACTTTCTAAGTGGTGAAAAGCAGAAAAAGAGGTTAGCTTTTTTTACTCTGTGCAGCTGAAAAGAAAAATACTTAAATGTGGGTGCAGCATTGTAGGTTTAGCTTAGGAAAAAAAAATACAATTTCCGAAAACGCTGAAGTGGTGCGTTTATATTCTTTATAACTTTACGTCTCAGGGGTTTTTGTTCAACACCTGAATTCACACCATGAAAGGCGTGAAAGATTCAAAGCCTTCCTGAGTGCTGCTACCACACACATATATATATTTTTTTTTTCCTTGGTTTTCTGAGAGGAAGTTCAATATTAGTTCAGAGATTATGAACTGGAGAGGAGAAATGGGCATATTGTGAAATGGTCCTTACTATCAGTCATAGAGACACCAGCACCATCATTAAATGAAAACGGGCAAATTCCAACTCTGTCTTTTGAAGATGTCTCATTAAAATCCTCTTATCTTGGCGGAGGGTTTCGGCTTCAGTGGAGCAGCAGCTCGCACGATAACGACTTTAGTGACATTGCATCATTTCCGTGCATATTATGATGTCCTGTAATATCTGTCAAGGTGATTTAAAATATCGCTGCATATTCAACTTCACTTAATGGTTTCATTCACAAACCAATAATGTAGTCGGAAAATATATCTTTAGAAAAAAGCACAGCACAAGAATTGATCGAGTATATAAAATAACATTATTTTCATTCCTCCACTACCCGTTTTATGTAACTATCATACAAATGATTGGAGTTTTTTGTTTGAATGAATAGGCCAAACTGTATGACAAATCTGGAACATTATTTTCTGTCCTGTTTTTCTAATGTTGGTCATATTTCATACTGTGTGAGGAAGCAGAAATACATGTGGAAAAATTTAAATTCAGGAAATAATGATTCTGAGTGGGCGATTTGGAGCAACATTAAACTTTACCTGCTTGGGGGGTAACACCAGTTTACAGCCTTTAGCTAACATTCATTAAATATATTCTTTTTTTGTTGCCTCAAACAGATTGAGTATTACTTTTATTATTCATATTTCGGGCAGATTTTGATGCCTTTCACAATGTGACGCCTGATAACTGGTGGGCAGCATGCTGTGAGTCCATGGAGCTAAATCTATAGGACTAACTCTAGCAGTGTTCATTCATTAAACCCTTCTAGTTTCATAAAAGGAGATATTCATCTTTTTACCATCCCGGGCATTAAAGGAGAGGTTCATATTTAAGTCTATCTTGATACAATACACACATTCCCATCTGTGCACCGACACAGTTTTTGGTTGCTGTGATCTTTATACAGGCAGCGAAGAGATTTATTTCTGACACAATTCTACTGTAAGAGATGGGGAATAATAAAAAAAACACCCCAAAAAACCAAGCTACTATGTGCAGAAATTCATTTTTAAGGTTAATTAAGGCTGATGTGATCAGTAGTGGAAGAAGTATTCAGACCCGTTACTGAAGTAAAACTACTAATACCACACCGTGAAATGACTCCACTACAAGTAAAAGTCCTACATTCAAAAGTTACTGAAGTAAAAGTCAAAACGTATCCGCATTAAAATGTACTTAACCCTCTATGGTATGCATGATGCCAGTTAGGGAAAAAAAATGTTTGGAGTGTTTTTTTGTCTTAAAGTAGACTAAATAAACATAATCTGAAGAAATTTTATATATATATATATATATATATATATATTTTTTTTTTTGGGGACGTTTTTGGGGTTTGTTGTCTGTAGGCAACATAGTACCATAACGGTGCACAAGTGAAAAAGAGAGTTTTTTCTCAATTTGAACATTATCTTTTTAATAGACATGTGTAAAAGATTCAGTAGCTTCAACAGGATACAATACGAAATATTTTACATTTTAAAACATCATAAAAGGCACTTTTTAAACCGGTTTCTTGTGTGGAGTAGCAATTTTTTATGGCACAAAATGGCAAAGCTGTTTCCTTTGAGGTCATGTGACCAATTGCTAGTGGTTCCCTATACTCTGCCCTCTTTTTTAAAGTATCACTCAAAAAGATGCATTGTAGAAATTTGACAGGCCAGAAATTGGTATGTTGCTTGAGGGCAACACCGTACCATAGAGGGTTAACGTATAAAAAGTAAAAGTACTTGTTATTCAGAATGTATTATTGTATTATTCAGATTGTTATATGTATTCCAAATATATTAATGGATTAATATTATGATACATTTATGTACGCAGAATTTAATTTAATCAAGATAGGGCTCATTATAACGACTTAATTACTGTTATGAGGCTTGATTAAAAAAACAAAAAACAAGTCGAATCACTTTAAATGTATTTTTTATGTTAAATCTTGGCCTGAAAAGTAACTAAAGCTGTCAGCTAAATGTAGTGGAGTAAAAAGTACAACATTTGCCTCTAAATTCAGTGGAGTAGAAGTATAAAGTTACATAAAATGGAAATACTGAGAATGTATCTTTTCTATTTACTATTTATTGAGATGAGATGATAAGAATGTATCTTGTTATTTACTATTTATTATGCTTTTTCTATGAGTCCAGTACCTGAGTGCATTGAATTTCGTTGTATTTCTGTGCTATGACAAATAAAAATCTAATCTAATCTAATCTAATCTAATCTAATCTAATCTAATCTAAATACTCAAGTAAAGTACAAGTACCTCAAACTTGTACTTAAGTCTCTCTGCAGCAGTACATTAAGAAAACACTGTCTGGCAGAACATTTTCCTTTTGAGTTACTTAAACCACTAGGGGGCGACTCCACTGGTACCAGAAAGATGAGACACATGAAGAAGAGTCAGTTTCAGAGAGCTGATTTTTATATGCAGTCTCAGTGGAGCGGAGCCGTGTTCTCCAGCAAACTTTCTGCAGTTCATTAGTTCTTCCTCTCACCATTATATTTATTTGGCCTCAGTCCATTAGTAAAAGTTCAAATCCAGTAGTTCCATTTTGAGCTTTAAGCATATGTTGATGTGAAACTATAACATTGTGTTTCTTCTTCATTTGTCCCTTTAAAGTTTTTTTGCAGATTGAGTGGAAATGAAAAAGCCTGCAGTCTCTCATATAGTTTTCACTTTACTAGGGTAGTCCAGATGAAAATCTAAAGATGATAACTTGATAATATTTTCATATACAGTGCTTAACAAATGTATTAGACCATTGGTTTGTACCACAGCTGTCAGTTCGTAATTACCAAAATATTTTTTTATGTTTCAGTAATGGTTAATACAGCAGTATGTAGAAGCTCTTTAACCCAAATTATTATTTTTAATGCTATATATATAATTATTATTGTTATCCATAAATTTTCAAATGAACTGTTTTACAAAAAAACTGTAAAAAATAGAAAATCACAATATTATTTCTCGATTAAGATGTCAAATTATAGTTATTCACTTTCATTCCTAAACAGAAAAATTAGTTGTAGTGGTTGGATGTTATGCTTGATTAATTTTTGACTTCTCACAGAAGCCCAGTTAGTTGGCTCAAATTTGGATATAATAAGGTGAATTCAGTTTGATATTATCCAAATAAATAACACTAAAATTTTAGATTTAGCTATTTTTAGATTTCTGAAATATTTCTGTTTTCTTGTTTTCATGACAGGTGGTCTAGTAAACGTGTTAAGCACTGAATGTGGTTCATATTTTGGGTAAATGTTGAGGTGTAGTAATGCACAGAGTGATGAAATGGTTGACTGAATGTTGTATATTTGTGTATGCACCGTTTAAAAATTCTTGATCACTAGAAAGTTATAAAATGTTACAAGAGACAGGTGATACACGGAGCATTGCAGGCTGAGAGAGAATACAGGTATCTTCAGATGTTTTTTTAAACATTAAAGCATGTAAACATATTCTAGTAAAAATACAGCAATGAACCTGAAAATGAGCAAAATATGTCTCCTTGAATACAATACTCACATTCCCATCTGTGCACTGACACAGTTTTTGGTGGCTGTGATCATGCCTCCTCTTCATACTGGCACTGAAGAGATTTCTTTGTGACACAGTTCTACTGTAACAGAAGGGGAACAAAAACATCCACCTACTTCTCTACAGAAATGCATTGGGTCAGCTAAGGCTGCTGTGACGCTACGTAAGACAAATCATGAAGGTATCCTACAAAGAGAAGACTTTTTAGTACTGAATTTCCTCTTTGTGTTACTCTGCAGCAGCTCAGCAAGAAAAAAAGACTGTCTGGGGAAACATTTAGGTGGGAAGTGAAATAGGATTTTGTCCCGCCTCGCTATCAGCAGAACTGCATGAGGAAATGATCTCTTTGTATCCGGTGGGAGCAATATCAGCAACCGTAAACTGCTTCAGTGTGCATATGGACATGTGAGCAGTGTTTTAAGACCAATGTGCACCTACATGATAAACACTGTGCCCCTATATCTACCTACTAGTGATTGTATCAGTGACTGTACAGCCATGCTGCTACAGGGTATGCTTCACACAAACAAAAAATGGAAAAGTAATCTGCTTGACTGAATAAAACAGTCAGAGTGGTTTAAATTAAAATATTTCTTCAGCAAAGCTTACTCATTATGAGTTGGCCCTGCTGGATAACTTGGACAAATAACATATTTGACAATTTCCTTAATTGAATCACTTAATCTTAATGGTGTTTTCTTTATGAGATTAACCTTGAATGTCAACATATATCGTTAGCCTCATAGCATATTTGCCTAAGTCATATTTGAACATTCTCGGGGAACAAAAACCCCCCACAATTTTTAGTAAGCCCATTGGTATTTTTAATTGATATTGTAACAGTAAGTTCAAATAGAAGTGTGAACAAGTTTGCATAAAAAATTAAACACATCGATTTCATAACAGATAAAAGTGACTTAGGCAGAATATGCCCTGACTAAGGCATTTTTTCTCTTACATATAAATAATGTAGTTTGGCTTGTATGTAGCGGCAAAAATGCCTAAATCAAGGACATGACTAAGGCAGAAAGTGATTTTGGACTCTAACAAGTGTTCTGATAGGCTGAGAACATAGGCAATAAGGCAGAAAGATGCAGCAGTGGTAGGAGAGTAAAGTTAGGCAGATATCACAATTTGGCCAAAAAATTACTTAGGAAATTATGCTATGAGGCTAACGATATGTGAATGACAATAATAAAAAATTGTAAATCATAATAATAGTAACCTAATAATAGTAACCAGCTTAGTTGAAGGTGAATGGATATATGCCTTGACAATGCCTTATCATTGATTAAATATTTAAAAAAATGTTTGGACACTCACCAGAATGTAATAAAAATGGCCTCCGATGAGAGAAAAGCCATCCTGTAATGCTGGTCACATGGTTTTGGAACAAACCACTTTTTAGATGCAGGGGGTGTTCTGTTAAATTCTTTGAGAACTTATTAAAAAAGGATTTTTGGTGGGTCTTAATTAACTGAACTATTTATTTCATTCAAATATGAAACTCAATTGAGAAAAATTGCATTTTTAATTAAATGTTTAGAATTTTAAAAATAAATGCCATATAGTAGATTAACTTTAATGCTTTTTCATCATCATTTTGTGTCCATTTGTGTCCCACTAAATAAAAAAATAAATAAATGACACTTTAAACTGTCAATTTAGAAACATCATGGTAATTGCAGCTACACGAAACACTTTCCTGGAGTTGGTAAAAAAATTTTTTTTAAAGAAAATAATCAGAAAAAAAAACTTGAGGCCGACTCAAGTACTCTATTTCTTTTTTTTGTTTGTCTTTGGTTTGTGTTTTAACTGTGTTATTTTGTAACTGTATTTTGTATTTGCTGCTGCCTATCTTGGCCAGGTCTCCCTTGAAAAAGAGGTTGTTAATCTCAATGGGATATTCCTGGTTAAATAAAGGTTATAATAATAAAAATGGACATGGAATAGATTCTATATTGTCTGATTCCCAATTGATTGATGAAAGAAAGTATGCCTTCATATATCAAAGTAAACACAATAATAATTTAGTGTGGGCTAGAGTAAAACTGTGCTGCAGAATAATAAATTATATGCAAATATCTGCTTCAGTTCGAGCCAAAACTCATCCAAAACACATTGACACAGGAAACCGAAACACTTTTGTCACCTTGTATCCAAAGACTGCTTTATAAACTAATTAGTGTGAGCCAGCATTGCATATAAATCACAATCTGAAAGAGTAATTAGCACATTTCCCCAATCTTTGCTTTGTGAAATTGACCATAAAAGATTGATGATATCTTATAATTTAGAAAGAATCTGAAAGAAAATTAATTATAAAAATGTTCGCCCATTGATCATTATAACAGTTGTAAATATCTCTAACTATGAAAATTACTCTATAATACAATTCCTTATCATTATATCCTATTATAAATAACAGCACAAACATTTCCCCCTGTAATTTTTTTATTAAACAACACTTATGTACAAATATATTCATTACAGGACATGTAAAATAGTACATCTCAACATGGTGTAAATGGCTTTGGGTGCATCTAGTACAAATATTCAAACTCCACTATGATACTGTAGGTTTTCACACAACACTGAGTAAACACACTTGTGAATTTCAAGCATTTGCAATGTTTTTTTTTTTTTTTTTTTTTTTACAAATCAAAGCTTTCCTTTTGATTGCTCATGGTTTCTTTACAAATCTAACTGATCCATCGAACGACACATTTACTTGTGACTTTTGTGACACTGGTCCTAATGCAGCCGAGGCTTCAAACCCACCAGATTCAAAGTACAATCATGCAGTTCCCTGAGAGGTGATACCGTCTTACAATTGTGGCCGCCCGTCCTTGTTCAGAGGTAACAGAGTAGAGTTTATGTGTTACAGCATTTCACCACCGACTCTCTTCTTTTAAAGAGATCTCGCCAAAGTGTTAGAAAAGAGTCTCCATCCACAGGTCCTCCTCTGGTCATAGGCAGTCTCTGCACAGCGCCACCTGGCCGATACGATAGTCCCTGCAGGGGCAGAGGCGCTGGTATTTGGCACTGGAGCCGGCACAGCTGAACAGCAGCGGGTCCTGCTGCAGGCCACATTCAGCGTGCTCTGCTGAGAAGGCAGGGAAGAGGTGGTTCATCTCAGACTCCACGCCGTCACACTGGAGGTCCAGCCTGCCCACGGAAGAAATCAATAATGTGGAGGGTGCAAATAAAACCTGAACTTTTTTGGTCTATAGGTGCAGATTTTTCAACAAGTTCTCCTACATAAACAGCACAGGAGGTTGTGTGTCGGTACTACAAATTACGCCACTAAGTACGTATTGTGACTCGCTTTTCAGCACATAAATACAAACGTGGCTCGCGGTACAAAAGCACGTTCTAAAAATAGCACACACGTAAGGTCCACAGTTATAACAAAAGAATCCAGTTTCAATGGATTTATGTTGTAAAACCATTGACCTTAGGTTTAGAAGCTCATGGCTCATGGTCAAGCTCAACAGAGCAGATTGCACCAGACAGGAAATCCGACAAAGAATCAACGAAATACACTTCCGCCCCCTTTCAAAATAAAACACAATACGCAGTTCATGCAGCCTAAAACTACTTCACATCAACATTACGTCTTGACTGGGGCACCAGATCAGCAATCAATCAATCAATCAATCAATCAATCAATCAATCAATCAATCAATCAATCAATCAATCAATCAATCAATCAATCAATCAATCAATCAATCAATCACGACATGGACTACAAGAGTCTGATTGTTGAAATGGAACAGCATACAATCATTTATGCCATAAGACACTCTTTTTATAAGGATAGATGGTCAGATCAACAGATCTTCCACGTTGGAGAAGCAAACAAAGCTGTTTGTTGTTGTTGTTTACTTTATACACACAGTTTATCACGGGATCTCGAGGTCTCCCGTATGTTCAGGATTATTCTATGTTCCCGTTATCTCGCGTGTATACGGCTGGTTCGCTACGCTACCATTACGCGCAGAGGAAATCCCCAGTAAGGCGTTATAAATTACAATACGGTATCACGAATATGAATAATGTTATGTGAGATGTTTGCTCTCATTTAGCTCTCAAAGTGCACAAAATAGATGCATTTTACTTAAAAATGTAAACATTTTCATGATGCATCATAATTTGGCGTGCTGGTGGGGCTCCATGTTGTGCAGAATGTGCCCTTTTTATTTTTTCGCCCCTGCCCTTCAAATAGTCTGAGTCCGCCACTGGTTTAATCTGTAAATAAATGTACATAAATGCCGGAAGTGAAGTAGTGACAAGGGTCACGTGACAACCACAAGTTTCATTAAAAAATGTGATTCACATAACTTACGTAAACAACGTAATCTAAGTTAAAAATGGTTTACTCTTGTTTCACAGTGTGGGAATCCGCCCTTTTAAACTTTTCTTGGCTGTCAATCACTATTTACGTCAGCAAGATGGTGGCGGACGCATTGCAGCGGACGGTGAAATACGGAGGCATAGCTTGTTTTCTGCTGACTGTACACACAGCATAAATAAAGGTTTTTGACAGGAGAACAGGCTGAGATTTTTACTTTAATACATACTGATGATTTAAAGGGAGTAAACACTGGTAAACATTTTAATTACTAGATATCACCATGAAACTGCCCCCTAAATGATTAAGTATGTAAAGAAAATCATTATGTTGTGTGATATATTCTGGAAATTATGTATAATATGCAAATTATTCATTATCTTATTAAATGTGTGCTAATTTGCATCTAGAACAGAAACACTAGATAAAGACAGGTTCAAAATTCCTGTTTTAGTTTTTAATTAATAGATATCACTATGAAACTCACATTATGATAATTAGTTTTCATATCATAAGTTTTCTGAAAGTTTATGTTTAAATGCAAATGAGCCATTATCTTATGATTACTTTTGGTGAATTTTAGAGAAATCTACAGACACAAATAGATAAAATGTAGTAAAAAAAAACACCTAAATTACACGGTCACCCGTAAAAAAGTTAGAATAAAATATATATTTTTTTACCTCTGTCTATGCAATAATTGTGAAATAAATGTGATTTATTATTGACAATGAAAGAGTTAAAGTGTATATCTTCTCAAAAACTTTATTAATCAATATCTTCCAAACATATCACAATGAAATCACAATTAACAGAGGATTGTGTCTGAAGACAAAATTATTCCAGCTTTATGGGCGACCGTGGAGATAAAATGTACGAAAGGAAACAACTTAATTTGTATTTTGGATGTTTTCTTTCCACCAATCTTAAAGAAGACATGTCTCAAAAGACAACCTGGTCTCACAGGAATCCGTGAAATAGCCACGGATTTGCTTAACTCAAAATCCGTAGAATAGCCACGGAATCACTCAAATTTCTGTGAAATTGACACGGATTTCGCTACAATTCAAGTTAATGACAGTCATATCCCGTGGCTATTCCAACATACAAAGTGATTATGTACATTCACTGAGTGAATATTTAGAAAATAAAACATATATTTCTCGCTAGAAATGTGATCAAAATCCATTTTTATGCAGAAACTAAGTCAAAATATTGTTTTTTTCACTAAAAATGAGAGAACTGTCCGCCATGTTTTTTGTTCTGACCGCCGGAACCTTAAAAGTCACGTGACTTGGAACAAACCAATAGGAAAAAATATCCATGGGATATCCACGGGATATGACATTAACTTGCATTGTAGCGAAATCCGTGTCAGTTTCACGGAAATCTGAGTGATCCGGAAATTTCACGGATTCCTGTGAGACCAGGTTCCAAAAGAAGACAATCTCAAAACTGTTTTCTTCCTGTGTCTCCCCTTAAAACTGATATTAGGAATGCAAAAACATGACTATCTTGTGATAGCCATGCACAAATTGGACCAAATGTAATGATAAAAACAGTTCTGAGGCCAAATTGTGCATAGTAAATGAATGAAGAAACGTCTTACGCGTTGAAGGCCTCCTTAATGTTGATGAAACGATACAAGGCAGGTTCGCAGATGAGTCCCGCGCTCTGGCACGCCTTCACGCACGACTGACCCTCCAGCGAAGCCAAAAGGCGCAGAGCGCTGAGGGGCGGCCAGGACGGGCAGGAGCTGGCGTTGGAGGCCCAGGTTAGGATGCTGGAGTTGGGCAGGAGGATGAAAGGACTGGGAGGGCTGCTCAGCCAGGACGAGTTCACAGGAGGAAACGGAGCTTCAGGAGAACAAAAATCCTGCAGATAAAAAGATAAAGTGGCCATATTCAGTTAAGTCAAGTCAAGTCAAGTCAAAGTTTATTTATAGAGCACATTTAACCCATAAGAACCCAGACCCAGTTATCCATAAAGGAAAGTTATGGGGGATATATCACAGACCCAGTGAACCACGCAGAACATATTTATGATGTGGTTTGTTTTGGTCATTCTGTGTCTTTTTTTTAGTAATTTTGTGGGGGGGGGGGTTGTGTCTTTTTTAAGTAATTTAGTTTTTTTCTATCATTTTGTGTCTTTTTTTGGTCATTTTGTGTCTTTTTAAGTAATTTAGTGTTTTTTCAGTCATTTTGTGTCTTTTTTGGTCATTTTATGTCTCTTTTTAATTAATTTTGTGTCTTTTTTGTGTCTTTTTTAAGTAATTTAGTTTTTTTTCTCTCATTTTGTGTCCTTTTTTTGTAGTTTTGTGTCTTTTTTGGTCATTTTGTGTCTTTTTAAGTCATTTTGTCTGTCTTTTTTGTGTCTTTTTTAAGTAATTTAGATTTTTTTGGTCATTTTGATACTGCCTCCAGCGGCCCCCAGGTAATTTGAGTTTGAGACCCCTGCTCTAGAATATTTAAAGTGTTTGTTACATGGGTGTCACTGTGGGTTCTTATGGGTTTAAAAACAACCTCAGTTGACCAAAGTGCTGTACAGTTATTAAAATAGAATACATCATACACAAATAGGAAAAACAATAAAATACTAAAAACAGTAAAACAATAAAATAAAATAGAGTAAAATAGTAATAAAAGCTCAATCCAAAACAGAGTTAGAGATACAAAAGACAAATAAAAGGGTAAAAAGTAAAAAGAAAGCCAAGGATTCTTGCCTAGCTGGGACTGAACGCCAAGGAGAATAAATAGGTTTTTAACCCTATAAAGCCAAGTGTATCATATTAGATACAGTCATTTTTGAGACCTACATCATCAAAAACCTGATGTATACATGTGTTGAAGATAAACAAACTGAGCAACAAATTGCACAAAAATACCAGATGTAGCAAAAATGATATGCAGGTTCCACGAGTGGATCAGTCATTGCTGCATTAAAAAACTTCATATCAGCAGATGTATGATGTTGTGTTATATGGAAAAAATATGTATTTTGCATGTTTGAGGAAAAAGGAAAAGTCAAAGTCTTAATAGGTTAAAAATGTTAGGGTTTATATGTTTTTGTTAGTTCGAGAAAAACAAACTGTGAGCAACAAATTGCACAAAAAGACCTGATGTATCAAATATGATACAAATTAGAATTCATATATGCAATTTATTAATTTTTTAAAAATTCGTCAGCAGGTTAATAAGCACTCAGTTTTTAAAAAAAATGAATTTCTGGCAATTATTTCATGGTTCAGGCTTTATAGGGTTAATAATGTTTTAAAGTGCTCAACAGACTGTGCAGCTCTGACCTGGAGAGGTAGGCTGTTCCACAGCTTTGGGGCCGCCACAGAGAAGGCTCTGTCCCCATGAGTACAGAGTCTGGACGTACGTACGTATATTCAGTGTTCTATTGCAGCACTTTGACCTGTCGGCTAAAACACACTCCACTACAGAGCAGTGACACATTATGCATTCAGCTCTGCAATACATACATGTGGACAGCTGAAATATAAAGAACTGTTATGATACAAAGGTGCTTATCAGAGCTGACAGGTCCTCGTCAATCTTCCAGGAAATGATATGAACACAGTCATGCCACCCAATAACAAATGAGATTTGGAGGCAGAATTAGGCTCTGGTGAGAGCCCTGATTAGATTCCCCCTCCAGCTGGGGCTATTCATAAGACCCAGGTAATAA
Organism: Centropristis striata; assembly: GCF_030273125.1. Lineage (NCBI taxonomy): Eukaryota > Metazoa > Chordata > Actinopteri > Perciformes > Serranidae > Centropristis > Centropristis striata. The sequence continues at coordinate 3,801,718 of NC_081529.1, forward strand.
CATTTCTCTGACATGTCCCACTGGCCTCCAGACCCGTTTATTAAACCGGCTCCCAGTGCCCACAGGCAATAACTAGGCTACCAATCTCTCCATCTCTGCTGCACTTCCACTTCTAAACACAGACAACATCTGTGACGCACGCACACACACTAACACACACTCCCGCAGCTCATCAAGAATGTAACGAGGCATGGAAAGGGGCAAGGTTAAGAGACAGAGATGGATCGGAGGGGTTGGCTGAGATTGCTTGTGTTTGTAATAATATCATGTTTTGTCTTATTCATCAACTATGTGTGTCTTAGGTTTTATTTTCCCAAGTAATCACCAAAAAGGTACAAGCGTATGCTATTATAACAAGGAGAGAATGCTGTCTTTTTGATACTACCACTATGAGTCATCAAAGCCAGAAAATGTCCGATCCTACGCAAACTGTAAAACAACATCCGAAACAACCGGGGTCTTATTTTTCTAGATTTTAAGGTGTATGACTCAAAAGATCAGCTGGTGAGGTCTGGAGAAGCAATTTGTTGATTGGAACAGGTTGTTTAACCGTGTCATGTTCTGTGCATATTATGTCCTTAATTAGAAAAGAACATGCAGGGGAGTCATTAACTAATCTGTCTGTTTTTATCATACAGGAGACCTTGTTATTCTGACATGTAACTACTTATAGCTCTGCACACTTGTATGTACCATTTTATACTGAACTCAACATGATTTTTGTAGTCAAAAAGCACAGATAACATTAATGATTGCTCTGTTATATTCAAGCCATGACAGCAGCTATGTATGAAATATTGCAAAAAAAGAAATGCAAATGAAGACTAAATAAATTGCTGCTTCAGGACAACCTGGAAACTAGACAAGTCCTGCAAAGCCCATATTTTATTATATATATGTGTCTGGTCCTGCAGCATTTTTTAACACAACGAACCATACGTGTACTTAAAATGACTTGTGTACTATTTTTTTTTAATGCTATAATGTACCGCGATCCACTTTTGTCAAACGCTCATATGTGTCAGGATGGTTGCTGGTCATTCCTGTCGTTTAGGCTCGAGATCTTGTTGCTCATTTTATGTCATGCGGGGCAGGTTTGATATGATGACTGACATCCAGCACAACTTAGATCAAACTGTCACACTAGGCAGCAGCTAACCTGCCTACTTCTCACCTCAAATGTCTTCAGAAACACATTTTAGTAACTGTTCAGCTGCAATTTGAGAATGTTTGTGACCAGGCAGCTGCAATAAAAACAGTCAAAGCACTGCCACAGCTTGCATGTGTTGTCGTCACTATGCTTCTATAAGATAGTTAGCTATAAACTACACATGTAATCATCCATTAAACTAGCCTGGGTATACCCATACTGCCTTGCGCGCTCGAATTTCATTTCGAACCTCCAGGCAGTCTGGCAACCAGGGCAGTTTCTTAGCCCTGTTTTAGGGATCCAATCACAGAACGGGGAGGGACGGCAAGACGATGACGCGTACTACTCGGCAGACGGAAGCTTGTAGTTTTGTAGTTTTCTTACGGATCCAACATGGCTGCAGCAGACGCGAAACTCTCTTTAGCTGTAGATGGTGTTTTAAATAGTTTAGAGCGAAAGTTGATTTTAAAAGAAGAACAACGTTTGACTTTACACTCCTGTTTCACCACCAAAAAGGATGTTTTAGCCTTGCTTCCGACTGGATTTGGGAAAAGTCTAATCTACTAATCTACCAACTAGCTATCTACTAGCCGTGCAACTAGCGCCACAACTAGCGCCGCTACTAGCGCCGCTACTAGCCCTGCAACTAGCCTCACAACTAGCGCCGCTACTAGCCCTGCTACTAGCCCTGCTACTAGCCCCGCTACCATAACACCGGTGATCTCGCTACGAGCTGGGGACAGCGGAGCCCATAAATTGCCCATAAAATCAGTGGATGTGTGTGGCTGAATGACATAAGGGGGAATAAGGCGTGAAAATAAATAATCTTGCAGAAAGCGAGAACTGGAGAAGCAAAGCAGCAGCAACACTCTCTCACAGACACACACACAACAAACATCAATTTCTGTTGCTCTACTACGTCATCTGGTATAACTGATCTGATTGGCTAAGAGCTACCTACAGACGCTTTGATAGACATTCTAAGCGCCCAATAAACGGCTCCGGAGGATCGTAAACCACACCTCCTCTACGGAGAAATGAGTGGCTGGTTTCCAGACTAATCTCATTTGTGATTAGACTGGTGTTAGCCAGGCTACCATTAAACAGTATCTACAATAGAAAGCACAATCTGAAATGTCAGCTATTAGCCGTGTTTCATGCTGTCCTGAAAAGAAAACAAATGACTATACTGGGCAGGAAGATGCTGACAGTGGAAACAGCTGATCATGTAAGTAACATGTTTGCTATGTCATATGCCTACAATGGGATCATTTACATATCTCATTTAGTGCATCTTCTTCTGAAAAAGGCAAAAACCATAATTTGCGCAATTAAGTAAGTTTTACCAAATGTGCCCGTTTCCATTGAGGCTTTCTAATGCACTGCATCAAAATGTGCATAAAATACATGAATTGAAACAGCTAATGAGCCAGCATGCATTACACCAGGACCCTGACATTGAAGCAGCTAAATGGAATTCAGCTATTATTAATCTTATTATTCACACCTGAGCTTCCCCATCAGTGACACTATGACTCTGGTGAGTAGGTCCATACAAACAAACATCCATTTCATGGATCAATCAAGCTTTTATATTAGCATTTATCCCATTTCACCGGACGCACCATTCATTAGTGTTAATCCATAAACTGCATTAATGGTCCATTTACAGAGTGGAGAAGTCACATGAAGTCCTTTAGACTTCAGTTTGTTAATGACCTTTAAAGTAATGTGATAACAATTGCGTCACCAATAAGATGTGTTATCCTTTTTTGCTCATGGTTGATATATAAATATTGCTTTAGCTGACATGTTATCAGGTTTAATGATCACTTTTCTAAAATTTTCTTGCCAAGTCGTTTCAATTTGAGAGGGTACCTCAGTTTTAAAGAAGAGGATTAGGATCAGGTAGGAGAAAAGAAATAATGAGAGGAAATGTTTTTTCAATATGCAGTTTGAGAAAAAAGTCGAAATTACCAGAAAAAGGTGAAAATGTGAGAATAAAGTTGAAATATGCTTTGGAGAAAAAAAGTCAAAATGTCGGGAAAAAGGCAACTTTTTTAGTTCTCTAAAGTTGTAAAGATATTCACAGATTGGTTGTTCTCCTTGGCAATAAGTCATCAGAGGAACATTGTTTTGAAGAAATTGCATCTAACCAAACAGTAAGGTAGACTGCAAGCTACAAACTGGTTTTCATCACTGTCATAAAAGGAGACATAACCACAGTATTTAAGGGTGTATTAGTACTAAAATCCCCCTACACATAAATGGGATATTCTTAGTAGTAGGCTTCTATGATTGTTTAGGGAAAATCTGCTTTTATGTAATTTATGTGAATGTTTTAGATATACAGTATTGTGCAAAAGCTTTAGGCAGGTGTGAAAAATGCTGTAAAATAAGAATGCTTTAAAAAAAATTTTAGCATTTTTTCACACTGCCTAAGACTTTTGCACAGTACTGTATACTTTATACTACTTTATTAACATTTTAACTTTTTTCTGATATTGTATTTCAATTTTATTCTTGACATTTCGGCTTCATTCTCAAAGTGCTTAATGACTTTTTTTTTTCTCCATCTCATTATTTTTTTCTCCTACCTGGCCCTAATCCTCCTCCGACAGTCAGGTATCTCTGATCTCCTCACTAACTGTTTTTAATTGTTTTTTAATTCTGACAGTAACTGCACTCCTCCACATGGTAACCACTCAAAAACACCCGTCTCCCCTCTCTAAATGTGCACGTTTGACCTTCACCGGCTGATTTAGAAATGTCGATCACGTTGAATTGTTTTCTCCACAGTTTTAAGGATACAAGAAACAAAACTCTTAGGACAGGTACAGACTTGGTTCAGACAGTGGTTACAGGGGAAGAGACAGAGCTGCCAGAAGAGAACACTGTATCAGGGTCAGAGTGGGACTGGAGCTCTGCCAGTGGCTGGAGGTGAGGGGAAGTCATTGTGGGAGATAACAAGGGCGAGAGGTTCAGTCAGACGGTGAAAAAACAAGAGGGAGAGTTGTGAGACTTGAAAAGTTAGAAATGAAATTGGAAAAGTCAGAAATGGTGGAAGAGAAGGTTAAGAAAAGTGGAAGAAAAGAGAGAGAGGAGAGACTGATTGGAAGTCTGACAATGTACGAGTCAGACAGGCAGTCACACTCTCAGTCAGTCACGGCAGGTTGAGTGTGTGTGTGTGTGTGTGTGTGTGTGTGTGTGTGTGTGTGTGTGTGTGTCAGCTTGGGAAGAGATGGTGTCAGAGCAGAGGCTAACACATTTCTTTAACCTGCCACTTCCAGACACGATACCAACCATCACAACATGACAGATGCACCAACATCTACAAAAAAGCATTATAGAAATGTGTGTGTGGGTATATGGTTGTCTGTGTGTTTTATTCTTCCGTCTATTAGCACTCACCCTGGATTTCACTAAAAGGGACAACAAAATTATGTCTTGGTTGTTAATGAATTCCCATTTTGATGTACATAAAAGGTTGGATAACAAGCTCTCTCTTTTTTTTTTAAATGCATGAGCATCACTTTCGTCTTTCATCACCGTCCTCGAGGACCGCCATTGAGAAAAATTAGTCACTGTGCTCGTCTATTAAGCTTGCAGCTGCAAAGAATTTATTAGCTGACCCAGGCAGCGGAGTTGTGAAGTAAATACTGTGGCTAAGCAACTAAGAAACCCCAGAAAGGGAACTTCTTAAATATAATCTCAATTTGTTGGCTGAAATTAATGAACATATTAATGTTTTAATGAGAGGAAACCCTGTGCAGTTGTAAAAACCCAATTGCTGATTCAGTTTTTAAGTTTTTATGAGTGAAATGTACATGCAACATTTCTTGGTAGTTGTGTTTGAATTCCTCCAAACACACAGGCTGGTATGAATACAGGCATCACCTGCACACGCCTGAAAAAAGCAACCGTCGAGGTAAGCAGGGGGACAAAAGGTTTGCTGTGTATCTGTTCCCAGGTAATGACACATGACAAATGACTAAAATGCTTCACAAACACTTGAGAAAACGAGGTGGAATTCACAAAAGCTGCAACCACATATGCATTCACACACACAAACTCACAAACACTTGACTCTGTGGCAAATTTCAGCCTCATAGAGAGAAAACTGCAGTTGCTTTAGGGTTGGAACAGATTTATGGACCAGTGAAGCGATGGACAAACAGAACAAGATACAGAGCTGCTGGTCGAAGCTAAAAATGTGACACTCCTCTTCGGCCTCATGTTGTCATAAAACTTCCAGGAGCATCATAGCCGTGTTTCCTTTAGGGGGAAGAGTGGCCACCGGGAAAGTCTCAGGCCTCTCAAATGTCCGCTCACTCTGCGTGTCTCCATTACAAAAAGGCCCCCAGAGGGATTTAGGAGACTCTGGAGGTGACGTTTGGTTTTCGAACGTTGCGTAATTGCTTAGTGACAGTTTTGACCGTGATCCGTGATCACATACGCGACGGTTTAAACACGGGAGATGCAACTGTGGCCGCCGTCGCTAACTGTGCACAACGTCAGCAGCTGATCATAAACAAAGCAGCATGGATAATTATGCACAGCATCTCCTCTGATCATAAACAAAGTGATCGTGAATTAACTGGCATCGCTAACTGTGCACAAAATGTCCGGTGCTTGTTGTAAACAAACTTTGCTAAGTGAACACCTCCTGCAGGAGCACCAGCACATACACACTGTACTGCTACAGAGCTAACTGTTAGCATATTAGCAAATTTGCAGACTGGACGCTAAGGGGTTAACATCCCCTCCGGCTCTGTCTCTATCTTCTCAAAACTTTATTAATTAATCTCTCAACCACAATTAGCAGAGGATTGTGTATGAAAACAATAATAATTGCAACTTTATGGGCACTGTGTAATTACTATAATATTTCCACTAATAAATGACTGCGCTGTTCTCTCAGAGTCAGACAGAAGCAGCTGGACGATTAATCTTATTTCTATTTCTGTGTTCTACTCACACCACACAACTGCAACCTGCCTAATCTTCTGGGAGGCAACATTTGCACCTACAAATAACTTCTATTGCATGCTTCAGACCTTGCCCAGCATGCCTGCTGCTTTAGTTGAGCTTTGAGACCCACCTGGTTCTGAATGTAGGCGTGAACTCTTTCCAGCATCCCCTCACAGGTGTACTCATAGGGCAGGAAGGGCTCCACCTGCAAACACAGATGTGCACACAGATGAAGAAACAGTAGGGGAGCGTGTGTGTGTGTGTGTGTGTGTGTGGTGTCCTCAGAACCATGCCATTGTAATTACAGGAACCGAGCATCTGATAGTTAATCAAAGCTGACATATTCATTAGCGTAATTGTGAGAGGCTTATATCATGCCACGAGCCACACATTAAAATCAATGACCTAATGCATCACAGGTGACAGCTTTGAAAATTGATTTCATTATTTTTTAGCGACGACTACATCACTTTGTCAAACAATGGATTAAACTGACAGCAGACCACAGGTCATCCAGCACGCAGGAGGCTGATGTTTTTGTGCATTCTGGGTCCTTTGGGTGCCGTTATCAGTGTCGCTGTTACAGCCTGTCATTCTTAGTCTGACTTTTGATGGCAGGAAATGGATTCAAATTCACGAAGAGAACACTGGTCAATATTTTTATGCCATGTGTCGTGGAGAGGGAGCAGTGACACACAATATTTATTTATAAATGACTGCAGTTTGGTATCTTAAGGAGGCTTCTATTACGGTAATAACTGCATTTTAAATCTGTTGTGTTTTGATGATATCAATAAATGTGAAATATATCAGGATGCAGGTCAGGGTTCTTGGTGCACTCTGTGAATGTGCAGTGAATGTCTCCCATGGTGGCTAAAGTGAGATCTCATTGTTTACCATCAGGCCACTAAAGCACTCAGGCTTTTAAATTGATAAATGGTTCCCTTTAGTGTTGTGTTCCTTTTAGCACTCTCTTATTACTTTATTTCATCTGAGTTTAATGAAATGTATCTGGCACTTCATCAGATATTCTGCAATGCAATTTGCCTTTTGGGCATCTTTATATAATAGAATCTGAGAGAGGGGGAGAAAAAAACGCAACATAGAGGGTGATTTGAATTCAGCAGCGAAAAACATTTTCAAAATGACTGTGCATTTTATGTACACAAACTGATTGCATTGCTCGGCCACAAAAAATTGTGACCAGCAGTTATTATTTCATGCCAGCACCAATGATGATAAAATGAAACTTCCACTCTGTTCCCGAGGTGAGTTATGCTGGGAGCAGCCGCGTCCAGAAAAAGGCCCAGCTGGTGGCTGAGATCAGCCAGGTGTCTCAGACTTTTTAGTGCTTCTTTATCAGCTGACTCGCTCCTCATTTCCATCATGCCCTATTGCCATGGTGCCATTAAAATCAAGAGTGTGTCAGATGGGCAGGCAGCTCTTGAGCTCACTGACAGAAGAAGCTATCAAACATAAACAACATGAGCAGCAGCGCGACGAACAAACTATCCAACGATGTGTCAGCAGTGAGGTTTATGTTCTAAACTTTAAAAGCATACCATCAAGTAAGTAAACTTTGATGTATCTCATTAAATGTATAGAGCAGTAGTTCTCAACCTTTTTGAGTCGCGACCCCCAATTTAACATGCATGTTGTCCGCGACCCCCGCTCACTGAACAGAATTTCACTTTAAAAAAAGACACAAAATGACTAAAAAAAGACACAAAATGACAAAAAAAGACACAAATTGACCAAAAAAAGACACAAAATGACCAAAAAGACTAAAACACATGAATACTTTAACACAGTGGAGACAGAGATGACTTCCAAAATGATTTGGCGACCCCCAGAAATCATCTCGCGACCCCAACTGGGGTCCCGACCCCAAGGTTGAGAATAGCTGGTATAGAGAGAGCACAAGCGTTATACTCTGAAAACCATGCTTACCAGAGGGGAAAACTGTCGGTTCCACAATACAAAACCATGGCCTGAAATGCTTACAAAATGCCTGTTTCTAGCTAAAACTATTAGATTTAAACATCAACATTTTTTGGCACTCTATGTCAAACAGAGAGGGTAAGTTGATGTTAGCTATGTGTTAGCAAGCTAATGTTAGCTATGTGTTAGCAAGCTAATGTTAGCTATGTGTTAGCAAGCTAATGTTAGCTATGTGTTAGCAAGTTAATGTTAGCTATGTGTTAGCAAGCTAATGTTAGCTATGTGTTAGCAAGTTCTATGTGTTAGCAAGCTTAGGTACTTAATACTGCAACGCTTTCTGAATTATCTACATTCTACTACAACACGAGTTACATCTTGTCAAATGCTTTATCTTACGGAAATGTATTTAGCCTAAAACTGACTTTCAATACAGTATGACTGCTTACGTAAGTTAACGTTAAATATACTGAGTTTCAGGTTCACACAGTTTTCACATTTTAACAGCTTATGTGTCTTTTCCGGTTTGTCAGAATTCTTTACCCTGTTACCAGCTTTTAGACGTTTTTCCCTTTTTTGCTAACAGACGGATTTGACAAGGAAGCTCTTTAAGTCAATACAAAGTAAATGGAAAGCGAGGAATTGTTTTCTTCCTGATGGGGGCGGGGCTTAAGTGCACTCTGTCTCTTTAAACTATATACTGCTTTTAGGGTTAGGTGACAGTTGAACCCTATCCGTCTTACCTAGAGCTTGTTTGAGAAAATCAACAACATTCAGCAGTCTGTTAGCTTAGCTTAGCATAAAGACTGGAAGCAGAAGAAAATAGCTAGCATGGCTCTGTCTCAGGGTAACCAAATCCACCTACTAGCACCAATAAATGTCACTGTCTGCTGGTGATGGCAGGGGGAGACTGCACAGGTTGTAAAAAGAAGTCCAACTTTACAGAAGTCTATGAGAAAATTACCCTAATTATCACTTTATTATGACCTCTGACCCCCAGACCAACAAGATGGCAACAGCCGAAGACCAAGATGGCGACAGCAAAAATGCCAACATTGAGGCTTAAAAGTGGTAGTCCACTCACTGACTTGTTTTTAGAGTATATGTTTCATTCTCACTTAAAGACAGATATATGACAGTGGTACCAATCTTCTTGGTGTATCTCCAAAAATAGCACACTTTTTAATGTGTTTAAAGTATTTAAAAGCATTTTATCTATACTAGTGAGAATTTATCGTTAGGTTACAAAGAAAAACGCACACTTTTATTCAGTTGTGTCTGAATCAAATGCACATACACTCATCAGGTTTCTGTGTCTAAATCACATAAATTAAACTTCTGTCTATTTTAATCTTTGTGTTGGAAGGTTAAATTTGCCCAGTCAACCTTTGTGATTGGTACTGTTTCTCCTTCCATGGGATCCACTTTTTAAACACTTACCAGGGCCACAACTGGTACTTCATTCTGCCTCTATCAGCAGGAAACACAGGGTCTATTTAACACACCTGGCAGGTAGCGACACACATGCGTCTTGGCACTGTGAGAGGCTTGGCTGTGGCTTGGTGCTGTTCTGGTGACAGATTGAGCACAGCGTGATTGATTAATATGATCTGCTGCAGGCAATGCTTTCTGTCTGCGGGGCTGGCCTCTGGAAGGCTGCCATGTAAAACCCAGGTGTGGGCACAGTTTACCTACTGAGCCGCTCAATATCTCAAGCAATTAGCAGCGCGGAGAGCGGAGAGAGAGCCAGCTAAGCATTTTGCTGTTATGCAGGAAGCCATGATTAAGAGCTCTATTAAAGGCTGAGGTCTTTGAAACTGGGTCAGAGCAGACTATAAGCCGTGCAAGAGCAAACTATTATTATTATCATCATTATGCAGCAGTGTAAAGTCTACTGTGGAAGGCTATAATATTAAAAGCCCATTATTTTGTTGAATGAGTGCCGCTGAGTTTGGATGGTAAAGACCAATAAATTAACATACATTGATCCTCATGATCTCACGGATGGTCGCATCAAACTCTTCAGAGTTATTGAAGTCAATGGTGATGACGTGCGGCCTGCCAATATACTGCTCTGCATAGGGATGCTGAGAGGACACCTGGGGGGAATAAATGGGAAATATTCACAATCACATTAAAACAGCAATTGAAGTCAAAGCATGTGTACTCAGTGCATATTTGTTTGCTATTATTAGTGCCGTCGATCATCCTCATGGCTGAGATAAAGACAAGTGCATCTACCTTCCTGGAGGTGGGCTTCCCTCTGAAGAAGTCATGATTGAGAGAGCTGTGAGGGGGATTAAACTTGGGTTGTAGGAAGATGCAGCCATTGGCTATGGCCTCCAAAGGGGCGGGACCTTCGTAGGGGAAGCCGAACCCAATGAACAGCTTGACAGGGAAATAAAAAAGGAGGGGGAGATCATGACTTTATCCATTGAGCTGCTTATATCCCAGTCAAAACTTGTCCAAGTCTTAACTCAATCCAAAAAGCACATAAACATTAACAAATTGTTTTATCCATTGGCTTTGAGATAAGAGAACTGGAAGTGCAACAACATGAACTCAATTCTGGGTCTGCAGCACTACTATGAGTTTATGTATTATGTACACTACCGGTCAAAAGTTTTAGAACACCCCAATTTTTCCAGTTTTTTATTGAAATTCAAGCAGTTCAAGTCAAATGAACAGCTTGAAAGGGTCCAAAGGTAAGTGGTGAACTGCCAGAGGTAAATAAAAAAAGGTAAGGTTAACCAAAACTGAAAAATAATGTACATTTCAGAATTATACAAGTAGGCCTTTTTCAGGGAACAAGAAATGGGTTAACAACTTAACTCTATGGAGTCTTGGGCTATTTTGTCCATTTTTTAATTCTTTTCATGTCTTTGTAAGTCATTTTGTGTCTTTTTTTTTAGTAATTTTGTGTCTTTTGGTGTCTTTTTTTGTCATTTTGTGTCTTTTTTTTGTCCTTTAGTCCAACATAAAATGTGATTTTGAATCTTTTAAATAAAGATTAATAAAGAATTTTAAATGTGCAAATGTGCATTAATTTCAGAGTACACTGAGACATTAAACTGCATAATTTTCAATTAAATTCTGGAAAAATTGGGGTGTTCTAAAACTTTTGACCAGTAGTGTATGTACGCTGATGAAAGCCTCAGTGATGTTCTCACCTTTGCCTTTCTGAGGAGCTGCTGCAGCTCCTGCTGAGGCAGCAGACCGTGGTTCTTGACGAAGGCGGGCACCTCTGGGGGACGCTGCGTCTCATAGTAAACTGTCCCATGGATCTCCATGTAGCGATGCAGAATGGCCAGAAACTTTTCCTTTCCCTTTGAGACGTACAGGTGCAAAATAAGTTAGACACTTAAAGGGGACACATTTTTCTAATTTTCAGGTTTATATTTGTATATTTTTTTTCTAGTAGTTCATGTTCACATGCTTTGAAATATATATATTTTTCCCCTACTGTCCATACCTGTTTTCACTCTGTCTGAAATGCTCTGTTTTAGTGCCTGTCTCTTTAAGCCACCCTCCGCAAAGCCAGTCTGCTCTGATTGGTCAGTGTTTCATAGTCTTTTGCATCTGCAATGTCTGCCTATATATTGTATTGTTGTGACATTTCAACCTTCCAGAGTCATTTAAAGGCACAGTTTCTAATATCGGCTGAGTGCATTTGTCCATGTACTGAGCATTTTGATACTTTCACAGTATTTGTATGTACCTAGACCTGCACTATAATCAAAACAGACGTATGACAAATATCACTTTTTACAATACAGGTCCTTTAAAAATGGGCAATGTAAAGTAACCACTACAAAGGTGGGACTATGTCATTTTTCCTCAGAGCAACAGATCCCTACACTGCAAAAAAAGAAAAGTTGGGTGAACTCAAAATTTCAAGGCAACAAACTTCGATCAAATTTTAAGTTGGACAATTAAACTAAATATTTTAAGTTTTGTTTTTGAGTTTGCTCAACTCTGATTAGTATTATATAGTACTCTGATATGAATGTCAGCTAATGTTGTGACCACAATTTTGAGTTAGCATTGATACGCTAATGGCTACTCTTGTAGCTGTAACAAGTAGTGCCGATAGCATCAGTTAGCCGCTAGCTTTCGCTAATGACCAAATTTTACAACAAAGAAATAAGAGTTAGCAGAACTATTGTCCCTTGTTTTGAACCCCAACTTAAAGATATAAGTAACAACAACTCACCAACTTGTTTTTGAGCAGACAACTGGCTTCCTTTGTTGCCCTGAATGTCAGTAATTTATATTTCCAAGTTTTACCAAGTTAAATCACTGTTTTAGGCCAAAAAATACAAGTTGGCTTTTTTGCAGTGTATGGTGTCGCTTGAGCCTTTTGACTGCTCACTTTGTGTTGGCATGTGGTTGCCGTGCTAAGACTGTTGCCCTTGACATATGAAAGTTTGGACGGATTATTTGGCAACTTTATAGAGCTGTTATCCATCCTCTGTTGCTTTGAAAACAAAGAGCAGATGTCTATAAAAGTTTTCAAAAAAACAAAAAAACAAAACACTACTAATTCAAACCAGAGTGGGAAATCTTTGAAGCAGCACTTGCTATGGTGATTTAGTTTAAAGTTAAAGACAGTATTTATTAATTGATTGCATTAACATTGAGCCAACTGCCTCATTGGACTGCACAGACAGAATATCTGATGCCAGCTGTGTTTTTATTTTTTTCATTTTCTTGTTATGCATCATCCTATATTTACTTTACTCACTGTGAAGTCTGTTCTGCAGCACTGACACCACTATGACCAGTGAAATGATTTGAATAGATCCATCAGTATGACACACAACCACTCTTAAAGGGCAGAGGAGAAAAACCCAGAGGTGTTGTAGAGGGCGAGTATTGGTGAATAGTAATAAGTTGAGGAAATCTAATGAGCTGAGTGTGCTCTTGTTAACACTGACGTCATTATCTTAGTAACTGGTGACTGTCCTACCTGTGAAGTTACACAGACTTAAATCAATGTATATATTGTGTGTTGGCCCATGGACACAATTTGCTTGAATCATTTCACTGACGCAAAACTGAATTAGTTTATCTTAAAAAGCGTTTCTGGAGGAATTTGATAAATTATTCACTAATGCCATGTCTTCCAGGCATAAATCATTTATAAATGTCATTTGAGTGTTATTCCTCATTTTTCATCTTGGGCCGTTTTAATATCTTCGAGCAACATCGAGATGAAAAGACACTTTCTTCTACTTCAAGTAATATTTCTCCCAAAATCTTTTGAAACTCAAATGTTTTTTTGATTCATGTGAGTTTCAACAAATTACAGTTGTGACCAGTTTTATAGTGAAAAGAAGAAGTGGCAAACCTTCCAGACTTCATTCATTCATTCATCTAAATCTGTTTGAAGGTTATTTATTTCATATGATGCTCCTCTCTGCTACATTAAAGAAGCGGTTCATATTTTAGTAATAGATCTAGATGTTGGGAGATATTTTAATTATTTGAAGTCACTGTAAACAAGTCTGATATTTTTAAACATATTTTTCCTGACTTGACATTCAAAAGTTAGGCACTGATTCATTTCTATGAACAGATAACTCAACTGAATAAAGAATCTGTTTGCTACAGGACAAACTTTGGCTTTGGATACCGGACGTAATGATAGCATCTATTCAGTCCAATGAGGCAAGGCAAGGCAAGGCAAGTTTATTTGTATAGCACAATTCAACACAAGGTAATTCAAAGTGCTTTACATACATATTAAAAACAGTAAGACACAATTGAAAACAGTAAAAACAGTCAATTGAAACAGGGAAGATACAGCAGGATAAAAAAAAGATAAAATAATAAAAAGCACAAGTCAAACATTGTGTAGTTAAAAAGTAAGGGCAGTAGAGTAGAGCAGATAAGTGTTAAAGTTAAGAGTACGCTTCAGTAAACAATAGTGTTTTTAGTCCTGATTTAAAGGAGCTGACCGTTTGGGCAGACCTCAGATCTACAGGTAGTTTGTTCCACAGGTGAGGAGCATAATAACTGAAAGCTGCCTCACCCCGCTTAGTTCTTGTTTTTGGGACACGCAACAAGCCAGCTCCAGATGACCTAAGGGGTCTGGATGCTTCATAGAGAGGGAGCAGATCAAGCATGTAATTTGGTCCGAGACCATTCAGAGCTTTGTAGACCAGCAGTAAGATTTTAAAATCTATCCTCTGACTCACAGGAAGCCAGTGTAGTGATTTAAGGACCGGTGTAATATGGTCCAGTTTCCTTGTGTTTGTGAGGACTCTGGCGGCAGCGTTCTGGATCAGCTGCAGCTGCCTGATTGATTTTTTGTTAAGACCTGTGAAGATGCCATTGCAGTAATCCAACCTACTAAAAATAAATGCATGGATAAGTTTTTCAATGAGAATCGCTCGGCTGGCACTCTTTTGGCAAAAAAGTAAAATGTCCCATATTATGTCACCCACTAAATATTTTCAGCAGTGATTCTCTCGCTACAAGTTCCCGCTTGGCCCATATGCTGCATTTCAGACGACTTGGAACTGTAAAATTTCCGAATTGCCATTTAAAGTTGGAGTTCCTTCTTATAAAAGGCAACGTAAAATATATATGCCTGTATTCAATTAACATTCTATTATATAGTAAGCCTGTTCTGCATACGTTTCCAAGTAAAAAAGGGCCATAAAATAAAATTTTACATAAAATAGCGTCTGTTAGCATGCATCACTTTTCCTCCACTTTTTCATTAGGTGCATCTCAATAAATTAGAATATCATAGAAAAGTTTATTTATGTTAGTAATTAATTTCAAAAAGTTGAAATAACACAGTATATAGATCCATTACACACACAATGAAACATTTCATGTCTTAATTTATTTAATTTCTCTAATTATAATGATTATGGCTTGCATTTAATGAGGACCTAAAATTCAGTATCTCAAAATTTTTCTGCATATTACAAAGACCAATTTAAAAAAGTATGCTTAATATGGAAATGTTGGCCTCTGAAAAGTATGTCCATCTATATCAGTAGTTCTCAACCTTTTTGAGTCGCGACCCCCAATTTAACATGCATGTTGTCCGCGACCCCCGCTCATTGAACACAATCTCACACACACAGTTCAGATCACCCAAAAAAGAAACAAAATTACCAAAAAAAGACACAAAATGACTAAAAATATACACAAAATGACCAAAAAAGACACAAAATGACCAAAAAAGACACAAAATGGCCAAAAAAGGCACAAATTGACCACAAAATGATAAAAAAGACACAAAATAACGAAATAAAGACACAAATTGACCAAAAAAGACACAAAATGACCAAAAAAGACACAAAATGACCAAAAAAGACAAAATGACCAAAAAAAGACACGAAATGACCAAAAAATGCCCAAATTGACCACAAAATCATTAAAAAAGACACAAAATGACCCAAAAAAAGACACAAATTGACCAAAAAAGACACAAAATGACCAAAAAGACTAAAACACCATGTCACCCACAACTGAAGTTGAATAAACATTTTCATGCAACAAAAAGTGTAGGAAAAATCTTTTTGGGATATTCGGAGAATCAATGATACCTGTGATAAGCAGGTGAACTTACTTGAAGCTGTGTGGATCCATCAAAGATGCATCATACAGGATAGTACACGGTAAGAACACAAGTATGGAGAGGAGGGAAGTGTAGTAGAGCGGTGCAGAGGGAAAAAGAAAATATGACATAAAGTATTAGTCATTTTCCTCTCAGAGGACCTCAACATGCCCCAACTCTCTCATGTGAGCCTCAAATGGTGAAGGAAGAGACCGCACTCAATGAGCGGGGATTCATTGTCTGGAGAGACCCAAACACTACCAGCTTTTACAAACTCACAATCTGTCAGATACACAAATGTTACGCTGCAGCTCGAGTCGTTCTGAGAAACAGGGAATGTTATGTCGGTGTAGGAACAAAGCTGCAGTCAGTGAAGTGAACTAAACCTTGTGGGAGGCTGCAAAACACTTCAAAGTTACACTTAGAACGGGAAATCATGCCAGTAGCTCGAAGGGAGAATTTACTCTAAACATAAATGATTGTTCCTCTACCAGCATATATCCGGGCTAGAGTCCTGGAGGACGATCTGGTTTGGAGGAAACTTAACAACTAGTGGGCGTCGTGCATGTTGTGAAGATTTGCTCAGTGATATTGAAAAGTTCTGCAAACTTTCCACTGATTCTGATTTTATCGGACTGAAAGAACCTCATGAATGCAACCATTATAACAATCATTCTATCAATCCGTTGTTTGAGTCACATGTTTTCAAAGTGTGATACTAAACAGGAAGTATAATTTTACCTGTATGGGCTACAACTTGAGCTCTGCTTTTCGCCTATATTTGGTAATATTTTGGGAAATTGGCAGATTTAAAAGTATGCAGAATGAGCAACTAGCAGCTCCTGTTTGCAATGAACCCATGGGTGTACAGACAACTATCACAGGATAACTTCCATGCTGAATAAAACTTAAAATCACAATGATTCTCAGGCAGGTTCTTATGGCGGCGTATTAGGGCAAAGTATGAAAAAAAATAAAAATACTAATCCAGGGGAGGGGGTAATATTTTGAGTCGCAGATTAACGAGATTTAAAGTGGCAATTCTGCAAGAAAAAAGTTGCAGATTTACGAGATTAAAAGTGGCAAATATGCTAGATAAAAGTCGCAGATTCATGAGAAAAAAGTAGCAAATCTACGAGAAAAAAAGTATCAGATTTATGAGAAAAGAGTTAGAGTTACAGAGTTCCTTTTTTCTATGATTTCTAAGCATATTTATAGATGTATATTTGTGATGGACACTCAGGTGTCACACTGAATCTAAAGTTTACAGAGTTAAATAAATTACCACTTGTATATCAGTTATTTATTCTGTGTTACTCTGAACTCTTTGTTTTGTTTTTCTTGCATGCCTCCACAGTGACTGAAAAATTAAAAAAACATATTCATCCTCGATGAACTAAACTAAATGGAGGCAGCATTTAAGCAAAGCAAGACTATATCAAAACAGATAACAGATCAAAACAAAAGCACTTTGAGTTGCATTTATATGTATGAAAAGCGCTATATAAATAAAGTTTGATTGATTGATTGAAAACATCTGTTTACAAACTCTCACATAACTTGAGCAGTATTACCCAGCACAGAAGTGTGCCTACACAAGCATGAAACAGTGGTGGTGTATCTTAAATTGTACGATTTTAGCGAAAATGCATAAACTGTAAACTTTTACTTTTACAAGAACTGAAGACATCAATTCCTTCAAAATTTCCAAGTTCATAATCCATTTTAAGTTGTTAAAACTTAAAGAACTGTGTTCAGTTAACTCAGAATCATTAACTAGGTCAGGGGTGGGCAACCTGAGGCTCCGGGGCCACATGGGGCTCTTCAGGCCATTTGCAGTGGCCGTGACAAATAAATTACACTTTTCTTTACATTTTTATATTTATTTATCATTGGCGTCAGCCCATTGGAATTTGTATTCTTTAATTGTAAAAATGTGAGGCTAATGTATATCATTAAAAAATCAACTAAAATGTGCATCGTAGCTTACAACAGCTAGTCTCAACCTTGGGGTCGGGACCCCAATTGGGGTCGCGAGATGATTTCTGGGGGTCGCCAAATCATTTGAACACAACATTTTTGGTCATTTTGTTTTTTTTAATTCTTTTTATTGTTGTCATTTTGTGTCCTCTTTTTTTTGGTCTTTTTGTGTCTTTTTTTAGTCATTTGGGGTCTTTTTTTGGTCATTTTGTTTCCTTTTTTTTAGTCATTTTGTGTCTTTTTTTGGTAATTTTGTTTCTTTTTTGGGTGATCTGAACTGTGCGTGTGAGACTCTGTTAAGTGAGCGGGGGTCGCGACTCAAAAAGGTTGAGAACTACTGGCTTACAAGACTTCAGTCTACAGCCTGGCGCCTTAACCTCTACATTTTCTAATAATAATAATAGATTTTATTCGTAAAGCACTTTTCATTGTTAAAAGCAATCTCAAGGTGCTACAGAGTACAACAAGATTAAAAACAGGTTAAAAGGCCAAAGCACAATGTTACATTTAATAAAAGGCTTTTCTAAAAAGAAAGGTTTTTAGGCCTTTTTTAAAATAAAAAAAAAAAAGTTTTGTTTTGAGTTTTTCTAGCTAGGCGAGATTTCAATTCCGAATCTCCTGAGATATTTCTCATGAAAACATTAATAAATGCTTGTTATGAGCTATTAGTAATGTTGTAAGGCTAATTTAGACTGAGTAGGCTATTTTAACTTCATTGTAAGGCTCAAAATAAGGTTTGCGGCTCCATCCCGACATTTTTTCTCCTTTTTTGGCAAACAATGGCTCTTTTGTTAGTAAAGTTTGCAGCCCCCTGAACTAGGTTGACTACAAAATGTCAACTTAAAGATCTGAGTTACATCAAGTAAACAGTACTCATTATACAAAAGGTAATCCTAACATGTCGAAGCATTCACTTTACCAGGAAAATATCAAGAAAGAAATAGCCGTAACAATTTCACTTCAGTAGAAGAGACAACAGTTTGAAGGGAAGAGTGTCGGTCCCATTGATGTGGCGAGCCGCGCAGACGGAGAGACACAAAGCTGCTCTCAGTGATGTCAACCTTTTTAATGACACTCAGAACAGAGGACAAGACTTCAAAAACAGCAGCCAAATACAGCTGGAGACAAGAAATGTAACAGCCACCTCACTAATGGTTACAACTATATAAAGCAACACAAAAATGACATTTTACTGAACTAACACTAACAAACACTTGTATTTTGTACAATAAAACAACAAAAACACTCTCTCGAGCACAAGGCATGATGGGAAATGCATGCCGTGGCTACAATATGACAATTATAGGAAAACTCTGGGTTTTATTTATGTTCCTCCACACTTTTAATTAAAGTTTACTGAAAGCAGATGAGTTTAATTACATTCCTCACCAGAAAAAACTCTCAACTAAGTTTAATTCAGGAAAATTAAGAAAGTAAGAGGAAATAAGTTAAGGTTACTTTCAAAAAAAAAGTTAGATCAATTACATTTTACAGTGCATGTTTGTTTATTGAGCACATGCTTGCATAAATATGATTTGTATTATGCTGCAGGAGTTGTGTGAGAGTGGAGGCATGTGTGAAAAACAAAGTTTTCTTCAAGAATCCAAGATAACACGGGGTGAGTAATGGATACATTGGTAATGTCATAAACCAATGATATGAGTGAATAATGTGAATGTGAAAGTGAAGGTGTCCCACCATACTTTTATACCTTTAGTTCATCCTAAGTAATTTTTACAGTGCAATTTTCACTAATTTTGTATACAAGTACTGAATTTAAACTCTAAGCAGGATGTTGAAGACATAACATTGGCCCTACACTTCACCTCATAATAGCAGTGTAAGGAATTATACAATATGATAAATATGATGTATGGTTACTCCCTAGGGTGCATGACATACAGCATGAGGAATGGGACTCATTATCTCTTGAAAATCTGTTATTTCAGAGGCTTAGTGTGTTCTTAGTGAAGTGTGGAAAGAGGACATCTTCCCTAGAGCCGCATGGAAACCATTCAAGAGAAAGCTTCTCGTAAGAGATGTGAAATGTCCTGTTGCTCTCTGATAACAGATTTAAACAGGACTGGTCTCCTCTCAATGCCCTAAGATTTTGGTATTTTGGGGAAATGTTGTTAAATGTTTGTCACAGATGGTTAAGTGCAGCATTCCATTGACGTCAACAGACTGTATACTCGGAATACGAGGAAATAAAAAATGATCGACTTTGGACTTCTCCATGCAAGGAGAGTGATTGCACTATATTGAAAAAATGTAGAACCACCATCAATGGCAATATGGAAGAAGGAGTTGATGACTGGAGAGATTGACATACATTGTTAAAGGTAAACAGGAGGAGTTCGCTTGGATTTGGGAATCATTTATGTCATTCTTGACCAATGAAACGGATAACACTGACTGAACAACAGGTTATGAAATGATCCTGCCTTTTATTTTATTTCATTTTTATTTTTTATTTTGCTCCACTTTAGTCTTATTTATTTCATTTTAGTACTTATTTTGCATTAGTTTGATGTATGTTGTCACTGTCCATTTTATTTACTCATTTTCTTTGTCTGTGTGAATGAATGTATGTTCGAGGGGATATAAATGAAAATGTTTGTATATTCGACATAAAGTTTGAGATGCACTTGAAACTTCAATAAAAAATACTGTTGAAAAAAAAAAGACTGGTCTCCTCTCAAAAATGACAATATAGGGCGTTTGAACAGGCACGAATATACGACTCATATTTACGTTTTGGACTGTCCTCTGTCACAATCTTGCTGATGTAGTAGTAATGATTGATGGCGATGTGGAGTTTAAATAGTGAATCCCACCTGTGTCGCCTTTAAGGCTTTTTGTAATGTTTACTTTAGATAATTTATTGGTATTTAATTTCAGTTAGAAACAAGAGGTGGATGATTTTGTAACTGTATTATTTGTTTACTTAATATTATGATGTCATATCCTGTTTAGTCACTTCCTCTGGGATCAATTCCTATTTAGTCACTTCCTGTTTAGTTACTTCCTGTTTGACTGGAACAAAGGAAGGCAGACGTGTGTTGCATGAATCTGCACATCCACTCTGAAGCATCATAGAGGCAATGCCGTAAGTTTGATTTGCATTTGACATGTTTATATATAAGCAGTGATTTCATAAATTAATGTATTTGATAAATTAAGTTAAAAGTGTTTTCATTTACAATTATATACAAGCAGGCAGCAATGTGTATCATGTTTACAGTGTTTGTTGTAATGTTTAAGTTAAAATACACCGTTTTCACCAACATGTTAATGAAGAAGTGTGACAGTAAACGATCAAACTTACTACGGCTCTGTCTTCATTGGCAATGGTTGAAGTATTCAGCTCCCTTACTTCAGTAAAAGTACTAATACCACACTGTGAAATTACTCCACTACAACTAAGTCCTGCATTTAAAACTTACTTAAGTAAAACTAGAAAAGTATCAGCATAAAAATGTACTTAAAGTATCAAAAGAAAAAGTACTCGTTATGCAGAATGGACCCACTCACATTGTTATATTTAGTCCAAATATATTATCAGATTATTTGTATTTGTGTATTTATGTAAACAGCATTTTAATTTCCTCAAGATTCGGCTCATTTTAACGACTTAATATACTGTTAGGATGTTTAAATAAAAAGCCCAACATCTTATCACTTTGAATTTTTCATGATTTTCATGTCAAAAGTAACAAAAGCTGTAAGCTAAATGTAATGGAGTAAAAAATACAATATTTGTGTTGTTATGGGTGGTAATAACATACAGTCTATTCTATCGTTTAGGTTGGTTTGGTTTATTTATTCATTTAATTTAATTTTTATCCCATGATTTTTGTAAGCAACCATTTATACCCGACCGACCAGAGGGAGGAGCCATAGCGACCATTACATTACATGTCATTTAGCTGACGCTTTTGTCCAAAGCGACTTACAATAAGTGCATTCAACCTGATGGTACTACACAGACCATAGGAATCAAGTAAGTACATAACTTTAACAGCTAACTGTCATCGCTAAAGGAGTGCTATATGTTAAAGAAGAAAAGAAGAGAAAAGAATAAGAGCTTTTTTTTTTCATTGCATGTTTTTGTGAGAGGTCCCTGTAAGGGGAACCTCGGGGGACAAGGGGAGAACATGCGAACTCCACACAGAAAGGCCCTTTTGCCGCCCCCGACCAGCCCCGGGCGCTGGAGACATGCCTAGACACCCTCGGTTGGTTTGATTTAAACCCATAGTAGCACAAGGCAGCATTACATTTTACAGGATCATGTCGGGTTCTTTGTTACTTTGACTCTGATTTCTCTTTAATATGACACAGACACATTATAGATCAGAGGTTCTTCAGTTGGTATCGTTGAAACTGAACTTTCTTTCCCTCCCACAAATCAGAAACATGCTACAAAAACTGCCTTTATCAACAGTTTCATGCAGGGGCTTTTCTGTCACACTGACCTTCCACATGCTGGCTTCTTTGCCGTAGACGACAGCCATATTGTTAACCTTGTTCCGCTGAATGTTCAGCCGCTCCGTCTCATTCAGCTCCTCCGCAACAAAACCCATAAAAGAGTTATCTGGAGTGTGGGCTGTCAAGGACAAACAAAGCAATTGGCAATGCAATGTTACAAGTCCAATTCCATGTCTCAACAAAATGTGATTAAGGAGATCCAGGCTGCTGTGCATGTAGAGAATACAGAACAAAAGAGGAACCTTGGGGGTGCTGTAAAGCTGAAATGCATAATGTTTTATTATGAAATACTGTTGTAGTGTGGTAAAACGCTGCCACAGCTAAGTTCATCAGTTGAAAAGTCTATTTGCATTCAAATCCTCTGATTGGTTGACTTTCATTGGACAGCAACAATGAGACAGAATGACTTTCTTCTTCTGCTAAAGTTTGAACCTTCAAAGATTTTGCAGCTTAATGTGCCGCAGCTTTCAATTTTCAGGACACAAAACGGTGTGAATGGTAGCACACACAAAGGAAATATACTACAGCAGGGAGACGTCAAGTGGTCGGGAGAAAGAAAGAGTATTTGCAGTCACTTTTCAAACCCGAGATGAAAGCTGACATCTTTCACAGCGTCGGGCTTTGTGATAACGGCAAGTATTTTGGAAACAGCGGGCTGCCGATTGACGCTGAATTAATCCGAGACTACACAGTTTCTTCTGTCACCAATTTAACCAAAAGTGGCATGAATGCTTGTGTTTTGTACATTTCTGTGTGTGTACGTGCTCAGTCACAGCAGGTGGCTTTAGGCATCTGTTTGGGGCCGCAGCTGCTCCGAACGAGTTCTCTGACCTGCTCGTGGCCCGAAGCTTCGTCCGTTCTGGTCTGAGGATTTTGTAAACTCGCACAGTCTGCTCGCACTCTCAGTCAGATGAAAACAGACCAACGTGAATCAAAACCAACATGGTCTCACAGGAATCCGTGAAATAGCCACGGATTTCGCTTAACTCAAAATCCGTGGAATAGCCACAGAATCACTCAAATTTCCGTGAAACTGACACGGATTTCGCTACAATGCAAGTTAATGTCATATCCTGTGGCTATTCCAACACACAAAGTGATTGTGTACATTCACTGAGTGAAGATTTAGAAAATAAAACATATATTTCTCACTAGAAATGTGATCAAAAGTTGTATTTTCTCATTATCATTACTATTTATTGTTTTTTGCTTATTTTATGTGAATGTAACTCTCTGGTTCGGGGGGCGGGGGGTTGTTCTAAAAGGGGGAAAAATGGGTGAATTGTACCTTTTCTGATTGAATATGTATTATGTCCTGACAACCCAATAAAGATATATATATAAAAAAAGAAATGTGATCAAAATCCATTTTTATGCAGAAACTAAGTCAAAATATTGATTTTTCACTAAAAATGAGAGAACTGTCCGCCATGTTTTTTGTTCTGACTGCTGGGACCTTGAAAGTCACGTGACTTGGAACAAACCAATAGGAAAAAATATCCATGGAATAGCCACGGGATATGACTGTCATTAACTTGCAATGTAGCGAAATCCGTGTCAGTTTCACGGAAATTTGAGCGATTCCGTGGCTATTCCACGGATTTTGAGTTAAGCGAAATCCGTGGCTATTTCACGGATTTCTGTGAGATCAGGTTGACAACTTCTGTGTTAGAGAAATGAAAGCCTACGTACGGAACATGGTCATGTACTGCTGGCCGTGAAGGTTCCAGTAGCCCCAGTTGGTCCTGTAGCCGTGCAGAGTGGCGTACTCCTCATGGTTGTAAGCAGGCTCAGTGCCAAAGGTGTCAATCACTCGGATGTGGCACCTGGGACGAAATAAGAAACAGGCTGAGCTAGAATTAGATCAAAGTTATCTCTTGCTTTCAAATGATACAGTCTCCCCCGATTGAGAGACAAACAGCAAAAAAAGAAAGAAAAACAATTCCACCTAGATTGGTTGATTTCAACCTTTGGAGACCCACATAGACCCATTTTTTTGTCTTTTTAAGGAAATTATCAGCTCAACAGTATTGTCACATAATAGATAGATAGATAGATAGATAGATAGATAGATAGATACATAGATACATACATACATAGATTACTGTATTCATCCCCGAAGGGAAATTTGGTTGTCACAGCAGTCCGGTATTCAAGTACAATAAAATACAATAGAATAAAATACTGAGGTAGCATAAATAAAAACAACAATAGAAAAAACCACAGAATAGAACAGAACAAGGACACTTAAGAAGTTAAAAAAAGCAGATCAGTTGGTAGGATGGTTGACAAGATGAAGGTAATTATACTGATGATGTGATGGCAACAATGCTATAGTGACGAGATGGTATATAATAATAATAATAGTACAGTATATAATATATAATATATATAATATAATATAATATGTTATAATAAATAATAAACAATATAAAATAAAATGAAAAATATAAATAAAGTAATTATAAGTAAAATAATATAATTATAAAATAAAATAATATGATATATAATGTATAATAATAGTAATAATAATAATAAAGTGCTACACATCATCTGAAAGCTGGAAACCAGAAGATTAATTTCAGATGCAGAAATGTTGTCATAAATCTGTATTTTATGACTAGATCATGCTAGGGCCAATTTACATTTTAGAGGCCCCCCTCCACTACAGACAGACTTCCAGCAGCCTGAGACATACCAGGCCAATCACAACAGTTTATTTAATTTAATGTGTTTTAGACAAAGACTGTAAAGAAGAACAACAAGAGGTATTTTGGAAAACAACCAAGATGGCCGCAGTTGATTTGGAAAACTCCAAAGTATCAAAGTAAGTGTCAGTAGTGAAAAAACTGGACTCAAGCGACAACCTCCATTCTTTCTACTGGCCAGCAGGGGGAGACTCCACCGGTTCCAAAAAGAGGTAAATTGTATAAGAGTCTATGAGAAAATGACCTTACTTCTCACTTGATTTATTCCCTCAGTAAACATTTTCTTAATTAATTTTTTGGTCTCAGTCGCTAGTTTAATGTCTTATTTAATGCAGCATGATGCTAATTTAGCAAATGATGGTTCCATTTAGAGTAAAATAGATGATAAAGCAGGATATGCTTTAGGACCAAGGTGCACTTTGTGTTTCCCTCTTTGGACTTTGACCCTTTCACAGTGTGTTTTCACTTTTGGTTGCCTAAAAGTTTCTTGTTGAGTGGTATATGTTTGTTAAATAAAAGAAAAAAATGCACATTTCTTCAAAAGAAAGATGTGTTTACTGTTCTTCAGACAGGATTTGGTCAACTTCCTCATACCAGCTCATTTTGCCTTGATTTATTTCCACACCGCCAAGCCCTGCCCTAGTGTGCTGTGATTGGCTGGTACTACTGTGTTATGATTAGTCATCTACATCAGGTGGGCCTGGTCACTTTTCTCCCAGCACTACATTCACTTGTTGATAATCGAAAATGAACTGAGAGGTTCCAGACTAATTTCGTATTTGTGTTTTGGTCTTGTGAGGCTACATTTATGCTGACATCTGTCAAAAACCTGACATTCATATAACACTTTCCTCATTTTGAGCTATGAGAGTTTATCTCAACGCTATAACTGTCTTGTTGTCAGAGTCTTGGTTTGTAAAGCTGTCAGTGGTGATGGATATCCATGTCCCCTGCCAGTCCCCCCTCACTGAGCAGAGCTTACACAGGCCTCAAGGTGAGACGTCTGAAGCTTAAATCACAGCCTTGTTTCACAGCCACCACAGGGCCCTCTGCTGGAACACATCATGACACAAGCTGGACAAGTCAAAGCCCTGAAACTGATTTTAACCCATAAGAACCCATGGTGACACCTGTGTAACAAACACTTTAAATCTTCTATAATCTCCCATATTCAGCTTTTTGCTTCACCTTAACTCATTAAATCCCTGAGTGACGTATACACAACACCCTGGTGTGGTGACAGTCATGTGACAGGAAGTGACTTCTCCAAAATGTGGGTGTGACTGGAAACAGAAATGTGAAAAAGTAGCTAATTTTATTTTTTTATTTTTACGAGGCTAAGTTTAAACCCATTTAACAATCCTAATCCGTTAATAACTTGTTCTGACAAAAATTCTTGAACAAATTAAAGTCACAAATTTGATAAATGTTATGGAGATGCAAAGAAAAAGGCAAATTTGTGTCTCTGTAAGCAGAAAATGTGTCGAGTTTTTTCTATTTTAAAATAAGAAATATTATAAACATAAATACCATAAACGCTCAATGTAACATATATGTATCATCACAGATCTTTGACATTTAGGGGTAGTATTTTTTTTTTTAAAAACCATCAGAAATCTGTTCTATGTGGTCTACTTATAGAACACATCCTTTAAGGATAACTGGGTCTGGGTTCTTATGGGTTAGGGAGATGCAAAACTCTCACTGTGTGAGCGAGTCTGTTTGGATAAACTTGAAAATGTTTAAAATTCTCTCTGATAAATGTGAAGGCAACTCTTCAGCAGGGAATACATTACACTCCTTGGACTGCATCAACACTGAAACGTCTTAAAATATGTTTCCTCTCAGATCAAACTCAAAGAGAAGGAAACAGGTCGGAGCAGAGGAGACGTTCTGCGATTAGTTTACAACGAGAGAAGAATTAGATCAGCACTTTATCAGCAGCGAATATTCACACCGGGAAGTCAAAAATCAATTGATGTAATCCAATCTGAGATTTATCAATGCCTTGACTCTAATCAGTGTCAGGGCAAGGGAGGAAATTAAAGTATTGGTCTTTCACTCTGTGACAGCTGAGGAGCGCTGGTCGATCAGCTGACCTTGGACTGACGCTGATTGGAATCAGCGGAGGTTTTCACGGCCGCCCTGCCGCAACCTTATCTGAGAGAAGTCAAAGCGTAGGGGAATGAGGGTCAAATATTGTGAAATGTGTTATTTAAGGAATGCAGCACCTTTCTCACCTCATGAATTGAGAGTAAAATGCTGAATAAAAACACAGCTGCACAATATAATCGAACCACGGTAATAAAACATGATTATCATTATTTTCACACTGTTTCTCATTGTTTTCTTTGACTCTTTTCCATTTTCATGAATACATTTTCTTCCCAGAGTTGCATTGTTTGCCTTTGGTTGAATAAAACAAAGGATTTGCTTTTACACTGTGACTGCTCCGCTGCTGCCGAGCTGGAAACAAAAGAACAAAAACTGAATTTAGGGAAAGAAAAGAGCCTGGAACGGCAATTGTGGTTCGTTTGTTTTAGCATTTACAAAAACATGAGCTTGTTTTATTGTAGTACATAACTATACACTTGTGTGCAGGCTAACTCATTTATTATAAGCAGACAACTAACTCCAACGTTCCTAAGTGATACATATAAAGAGTTTGTGATTGATAGATCGCTGTGTAAAGAGGCCAAATTGGATCCTCCCGGAGGAAGAGTTTTGCTGATGCACGGTGAAGTTACCGGCCCAGTGTCTACCAGCCTGTTACACCAGCCAGTCAATAAGCCGATAGTGAAGTATCTCATCAGAAAGGCAATTACTGGAAACAAAAATGGATGCAACAAAACACTGAACTTGGTAAACAAAGGCTATATAAATTGCAATTAGTGTGTAAGAAAGAGCAAACTTGCACTGACTTGTGCTTCCTCAGTGACAGACCCATGTGCTGTTTCATCTGCTGCAAGCCGTGGTAGTCTGTGTAGATGAGGTCAAAGGGCAGAGGTCCTGTCAGAGGGCAGCTTCCTCTTCCTGGAGGGACCCCCAGAAACCTGCAAACAAGTCAGATATACTTTCAGCATCAAACTGAGCCAAAAAGTGTGTACAGTGGCACACAAACAATCACTGATGAAGCACATAGCAGAACAAAGGCCTGTAGGGCTCACAGCTACTCCAGAAGATTCATTTGGATTAAAGACTGAATTCAGTGAGAATTGTCAACAAATTCTCTCCATGCTTCAAGATGGAGGTCGTTCTTTGTCCCCCTCCAAACAAAGACAAACGACCCCCACCCCCACAGGTATCTGGAGATACCTAAAGGCGTCTCATTGGCTGATACCAACAGGAAATACAACTTCCAGGTTGAGACACAAAAGTGTCCTGCAGCCACCCCTCTCTCTTCTCTTCTCGACTCCCTGAAGAACAGCATGCCTGCTGTCCTGGTCTGATCTTCCAGGAGGAAGATCAGACATCTTCCCTCTGTCTCCAGCTCTAAGGGAAGGCCGGTGAAAACCCAAACCAAGTGGGCCCACCACAACGCTTCTAAGTTTCCTGCCTGTGATCTATACTGGACATAATCACAGAGACCCTCACCAAGCTTCTGGAGCCAACAGCAACCAGCACTACAACCACCAAAACCCAACCAGGAACCAGATTCTTCTCCAAAAGGATTTCTGCTTTCCCTTTCAACTCTGGACTCTGTGGTACAGTACTGGGCAGTTAGTAAGCAAGAACAAGTTTGTTAAGCTTTAATCAATGGTGTTGATCCGTTGTGTGTTTAAGTATATTTGTTGGGATATTTTGTGTAGTTAGATCACTTGAAGTTGTATGATTAATGTTGCTCTACATATCTCAAGTTGTACATGTAAACTAACTATAACTCATTTGATTTGCTCACACACTAATCCACATGAAATATACTTTTAATCTGGCTTCCAACAACACATAGACCTTCAAGACCGCATGGTCTATTGTTCTTCAAGAACAAAAGGGCTTCCGCCATTTTGATTCATTTAAATGACCGCCTTTCGGCAGCCATTTTGTTACACAATCTTTCTCATCCACATTTCCACTGTAAATAGTCTTTTAGATTAGTTATTGTGTGTTCTGTTTGCTTTGCTTTATTTAGAATAAATATGTTTTTGGATTAATATGCTTCTCCCTTTAATGTTGCACATGAATGAGTGATTTGCTAACCTCTGCTATGGAAAGAACTCAAAATTCCTTCAACCGTTACTAAATATTAATAAGGTAATTTGATTATAATTATATTCATAATTAATAATCCATGTTCCAAATTGATAATTTGTTAACTTTATGAGACTGATTAACTATGATTTGCTATCTTTTCCTATTCCTAAGTGAATAGGTGGTGCCCCTGAGTAACTTTAATTCATTTAAAGTATTAAATATAAATTTAGTCAATTTCTGATAGCAAAATTGATCTAAATTAGCTTTACCTCTAAATATTTTGGTACCCCTGCTGGAGGCAATGTGTATCTGAACCAGATACCCCTACAGGCCTTATCGCGATCTTTTATCTATAGAGCAATTACTCTGTGGAATAATCTGCCTCACTACCTCTGTTGCACTGAAAGTAAACAGGTATTTAAAAAGAAAGTGAAATTTTATTTTATACAAGCTGTACATTTTTAAATGTTGTTCTTACCTTTCCTTTTCTTACCCTTTTTAGGTTTATTGTGATTGACCTTACCTGTAAATGTTTGATAAATTGAGAATATGTTTTTTCTGTATTTCTGTGCTGTTCCTGTGGACCCCAGGAAGACTAGCCGGTTACTAAGGTACCAGCTAATGGGGATCCTTAATAAATAAACAAATAAACTTTCAGTACAGGCCAAAAGTTTGGACACACACCTTCTCATTCAATGCATTTTCTTTATTTTCATGACTGTTTACATTGTAGATTCTCACTGAAGGCATCAAAACTATTAATGAACACATATGGAATTATGTACTTAACAAGTGTGAAATAACTGAAAACATGTCTTGTATTTTAGATTCCTCAAAGTAACCACCCTTTGCTTACTAGAATATAAGACATGTTTTCAGTTATTTCACACTTTTTTGTTAAGTACATAATTCCACATGTGTTCATTAATAGTTTTGATGAATCTACAATGTAAATAGTCATGAAAATAAAGGAAACGCATTGAATGAGAAGGTGTGTCCAAATTGGCCTGTACTGTATGTGAAATAGAATAAAGGAAGACAAAGGCAAGGATGCTCCCTCAGAGCAGTAGATAACCACTGTAGATCATTTCCCTTGAAAAGACTATGCCATTTCTCCCATTCCAATAAAAAAATGTGTGTGCGTGTGTTAGGTGCTTGTAAGTCTTTAGTTTGATCTGCAGACAGACAGAGAAAGAGAGAGTCGAAAACAGGGAGAATAAAAGAGCCCGGTTGCATCGTGAAGCATATCTGTGTTCTCAGCAAGACAGCTGAGCCACTCAGCCGAACAATACAGAATTCAGCGCTACCAGGCAGCAATGTCTCGCGACGGGGAGCTGCTCAATTTGTCTGCACAACTTGTTCTAACTCACACGTGAAAAGGAACATATTACCAGAGAAATGCAGCAGATTCATTTCACCACACGTCTTTCACATACATAGACAGACAGTTGGTTGCTTTCAAGCATTACTTGTGCTGAATCTTTCTTTGTCATGATGCCATCTGAGCACTTAGTGCAGAAAGTGGCTTTAAGAGTGCCACAAAAGTCCTTTTTTCTTCTTTCTTGCATTGTCAACAGTCTTTTTTCTCCGTCGCTATGGTTGACAATGTCAGTCTGTTTGGTAAATGATCCACAACTTTGGTCCAGACTGAAATATCTCAACAACCATGTGATCATTATACAATTCAAAGTCAAAGTCAAAGTCAAATTTATTTATATAGCGCATTTACAGACGGCTGAGCCGCACCAAAGTGCTTCACATAGAAGTGCAATAAAATACAGAATTGACAAAGGTAAAAAAGAGACTAAACTAAACAAAACAAAACAAAACAAACAAAAAAAACAGTCCAGTCATGCATGGTCCCCAGAGGATGAATCCTGCTGACTGTTCTTCTATTGTAATCATAAAGGTGTTATTTTGCTTCTTATTGAAAAATCTAACTATTAGATGAATCGCTGTTAAGTTTGATGCACACATTAATGTTGCATTGAGGTCTTCTGGGAGTGGCCTTTTAATAAAACCAAAAGTTAGAACAAAAACCCATGGTGAGGTGTCGTTTTCTCACTGTGGTCCACGTTTGTGGAACAGCCTCCTGAAGACCTGAGGGCATCAGAGACGGGTCACATTTTTAAGAGCAAACTTAAGACTTATCTTTTTAATTTGGCTTTTACTTGAACCATTTTTAGATTTTTCTGCTCATGCATCTTCTCTTTTATTTATTTATTTATTTGCTAGTATTTATCAGTCTATTTATTTATACATATATTTATTTTTTATTTTATCTAATTAATTTCTAACCTGCCCCCAGTGTTTCCTCACTGCTCCACATTGAGATGGTGCTTGCTCAGTTTGTGCTTTGTTTTTAATGGGATAGGTGGGATGGAGGGTTGGGGATGGGCGGAGGGTGTTTTCTTGTTTCTATGTTTTGTTATTATTATTATTATTACTTTCTCCTTTTTTATGTGAAACACTGTGTTACATCTCTCTTGTATGAAAAGTGCTATACAAATAAAGTCTGATTGATTGATTGGTTGATTGGTTGATTGGTTGATGTTCTCCAGAGAATGAAGTGTACTAACTTTCATCATCAGACTTCTTATTTTGCAGGTAAAAACTATAGACTGTAAATAATGGATGTAGGTGACGTCCCCATTGGTTTGTCCATTTGAAGCATTGAGTTCAGCGTTACGCTCGTCGCCATCTTTCTTTACGTTTGTCACCATCTTGTTTCGGGGAACAGGAAGCAGACCATATCTGGACTGTGGAGGAGGAGAGGGATCTGATCACTGACTACAGCCTCTCTACACCTCAACCTGACTGAGAGAAGTCGCTGCTAATTCATGTTAGCATTAACTGGAGCATTAACTGGGATGTTAGTTTTGGCTAGCAAAAAAACAAAAACAAAATGTATCTTTCTTACCTCAGAAAACTGAGCAGCGACTCCTTGGAGTGTCTGTTAGTCCAACCAAAAGCCGAACAAGACATTTTTACTGAACAAAACGTTCAAATAAACTGTCATTAGTTGTTTTTTGACCAAATACCTGCTAAACCCATCATCCTCAGCTGTACTTTGTATACAAGCAAATGTTAACATGCTAACACACTAATCAACACGGTGACCAGGGTAAACAATACACTGTGTCACATCCATATGGCAGCATTATCAGTGTGAGTGATGAAAGCATTGACTGTGTCTGAAATCATTACCTCTTTCAATTGTTCACAACTGTCATTCTCTACCTGTATAACTAGAACATCACTGCCAGGAATGTCTTACTCTTCTTACCCAAACAAAGAGTTGAATCTCAGATCATTTTTTATTCACAAGTGCAGACAATAATGCCATGAATAGACCCCAAACCAATCAGAGCAACAAAAAGTGACCCCCAACTAATTGGAGCATGGAAACTTGACTGCTCACCAGTCGGAGCAACAAAACATGACCCCCAGCCAATCGGAGCAGAGAAACATGACAACCAACTAACTGGAGCAGCGAAGCATGTCACTTTGGGGCAGTTGGGGAAGTTTCTCAAATTTCAGGTAAACAGAACACTAAAATGTGTTTCTGAAAACCTTTTGAAGCAAGGAATAGGCAAAGCAGCAACAGAATCTAGATTTCTATTTGATCAGCACTCCCTGGTTTTGACAGTTTGATCTGAGTTTCATGAGGATGTCAGTCATCCTATGAAACCCATTGATTGGCCCGGTGGGGAACACAGCTGCTGGAAAACAGTCTGAATGTGAGAGTGACAAGACTCATCTGCCAGAGCCAAAACAAATGAACGTATGTATGTAGTAACCTAGTTTTAGTGTCTTTTTTATCTTGTTTTCAACACAAGGTGTATGTGAATGACAGTAATATTCTTGTATATGTATTATATAATTCAAATTTGTGAGATTGCAAGCGTGTGGTGTATTGAAATATTTTTGCCCTTGTTACTTCTCCGTTCCAAGACTGGCTTGATCAGCCTCAATAAAGCATCTGCTGCCTGAAGAAACAAGGCATAAATAAAAACCAGACGAGGAGCGATAACAAAAGAGTCTTATGTTACCAAAACCAGCAAAGACAGGAGATATAAATTTGTTGTCTGCTATGACAAAGTACAGCACGGCTTCAGAGCGCTTTGCTTTCAGTTGGGATCAAGGTAGCACTTTGTTGGAGAAAAACGCAATCAAGTGTGTCTTTTTTCATTACAAGAGAAAGTGTTGCTTTGTCAAACCTCAGCAGTTCTTAAGAGGCACGCCACAGTACAAAACAGTGCAGCAGAGGAAGAGTAAGTGGATGTGCAAATCTGTTAAAAAAAACCTGAACTAAATGCAGTTTACTGGATGTCAAGATATTGTGACATGAGGCAGGTGGTAAAACATTTTTATACAATACAATAACACAGTACTGTGGGTCCTCTGCACACACACAGACACACAGAGTACCACTAAACTTAGGGCTGCACGATTATGGCCAAAATTATAATTATGATTATTTTGATCAATATTGTAATCACGATTATTAATCACGATTATTCATCACGTTAGGGAAAACTTTGGACAATTTTAAATCGTCTCTTAAGACTCATTTATTCTCCCAGGCTTTCGAACCTGTGTGAGAAGACAGTTGTTTCTGTATGTTGTATTGCACATCTCATTTAATATATTATTAGATCAAATTCTTTTATTTTTATTTGTGAGTTTATTGTTATTCAATTATGTATCTTGTATTGGATTGGATTTTGTTGTTGTTGTTGTTATTCAGCTATGTAAAGCACTTTGGTCAACCTTGGTTGTATAAAAGATGCTCTAGAAATAAACGTGACCTTGACCTTGATCTGTATTTTTATTGCACTACTTTTAAACAAACAATAGGAACAGTTTTTAGTGTCTGGTGCTTGTTGTAAACAAACAGAGATCACTAAGTGAACACCTCCTGCAGCAGCAGCACATACACACTGTACTGCTACAGAGCTAACTGTTAGCCTGTTAGCACATACACACTGTACTGCTACAGAGCTAACTGTTAGCCTGTTAGCACATACACACTGTACTGCTACAGAGCTAACTGTTAGCCTGTTAGCACATACACACTGTACTGCTACAGAGCTAACTGTTAGCCTGTTAGCACATACACACTGTACTGCTACAGAGCTAACTGTTAGCCTATTAGCAATTTACAGACTGGACGCTAAGGGGTTAACACCCCCTCCAGCTCTGCAGCTGGGAGAGACTGCTGCAGGAGGACTGTGCCGTGCTATGCAATGTGTAATTGACACATGAACAGGGCTGCCAAACCACAAGAAATGGGCTGGATGTTGAATTTATATAATAAGATTTGCAAAATGTAAACTTTCTGTGATCAAAGGAGCTTTTTAAAAAAGAGCACGGTCAAGGCTTTTGTTTGAAGCCTCACATTTCAAAGACGAGCAAACCAACAGCAATGAAAGCATCTCTGTAAAAGTTATTAGATATTAGAGATGATCAAAATTGCACAGGAAGCAGTGAAGAAAAGACTATTTGGTGAAAAACATGAAAGCTTTTAGTGTTGTCAAACTGCATCAACTTCATGAAAGTATTTGCAGCAGCAGTCACAGACCTATGACCTTATACTCCCTATTCCTCTCGCTACCTGGCTCAGAAACACATCCTGCACAACCCAGCGTGCAAACACACACACACACACACACACACACACACACACACACACACACACAGAGAGTACCTGAAGAACAAGAGCCTATCGATCTTTTTTTGGACAGTAAACATGTTCAGTCAGCACTGCAGCCTTGTGGAAACAAGCATGGCGGCCGGTTCCCCTACAGCAGATGGGATAATGAGCAAGACGGTGTCAGCCGACGGTGCTTTAAGCTGCGGTTTCATCAGTCAAAGGTATGCACCTAGGCAATTCAATGCTTATATAAATAAAAGTGCTCTTCACTTGAGCTGTATTTCTTTTCTCTGTATGGTGTGTGCAGTATGCAGCCAGGTGGAAACAACACAGCGCAGCTGCCAGGGTCTTACCACAGCGAGGCCATGATAGAGGCAAACCGCAGAAAACTTTTTAAATATACTTTACAAAGTGTTTCACAGAAGAGAGAAAGGATCCAGACAACTTAAAAGTCAGACAATGACTCATATTCCATTTTTTTACTTTTTACTTTGGGCAATTTCTCACAATAAAATGCTGATTAACTGACGTTAAGCTGGTATAGTATTCATCATCTTATTTCAGTGTGTTCGCATACTTACATTTTCAAGTATTAAATACAAGGTCCAGCCAAGCATGATAGATGTCACTAGATTTGCAGGTATTTGGCGTATACTGTATAAAAGAAGTGGATGTGGCCTCCGGGTCTGAAAAGTGAAGCCAATGCAGAAACTACTTCCACCTGCATTCTTTCTAATGGCCAGCAGGGGGCAGCTCCACTGAGACAGAAAGAAGTCAGACTGTATAGAAATTTATGAGAAAATTAAACTACTTCTCACTTTATTTCTTCAGTAAACATTTTCCTAAAGGGTTTATGTTGTCAAATTGATGGTTTTAAGAGAATAGAGCAGGATGTTATTTTTTTTCAAATGATGGTCCCTTTAAGAGTAAATTAGACAAAAAAGCAGGCTTTGGGACCTGGCTACTTTGAGATTGACAGGCTGCTACCACAGCAACCAATCAGGTAAGTCTGTGTACATTTAAATAACGATAAACTTTTTGGGGTATTCAGTAGAAACTCTAATGAAGCGGCTTTTCATTTTTCACACAAAGTGCACTTTTTTTTGCTAGCCAAAGTAAGTATCCTGATTAATGTGACAGTTGTGCAGCTTGGTTAGCAAATGCACCTCGCTAACCAAGCTAGCTAGTTAGCACAAGCATTAGCTGTTAGCATTCATGTCCTCAATCAAATCTCCCCCTAGTCCTCCCCAGCCGTGCGTCCTAAAATGGCTCAAAAAAACAAGATGGGGACAGCCAAAATGCCACTTCTTTCACACATTCTATGGTATTTGGTCATTAACCAAAGTATTAGGGATTTGACATTTTGACTTGATGTTGGGACAAACTAAAGGTTAAGGGATCACTGAAGATTACAATTCACTGGGAGGCGGATATTAATTTCTGTACCTAATTACACAGCAACCCATCCAATATTTCTTGAGATATCTGAGTTGTGTACCGACTGGCTGACACTATGAGAATCCTGCTGCTGGCATGGTGAAAACACTGAAATTGACTTTTACACATCACATTGAAAAAGCTCTCACATACACAGGTAAAACTAACTCGCACATGGTGAGAATGC
This sequence comes from Centropristis striata, assembly GCF_030273125.1. Taxonomy (NCBI): domain Eukaryota; kingdom Metazoa; phylum Chordata; class Actinopteri; order Perciformes; family Serranidae; genus Centropristis; species Centropristis striata. The sequence goes on from NC_081529.1 coordinate 3,838,003, forward strand.
ATGTTGTAATACATTCAAATGTATGTATGATGGTGAGTTTTTCATCATGTATGTGGTTTCACTACCCTGTAGAGTTTGTAGCTTAAATTATACATGTTTCACTCGTGCGTGTGTGTGTGTGTGTGTGTGTGTGTGTGTGTGTGTGTGTGTGTGTGTGACTTTAGGTCTGAATGCTGGTCTGTATGGCCCCTCATAGTTTAATGCTGACGTGCATTAATGTGAGAACAGATGTATTACAGTGACTGAGTGCAGAAGCGTACGTGACTCTGCTCCTCACAGATCCACTGAAGCTGCTGCTGTTCAGAGGTTTAATTGGATATATGCAAATCCAGGCAAACTTTAAGGGAAGAGTAAAGGGATTAAAGTGCATTAAGGAGCCAGGAGTGTGGAAATGGGAGTACACACATTTACTGTAACACACAAGCACACACACATATACAGTATGCATGCAAAAGCAGGCACAGACAACTCCATCTCTCCTTCTCTCTTTATCTCCTTCACGGATGCACACGTGCGCAAGATTAAAGGCCTGGGCTGGCATTATTTTATCTTCTTATCATTACCAACAAATCCCATGAAAAAACCACAGCCAACAATGAATCTGACTAACAAGTCTGTGTAGCCAAAAACCTGATACAGCCGTGATTTACAGCCCCATTGTCATCCAAAAAACTATTAAAAGCACATAAAAGAGCCATATTGTTGCATAATGGTGACATTTTGTTTAACTGTGACGAACATAGCAAATGTTTATTCCTCTCAACAGCTTAAACGCATCCTTTTTCCTGCTCAGTGATGTCTACGAGACAGAGCTGCTCTTCAAATATTTAAAATGCAATTACAGAGTTGTTTCAGAATAAATCACACTGGCTGTGACCATCATTATGACAGATTATGCCGCGCTGTACAACTTTATGCCCATCAGGTTTTAACAGGTTTTGGATGACACTGGAGTTGGCACAGAGGCATCAGGCTCTGGCAACGCAGAAAATAACTGTAAGTAGGGTAAATTTATCTTTTGTTTTGATTCAACAAAGTGAGCTCTACAGTGGAAAAAGAATATCTGTGTTTTAATGACCTGCTCAGACTTCAGAGAGGAGAAATAAGTTGTGAGAGATGGATTGCAGAAGAGAAAGCCTGCAAGAAGAAGAACAAAGGTGTAAGAGTTGCATATATTTCCTGACACTTGACAACCACCATCGGGTACAATTTCTCTGTTTCACAGCCGACCACTGGCACCATGGCAACACACCAGTTTGGGGGAAAGAGAGGGAGACAAAAGTGTGTTAGAGACTCTATAGTTGTACTGCATTGCTTCTTAAAGGAAGAGCGCATATGTCTGACAGTGAGGGGAATTGGCTGTGGCAGAGTTCCAGGCACACGTGAGGGGATGAGGCCGGGGGCGAGGGGGTTTAGTGGGGTTGCGGGGTGGCTGGAGGGAGGGCTCCCAGTGTGGGAGAAATGACACGGGCAGAGGGGAGAGCTGATGTGCTACTGTGTGTGAAGCCGGCCCGCCAGAGGGAACAGAGACCGGCATGCTAATCGACCACTTGAGCCTGCAGGATAGCAAGAGGAGAGAAAACCTCAGATGTTGACGCTGTTGTGATCAGATGCAGCCGATGTGCTGCTTTGATGTGCAGCATCCGGCTCAAATACAGCCCACGAAAAATCTCTATGTTCTCTATGACAGCGCACAAGCAACACTTTTACTTTCAGTTGAACAGCTGTGTTAAAATATACAGAGTAACTAGGGCTTATTATTTTAGGCTTTTATTAAAAAATCTGGAAATTGACTATCTGACATGTATGCTGCGTGGTAAAGATGACATCTTTCATAGAATATGGGAGGAATTACATAGAACTGGAACATGTGGGGTGCTTAACTGTCATTTATTTTTGTATCTATATAATTTCTGAATCATCTGCCGATATGTTTTTTTTTTTTTTTCTCTGTGTCTGTGAGCCGAGTTGTAGTGTAGTATAGCCCAGTGTGGGTTCTTTTTATTTTATTTTATTTTTGTATATTCTATTTTATTTGTTTGATTGTTCTTTGTGTTTGTTTGTTTTTCACTGTGTGTTGTGAAAACCAATAAACTTATTGTTTAAAAAAATCTGGAAATATATCTGCATTTATGAGAAAAGGGACATCAATAATACATATAACACATCTGGGGTTCAGGTTTTTTGTGTCTTTTTTCACTAAATGAGAGGTACTGGACTTCAAAATCATCAGCTCATTTGTTTTCTCGCCATTTTTCTCTTCAGTTTTTATCCTGGATGCACTTTCTGAGCTGTGAGCATCACAAGAGGACCTCATTTTCTTTAACTGTGGTAAACAAAGTCCTCATGTAGCAGAAAAATATAGCAATTTTGGGTGTGGAAAGAATCTGTGGGAAATTGGTTTAAACCATTAGCATAAACAGGTTTTTCTTGTGAAATGTGAAAAAAAAAACCCACTGAGGTATAAATTAAACGTATAATATGTAACATTTCTGCATCAAATTGTCTAAAAACAACAGGACCTATGTTTTGACCTATGAATTTTAGAAAAATCTACAGACACAAATAGATAAAATGTAGTAAAAGAAACACCTATATTACATGGTCACCCATAAAGTTAGAATACTTTTTTTTTTAACTGTCTTTGAAATGATTGTGACAATGTGATTGAGTGAAAGTGTATATCTTCTCAAAACTTTATTAATCAATCTCTTCCAAACATATCACATGAAAGTGAAACCACAATTAACAGAGGATTGTGTCTGAAAACTAAATTATTCCAACTTTATGGGCGACCGTGTATATATTTTTCTTACTTTCATTATCCCAGATGTTTCCAATCATTTTCAAACAGTAACAATTTTAAATTTTTTTCATGGTTATGTTTTGTTTAATTTGGCTGCCTGTCAATGGCGTCATATAACCTTCACAACCCTTAGTTGCACTGACTTTCAGTGAAACACCAAATGATATGGAATTATACTTACAGAAATAAAACACAGCATTTATTCTTTCTGTCAATCCAATAGAGACCTAATTTATTGGTGTGATAGGTCAATATCGATCCAGCTTACGACCATGTGCTATTATGACCAGTGTATTATGCCAGTCACCAAGGTAATGCATACGGTAACGTTTTAAAATGACAATAATGTTCAGCAAGCTCATAAAGTTACTTTTAGTGTGATTAATTTGACCATGGTTCAATCCAGCACATAACGATAGCTACAGCAGCTGTATTAGCAGGCGACCCATCTAACTTAAAAAGTTTCCATTACATTAGCTACTTTTGGCTGTTTTATTAAAATAAATTATATAATGTGATTAAACAAAGCATGAATACAACTTAAACTCATCTGTGAACATTATTTGTGAGTCACATCTGATAGATTTTTGTTGTTTAACAATGAAGAAAATACCTCCCATGATCCAGAGCTACTTCCCAACGTCAACAAAGTCAAGGCTATTTCTCTGTCTATAAATCTGTCTAATCAGACTATTCTATTATTGTACATGAAGAGCTGCTCTCCACGTCACAGGTAAAATCATAAAAATAAATACATAAACAATGCAGTGATCATTGATGCACCCTGTTATTGTTTTGATTAAGGGACCCCTAGTGGCAGAGATTACATACTGTGCATTCAAGGGGAACTCTTTTTTCAAAAAAGCGACAAGTGACAAATCATGGACTTTTTCTGGTGTTATTGGAGACTTTTGGAGACTCGTTCTCTGAATAAAGCCGGTCTTAGACCTACATTTGTAAACTTGATTTGTACTGTGGTGTGCTTTTATGAATGTTGTACTTGAATGGGTGATGTGTGAAGTACAGTTATTGCTGTAGGCTATTTTATATTTTTCTATCCTTGAAATGTTTTTCTTTATTGTTTTACTATTTATTCTGTTTGTTTTGAGACATGTCTATGGTGAAACCAAAGAGGAATTTCCACTCGGTGGATAATAAAGTTTTCGTATTTGTATTCATATTCGTTCCTACTCTTCTTAAAGAATAGCAGGCGCCGTCCCAAAGCACTCACAAGCGGCCCAGTCCTCCCGCAGCAGTCTCTCCCAGCTGCAGTCAGCAGAGCAGGAGATATTAACCCCTCAGCGTCCAGTTTGCAGCAGTCTGCAAATGATACATGCATGTGCGAAAGAAGTGTAATAGTAGCGGCTCAGAAAGTTCCTACCCGAGGCAGGTACTTTCTGAGCCGCTAACCAGTGAAGTTGGGCAGATCCTCTCTCCCAGGCCACACCCATAGCGGCTCACTAGAGAGAAAAGTACCTAATGGAAACACACATTATAGTTATAGTCAAATATATATAGCCAAATTAAGGAATATCACACAAGCAGTGCACTGTTAAGCTCAATTAGTCGCCGTACAACACTGCGCTGAAGGCAAACACTTCTGATGCTATCCCACTGATGGCCTGTCTATTTTTATCAATGCTGCTGTTTTTGCATTTCATCTCAAAGCATAGAAACAAAGGCACATCAATCAGAAGGCTGCAGGGTGAGAGAGCATCAGCACTTATAGAAAGGCACCACCTCAGACTGGCAGCATAATAAGGCTCTTTGTTGGAGCTTCGAGGAAAAAGACAGCTTTGATTTCTTAGTTTTTCACACTTCAGCATGCCCTGCACATGCCTGTCATGACTTCCACTGTTCAGGCTGGCAGATAACAGACACAATTGACCTCGATTTTGACATTTGATAAATCATTTCCCTGGGTCACTGATCACACAATTCAGACACGCTTTAATGTTTGCAGGGAGAACGAGGTGAAATTACCTGGCGATTGTGTTAATGTGCTCTGTCAAGTGAGGCCCACTCGACATAATTTATATAGAACGATCATCGGTAAAACGTCTATGCATGGAAGCGCTTCCTGCATGTTAAATCTGAGCCAGGGATATAATAAAACAGTCTGTAAAAACAGAGAAATTACATCAGCAGGTAAGGAAGAGAAGGCAGAGAGTGTGAGAACTAGCTGTGGATCACAGCTGTACCAGTGTGTGTGTGTGTGTGTGTGTATTACTTCTCCACTCTGCTGACAGAACTTCCCAAACCTGACAGGCTGCAGCTACCTCTTCCCTCCTTTATCTCTCCCTCCTCTGTTTTCTCACTCCGTCCTCCCCCGACCCACTGTTCCTCAGGTGTTGAGTTGCCATGCTCTGTCGCCAGCTAATTACCCGTGTCGCTCTGGGAGGGCATGAGATCCCAAAGCGGAAGTGACAGCTGTCTTTGCCGCTCTGCAAACTGCCGTAGGGCCCCCCTCCACTCAGTATGCGACAAGTGCCGGTGTAACTGACAGAAGTGATGTCACAGCTACTTCAATTACAGTAAACCCTGCACTGTACTTCTTATCTTGTTCTCCTGTTACTACCATTCTTCCTTTACATTGATCTTTCTTCTTCTCTTCATGACTGAACTGAAGGTTTGAGTCAACAACTCATATCTCAATATCTACACTGCTACAATTTCTCTCCTTACACTATGTTTAAGACTTACACAGAGGTTTAATGATAATTTAAAAATTAGATTATGGAAAGTGGTTACATCTAAAAATGTTGTTTCAGCATATAACCCACTTCAAAGTAAGATGTGCTTACCATGGGAAAAAACAAGATTTCAAGACTGTCACAAAGTTAGTGCAGAGTAGTGTTTTTAATTTAACAGTCTATTATGTATTACAAGACTAATGGCCCTGTTCAAACTATCTATAGCCCATGGTCCTAGTGCTAGTTAAACATTGCATAATCTTGGCACAAAGTCAGATTTCAGGGGCAAAGGTGTTATATTTAGTCCCTTAATTATTTATAACTTCTGAGCATGTGTTACATCCCTTTTACATCACCTTACTCACCTTACTTCTGGCAGTAGTTATTTAACACCAAACTATCTTTTCCTAAGCCTAACCAAGTAGTTTTATTGCCTAAACCTTACCAACTGTGACCATTTGACACTAGCTGTGTTTCCATGAAAGTCGAAGCGAATTTGAAGCGAAAATTTGAAATGTCGCATTAAAGAAAATGCGAATTAGGGACGTTTCCATCAATTGGTTTAGAGCAAAATAAAAAAAGCTGCATGAACGTACTTTGGTCAGAAGATGGCAGTGTAATGTATTGCTGTAGGCTAATCCATCAGTAAACAGTAGAAGAAGTAGAGATAGCACAAGAGAGCTAGAGTTAACCTCTCCAGAGCAAGTGAGCTGCTCCATGCCAACTTCAGTCTCCTAGGGTGAAAACTGTGGCCACCAAAGAGTGCGGAAATTTTTGTGGACCTACCAACCAAGCTAGCGATCTACAGAGCTGCAGGTCCGGGCTAAAACTACTCTTTAGTAGGTCCAACTCGGTAACTTGCACACTTGAAACAGCAAGTCTTTGCTGAGACCAATGATCCCTCCCACACGGTTTATGTCAAACTGTTTGGAAAGAGGGTGTGGCTTAATTAAAGGGAGCAGGCCAAGCCACCATCAATGAAAAAGAACTCTGCTGAGGCCCATGGCTCCTGCCCAAAGAGTCTATGACAAATGGCTTATGAGTTTGGCCATGGTACATGAATCCATCAAGAAGTTATGTGCCTTTTTGTCATAAGCCACATGTCCTTTTTGCCAATTGTCATGAACAACCTTTCCAAAAATGATTGTGCAAATCTGTGCAAGCCCCCCCTTCAGCCAGTGAATACCTGTGGGGTGGACATCAAGGTAGTGCCACGTTATAAGTATCTAGGTGTATACCTGGATAATAAGTTGGATTGGTCCCTAAACACAGACGCTCTCTACAAAAAGGGGCAGAGCCGCCTCTTTTTCTTCTTGAAGCTCAGATCTGTTGGCATCTGTAAGATGCTGCAGATGTTTTATCAGTGTGTGGTCGTAGTGTGTTGTTTTATGCTGCAGTCTGCTGGGGAGGCAGCATCACACACAGAGATGATCAGACTGGTCTAAAGAGCTGGTTCTGTGGTTGGAGCCAGGTTGGACACACTGGAGGAGGTGGTGGAGAGATGACCTGTCAACATGTTGGAGGTCATCCTGAAATACCCAGATCATCAGCTACACAAAACCTTTATGGACCAAAACAGCAGTGGACGGCTCCTCTCTCTCTGTTGAAGACGGAGAGATTCGAAAGATCCTTCGCTCCTACAGCCATCAGGCTGTCTCATTCTTCCAGAGTTACCAGACTAATTTCCCCTTCGGTAATTTAAGTAATTTAATTTTGATTTGATTTTGATTTGTGAAACAATTTGCAAGTTATGCACCTTCTAGTCAAATGGCATGAACACAAACACAGACATTCACACACACACGAGCACACTTGCAATGCCAAATGTTAGTCTCCTGGTTGCAGCTCAATAATTCAAATTACATCAACATTAACTGAACAGTCACAACTACAATAGTCCCATAAGGGACGCATTCTGCAGTGTGTGGAAAGAAAAAAGACTAGAACGTCTTTGTTCAGAGATGGCACCTCAGTGGAGCATCTGCAGGATCTCGTCGAGAAAAGACTCTGGCTGAAGGAGGGATGTGTGAGTAGAAATGATTTGTCTAAGCAGGACAGCAAAGGGAAGACGCCAGCCAAAGTGACTATTCAGTAAAGCCACCAGAGAGCATGAATGTTGCCAATTAGAGGCAATTATATGATGCAAACTAACAGCTTGTCCCCCGTCGTAACTGAGCTCCCGTTGTGGCTAATCTGTCTGTCGGAGAAATCGCTAAACATATCAACAATCCTGTCCACGTTAGAAACACAGCAAGCCATTCAGTGATATTAAGCTGCTTTCCAAAGCCTGGGTGGGAGAGTGAAGGGTAGGAAATGTAAATAGATACAAGCCTGAGGGAATCTGTGGGAGCACAACCCACATAACGATCTGTCAATTTGATATTGTGTGGGAGAGTAAGGGATGGAGAGAAATGTTGTCTTTTTCTATTCATTAATAGTCACAGAAAGGGGATTTATGGATGTTCAGCATCTGCCATTAACTGGCCAATTTAAGATGGGGATAAAAAAGAGTGGGAAGTGTGCGCTGGGTTGTGTTTCAGGGGGAGAGGGAATACGGTCTGAGCCTGATAAATCCTCTTGGCTTCAATTTCAGCCGCCCATTATATTTTCTCCAAGGCTGAATTTTCTGATGAATAGAGGCCAATATCTGCCCTAATGGAAAGCCGCTGCACGCTTATATAAATGTACATATACCAATAAAATCTCTCAGTATAGGTCTTCTCTCTCTGCTCTGGCAGATAGGCTGAACTGGACTATATTCGTCTGATGGAAAGCATTAGCCCTAACCTTGGCTGATGCTTCTTTGAGTCTTTCTTAACAGTTCTGATGGTATTCCCAAAGGAGACAGACTGCAGTGATTCAATACACTGTGACACCAATTAGTGGGGTAAATAATAGCAAGACCAGCAGAAGCGTTCCCACTGCGGCATCTTCCCCACCTCACTGATCTCCTTAGTCTGTTCTCATCAAGGCTGCTTTTCTTCACCAGCAGAAATTTAAGATCAAAGGGCAGCTCTAACTCATCAATGCCCTTACCTCTTCCCTACAGCAATGGACACAGTGCTCAATAACAAGCGCACATTATCATCAGCCTGTCTGCTCCGGCTTCACACCACCCACTGGCAGAAAAGAATCGACAGCAAATCTCGACTTGTACACAGTCATTTTCCTGAGCAGCCAGCGTGAAGCCGGAGCAGGTCTGAGAGATCACGGAGCAGGGAAAATGTCCGAGACAAGACTGGACCCATCTGAGCTGCTGTTATTGCACCTCGCCAGTGTGACAATCAATAGTCTTATATTTTTTAGATGAAACCATCTGTCTGACTGGAAGGCACGTTAGGTAAATATGCACAGTGTGTGTGTGTGTGTGTGTGTGTGTGTGTGTGTTCTTGTACTTCCCACATAGTGAGGACCAGAACACATTTTTAACCAACAGAGTGGGGACATTTTTGCAAAGTGAGGACATTTTGAATGTTAAATGAAACTGTATTGTGTGATTACAAAAATAACTAAAACTTACTAAAATTATAGTGAAAATGTCCTTCGTTTTCGTCATTGTCAACTTTTTTCATACATAATGAAGATGGATAAGACAAAGGAAATGAAGGCTAAATTTACTGTGACCTCTTTTAATCTCCCACCCAACAAATACCCCATTACAATAAAACTACAACTAATAAAAACTAAACTAAAACTAAAGCATTTCAAAACAAAAAATCACAATGAAAATAAAACTAAAGCTAAAGAAAAATCCAAAACTATTAGAACTTTTCAAGGGAATTCACTATTACAATGAGGGTCCTCACAAAGATAGAAGTACAAGAATGTGTGTGTGTGTGTGTGTGTGTCCACTGGCACTTATGTTTGTGATGACGAGCGACAAGCCCGTTATCACTCTGTAGTCGGTGAGCTGCGGCAGGAAGGAGGTGCACAAACTAGAGATGCTGTCAAGCCCTCAGGCAGAAACGGCACTCTGCAGGAAGCAGAGATATCTTATCTGTGTGTGGCCAAAGGTGATCGAAAACAGTGTGCCCGCAACGGTGCTGTGATTGGCTGTCGATCGCTGGCAGAACTTGGACAACGAGGCATTTTAATTAAACAAATGAGCCAAAAACAATAAAATATTAACCCTCTGAAGCCCAAGCAGTTTCAGGGTTTTTTTGTTTTTTTTTGTGCACTGTAAAAAATGTTTGTAGAAATTACAGTAAAACACTGTCAAATTGCATCAGAAATAGGTTGTAAAATTGAACATTGTACATCACCGTAGTAGATACTTTTAATTACTGTAAATCAAAGAATAGCATAAAACTTTAAATTCTACTGTCATAAACTGTAGAAAACACACAGTTGTGCTGTAAAAATAAACAATTTTCATGTAAAATGAATGGAGAAATACCATGATGACACAATTATCCTGAAAGTAATGGGATTATTCAGTATAAATTAAAAAATTTTTGCTGATATTTACATTTACATACGCTCACTGTATTTCTTACGGTGAAGTTCTGGCAACCACAGCTGCCGGTATTTTACCGTAAATTAAACAGATATTTTTTTACAGTGTGGCTTCTGTCACATTTAAGTCACTGCGGCCTCTTTTTCCACAGGGATGTAAGTCCTGAACCTTCAGGGGAATTTGGGCAGTATAAACATGGCCAGAAATCATAATAAAAAGAAAACAAGTTACATTTGTTTCATAATTTTTTCAACAAAAATGTAAAATAAAATTAAAAAGATATATATCTTTATATACACAACAACTTTTGAAACAATATTGGGGGCTCCATATGCTATACGAAATACATTATTTAAATTTTTACTACTTCTACTTACAACCCTCTGGTCCTTTCCTCTCGGCTCTGTGACCTGCACTTCAGTCCAAATTTCACAGATTTTTTGGCCCATGACTGTCGATCTCTTAAGAGTCACTCATAGCTTCCCAGTTGTGCTGTCGAGTGCAGAATTTAATGTTTAGATCTGGTTAGTGCAAAAGCTTTAGTTTAAGCGGGTGTTTAATAAAATAAACTGAACTCTGAAATGTATGTCGCTTTGAATAAAAAAGCATCTGTTAATGTAGAAAGTGATTTGTTGTCATTTGATGAAATATCACTATTTTAAGATGAAATGTGGTTAATTATCCTGAGGAAAACCTCCATCACACACAATTCTATTAATGACTTTCAGATTTTTTTTTTTATCTGTCCATAATTCATGATTTAACAGTTTCTGGCTATGATAAATGGTGTAATTTTGGCTATTAAAAAGAAGAAAAGAAACTTTACTAACCTGCTGAATGTGGGATTCAGAGGGTTAAACAACAGCGATGCCCCCCAGAACCTCACATTAAATTTGAATGGGGGAAACACAAAGTATTGAACATTGACTGCCACAGTTCTGCCTGCAGCTTGAAAATAACACAAGAAAAAAAAAAGATCAGAGTCTAAACTTACCCGTGCAGCTCCTTGAGAGAAACTGAGACCTTGAGGTCGTGTCCCAGCACATACAGAGCTGTGAGGATGTCGGCCCATTGCACCATCTCACCCAGAGGACCCCCCTTCAGCACTTTGGGACTGAAGACATCCCCAGACTCCTCTGTCAGAAAGCCCACATGAACTAGAATCTGAATGCAGAATGAAAAGGAGAAATGTCAAGGCAAGAGAATAGCGCAGTGCATTGGAGCACTGTGGGCTTTTAATGCTGCAATGTGTGCACTTTTGTTGAACCAATTTTGCAATTTTATTGCAGAGGGCTAGCCATTATTTACAACACCTTTTGATTTTTATATTCATACAATCTCCAGTGCTGCGTGGTGAATAATAGAGATTTTGTGAGAGCGATTTTCAGAAACCCTTCAAAGAATTCACATGAATAAATCCAGATATTTGGCATGGATTGGTGGTGTCAAATTTTAAATATAATTGAGTATCTAATGAAAGCGAGAAAGCTGAGTGACAGCATAGTCACACCAACGCAACTCCTAAGAAATACAATTAGCTGTGCGTGGAGTTGAAATGAAAATTGACCTGCTGAGGGCTAATTGATATGCAGAGCGATACACGAGCTGTTTAATTGCTGATGGGGAAGGATGGAATTTCCAGGCTGTTAAATATGTAATGAAATTAGATTTTTTCTAACAGATGGCAGCATTTCATTTTTTCTCAATTATTTTTTCTCTTAAAAAAAACCTTTTTCCCCATCGACTACTAGTGCTACCTATCAACATAACGACTTTGACACCTGTGTGGTCTGTAACCGGTCATCATGATGTCCTTGTTTTCCAACCGGCAAACTGAATAACCATGCTTTCAAATTTCCCTTGAACTCTCCCCCCCATTTTTAATTTCTGAACAGCACTGCAAGTTCATGTTTCTTTTCATATTAACAAGGCCTGCATTAAAAGGATGTCATGAGGTTTTGAGAGGCTCAAAATTATATTCACTCTCCCAGTGTTTCACTGGCTGGTCAGAAATGGGTGCATCTGTCTCTATAGGTAACAAACATTAACCCACATCTTGACTATTATCCCTGGACATTGCTCATGTCCTCTACACCAGCTATTCTCAACCTTGGGGTCGGGACCCCAATTGGGGTCACTTAATGTCTTTTTTTGGTCATTTTGTGTCTTTTTAGGTCATTTTGCTTTTTTTTATTTTTTTTTTTTATCATTTTGTGGTCAATTTGTGTCTTTTTTGGTCATTTTGTTTTCTTATTTTGGTCATTTTGTGTCTTTTTTTAGTCATTTTGTGTCTTTTTTGGTCATTTTGTTTCTTTTTTTGGTCATTTTGTGTCTTTTTTGGTCATTTTGTTTCTTTTTCTGTCATTTTGTGTCTTTTTTGATCATTTTGTGTCTTTTTTTATCATTTTGTGGTCAATTTGTGTCTTTTTTGGTCATTTTGTTTCTTTTTTGGGTGATCTGAACTGTGCGTGTGAGATTCTGTTCAGTGAGCGGGGGTCGCGGACAACATGCATGTTAAATTGGGGGTCGCTCAAAAAGGTTGAGAACTACTGCTCTAGACCATAAACTCTTGAACATTCCTTGATAAAATTTGTTTGCACATTCTGCTATAACTATCCAGCTTTAACCCACTCTAAAAATGTTGGATTAGATATATTTGTTATAGTAGTTTCTACCTATTTCAAAGTATTTTTATGGTAAATTTCTATTCAATATTATTATTAATGATTATTCTTATTGTAGGCACCAATCACCAGGACAAAATGCATTGAACTAAAAACCTACTTGATAAATAAACCGTACTTGGGTTCTGATTATAACTAGAAATGGCTCTGTACCAACTGTATTTTCAGCCCCATATGTTAAATGTAAAACTTAATGCCAGGAAAACCATTCCAAATGTGTTTGGGCAGAAATCTCCCTTTGGGAAGATTTAAATTAAGAAGGGGAACGGAGTTCACAGAGCAAATTTTATATCAAGAGAAATTACACAGGGCACCAATGTTTTGGCTCTAAAGCCAATGAGAAGACTCTTTCTCCTTCAAAGGAAATAAAGTTCAAACTAAAGTTCAGTCAGGCAGACTATTCTTTTGCATGCTTAGGCTTGTGATATATATATATTTTTGTATTACTTATATATCCTGCCATTCCCTCCTCATGCATTCTTGCTGTCATTTTCTAGGGCTGTGAATGATGACACACCTAGATAGTTAACCTTATTATTCTCTCTCTGCCGTTAGTACATTAATGCTGTGTTTATGCGTGCCGCTTCACCTCCTTTTCATCGCCCAATCTCAGCAGAATAATGAGCTACCACCACCACCAGTGTCTGCACTCCATGGGGAGATTTGTCTCGCTGAGTCTAAGAGTCTCTGTCTGTAGAGTCTAAGAGTCTACTCTACCTGTAGAGTCTCAGAGTCTAATATACCCGTAGAGTCTAAGAGTCTACTCTACCTGTAGAGTCTCAGAGTCTAATATACCCGTAGAGTCTAAGAGTCTAATCTACCTGTAGAGTCTAAGAGTCTAATCTAACTGTAGAGTCTCAGAGTCTAATCTACCCAGAGAGTCTAAGAGTCTAATCTACCTGTAGCGTCTAAGAGTCTAATCTACCTGTAGAGTCTCAGAGTCTAATCTACCCAGAGAGTCTAAGAGTCTAATCTACCTGTAGAGTCTAAGAGTCTAATCTATCTGTAGAGTTTCAAAGTCTAATCTACCCATAGAGTTTCAGAGTCTAATCCACCCATAGAGTCTAAGAGTCTAATCTACCTGTAGAGTCAAAGAGTCTAATCTATCTTTAGAGTCAAAGAGTCTAATCTACCCTTAGAGTCTCAGAGTCTAATCTACCCATAGAGTCTAAGAGTCTAATCTACCTGTAGAGTCTAAGAGTCTAATCTACCTGTAGAATCTAAGAGTCTAATCTACCCATAGAGTCTAAGAGTCTAATCTACCTGAAGAGTCTAAGAGTCTAATCTACCCATAGAGTCTAAGAGTCTAACCTACATGTAGAGTCTCATAGTCTAATCTACCCGTAGAGTCTAAGAGTCTAATCTACCCGTAGAGTCTAAGAGTCTAATCTACATGTAGAGTCTAAGAGTCTAATCTACCTGTAGAGTCTCATAGTCTAATCTACCTGTAGAGTCTCAGAGTCTAATCTACCCATAGAGTCTAAGAGTCTAATCTACCTGTAGAGTCTAAGCACCAAAGACTAAATTATCACATATCTGATTTAATAGACAATTATGTTTACTTCATGTACTTGTCTACTCTGTTTGAAAGAATAAAAAACATTCTTCCTTTTTGTAGCTCAAATAATACCACTTTTTTATATTGTTTGCAGTAGGTTTTTATTATTGGAAGGAAGGGAAGAAAAGTCTTTTGAGGAAATATTAGAAATGCTTCTTTTGCTCTCAGTGGGAAAGGGGGTGGGGGGTTGATTGACAGCAGCTGGCAGGCTGAAAACAAGTCTTGTGTCGAAGTCTCTTTCCCTCTTGGATAGTGTCTCGCTCCTGTTAAAATTTTAGCCATACCAGCACCAGCAGGAGAAGCAAAGACAAAGTAAACAAACTTCCTCCATGGGCAGACTGTATGTTGTTAGCAGTGGTACTGCAGAGGTAGAACGGCACAAGCATCCAAATGCACCAAGGTGACATTTTCAGGTTTGTTTACAGAACATGCTTTTTAATAAGCTGTGCAGCTAATTAACTATCTAGCCTACGAAGTGACATTAGCAGCGCGCTTTTTCCTGTACAATGTTTGTTCGGCTACTTCTCACCATGCTCAAGTCTTTGTGCGCCCACTGTCTGTACAACCTGACACATCCATCAGAACTCAGATGATGCATAAAACAGAAATCATATTGATACCAAGAAAACACAATTAGAGGGTAAAGTAGTAGCAGAACATGGGTCATTATTGCTAAAAGCGCAGCATGAACTATGTAAGAACAGCAAGACAGAACAGGAAGCAGAAAAACACGGACATGAAACATCTCTAACGTCTATTTCTGTTTTCTCTACAGCACTCTGTGCTTCAGCGATGGAAGCCAAGCCTGCAGGGTCTGGTTAATGGACAGTAACTATTATTGTCAAACACAGCATAACAATAAACAAAGCCCTCCCCCCACTGGGGAAAAAGCAGGCACTTTGGAAGAGTGAATTGTTATTAACAGAACGGGATTTTATTTGTCCAACTGAAAACTGATGAAAAAGGAAACCACATACACACGGCAGAACGCCAGGATGCTGTCAGCTCGTTTACAAAAAGCAAAACACTACAAATTAAAGTCTTTGGTTCCTTGTGTTCCATTTAAGCTTTTAGAGTATCAAGCTGCTTTTAAGCTACAAAGGGATTTGTAAAGAGCTGTCTACATGTTCTGACTGAAACAAAATGGTGAAACTGAGACCTACAGTCCTATCCCCAGCTTCTTAACTATGAGAAGAACACTTCATATAATGACTCAGCTCATTAACGTGCATGTAAAAATGTTACATGTCAAAGCTGAATGGGGCTTCAGGCTAAAGCAACATGAAGTGCCTCAGGTAAGGTTGCTTTCCGCTTTTATAATGAATCATTTTTATAAATATGGAAATAGATACTGTACATTTTCACCCTGCAGTTCTGCTCGACATTAGGTTTTGAATATGCAGTATGTTCTTAGTAGGGTGCTGACCTTGACATCAAATTTAACATTGAAGGGAGTGGAGCAACATGCAATGAAGAGAAATTATTAAAATTATAAGGTCAAATGTCTCGGTCAAAATTTTATTCATGATTTATATGTATCTCCATAATGTTGATGGGAAAGAATCCCTCAAAAGGTTTCCGTAGTTAAAAATAAAAAAGTAAGGCATTTGCTGCATTGAAAGAGGTTTTTATAATGGTGATATTCTGCAGTTTCCAAGGAAACTATTTGTTTTCTTGCAATTGTGCTTGTGATATCTATTATTGCCCTGCGTTCATCACTAAGCACACGGAAAGATGTCAACATTTATGAAGTGTCAAATGCTTCGCTTGTTTTGACAGGAACTCCACTTCACTACAATGCTCAGCAGACAGGTAAGGGCTATAAGGACTATGTCTCGAGAGCACTGTCGTGATTGAGGATGGTCTGGCTGCACCCACTATCATTCTGCTGTAGGGGAAAAAACTTTCTGGCTTGTTGGATTTTTTTTTAAACCGATGAAAATGGGTCATCTCACCCCTGATTTTGACCCAGGAGATTGGTCTTCATGTCCCATGGGAAACCAAGAGTCAGTGTTGTTATTTGGAGTCAACCTGCATAAATGTTTCTAGTAGTTAAGTGCAGAAGTAGTTGTTTTAAGCATAACCCTAATCTTAGTCAGCCGGTTTTATTGCCAATTTCCTGCCAATGTGGAAGTTTATTTTGAAAAGCCACTATGCATGTAAGGTTTTTTTTAACTTTACGTGATTCCTTAAGTATAATAGTTAGGCGGTTTAGCTAAATAAAGGGGACACGTCGGACAAAAGCACCAAACTTTTTCCACATGCTTTCTATCACCATAGGTTTACATTTTTGGTAGGAGCCACTTCATCAAGATTACAGATTGGAGATGGCAGCCATATAAAATCTATGAGAACCAGTATATCTTCCAAGCCACTTAGAAGGTCAATCTGGGTGTCAAAATCTACATTTTCTGGGTCAAGGAATCATTTAAAGCTATTGAGAATATCACTAGATGATTATTTGATCAAATAGATATGTTCGTTTTTACCCAGACTGGTAGGTCTGGTAAGTGCTGCAACAGGGAATCCTGAGTTGAGTGCGGATTAGCTGCCATGTACACTGCTCAAACAAATCAAGGTAAAGCTTTAATCTCATGTCAGATCTTGTATATACATTTTTCCCAACAGAAAATGTAGATTTTGACACCAAGATTGACCTTCTAAGTGGCTTGGAAGATAGATTGGTTCTCATAGACTTTATATGGCTGCCATTCTCCGATTCACAATCTTGATGAAGTGGCTCCTGCCAAAAATGGAAACTTCTGGTGATAGAGAGCATGTAGAAAAAATGTGGTGTTTTTGTCTGACGTGTCCCCTTTCTTCTTAAATCTGGTCCTAAGCCGCCTGACTATAAGGTCATGATAAGGAGAAGAAACCATACATAACTAAGAAAACATTTTAAGGAAACCTGAAGGAGAAGACGTAGTGGAATTTGCTGCCATGATTGCCCACTTCTTTAAAACCCCAAATGTTAAGTTAACTTATTAAAGTAAAAATGTTGAAAAAAGTTGAAGCCCATGCTGAGATAACACTGCTGACATCACTGTGACATCATTAGGGGTTTTTCTTCACAAAGCTGAAGCTGAATGTGTTAAACGGGTGAAGTGTGCCTTTTGCCGGACAATAGAAATGCTGTATATATTAATATATATTCTCTAAGTAATACTCTTGTACAAACATTACTTTTCATGTGTTCAACAGGGCACATGAAGGTCTCTCCATCTTTCACATTCCTTTATGCTCTCATTTACTGCTCTACTATAGCGTGGGTATTAAAATAGTGGTGCTCCTAGGATGTTGTTGTGTGTGCCAGGATTTTCTGGTATTAGTCATATGTTCATCAGTGCAGAAATATTTCCACATGTCAGGCAGTGATAAGGAACCTTATGTTGTGTTTAAATGTAAATACATGGTAGAAAAGCTAGAAAAACACACTTAAGGCAGCATGCATTGTGGTCGATTTATTCCAGACTGTTCCCCACTCTTATATTCTCTTTGGCTCTGAAACAGTGGACTGATGGATTGTGTGTGAGATTTTAACACCAGGTTATTTTTACCGCTATATTTTGGACTAAAAAAAAAAAGAGCTCAAAGCCAAAGAAACTGCCGGCACCCCACTGTCAGCAAGACAAGAACATTTCAACATCATCATCAACATATCAAACAGCCACGAAAATAACTCCGCAATCAAGGGATGAAAGTGTAGCAGTTTGGAACAATGAGTGTGGGAAGTCTGCACAATAACATAAATCTGAGTGATCGACATTGACAGATTATTTCCACTTTTCTGGGTTAATTCCGGTAACACTTTACAATAACCATCTAAGTGATGTTTATAGATGGTTTATAAACCAATTATTAACCAATTACAAAATTCTATACATATTTTAATCTTCAAATGTTTTCAAACAATTTCTTAAAGGTATAAGAATAATTTTGAAATCATGTACATACTTAATATGGTGTTAAAAATGTTATAATGAGTGCAAAACTATTAATAAACTAATATAATAATTATAATGTACTTGTGTTGGTAAAGTAACTATCAACTTACATTAATATACCATCTATCTGGCATTTATAAATTATAGTTCAATATTAATACATTTTCTATTTACCATTCTAAATGGCCTATATACGGTTTATAAATGATGATTAAACATTAATAAACTATCTGTTTACCATTTATAAATGGTTATTTACCATCTATAAATGATGGTTATTGTAAAGTGTTACCTTAATTCCTTGCAAGTTATAGTGTCTTGTTAAGGTTTTGACATACACGCCAAAAGGGATCTAATATAATCATCAGATGTTTCCCCAGTGCTCTGTGACACTTTGTGGAAATGTCCCTTTAAATGTCAGTGATGACAATGCACTAAAGCCAATCAATGCCTGCTAGGAGTTTCTCTGCATCATTATCTACTTTTGTGTGTTTCACACCCAGGAGCTGAAGATAAAAGAAAAGATGTTAGTCCAACAAACTCACAGCTGTTGTGGCAACTTAGCAGCCTAGCATGTGGGCATTAAAGGACTGTCTGCCTTTCTGATGTTTGATCCAAAAAATCCTGCGCTAAGAGTTTTTTCTCCTCTCTTTAAAGCCTAAACAGATGGATTTACATCAAATTAGGAGCTGAGGAATACTGAGATACTGATCCAGAGTTACTGAGCGAAACAAGTAAGAAGATCCATTGAATATCTGAGAAGCACTTTTTGCTGGCTCGTCATCTGCAGTCTGTTTGCAGCCATGATGCTTTGAAAAGATGAAACCCACAACACAGACTTGTTCTCTTATCCCACACTTTTATCCCCCAGTGTGTGCAGAAGCATATTCGTTTGAGCCTTATATTCACCCTTTTCTGCTCTCTCCAGTGGTTGCGGAGCTTGTCATCCAGCCGTCGCGCAGCAGAAGCCCACTGTGCTGCCATCCTGCGTATTCGTCTCTTCATGAAGCTCAGTGATTCCTTCCCGGTGCCCACCTGCTCCAGCAAAGCCCCGATGTCTGACTGGAAAACAGCCTGAATGACAGGAGCAATAAATGTCACTGGAAAGGATCACAAGTGTAGAGAAATTCTGATCCACTGCTTCATTATCTCATGCTTTTGGTCATGTTTGTGTAAGTATATGTCGGTCTGTCTGTCCACAGTTAAGCTCACATACTACCGGACCAATCACCCTAATATTATTTGTGCATATTTATGAATACACGCTCTAGGACGAGACTGGTCTCCCCTCAAAAACGACCCCATTAGTCGTTTGTACAGGCAGCAAAATACGACTCACTTTTACGTTTGAGACTGTCCTCCACCGAACCTGGTCTCACAGGAATCCGTGAAATAGCCACGGATTCACTTAACTCAAAATCCGTGGAATAGCCACGGAATCACTCGAATTTCCGTGAAACTGACACGGATTTCGCTACAATGCAAGTTAATGACAGTCATATCCCGTGGCTATTCAATGGATATTTTTTCCTATTAGTTTGTTCCAAGTCACGTGACTTTTAAGGTCTCGGCAGTCAGAACAAAAAACATGGCGGACAGTTCTCTCATTTTTAGTGAAAAAAATCTATATTTTGACTTAGTTTCTGCATAAAAATGGATTTTGATCACATTTCTAGCGAGAAATATATGTTTTATTTTCTAAATATTCACTCAGTGAATGTACATAATCACTTTGTATGTTGGAATAGCCACGGGATATGACTGGCATTAACTTGCATTGTAGCCAAATCTGTGTCAGTTTCACGGAAATTTGAGTGATTCCGTGGCTATTCCACGGATTTTGAGTTAAGCGAATCCGTGGCTATTTCACGGATTCCTGTGAGATCATGTTGCCTCCCCCGCCCTCTATCGACCGTAATAACTATGAATGACCACGATTCAGAGTGTAAATGACGGGAGTCGACTGGACTTTCACCCAGGAAAACGGGGATTATGTCCCATGTGTAAACAAAAGTAAAGGATGTAATTTAAACATCACAGAACTTGCTTGAATCATGTTTTTACGTAACTATGTCACTTCAGGCATTTACGAACATTTTTTCACTGTTTAAACTGTCTTTTATAACACCTTTGCAGGATTTTTCCCCTTAAACCAAGATCAGTGGTTCTGGAGGCTAAATTCAACAAAACTGCAGCCTTTCTTTTAAAGGCCATGAACCGTACGTGTATGTATCATGACGTGTGCACCATTTTTAGAACACTCTGCTCCACTCTGTACAATGAAAATGCCATGGTTTTGTTGTTGTCTTGGACCTTTCGTGGTTTCGGTGACTCAGAGTCTTTGAAAAATCTATTTCATTGAGGGTTTTCTACTATCTTTGACTGCTGAGTCCTCAACCCTCCCAACTGAACGGTGAAGGCTGCAGGTTTTTGTTTTTTTTTAACCTTTTTTTGTCCTCAAAAACTGGCATCTATTGTAAAGTTACTCCTTTAGAACCAGAGCCTCTGCAGATTAATTCAGACTGTTCTCCACCAAAAAACAAGACCACATGTGGCAATTGAAGCAGCTTATTACCAACCATATATATATATTTTTAATTCGCACTCTCTAGTCCCCTTACAAATTATGAAGGACACCAAGTCAGAAGAGATGTAACAGAGTGTAAAATGAAAGGGGGAAGTGAGGACATGGAGTATAGAAAATGACAAGTTCCACTGAGGGCGGTCAGGAGGGTGAATGAATAAAACAAACACAGAGTTATCGTATGTGTCCTGTGTGAAACTAATAGTAAATTTGTTTAAAGCAATGCAACTTAACTTCCTTGTGCCTGGCTTTACATCACCAGCGTTAACTTATTTGTTATTATTATTACTATTATTATATATTATATATCATATTATTTTATTTTATAATTATATTATTTTACTTATAATTACTTTATTTATATTTTTCATTTTATTTTGTATTGTTTATTATTTATTATTACATATTATATTATATTATATTTTATATATTATATACTGTATTATTATTATTATATACCGTCTAGTCACTATAGCATTGTTGCCATCACATCATCAGTATAATTACCTTCATCTTGTGAACCATCCTACCAACTGATCTGCTTTTTTTAACTTCTTAAGTGTCCTTGTTCTGTTCTATTCTGTGTTTTTTTCTATTGTTGTTTTTATTTATGCTACCTCAGTATTTTATTTTATTCTATTGTATTTTATTTTTATTGTACTTGAATACCGGACTGCTGTGACAACCGAATTTCCCTTCGGGGATGAATAAAGTAATCTATCTATCTATCTATCTATCTATCTATCTATCTATCTATCTATCTATCTACCTACCTACCTACCTACCTACCTACCTACCTACCTACCTACCTACCTATCTATCTATCTATCTATCTATCTATCTATCTAACTATCATACTTCCAGCACTTGTGTGCATTTATTTTACTTTTAATGTCTTTTGAAATGCCTAACCATGTTCTTTTTTACTCTAACGTTAAGGAAGTACTTTTGTTATGTAAACCTGAGAAAGCTGCTACTGATTCACATCATAAATAACAACAATGGTAATGCTTAGGTATAGGGACGTATTTTTTATTTTATTTTATTCTACTGTATTTTATTTTTATTGTACTTGAATACCGGACTGCTGTGACAACCGAATTTCCCTTCTGGGATGGATAAAGTAATCAATCAATCTATCTATCTATCTATCTATCTATCTATCTATCTATCTATCTATCTATCTATCTATCTATCTATCTATCTATCTATCTATCTATCTATCTATCTAACTATCATACTTCCAGCACTTGTTTATTTTACTTTTAATTTATCTTTTGAAATGCCTAACCATGTTCTTTTTTACTCTAACATTAAGGAAGTACTTTTGTTATGTAAACCTGAGAAAGCTGCTACTGATTCACATCATAAATAACAACAATGTTAATGTTTAGGTATAGGGACGTATTGCTTTACTGACACCTGTGAGGGTGTTAAGTCTGAAACGCTCCAATGGATCATATTTGAGAGTAAGAACAAATAACATATATGGTTATATTTCCAGATTCACTTCAGCTAGGCATGATACAATTGCTTTCTGTTTTCTGTGCTGCCATCCTGACTGTAAGTGATCCCGTGGGATAGCACAAATCTCGTGGCAGCAGGAGGTTTAACTTTGCTGTGGGTGGGAGCAGGTGGTGAGAGCTTGATGGCAACCCTCTATTTGGGTCAAAAAATAAATTGCAGATTCCAGGATTGTACTAACCAGAAGTATGGAGTCAACAAATGAAGTGAAAAGAATATTAAAGCATGTCTGTATCAGCAGAACTCTGTTACAAAAACAAGGAAAATAACAACACAGCTTTAATTACCAGCCAAATGCACTGAAAAAATGAGTTCCACCATTTTTAATTTAATTTAATTTAATTTAATTTAATGTATTTTATTTGATAGGGACAATGCAGTTAGCATAGATACAGGACATGCATCTGATGTGCTGCATACAGAGATATAGCTTCAGCTAATTTTCAACTCCCGTCCCTAGTTGGGCTTTTACAACTACATACAAAATCACAATACTATAAAAATCCAATATACAATTACACCACCATAGCTTAGAGTTTAAAATCATCATAAATCTATACAACAATACTGTATCTGTACAAGTCGTGCACAATCCACCAAAGAGTGCACGTTAAAGTATTATTTTAATTCTGTCCAGGTAATCACACCTCTTCTAACCAGACAACTGATTAAAACTGAACTCATCTTTGTTTGGGAGGGTAGAGGAAGACACCTGGCAGAGATCTGCTCTTTTCTAGTTTCTTTCTGCAGACATTGCACAGATGTTCTACATCAAAACATACTAAAGAACAGGTTGGCAATCAGATGTATAACTTGGCCTGAAGCAGAAGGTGTAGGATGCTAAAAAAACTTCATTATAACACTGTTTTCTACAAGTGGGACTCTTTTTATTAGGAGTCTGCATGGAGCACAGATAACCTGTCATATCCTGTTATGTGCTCATGCCCTGAGGCTAGGCCTCTCAGACAGGTCGCCTGAGGGATTTCTGAATCATCCTCATAAATAGTCTGCTCTCATTTCACATCTCCTCCTCTGCCTACTATAATCACTGCATCATGCGAGTATTAATCAATGGAGTAACTGCATGTGGGAGCAAGGAGGACTTAAAAATATACAGGAGAGAAACTGGTGCACGCAAACACAGACTGTTTCTCTCAAACACACTCACGCTATGAAAGAAACTGAGTCTTCTCAAAGACAAAATCAATATGCAGAGCTGCAGTACTGTACTCTCACTGTGCAGGTGAATTATTGCTCTCAAGAGCAACTTGTGTGCGGCACAGCAAAATGCAGAGTACCCAGGGGAAGCCTTGGGATTAGTTTCAGTGAATACAGGCTGGCAATTAGAGCAGAAGGTAGAACTGCAGAATGAATTGGCATCAGGGAACGTCGTGCCGGCTGTACATTACTCTGGGGAGAAAGAGGGAGGGGATGAGGGGGCGAACGGTGGGATAGACCTTGAGGAGTGATTGTAAGCACAATGCATCATGTGTTGATGCCGAAAATAAAAATCAAATGATGCAGAAAGGCAAACAGCAATGAAAAGCAGGAATGATAGGCAGCAGCCCTGTGAGAGACAGCGTGCAGTTTAGTATCCGGATTCTCCCAGGAGCTATTGATCACAATATGAAGTAATAAATGCTCTGCTTGAACTTGGGGAATAAGTCAAAAACACTCATCATCAGTGTCAAGCTATCAAATCTACAGCGGCAGCACCGTGACACTTTATAGCTTTCTGCTATTTATATTTTTCTTCTTCATTCTCAATTCTCAGTAGACTAATTTAGTCAATTTAGTTTCAATTTACACTATATATTCCTTGTCACTGCTAAATGATGGAGGACACCTTTTCTGGCATGTGAAAAGCGAACACTCCCATGTGTCTCCCTCCACTGTTGTTAGCTGGCTCTTTTCACTCCCGGCTTAATTTTAAGAGAGTTTCAAACTTTCTCCCTCGGTTCTTCTTCACACAAAAGGGGTGTGAAACATGCAGCTGTGTTCCTGGCTGCTTGTGCTTTCCAGGAACTTGGACTAAAGTCTCAGCTGTAATTATTTTACCTGGAAGTTAAACTCTTACCCTGCGCTCGGTGCCCTTTTTTTCACCTTTAGCTAACTGTGTGGTTGTGGAATTAAAATTAATAACAAGGAGATGTTCCTGTTCACATTACACAACTCGTTGTCTTCTAATCGATCGTCTTTAAGTTGTGAAGAAACCTTTGACCCCTGCTGTGGCCCCTGTGTCAAATTAATAATAAAATGATCAATTATTTATAACGATGAACAATGGAACAATTCTAACCTTTTTTTGTTCAAACAATTTCTCATTGTACACAAAAGGAACCCGGAATGTGTACATTAAGTCTCATTATTTAAATCAATGTATTTGTATCTTCCAAATATACTTAAATGAGATGTTTAAATAAGCTAAAATAAAGATTCACCAGAATAAATGTTGGCATTGTACATTTCTGCAAATCATAGATACGTTGATTTGAAGCATTTTTTGATACACAGATATGTAAAATCTCAGCATTTCTGAAGTGCTGCAGCCTGTTTTCATTCCCTTCCATGGGAAAATTAGCAAAATTAACATTTTAAACATGGCCAATACTGTAAATTCAACAAAAACCTCTTGGTTATGTAAACAATCTGGGTTAGAAAAGCTACTTATGTGCTAAAGTTAAAGGCTGCCTAATCGTTTCATATCAACGTGCCTGTGGTTTGCAGAAACATACAATGCCAACATTCACAGAAGTGACACTAGAAACTATGTAAACAAGACATGATTTTCTGCTCCAAAAGTGGATGTTTTGCAGAAACGAGCAATATGTGTTGTTAATTTGCTGATTTGCAGCAACTAAACTAAGAAGAAAAAGAAAATAAAATGGGTGAAAGAATGGATTGTAGTCATACCCGTTGATGTTGTCATTGGCACACATTGTCAATAAATAAACTCACTCGTCTTTGCTATTTATAGAGTTTCCTCGAGGTGCAGCTTTGGTCTGTGTTGCAAATGCATGTAGGAATTCAATGCTCAAGTCATGTAGCATTATCTAAGCATTACCTGTCTCTTGGGAGGAGGCTTCAAGGTGGGTGTAGCAGTCTGGTTCCTCCAGGCCAGTGGGGGGCAGAACCACTCTACCTCACTCAGGTAGACCAGGAAGGAGCAATCGGAGCCGTCCACACCATAAAAGGCATAGCAAGGGTCTGAGGTCCAACGAGCACGCATCCACTGAAGGGAAAGATCAGGAAGATACTCTTAGAGCAGCAAGCACTCTGCCATGTGTCTGACTCACACAGTCTAATATATATATATATATATATATATATATATATACAAAATTGGGGTGTTCAAAAGTTTTAGAACACCCCAATTTTTCCAGTTTTTTATTGAAATTCAAGCAGTTCAAGTCAAATGAACAGCTTGAAAGGGTACAAAGGTAAGTGGTGAACTGCCAGAGGTAAATAAAAAAAGGTAAGCTTAACCAAAACTGAAAAATAATGTACATTTCAGAATTATACAAGTAGGCCTTTTTCAGGGAACAAGAAATGGGTTAACAACTTAACTCTATGGAGTCTTGGGATATTTTGTCCATTTTTGAATTCTTTTCATGTCTTTGTAAGTCATTTTGTGTCATTTTTTGGTCATTTTGTGTCTTTTTTTAGTCATTTTGTATCCTTTGGTGTCTTTTTTGTCATTTTGTGTCTTTTTTTAGTCCTTTAGTCCAACATAAAATGTGATTTTGAATCTTTTTTTACTTTCAAAACGCTATCATGCTGGGCGTCCCGGTGGCTCACACCGGTAGAGCGCTAACCATGTATGCCGTATGCTGCGGCGGAGCCGGGTTCAAATCTGGCCTGAGCTCCCTTTGCCGCATGTCTTCCCCTCTATGACCCCCTTTCTATCTCTCACTATCAATAAAGCAACAAAATGCCAAAAAAACATAATCTTTAAAAAAAAAAAAAAAACGCTATCATGCTCAATAAAGAATTTTAAATGTTGCAAATGTGCATTAATTTCAGAGTACACTGAGACATTAAACTGCATAATTTTCAATTAAATTCTGGAAAAGTTGGTGTGTTCTAAAACTTTTGACCAGTAGTGTATATATATATTTTAATGTTCTATTTCTTTTACAACCATGTGGCGACCACCAGGAATTATCTTGTGACCCCCTCGGGCATCCCGACCCCCAGGTTGAGAACCACTGACGTGACCAAAGATGTGTAAAGGTGTCATCAGAGGCCGCTTTAAAATTCATCCCTTATGTCCTCTTGTCAATTTGAAACTGACGTGGAGCAGCCCATGGGCACTTTGCTGTCATTCTCATCCACTCTCACATTCTTCAACTTCAATGTGATGCCTCTGGTCCTTTATGTGAGTTACGAGCCAGTGGCTTTATTAATAAGATCTGGGTTAAGCTGCCAACATGGACCTTTGATGCTCTGGGGTCAGATAATTGACAAGAGAGCTTCTTGCTCCGAGGTGGAGTCAGAAAAACAGCATGACGAGGTCATCCAGCAGGTTAACGTGATAAAGAAGTTAGAGAAAGAGCAGATTCAGTTCCAGATTTTCAGCTCAACTCATTTTTCCAACATGCACTGTACACTGTAAAAAAAAATGTCTGTAGATTTTACAGTGACCGTAAAATGATAAATGGGTTAATTCAGTTTTAGTAACAATGAAACACTGTAAATGTATATATCAGCCAAAACAGTATTTTTTACAGTTTTATTTTTTGAAAAATACATTACTCCAATGTTAAATACACTGTAATATGTATTAAATATATATATATATATATGCGTCACTGTAATTTCTGCATTTCTCTTTTGTAAAAAAATACTTTTTCTCAATGTTAAATATACGAAACACCATATCTCTAACATAAATATACTGTAATATTTTATGGTAAAATCTTTAATTTATGTGGCATTTATAAAGTATTTTCTTGTCAATTATATGGCAGAACAGCGTTTCTTTTGATGGAAAAACTTATTCATACAGTAAAAAATGGAATAAAATGGAAATCTTAAACGTGAAATCAACAGTGCAAATATCTTTTTACCGTAATATTAAAAAAAGTTCTACCCTATTTATTACGGTAAAATTCTGGCAACCACAGCTGCCGTTTTTTTAGCGTAAAAACAACAGGTTTTTTTTACAGTGTAGGCTGCAAAGAGTGTGCATCCAAGGAGAGGAAGCAGACAGGATAGGTTCTGTTATTAGGCTGAACTAACATTATTATTAATCATGAGGTTGTAGGGAGCAAAAGGAACATCCATCTTACTCCCCTCCAGGGTAGAATGGCTTCTGTTTTTGCTGACTGAACACTCAGAATTGTGTTTTTTCTCATAATTATGTCCCCTAAAATGTCTGACCTTGACGACTTGTATCTGTGCAAAGTGTGTCACTAGAGAGGTGATTTCATATTCCTGTACGGAAGGGGGAGATTTCTGTGCACCTAACAATCTAAGATAGCCAAGCTTAATTATAGGTACAGTACATCATAACTTCAGAAGCCAATTAAAAAGTCAACAAGACACCTGAAACCTCCAGCACAGCGCGGATTTGTAAGTACAGAGAGAAAACTTACTGTGACATCATAGCAGTAATGCACTGGAATTAGTATGATATCTTCAGTGGGACTTTTAAATGTGACGACAACTGTTTTAATCACATTGTTCATATTGTAAAACTGAACTATTTTGTTAGGTTTAGGCACCAAAACTACTTGGGTAAGGTTAGGGGGGAAATGAACAGGGATAAGGTGATTAAAAAGTACATTCGTACACTTATATGAACATAGGACACAGACTCTGGTCTTCTGGTTGATTGATCCATCCATTGACCCTCCCACCTTCCCTTCAGGTTATTTGGAACCTGGTCTCACAGGAATCCGTGAAATATCCACAGATTCACTTAACTCAAAATCGAAATCAAAATAGCCACGGAATCAAATTTCCGTGAAACTGACACGGATTTCGCTACAATGCAAGTTAATGACAGTCATATCCCGTGGCTATTCCATGGACATTTGTTCCTATTGGTTTGTTCCAAGTCACGAGACTTTCAAGGTCCCGGCGGTCAGCCGAAATCCGTGTCAGTTTCACGGAAATTTGAGTGATTCCGTGGCTATTCCACGGATTTTGAGTTAAGCTAAATCCGTGGCTATTTCACGGATTCCTGTGAGATCATGTTGTTATTTCAGGCATTAATTCTACGTCACAACAAAATTCTGCAGGATAACTATGAATTCCAGTGCATAAAATTAGTATTAATTATAATACTATTATAAATATAAAAGAAATCATACGAACCGTTCATAAAAATAGCCTGTATTATATTTACACACTGTCAGCTGCTGCTAGTTACAAGCCAAAAAAACAACTGAAACAAATAAGAGATCCCAAACTACACCTTCTTTTCTTACATGTCTGTTACTGATTTTTGTGCACAACAGACTCCATATTTGGAGTGCAGAGGCTCAAACATCGATCTGAATCTCTCCAATGTTTCCTCTAACAGAGAAAATTCACCAGATGCCAAAACTGCCCTGTAGCTCACGAGTGGCTTGCACTGCTCTTTCACCGGTCAACCTAGTGTGAGCATTAGTGGCGCAAGTCCAGATCTACAATTTCTCATTGAGGGAGATAGAGTAGTTGTACTTTTTTTAGTTCCTTCATGTGTGGGAATCATTTTAAACTCAATATTAATCATAGCAGAATGTTTTTACATACACTACCGGTCAAAAGTTTTAGAACACCCCAATTTTTCCAGTTTTTTATTGAAAATCAAGCAGTTCAAGTCAAATCAACAGCTTGAAAGGGTACAAAGGTAAGTGGTGAACTGCCAGAGGTAAATAAAAAAAGGTAAAATATAATGTACATTTCAGAATTATACAAGTAGGCCTTTTTTCAGGGAACAAGAAGTGGGTTAACAACTTAACTCTATGGAGTCTTGGGCTATTTTGTCCATTTTTTAATTCTTTTCATGTCTTTGTAAGTCATTTTGTGTCTTTTTTTGGGGTCATTTTGTCCAACATAAAATGTGATTTTGAATCTTTTTTTTTACTTTCAAAACACTATCATGCTCAATAAAGAATTTTAAATGTTGCAAATGTGCATTAATTTCAGAGTACAGAGTACAGAGACATTAAACTGCATCATTTTCAATTAAATTCTGGAAAAGTTGGTGTGTTCTAAACCTTTTGACCAGTAGTGTACATTAAACGTCATTGGAGGGGGATTTTGAGCTGTTTTGTGTTCAAAAACACTTGAAACTGTGAGAATATACTAAAGCAGGCGGCCTGCAGCCCACACAAACTGTCTCTAATTTGTATATTATATGTGTACAGTGCATTCATGTGGTGTGGAATTGCCTGGCATATTTATAGAGGTCTACTTCATGCATAAAGATGATTGTGATACAGACAATGGTGCACCTTCCACATGTGTTTTTCTATACATGTTACGTCTTAGCTCCAGCTATATATTGAACAGAAGGTGCATATTTTTTTTATTTCTTTTAGTTTTTCACACCAGAAAGAAGCACACTCCTGACATGCTGCATTATTTATGCTTTTATTGTACACACTGCAGTTTTCTGCTCTGCCTACTGCTGCTACAGGCTGCTATCCATACAATGTGTATATGCAGCTTGTTTATTGAACCATACTTTGTTTTATTCTTTTCAGTATTCCGTTTTTTTCTTTGCTGCTCAGACAGCCCAGTTCATCACAATGGAGCCCTCTATACGTCCTCTTATCTTATTACAGAAAATTTATGTTGCACCAAGGTGAGTCGCCAAGAAAGGACGACGTGATATTCACTCTCTGTTGGAAATTGTTTGGACTTAAGTGAGATATGAAGACTTACATCCATCTTGCTGGTGCAGTCTGGATAACGGGGATCTTTAGGGATCTCACATTGTCCTAATGTTCCATCCCTGACTGGAGAAAAGAAAAATGCAGGGTATTTATCAAAGCATATCCACACACGCTCCAACAATAGACCACACTGGCACGGATCAGCAGAAAAAGCTGCATCGTTTGGGGTTTTTTTGTGCACAGACACAAAAGTCAAACACAAAGAAGGTTATAAAAACATGCTGGGGAGATGTAAAATACTTTTTTTCTTTTTTTTTACATCAATCATCATCATTTTTTAAATTCTGTAAATATATCAGATTTTAAGTAAGTGTTAATTTGCAGTGAAATACATAGCTACATATAACTTACATGCAGTGGTTGAGTGTAAGTACATTTACTCAAGTGCTGTACTTAAATATAATTTTGAGGTACTTGGACTTTACTTGACTATTTCCATTTTATGTAACTTTATACTTCTACTCCACTACATTTAGCCGACAGCTTTAGTTACTTTTCAGGTCGAGATTAAACATAAAAACATGATCAATTTAAAGTGATTAGACATTTTTTTAAATTAAACCTCATAACGGTATATTAAGTAGTTAAAATGAGCCCTGTCGTTACAAAATTAAAGTGCTTACATAAATGCATCAATAATAATAATAATAATAATAATAATCTAACAATATATTTGGAGTAAATATAACAATGTGAGTGGGTCCATTCTGCATAATGAGTCATTTTACTTTTGATACTTTAAGTACATTTTGATACTGATACTTTGGTACTTTTACTTAAGTAACTGTAACATGGACATATGTAGACTGTAATTTTGTAATATACATGGTAATTGTATTTATGTTTATAATAATTATATATATATAGTAATTTACAATATACATGTATAGGTATTCACAATGTAGTATAAATTGTTTATAGTATATGTATATATATAATTATTTATAATATTTGTATGTGACTATATTGATTATTCATATATGTATGTATATACTGACCCGTTAAAGGGTAGGACTAGATACGTTTTTTTACTTCTTCCAAGAAGTTTCTTTCAATTTTTTTTTGCTTTTTTGTTTTGTTTTTTTATTTATTCATCTATTAATATTTAAACTTGTTTTTTTTATTGCTTGCATGTTCGAAATAAAGACAATCAATCAATCAATCAATCAATCAATCAAAGTTTTGAATGCAGGACTTTACTTGTAGTGGAATAATTTCACAATGTAGTATTAATACTTTTACTAAAGTAAGGGATCTGAATACTTTTTCCACCACTGCTTACATGTATAAATAATCACAAGGTTTGGACCAGGGTTCGAGTCATGAGGGCCCCCATTATGAGGACTCTGAGCTCCCATTAAAGCAATAAATCATTAATCTGTGAGGGATGCTTATACATTACATTATTAATGTAATGATATTATTTAAATGAAGAAGATAAACAGGCAGTATGGCAAGCCACCATGGTGCACAGTGGGATATTGAGCAGCCATTCTCATCTATTCGCTAGAAAAAAACACAACATGTGTATAAACATTATCTTTTCAGATCGAATAGAAAGCTGTAGTATAGATTATTATGCTGCCACCTCTCTTTCACATTTATATATTTAATTATCTCTTACTTCGCCCTTTACATTAGTTATCTTAGAGACCGCCACAAAGCTCAGATAATGACTCGAACCCTGGTTTGGACCTCCCAATGCTTAAACAAGGCTTATATTGATCAAACGGGTCTTTAGAGTGCTTCCCCTGGGCTTTAGGTCTGCTTGCCTTTTGCATTACCGCATATATCCTGCTGCCTTTGGGATGAACAGAGATAAATTAGACAGCAGAGCTAGCTAACAAGCTCCTGTAAAAGCTCGGCCTCCCCTGCTGAACGGCCAAGTCTCTGCTCCATCCCACTCACTGGATTTACTATAGATAGACGGCATTAGTGTGATTCATAAAAATCATAATCTCCCCCCTTCTTTCCCTTTTCCTCCTCATCCCCATCCCCATCTTTCCTGTCTCTCTTTCCGCTGCTCTCGCTCTTCCCTCTTTCTCTCTGCCTCTCCTCTCCTTCCTCTTCCCTCCTTTCTTCTCCTCGAAGCCCGGTGCTAGTGTGCCTAATTAAAGGAGCGGTTGCAGCTCCTGCGCCAGCATCCTGCCAATCGTCGAAGAGCACAATCACAGACAAATAATTGCCAGCCATTCTGTCTGATTATCACGATAACGGCGGACCTCTCACGATGAAAAGTGCTACTGCCTGCCGTTGTCAAAACTTAGCCAGGTTCAGAGCCAGCCTTATTTAAATGATATCAGACATTATGACAACAGGCAAATTATCTGATACATTTTAATGAGACAGTGAGGTGAATAGTTTCAGTCATAAAGTGCAGTGTAGCGGATACAAGAGTGGAATTGTGAATTAAACCGTGCTGTCCGATTTTCTATTCTACGCCCAATAAAGAAATTGAGAGTGAAGGCTAATAAAGAAAGCTGACAGACTTGGATCCCATTAACAGGGCTGTAATTTATCATCATGATTTAAACATCCTGTTGTAGCTTGGTTATGATGTGGCAGCAACAATGGAGCGCTGTATTGTGCCGCACAGGAGCTCTTACACCCTGACACAGACAGGGGGGCTTGCTGTTTGGACGTGTAATGTGCCGTGAATAATGTCTGTCATGTTCTATATGATCAACCAGCAAGTGCACGTTAGACATAGATTGTGCATTCAAGTGTGAGGCTGTCGGGTTTATGTGGGCTAAGGGGAAAAGCGTCTTCAGATTGGATGGATTTGAAATAGACAGGGGGGAGGGGATAACCTGGAGGGCTATATCTGGTATCCTGCAGGTGTGTGAGTGGGAAGTGTGCGTTTTCTACTCCACTACATTTAGAGACAAATATTGTACTTTTTACTCCACTACATTTAGCCGACAGCTTTAGTTACTTTTCAGGTCGAGATTTAACATAAAAAAATGATCAATTTAAAGTGATTAGACATTTTTTTTAATTAAGCCTCATAACGGTATATTAAGTAGTTAAAATGAGCCCTGTCGTTACAAAATTAAAGCGCTTACATAAATGCATCAATAATAATAATAATAATAATAATCTAACAATATATTTGGAGTAAATATAACAATGTGAGTGGGTCCATTTTGCATAATGAGTACTTTTACTTTTGATACTTTAAGTACATTTTGATACTGATACTTTTACTTTTGATACTTTAAGTACATTTTGATACTGATACTTTTGTACTTTTACTTAAGTACAAAAGATTGGATGGATTTGAAATAGACAGGGGGGAGGGGATAACCTGGAGGGCT
Source organism: Centropristis striata (assembly GCF_030273125.1). Lineage (NCBI taxonomy): Eukaryota > Metazoa > Chordata > Actinopteri > Perciformes > Serranidae > Centropristis > Centropristis striata. The sequence continues at coordinate 3,871,458 of NC_081529.1, forward strand.
ATATCTGGTATCCTCCAGGTGTGTGAGTGGGAAGTGTGCGTTTTTTAAATCCTACCTCTGTTGTTGGCCAGGCTCCGCTGTAGGATCTGCTCCACCCTCACCGCCATATCAGACATATTCTGGGCTATGGCCTGAATCCGCTCCACCAGCCCTATAGGCTGAATCCTGATCACACACATACATACACACAACACACACACAAAGCAAAGAAAAAAGAGAATATCTAAAATTATTCCAGCGACAAGTATCTTGTACTGACCCGAATTCTCTTCAAACTGCAATCAGGCGCCTTGAAAAGAAAGAGGACACTATATTTCTTTTATAGCTTCCTTCCTTCCTTCCTTCCATCCAGCTGTATTTGTTGTTTTTCCAGCCTTCACAGTGAGCGTGAAATGCTAATTCTGTAGAACTTGAGGCATGAAATCGAAAAAGCTTTTTAAATCACTGACAGATAATTTATTTGTTAAGATTAAAAAAAAAAAAGTTACTTGGCATATTAAAGCGTGTCCCTGGGGGGAAATAAAAACAGAACACAATTAGGTTGTTAGCAAATGTGTTTCACTGCACTTGACCTCTGTGGCCTCTAAGCTGTTGGCAAAACAATCAGGGACCAATATTTACAATGAGGATGGGAATGAAACACAGAGAGAATAAAGAGAAGATGAGGGCTTTGCAATGTATAGTTCTATAGTGCAAAGAGCTTTTAAAAAGCTATAACATGTCTATGAGAAACGAAGCAATAGCAAATGATCTCGGCCTGTCTGTGCTCAAGTTTATGTCTAATAATAAAGACATAAAGCCTCTTAGGTTGTCTCCTTGCCTCAGTGTTTAGACTAAGGCTTTAACAGGAGTTACTGTCATAATATAACACATGAACTTTCCCTCACATCATCAAACTTGACAGCAGTATTGTCAATGTTAGCTACAATGTACAACACTGTCAGCAAATTCTATGAATAACTGAGAAAAACAAAGAATAAACAGCAATAAAATAAATAGCTAAATAGACATCATTACCGTTCAGTTTCAGTCAATTGCTGATTATTTTAAAAAATAAAATGAAAATTCATAGCTAACACCATTTCTAAATCACCCCAAACAACATGATCTCACAGAAATCCGTGAAATAGCCACGGATTTCGCTTAACTCAAAATCCGTGGAATAGCCACGGATTCGCTCAAATTTCCGTGAAACTGACACGGATTTCGCTACAATGCAAGTTAATGACATAGTCATATCCTGTGGCTATTCCAACATACAAAGTGATTATGTACATTCACTGAGTGAATATTTAGAAAATAAAACATATATTTCTCGCCACAAATGTGATCAAAATCCATTTTTATGCAGAAACTAAGTTCTGACCGCTGGGACCTTGAAAGTCACGTGACTTGGAACAAACCAATAGCCACGGGATATGACTGTCATTAACTTGCATTCTAGCGAAATCCGTGTCAGTTTCACGGAAATTTGAGCGAATCCGTGGCTATTCCACGGATTTTGAGTTAAGCGAAATCCGTGGCTATTTCACGGATTTCTGTGAGACCAGGTTGCCCCAAACTAGGTTTTCTGCAATATATATTGTGTAAAAAAAAGTTGTCATAACAGCACATATGGGACAGTATATACACAGATACTGATAGGCCGATAATATCTGTCCACTGATAGATCTGTCGGGCTCTAATGTTAAATGCTTAGTTTCTCCAAAAACACAGGAAATACAAAAACAAAAGTAAAGACAACCTGGGCAGAAGATGAGAATGTGAATGTCTCCTTGAAGAATATGGAAAGAGCACACACATAATATAAAGTAATCTTAACCCAACCATAATTCATACATAGAAGCAGAAGGGGTTTAGAAATATGTAAATAATAATAATAAATAATAATATAGCTAATAGTTTTCCATGTCCCAGAAAATGTGCTGGTATCTCCTCTTTCTCCTCAGTCCCCATAAATTCCGTCACTGCCTCATCAAATTACATCATGTTTAAGTCTAGTTTAAAGACTAGTATGGGACCCTTAACATCTTCTGAGGGTAATGATCACTAAGGACATTCTAGCAACTTTTAGGAAGTACTTAAATATCAAAGTGTCTTCCCTTAAGATTCCTATTTGTTTATTTCTAAGCCATCTTAGATTAAACTTTAAGAGCAACCTTAGCTCAAGTACTTTTACACAAACTGAAAATCTGAAATTGAAAATAAGTGTTTCAAAATATAATCCAAAACTATATCTGCTCTACAGGCCGAATAAAAAGAGACATCATAAAAATGTTATCTTCCTGTGTAACCTTCAAAGGAAATAAGCCAAATGTTTAAGCATTTGCTGCAACACCTTAGGAATGCACTGCAACTACCTCCATGAATGGTTAATGAATCTATGCAATGAATTATTGAATATTCTTGAGAAAGACCTCAGAGAAAGAAATATATTCCTACTGATGTCCGAAAGAAAAATAAATAGAAAATTGTAAAATCAGCAAATAGTAAAAACTCATATTCTTATCTTCAGTTTGCTCCCATAAAAGACTAATGTTAACATTTAAGAACCTGGAACTGGTTCATATTCTGCCATTTTTGCTTGAAATACTACTAAAAAGTAACTAAAATGATTAATAGATTATCAAATTTGTTGCTGATTAATATTCTGTTGATCAACCAATTAATACATTTATTGTAGCTGTAGCCACATCAATTCCTTCAACCACTTCAATTATCAATTAATATGTCAAATTTTTTATGTCAGGAAATAGTAAATAGCTTGGTTAGCAAGGTGCATATGTAGATGTTGTCATCTTGTTGACCTGTCAATCACAAAGTAGTCACCCTGTAAAGCATAGCCTGCTTTATCGTCTATTTTACTCTAAAAGGGAACATCATTTATTAATTTAACATGTTGCTGTATTGAAGAAGACTTCAATACACACCCTACTTCTCATCAAGTGAGAGGTAGGGTCATTATTATACAATCAGGCTTCTTTTTGGAAGGAGTCTCCCCCTGCTGGCCATTAGAAAGAATGCATGTTTAAGGGTATTTCAGCATGGGCTTCATTTTTCAGACCAAGAGGTTGCTGCTCGGTGGAGACTTTTATTTGGGATGTTGTCTGATATGCAAATAAAACAAAATGCAACAATTTGCAAATCCTTTGTGCCATAAATTCTGTTGAATACTGTGCAAAGACAACATATTTAACCACTTTTAATCGCCCAGAGACTTGGGCAGAGACTGGGCGGTTAAAGGTCGGCTGCACTCTGCCATCTCTGGAGGACATTTACAAGACTCGCTGCCTCAGGGGAGCTCGGAGCTCCTGCAGCAACTCCTCCCACCCCTGTCACCACCTATTCCAACTCTTACCCTCAGGACGGTGTTTTAGGGCAATAAAGACTAAAACAAACTGATACAGGAACAGTTTCGACCTGAGAGCTGTCATTGCCCTGAACACTTCCAAGAAATAAAAAATAAATAAATAAAAAACATCTTGATACTGTGGAACAACAATGCAATATATATATATATATATATATATATATATATATATATATATATATATATATATATATATATATATATATAGGTATATTCACATTACAACAATAGAGCATACAATATACATTCACATACATGCCCACACATGTGCATACATACAGATTATTTATTTTATGTGCAATAACTCATTATGTGCCTATAATTATCCCCGCCTGCTGCTCCCCCTTCTTCTTCTTTCTTCCTTAATAGGTTTTCTCATATTTTCTTTATTATGTTTAAATTATTGTATTCTGTTGCACTATGAGAAAACAAATTAGAGAATAAAAAAGAATAATAAGAGAATAATAAATGAGAGCTACTCTTTATAATTTCTCTGCACTTCTGTGCAATGACAGATAAAACTTTTCTATTCTCAAAACCCACCTGCCTGACAGTAGGTGATGTAGTTTCAGTTGTGTTTTAGCCAAATGCTAAACAGCACAACTTCAAACATTAGAATATGTTACCTTTAAGATGAGGCTTTAAACATGTACAGTATTTTGACCTTACATTTGTTATGTTTAAGCTTTAGCTTAACATTGTTTGTGATGTAATCCTAACCCTTACCCTACCCCTAAACATACCCGGGCAGGTGGGGCAGGCGGGTTTTAAGTTTTAATATTGCATTACAAGTTATATTGCTGTGAGTTGGACCGCTAGCGCATTGCTAGAGTTGGAGTATTTTGTAAATGTTTGGTGATTAGAGGGAACACATACTGATCATCTTGTTTTCTAACTGTACGTGCTCTGGAGAGAGTATTTTGTAGAAGGCAAAGCTTCTAAATACTTGATGTTTACAGTTACTAGTGGATCTCATTAAACTATTGATAAATCTGAAGTAAAAGTAAATCTTAACTTCAAACTATTGCACATTAGCACACGACTTTAAAAATGTATGCTGCATGCGATACAATGAACCAACATTCAGAACTACTGTATCATTGCCCTGTTTTACATGAAAACAAACACATTAATGGATTATTTTAATGAGCTCTCTTGCTATGTTGCAGAATTTATTTGAATTTGCATTGCTCATTACAGAGCTGTGAACATGGAAACGCACAAAAAAATAATGGAAAAGTAGTGTGCTGGGTGCAGATCAAGCAATAAAACATAGATTTCATTGAGGCAGCATGTACTTCTGTGTGTGCACCATGGGGAAAGCAGTCTAACAGTGCTTATATGCATAACTTAACATAATCCTAAACTCCAATTTCATTCTTTCCATGTGTTCCCTCCGAGGCAAGTGGTAGTCAAACCATCTTTTCTGTACTTTACACGAGCAGGTCAGCACAAATTAATTGGCAATTACACAGACACACTGACATACAGTACGGTAAAGTACACACACATACAGAGTTATGATTTCTATGCAGTGGCACAGAGGCTTTCACTGGTGCGAACAGAATTTTGTAGTGACACTCAGATCCTGAAGTGACTCTGACCCAGGAGGGGCTATCGGCTGTTGAAGAGCAAGAGGACAACCTAATTACTTTTTTAACGATATACCAGGTGGGCAAAGTTTTTCCTTCCTGAAGATCTCACACTAATCTCCAGGGTCAACCCCTGACCTTGAGCCATGCACAGTTTTTTAATCACCTGAATGAGGTAACAATGAAGCTGAGACATATCAGTTTGAGATACATATTTTACCACCAAGTCCTTTTTAAAACTGTTTGGCCTTTGTCGCTGTAACATTTTCCCAGTTTAGTCCCTGAGAGGCCAATTAAATGATTGTTAAAACTATATGACAGAAAGTTAATCCACTGGGCATTTTGTAGAAAAATAAATTCTGTAAATGTAATATAAAACTGCAGATAAAAAAAAATGTCTGCAGCATTTTGGCCAGTAGATATCACCCCCCCAGGCTTATAAAAAGCAGGTCAGGTGAGACGTCGCACCTCTTCTGTCATCACTTGCACTCATCAGTAGTAGATATTAAATGTTGAATACCTTTTTTTAAGTTATTATCAAATGGTTACTGCACATTATAGTGTGAGCAAGAGTGAAATGCATTGAAGTGGATTTCAGACAAGATATTTGCCCTGATGTGAGGAAGAGGGAGGTGATGTCCAGGAGCGAAACGCACAGCAAAGGCAGAGCACAGTATGGAGCTTCCTCTCCTCTAACCCTGAGCAGGTGTGGGCATGAGGAAAGGTCTGTTGCCAAGGCAACCGCAGACTCAGTCTCTTTCACCACAGGGAGAGGGATGGTGTTTGTTCTAACGCATATCATCTTTTTCAACACCAGGTTTCCGCAGCACGAGGCTCTTTTCACAGCACGGACCTGTTCTACTGGGATGCCTCAGGGCTCCATACTTGGCCTTCTTTCTTTCTTCACATGGTATCTCTCAGGTCGTCCTCAGCATCCATGTTTTTATCTTACCATTACATTCACCTCTGGCCAGAATGTTCTGCAGACCACCTCAAGTTTAACCTTGACAGATTTGAGCTGCTGTTCTTTCCCAGCATTACTATTTCTTGCATCTTTCTAACACTGTGACCACCTCCAAAACTGGAAAAAAAATGCATTTTAACTTTTTTATATTAGCAAAACTGAATTTTCCTAGGCCAGTTAAAGGAGAGTTATTTTTTGGCAGGCTGTCATAATAATTGGATCACATACACAACACTGTACAAGCCATAACACCTGAATATTTATAATCTTCATACAGCTGTTCAGCATGTACTGCAAACTGAATACTTAAGTCATGATTAAGGAAGCTACTTTAACACCAGAAGATATTTCAGATCACATAAACATGGTTTGTTTGTTTTTTCCAGCTATTGTTTTAAATGAGAATTGCTGCTTTTGCAATGCTGAGGCCCTCATGATTTTCTGAACAACAAAAACTTTAACTTCAGTTTTTCCAATTGACCAACTGGCTACACTGAGAGTCGAGCTTTCTGTGGAAGGGACAACAACAAGTGGACAACAAACTAGTAGCAGCTGTTCGTGGACCCTGGAGCTACCAAAGTTACCATAAACTGAACAGAAAACAGCAGGCTGGCCTGGAGGCAAGTTAGTGCGGTACTCAAGATTTAGGGTAATTATTTTTAAATTACAGATAGGGTCAGGACTTTGGTGCTCAGAGCTCTGTCTGATTGACTGACTGTCTAAAAGTATTTTTTTTTTTTTTTTATTAATTTAGACAAAACACAACACAAATCACCAATGAACAAACAGAGAAAAACAAGAACAAAACAAAAAACACAACAACAACAAAATCACAAAACCAACCCAAATAAATAAATAAAACCACAATAATAGACAAGAACCTTAACACATCAAAACTAAAACAAGACACACAAACACACACAAAAATACATCAAACATAATTACCACATAAAACACACAGTATATCAGTTAACTTCTAACTAAGAGAAAATAAAAAAGGGTTAAGTTAAATTAAATGCCAGCCTTCCACTTCAATAAATCTTTCCCACCTTTCCAAATACCGTCCAACATCACCATTCCTATAAGCAATATAACCTTCCAAAACAAAATAACGTTTAATAAGCATCCTAAATTGATTAATATTCAAAGAATCTGCATTGACAGCTTTAAAATTAAATCTTTTCCCCAAAAAGATAATTAAATTAATAATATAAATGCCTAAAAGTATTAATTAAGTATTAAGAAGCTGCTCGGGATCTTTCGCTCGTAACACATAAATCCTCATCAACATTTGGAGTTTGCCTCCAGATGGTGAGGTCACCTAATCTTACATGTCGCATCACAAATCGGTCTATATGTTTTCACACTGTCAGATTGACCTTTGACTTCTTTTAAAGTTTTATTGTACCGATAAAAAAAAAAAAGTAAAAATTGTAGATGTGTAAATTGTAGATAATAAAATGCTTTGAAAAATAAAAGACAACTGTGCAGAGTCTGCTGATGTGTGAGGTGATGCAAAGTTTCTGAACTGCGAGAAAATGAACCTTGTGGTGAGATTGTTTTGTAAAGTCAACTGTTGTTTTCAAGGTCAAGAATGAACTTTGAAGCAACACAATCATTTCTGGTGGAGGGATTGTACTCAGTGACCCCTTCAAGTGGGGCTTACACACTGACATTAAAGATCCAAATACACACCACCCTCCACTGCACTCCATTCCTCTTGTGTCTATGCCCGATATACAGGTTTTGAAAAATGCTCCTCAGGCAGAGATAAGCTGAGAAAGTGAAAGCCAAATGTTACACGTAAGGAATTACAAGAACATAGGACCTGCAGTGATTTTTTGCATGAGGTGTGCTGCAAGGTTATAATAGTTTTGGATTTTTCATTAGTTTTAGTTTTAATTTCGTTGAGAATTTTTGTTTTCAAATTCAGTTAGTTTTCATTAGTTATTAGAGTGAGTTTGCTATTTTTAGCTTAATTTTTAGTTTTTGAAAATGCTTAGTTTTAGTTTAGTTTTTATTAGTTTTAGTGTTAGTTTTAGTTTTTTTTGTAATGGGCTATGTGTTGGGTGCAAGATTCAAAGAGGTCATAATAAATTTGGCCTTTATTTCCTTTGGTTTATCCATCTCAGCCCCAATAAGGTTATTAACCCATACAAACATAAACATATTTACCATGTGTTGCATGTTCAAATAAAAACACTGGATTATGTATGAAAAAAGTTGACAAAGACGAAAACTAAGGACATTTTCATTCTAATTTTAGTTAGTTTTGTGACCATACAATACAGTTTCAGTTAGTTATCGTTTTCTAAAAAACTCTCGTTTTTATTTTTATTTCAGTTAACAAAAATGTTTTTTCAATTCTAGTTTTCGTTATTTCGTTAGTTTTCGTTAACTATAATAACCTTGGTGTGCTGTCCTGCTCAAAAACATGCACGGACAGCAGGTCACCTCTTAGATTATCTATATTTAATGTGTAACACATGAGAAAGGCTTGAGAAACCAAGAAGCTGTACCTGTCCAGGGCCGAGCTGAGCTCATCCAGCCTGTGGGTGTCTGTGGTGTTGCCCAGTTTAGACAGAGCATCCATCCTCTTCATAATGACCTCCAGCATGTCACTGATTTTCCTCAGCACCCCGCGAGATTCTTGGCCACCGAGCACTGAAAAACCAACAGACACAAACAGATAGTGTGAGAGAAATATTACCAAAGTAAATCAAAGAGATAGGAGAGTGAGGATGAGGAATAAAGTGGCCAGAAAGTCATTTTACAGAAAAGTGGACAGAGTAGTGATAAGTTAGAAAATAAATTAGATATAATTTTATGGCTTGGTACTAGAGCTGGGTTTCATTAAAAAATACAATACCAGTACCCTTAATGTGATACTGATACCAATATAGCACTTTATTTTATTTTTTTTTTTCCTACTTTTTCCTAGCCTGGGTATACCCATGCTGCCTTGCACACTCAATTTCTGAGTGCAACTGCAAGGCGGCATGGTGTCCATGGTGATTCTTAGCCCTGCTTTGGTATCCAATCACAGAACGGGGAGGGACGGCAAGACGATGACGCGTACTATTGGACAGACGGAAGCCTGCAGTTTGCTTACAGATCCAACATGGCTGCAGCAGACGTGAAGCACTCTTTCAATCTAGCTGTAGACAGTGTTCTAGATAGTTTAGAGTGAAAGTTTATTTTAAAAGAAGAACAACATTTGGCTTTACACTCCTTTATCACCACCAAAAAGGATGTTTTAGCCTTGCGTCCAACAGGATTTGGCAAAAGCCTAATTAGTCTAGATGGAATTGTCCAAAAAGTGAAAGTGAGGAGCATTTATGGGTAAAATGGTTCCCAAGCGAAATTTTGAGTTTTTGACCTTCTCATTTGCATATCAATATAGCGGCCAAATTGCCCATCTTGCTCAGTTGTTGGACCATTTTACCCTTTCCCCACCATTTTTTGTAAGTAGGCAATCAAAGATGAGGAAATTAAGTTTCTAGATCTATAGTTTAGGGTCAAAGTAAGGATATAGTGGAGGCTCAGTGTCTTTTTTATGTATATTTATATATATGCAAAATACCAACTTTTAAGGTGAAATTAAGCATTATTTGTGTGTTTTTTTTAAGGCCGACATAAATATCCAATCAATATTGCTTTTAAATGTTCCAGTTGGTATTTTGCATACATATATATACATAAAAAAGACACTGAGCCTCCACTATATCCTTGCTCTGACCCTAGACTATAGATCCAGAAACTTAATTTCCTCATCTTGATTGCCTACTTACAAAAAAACTAAGGGGAAATGGTCCAATCACTGTGCAAGATGGGCAATTGGCCATTTGATATACAAATTAGAAGGTCAAAAACTCAAAATTTCGCTTGGGAACCATTAAATGCTCCTCACTTCTTATAGAAGGCCTTTTTTCTGAAATCCGTCTAGATTAAATCTACCAACTAGCCCTGTAAGTGGCTAAACTAATGGGGTTTAGCGAGACCCCGGTCGATAATACGATTGGCTAAGAGCTACATACAGACGCTTATGATAGACATTCGTATCGCCCAATAAACGGATCTGAATGATCGTAAACCACGCCTCCTCTACGGAAAAATGAATAGGTGGTCTCCAGACTATATCTCATTTGTGATATCGTCTGGCGTTAGCCAGGCTAACTTTTTCCTACATTACACACTGAACTGCCAGTTCTGCTAAATTCACCACACATGACATCACACCACCAAAGACTGGATGGGTTGGAGCTCCTGCAGTAGTTGGCCAATAACAAATTGTATTAAATCAAAGAACACTCGCTGTGATTGGCTGCGAGCAAATCTAATCAAATGAACAAATTTGTTTCTTGATTTGGGTACAATAAAGGATTCAATCCAGTAAGTTTCAATACTACGTGGTTCTGGGGTATTTTGGTTGATGCCTTAAAGATATTAAGTACCAGCCCTACATGGTAAAGTTTGTTTCTATTTTAAGTCACATTTTATATAACCACATTTGGCTTCTTGTAATGTACAAAACAAGGTCATGAGAAAAACAAAGCTTTTTTTTTTTTTTTTTACAATATATTTTCTTCTCCGAAATTATTCAGTGTACTGCAGTCTTAATCCACTAATGCAGCACGGACTCACTCAGGGCCACATTTGAAATCCATTTACTTAATTTACTTAATAAGTCTGAAACACCACTTTCTAGATCCTGCATTCTTTTGTCCTTGGTTACTAAAGCAGCAGCAGCAGCTCGCCAGGAGCAAGCTTTCCAGCAAAAACACAGGAACAGGCAAATTAGTCTGACAGTATTGGTTTTGCCTTCCTGCTTGGCTCAAATTATTAAAGACCTGACAGGTGGTAAACCAGAATGATGCGTTGAACGAACTGCTAGTCAGTTAATGAGCCTGCAGCTACAGACAATAAGGGCAAAGCAGGTCAGCAGACTGCACCACTTATCATTCAAGGTCCTGACCCGGACTCCTTTTCTTTGATCACTTTAAGCTCTACACTCAATGCCGAGCGTAATTATCAGCAGAGTTCAAAATCACCAAAAGGTTCATGTGCACAGACCAAAATCAAAAGAATCAGGATGAATAATGACATTTTTGGGACTTGGGAGTGTATTATTTGTGGTTTGAGCCTCCTGTGGAAAATACAAAAAAAAGCCTCATATTGTTCTCAGAGACTGTGAGTGAAAATAAAGTCTCACCTTTCAGTGTTCCCTCATCAATTGCATTAGGCTTTTGAAACTGCAATGTGTGGGACTCACTTCTCCTGTCAGAGTTCATTTATCATTGCCCAAGAGAAAGTCACCTTTCTCTGAAAAGAAATTGTATTACATCACCAGTAAATGAAATAAGAACCAAAGGAAAAACCACCCACCTCTATCCGTCAGTGTGCATGTGTGTCTATGTGTGTGTTGATCAGATTTTTTAAAAAAGGAAGAGAAGCACCTGGCATCAGAAACAAGTCCAGAGCCAAGATATTCCCACTAAATCTCTTATCTTTATTGCCTGTGCTGTATTTCTTCTTTGGCTTAGCTCTGTTTCCCTCATTTCTAGAATATCCTCAGTCAAACTGGCCTAAAGACGTCTCGCTTTGAATAATTCAGCAGTTACACAACAGTTTTTCTTTCCACAGACAGAAAGAGACTATATTAATTCCTGTTCAGATTTGCAGCTTTATGGCAGCAGTTTAACAACATTTTAAAAGAAGAATGGCACAGGATAGGAATGAAGATGAGATCTAGGAAACCACTGCAGGGTAATATATTACTACGCTAATGAATCCTAAGTCCTGCCCCTTTTACACTCGGCGCTTCTATAAGAGTAGAGAAAGAACTTTGCATAACCTGTTACACTTATGATGAAAAGAAAAAATAATTGAAGAAGATTTAAAGATGAGGCAATGTTCTTTTGTTTACCTTTGTAGGGCAATGAGTCACGCAAAGTAACTTTGTGTTATTTATTTGGACAAACCCGACAAATAGCATCCCAACAGGTGAAGCAGTCCTTACTGTTCAATCTTCAATCCTGACCCCCATAAACTAATACACATGGCGGCACCTTGTTAAATGGCATCCGTGTCGCCATGTTTCTTTTTGTCAAGCTTGTCCAACCCATATACTATATCAAAATAATAGACACAGTCACAGTAAAGTCATACATTGGTTTGTGGACTCCAATTCTGTCTACCTCATGCTAGGTAGACAGTTTGGTTAGCATAGGGCAATATTCAAAAGTGAGAATTAGGGTCATTTTCCCATTGACATACAATTTGACTTCATTTTTCCAAACCAGTGGAGTCGCCCCCTGCTGGCAAATAGAAAGAATGCAATTGAAAGTCACTTCCGCTTTGGCTTCACTTTTCAGGCCCCAGTGGTGGTAACTTGGTCCTACAGCAAAAGTAGGATAGCAAAAAAAAGTAGGATATGTCAATTGTCCAAGTAAATACAGTCTGCCCACTGTTGCCCACCAACTGTCTGAATTCTTACATGTAACTGTAGTATCAAACCTTGGACACCAAAATCACCAAAACAATGATTATACCTTTCTTCTGTTGGCCTCAGACTATTTGCTTACTTTAGAGGTTCCTCTTTCAGCTCCAGTGTACTTGCCGCACTAAATCTAAACAAGGCCTCTGGGCGAAAGTGTAGGAAGAACTCACATATCTTCACGGTAATGCTCCTCGCACACATTGTGCTCGTAAATCACCATTACCAAGACCCAACACCCTTCCTACGCAGTACATTTTTAGAACTGAACCTTATATATGTTTGCAATCAAGTGTTCATCAGGCTGCTTTTTACTCTTGCTTTCTGCTGCCTCTTGGGAAACATTGGATAATGTGTTTTTTTTTCCCCCAGTGCACAGTCCTGCATGCTGACAGTGGTGTAGCTGGGGCTGATAGTATCTGTGTGCTAATGTAGAGCCTCCACTGTGTCATTCCTCATCTGCTGGTTAATAAAGGGCCGATTTAGCAGCAGCTAATCTCCTTTAACGACTCAATTTCGGAAGTGCCACAGCACAATCGATATTATGAACAAATTCCAATTAGATCGCCATTTGTACTGTAGCCTGCTGTGTGCACGGCGAAGCACTGGCCGAGTAGCTGTAAACAAGTTCCCTAGGAGAGACTGCCTGGCTACATGTTATCACCAGAGATTGTATAAAACATCACACAGAAACATTTTTTAACTTTAACAGGCTACTAAAAACTGAAGATGCTTTTAAGCTGCTTTTATGACTACTTTCAGATCACTCTGGCTATGTCATGGTCACAGTCTTTTAATACTTTTATTTGTCCGTCAGTTCAGCTGATTCTCTCACGGTCTTACCCTCATTTTCCATCACCTGATCCTCACACTGTCACACCTGCTCCTAAGTTCCAGCTCAACAGGAAAGTTTGCACCTGCCCTCGAGCAATAGAAGCCAGAGTGTAAGGCAACAAGTGAAGGGGCCAAATGCACCAAGTCCAGGCAGGGATGTATTGATTTACTCCTAATGGAGATATGAAAGAAGCACTGAAGAACCTTTTCTTACCATTTAGAAAATTTGACCAACTCTTACCATGGCTGCCACTTAGATACTACCAGGTCCTTTCACTCACTTAGCAACCTTTCTACGCAAAGGGGACTATTCGACTGCAGCCTTGGATTGGAGGGAAAGTCAGAGGGCATCTGGCAGACAGATAGAGGATGGCAACAAATGGGTTTGTTGAAGTGGAAATGTTAGTTCCAGTCTTTTTTCTTGTTATTCTGCTGAATTTTGCTCTGATGAATGACCTTAGCAGTTCTGTCCATGGGTTGTGCTTTTGAGTCCTCACCCGAACCATGTCTGACAGATTAATATTTTGATCAGCTATCATAAGTTCCCCAGACTACATCGGTTTACATAAAAGTGTTATAGGTCCAAGTCAAACAGTGAGAGGTGCCTGTGCTTTTATTGATCTGTCAGTCAACAGTTCATTTAGATTTGGCCTCTCAACACTGCATTCACAGTATCTTTCATCAGATTCTGTGGTTGAGTATATTTCATTAAAATCCCCCACCAGTCAGTAAGTCTTGCAGTTGGAGGCTTTGATTTAGATGCTTCAATAGTGGCACTCGATTGATTTATAGAGAGCCACGAACAAAATCCTATTTACAAGGAAGAGTCACAGAGCATCTCACCACCTTGTGATGCTGCTTGACCTTATCTCAGAGTGAGGCTCTGAATAGTGTCTCACAACACCAGCAGCAACTTGAAAATCCTGATGATGGGTTTAATCTCACAACAAATTTATTTTATCACTTAAACGGAAGGTGCATAAAAAACAACAACATATAAGCTGAGCCGCTGATGATAGTAATCACTCGAGCATGTGTCGAGCCTAAAATGCTGTGTGTCTAATCTGCAATTAGCCTACTTAGACAAGTCTTGTTGTGTTAAAATACTTGAAGGGAAACTTATCAGATTTTCAACCATCTGTGTGTCACTGACGAATGCAGACGAATGGAGCCCGGAGCTCCGAGTCATCCAGAATAGCATGAAAAACATGATGGAATCAGCAAGTTAGCGTGCTAACAAGCCAGCCGCTAAATGAGTTCTTTGCTAAAAATTAGTAAAATACAACAATTTGATTGTTTCATCCTCACACTCTTACAAAGCGTACAGCACACTACTCACGCCAGATTATTGACAATTTAGTTTAGCTAATTTTTTCCAACTAGTGTAGCATGAAAACATGATGACGTTAGCAAGTTAGCTATTCAGCTTTTTGCTAGTTAAAGTATCTATGTTTAATGCTACACTGCTGACAGAACTTTAGACAAACAGCGGGGTGGCTAGCTGGGTTTAACCTGTTGTCAGGAGACGACTCTACAGGGAGTAGAGTCGACAGAAGACAAACTAGCGTACTAGCTAATTAACAGTAAATTCATCTATGCAGCTGTTGATGCTGCATCAAGACATTCATCATGTTGAATCGGGCTTGGTTTTAGCTAAAGCAGGTTGTAAAAACGATAGAAGATGCCTGTTCCATCAGTAGAGACTGACCTCTGGTGGTGTGTTTTGTAAACTACAATACATCACTGAAATACAGCATCTCACAATCAACAAGAATTATCTGTATTTTGACAGTATTGAAAGTCATACCATTGGGTTTTCTAAATAATGTGGTAAAGTAACCATAATAACATGATACTGCCCAAGCCCACTGAATTAGCATTTTGCTTTAACCCATTGACGCCTAAAACGTCTGTAAAACCTCTGGGCGATTTTAAAATAACCCCCTAAAACCTGAAGTTTTTCTGGAAATTCAACAGAAGTGTCAACGTTTCTACTAAATAATAGATTTTTCAGCCTCTGTAGCAGGTAGAAATGAAATTCAAAAAGTATTTGAGAGCTTGTACAAATACTACAAAACGACGTATTCCCTTTCCAGGCTTCAATGGGTTAATTAACATTTTCTTTCAACAAGGAGTGGTACTTCAAACAAACATAGACACACCACACCGAGGTACACACTATGCCTATATACAATAAAAGCCTATGCAAAATGCCACGATATAGCAAAATGATAGTTGCAAGAAAGAAGCAATAAAGCTGCTGCAGTGACACTAATCTCACCTTCTACTGCAGGAAAGTGACCAACATTCCCAGAACAAAAAGCTCCCATATTCAAATTAACTGATAATTAACATTGTGGCCAATGTTGGAGTCTATTCTTGTTTTTTATTGTTGTCGTAATAGAAATATTTTGTCCAATGGCTACTGACAATCCAGTAAAAGACACAGCTTTAAAACATCTCATATAACATTTTATTTTACAACAAGCTCAATAAAATGGAAATAGTGTTTCTACGTCTAATTTATTCATCAACAAAACAATTGATTAGAGCTGCCTTTCTGTCATGTCTGATATATATTTTATATATATTTAAATATATATATATAGTTCTCGTCCACATTCAGAGGGGAATAAATACAATGTGACATGCCTGATATGCATGCTGGCTGCAGTGAGGGGCCCCAGGGTCCGACCTCTCCATCTCACCTGTCAGGATATATTCATGTATCATGTATTTCCACCTGCTCCGCACTCTTACACACACATGCACAGATGTCCTCTCACCCTCAATTCAAATATTCATTCCAGGAAAGTCTGATTGAGATTGAGTTTCCCTCTTCCTTTTGGCACGGGGGCAACTGGCAGGTCCTGATGCTATTAGAGCAGAAAAACTCTGTCACTTATCCTCTGTGCAGTTACAGCCTCTTATTGTACCCGACAGTCTGGAAGAGAGGAAGCTTCATGCTCTTTTTTTTTTCAAGTGGTTCTCTGTAGCTTCAATTAAAACCTGAATCTGTCTCTTTCCTGAGTTACCGCCCATGACTTTCCTCACAGTATTTATTTATTTATTTATTTATTTTTTTCCTGTGCGACTATGCATGTATGTCTGGGTGTGTTTATGTGTTTGTCTAAACTGGGTATTTTGAATTGTACATATTTTTTTTTCTTTTTATATTTATATTTTTAGACACTCTTAAATGTTGCACTTACTGGAGAGCACTTTGAATTTCGTTGTACATGTGACAATGACAAATAAAGACCTATATATTCTATAGTATGCAGACTTAGACTAACATGGAGCAAACTACAGCTGAAAGCATGGTGATGTTTTTTTATACTGAACACTTAAAAAAAACACAGCAGCCTTACATTTATTGATTTACCACAGTGTTTCCACCAATCATTTGGTGTTTGATACAAGCAAACCTGGTCATTTATAAAGGCAAACTCAGACACAGAGCCCACGGTCTGCTAATAATATTAAAAACACACACATCAGAAATTCACCCAGGAAC
The DNA here is from genome assembly GCF_030273125.1 of Centropristis striata. Taxonomy (NCBI): domain Eukaryota; kingdom Metazoa; phylum Chordata; class Actinopteri; order Perciformes; family Serranidae; genus Centropristis; species Centropristis striata. The sequence continues at coordinate 3,888,231 of NC_081529.1, forward strand.
ACACAAGTGTCACAGCATGCAATCATTTTCCAGGACGGGAGTTTAGTTTTATTCTCTTTTATGCTCCCAATATTCAGATTGCACCGGAGCATAAAAATGTGATGAGCATTTGCATAAACATATTTCCTGTTTTCACACAGAAAAAATCTTGCATGAATGCAAAAGAAACAACAAGAATAGAAAATGCTACCTACAGTAAACCGAGTCTGGAAGTGAACTTCCTGACCCAGTTTGCAGCTCACCCTACACAGCTGGCAAAGCCTGATCAACATACAGAAACTCCCTGCATACCAAATTCACTCAAAGCTAATATAATAATATAATACAGTGATAGCGCACAGGGTGTTGTCACTTTTTAAGAAATTACTTTGAAAATGAGTGTGTTTTTGTGTATAGCGTGTCCATACACACTCCATGGCCACACTCAGATAAAGGTAATAACGTTGCAGCAGCTAATTTACACAAACAATCAGAACTGTAGTACTTAATTTCTCACAGCTTCCCCCCCAGGAGACAATTTAATCAACTGAGGTCTGCACCAGCACTTCCACACACCAAATCAAATCAAATCAACACACACAGTTTTTTCCCAACAGTCAATTTTAGGGCTGACCCGAATGCTTCAAAGCGTGGACTGTCGCCATAGTTACCGGCGTCCAAATCAGTGTTTGAATGCTTTTTATGTTTGTTTGTTTGTTTGTTTTTAATTAAAGAGCTGCTCCTGTTCATGGTAGATAATAGAAAAGCTACCAAGTAGAAGGGACTGTAACAGCAAGACAGAAACTGGAGGACAAGTCGAAACCAAGTTATTATTTGCAGTTACAAAAAAGTCACACCTTGTGATATTTTGCTAACTAACCCAGCTATTCTCAACCTTGGGGTCGGGACCCCAATTGGGGTCGCGAAATGATTTCTGGGGGTCGCCAAGTCAGCTCTGTCTTCACTGTGTTAAAGTGTAAATTTTGTTTCCTTTTTGGTCATTTTCTGTCTTTTCTGGTCATTTTGTGTATTTTTTTGGTCATTTTGTATCTTTTTGGGCCATTTTGTGTCTTTTTTTGATGATTTTGTGTCTTTTTTTTTTATCATTTTGTGGTCAATTTGTGTCTTTTTTGGTCATTTTGTTTCCTTTTCTGGTCATTTTGTGTCTTTTTTGGTCATTTTGTTTCCTTTTTCTGGTCATTTTGTTTCTTTTTTGGGTGATCGGAACTGTGAGTGCGAGATTCTGTTCAGTGAGCGGGGGTCGCGGACAACAAACAACCAATCAATCAACAACCTTTACCACGATAGGATGTGGAATCCATGGTCACCATGCTTTCCGACTTGAGCTAGCCAGCCAGTGGCAAAAACATCCTCCCATACACTTTTTAACATCAATATTAAGCCACAAGGACGTAAGGTACGGCCCAGACCAATCATATCATTACAGGGCAGGTCTTGTTCGTAACTGCAGTGGAATCCATAATAACACGGCAAAACCCAAATCCTGGTCCTCATGAGTGGTTGAAACAAAATGCAGACTGTTGTTTTACTTCTGTCCACTGCTTGGCTTTATATCACTCTGGGAGCATTTCAGAATCCTTTTGTAAAGATGTTTATAATGCTATATATTTTATTCTTATTTATTCTTTATTTTCTCTGTTATCATTTACAGAACTAGTGCAGTGCCCGTAGGAAGTATGTATTCATATAGTGGAAGATTAAGCAGATAAAACACTTACTTTTCATAAGGTATGCACACCATCCAGCACATACACATTGAACATTGATATTCGCTGGAAACTATTAGAATATTATTGGAAAATCAAACCTTGTAGCGCACTTTAAAACTCTGAAAGATAATTAGGCTAAAAAGCCAATGCTATCACACAATGGGGCGGAGCTCCCCTAAAAGGCGTCCGATCGGAAACAGTGCCAACACGTCCTACGTAAATAATGATATTTTGAAAAATGAATTAAAAAATCTTCAAAATTGAGGACGCACACCTTTGTGCCACGCACAAGCCGTATACGAAATTTGAGGTCAGTCTGACTAACGGTCAGCAAGATATGCCCTAGACACACACACACACACACAGAGCCTTCTTGCTTTTATAGATAGATTGACAATGTTATATACTGTTTCCATATGTTTAACAATATACACTTTTATTTATAAAGTTTTATGTTTGGGAAAGTAGCTCTCTCAGTAGATTTGCAGAATGGTGAAAAATGGCAAATAATTACTATATCAGCCACCATATCTGTGATCAATGAATTTCCCCCTTCTAAAATCAGTATTTGCATCTGTCTCAAAAATCCCATATTGGTCAGGCTGTTGAAAGCAGTACTGAAAACAATCTCTATCTAAAATGTGTCCCCTTTTATGCAAAACAATAGCACCCAAACCCAGAAAAAGGTGCCGTGTTATGAATAAGTCTCAGTCTTAAATCACTATCAATTCACGCTTGGAATGCCACAAAGCTGTAAACAATAGAGCAATCTGAGACAGAAAACATGTTTGCAGTTAAATCTGGTAAGTGCTCATCTTGGCAAATACAAGCAATCAGTAAAGCCCCTGTTGTCGTGCCTGCCTCACAATCCAAGAGAAAATCACTGCTATTTCCACCAGGTGACAGGAGCTTGTGAAGAAGTGAACAATGATCAGCCATCTTTTATTCACACCTCTTTTTTCTGTCAAGCACAGAGGCAGGCAGTCAGCTTCGCATTCATTGCCAGTTCCTTTTAACTACCGGGGAAGTTGCATCAGTAGCAAAGGTCAGTTTGTTTTATTCATAACATCTACAGACTCTGCAGGGGAGCACTTCTATTTCAAGCAGATTACTTATCCCATTTTTCATTCAAACAAAGTACTGCAGTTCACAGCTTTGATAGACCTGCAAATGCCACACCCTCACACGGAGCGATGTCAGGGAAGACTCATTTTCATGCATCACATCGTGAGGATCGCTGAGCCATGAAATAAAAAAAAAGTTCTGTCAGAGTCTGTGAAAGGATCGCAGTGAACAGGATACTGAACATGATGCTCCTTCCACACCTCTGACGCTCTGCTACGTGACTCAGTGATGGATTAAAACTTTGTGGAAAAGGCAGGGCTTCTTTTATATTTCATACTTTAGAGTTTCAGTAGTACAACCACCAAAATGTAGTTGAAAGTAGATGCTTTATTATTCTTTCCGGACCAATTTTAACACATTTTGGGGATAAATATAGGCACAATCTGAAACAACAATCTGTTTGCCTGCAGCAAATCACACATAAAAACTACTCCGGTAATGGAGCTTGCAGGTAGGAATAAAGGATGCGTTAACATCTGAACCATTTAGTCTTCCTCTGACCGAGGTAAAACCTGAAAGCATCCTAGGCCCATTTCTCCCTTTGTGGCAAAGCCGCAATAAGACCCCTGTGGTAAAAGGACACACTGTGAAGGTGGTCTTCAAAGAGCTTATTAGAAAGCACCAGTAGACCTCTGGAGCCTTTAAGATATCTAGGATCAAACGCTACCGACTTTCATGCTTCCCACTCTGCTAGAAATCCCTTCCCTCTGTCCCCCCTCTTACTTCTTCTCCACATCATTAGCTTCCTGTACCTTCAAAAGGAAGTAATGAAGGAAATGCATGCATTTTAAAACTGGATACATTACTCAGTTTCCAAAAGCAACTCACTGGTATTCTCTGGCTTTAGAGTGTCAAAGATTGCAACACTATTTTATACATGGGTATCTGTGAGGAAACAAAGGCTGCTTTTCTTCGTGTGCAAACCTGAAAAGCAGGTATAAAAGTCTTGGTGCATCTGAGGTAAGACAAAAACAGATGAGAGAGACTGAGCTGCAGAGGAACATAAAAAGAAAGAGGTAGAGAGAGGCAGGACGTCAGAGAGCGGAGAGAGAGAAACAGAAGGTGGCACGACGATAATTACATATTTTTCTTCACACCTTTTGCTCTTCAGGCAATCGTTGCCATTCACAAGACGAGCAATAAACATGGTAGGTGGTTCTCTCGGCTCAGAATGGCCTTTTTGTTTACCCTTTCAGATTAAAAACACTGTGCATATTTAAGGTGCTTTTGCTTTTGCCATGCTTTTGTGAGATTTGTACATTTCCTTCATGAATGTATGACTCACACACACATTGACAACATGGGTGTGTGTGTGTGTAAATGTCTGTGGCTCTCCACAGCAGAAGCTGGATGGATGCAAACTGAAGCCAAAATCCAAGTCAATAATATGTCAGCCAAAGCCCTTTCAGAGAAAGATTGGTGATATATCTAAATATGCATACATGAGTCCGGAATATATTTGACAGTGTAACTTTAAAATGGTGCAATAACACAGTTTACCCATCAAAGCTTGCATTTCAGAGGTAGTTTTCGATGTCACAGAGGACAAGAACACTGGGTAACACTTTACAATAACCATCATTTATAAATGGTAAACAGATAGTTTGTTAATGTTTAATCATTATTTATAAACCATATATAGGCCATTTATAATGGTAAATACATCATTTATTAATGTTTAACTAACTACTAGCCATTAACAAACAATTCAATTATAATTAAGTTTATTAATAGTTTTAGTTGCACTCATTATAGCATTTTTAACACCATATTAAGTATGTTAATGATTTTTTTAAATGATTCATATACCTTTAAGAAATTGGTTGAAATTTTTTTAAGATTAAATATGTATAGCACTTTGTAAATGTTAATAATTGGTTTATAAACCATCTATAAACATTATTTAGTTGGTTATTGTAAAGTGTTACCGAACACTGAGTCACTGTGGTAAACTAGCTCACGTCACGTATGTGTTTACAACAAACATGTGGTATTATTTCCATGCGTCGGACCTTCAAGCTGCTCTGACAGTCTTTCCACCAAATGTACAGGATATGTACAGATAGTATTAGTGAACAGAGAAGGATCTTAATTACCTCTATCACATTTTGGATGCAGCAATTCGTCGGAGGCTTTGTGGAACTTTGTGGAAGGAGTAGCTGATGAAAATGTGTGGCGTGAAAACTTCCACATACCCAAAGATGCTCTTATGGCTTTAAGTGATGCTGCCTGGCTGCATACAATCGAATTTCACACACTTTTGCGTCACCGTATGCAGCAGATTTCCTCCCGAAAATGCTCGTCTAAACGAGGAATAAAAAGTGAAGACGCGACGCCACTTTTGCGTCTTCTGTTCAGACCGCCCTCGTGTAAACGTAGCCTAAAACTGTAAATATACCCTCACCGGTCACTTAATTAGTGAGCAAGGTGTACCTAACAAATGTTCAGAGATGTTCTCCTGCAGACCTTGGTTATAATGAGTGGGTTACCGTTACCTTTCTATCATCTCCAACCAGTCTGGCCATTCTCCTCCTCTGGCATCAACAAGGCATCAAGGCTCACTTGATATTTTCTCTTTTTCTGAATATTCTCTGTAAACCCTAGAGATGATTGTTAGATCAGCAGTTTGTGAAATACTCAGACCAGCCAGTGTGTGGCTGGTGAGTGTATATTAGGGATGTAGCAGTACATTTTTCGGAAAAGCACAAACAAAGTGATGGAAACGAATATTGATTCTACCTGGGCTTGCCATTAATTATTTGGGAAATAAAAAAAAAAACATGATTGATATGTCTGTGCATCACGCTCATTGTGTAGTCACCCCAGTCACCACTGGAGTGACTGCTGCAGCCTGTCCAAGGCTGCCTGGTAGGGCCATGTGTGTGTGTGTGTGTGTCTGAAAGAGAGTGACTAACAGAGAGGCGGAGAGAAGGTGGACTGCGGCATGCAATGTTTCTGTTAGTTATTCATTAAGCAGGTCCGCCCAGGTCTCTGTTTTATCACGTTTTGACCCACCTGCAGAACCTGCTGGACTATTGTGGGTCGAAACTCCCGCAGCGAGGATGAGGAGGCATCCTGTGCAGGAGTAGCAAGACAAAACACTGGTGTGGCTGCTGGATTGCTTTCAAATCCCTGCAACCTATACATGAAATGAAGCTTAGAACATGCAGTTTTTGGCTGTAGCCTTTATGAGTTCCAATTAAAAAAAAGCCCAGTCAACATATGTTCGAGATGTTTTCTAATTCTATTCGCTTCGTCAATGCATTTAACTTTAAGAATGTTAAGAAGGCTATTTTGTTAATTGTTTGAAAATGGCATGCTGTCACTTTGAGAGAGTGCACCTTCATGTATTTTGCTTGTAAAAAACATAAGAACTGAGGAGGCAGTGGAGCCTTTACTAGCTGTGTAGTCGCATGGTTTTCATTATGTCCTGTGCTGTTTTTTGTATGTGAATTTACCTGCTATAACACAAGAAATAATATATTTGTTAATATTTGTTTTTCAAATTCAACAACTGACTTTGAGTGGATTAGTGAACCATATATGTTAGGATGAATTCTCAACCTTGGGGTCCCGACCCCAATTGGGGTCGCAAGATGATTTCTGGGGGTCGCCAAATCATTTTGGAAGTCAGCTCTGTCTCCACTGTGTTGAAGTGTTTTAGTCTTTTTGGTCATCCAATGACTTTTTTTGGTAATTTTGTGGGGGGGGACAACGATTTTTGTCTTTTTTGGTAATTTTGTGTCTTTTTTGTGATTTTGTGTCCTTTTTTGGCCATTTTGTGTCCTTTCTTGCTTAATTTTATGTAATTTTGGGTCAATTTGATTCTTCACGCCAGTCTGAATGCGACGTCGTGTGGATTAAACGTGCATTGAACAACCACCTCAACGATTGTTCTCCTCATTCATCAAACCACAACAAAAACAATCAATATCAATGGGGCATGTGTAGTCATAACCACTTAAATTGTCTATAAATATACAATTGTCAATAAATAAATGCATCATTAGCATTGAAAATTGAAGAACATTTTTCGATACAACCTAATTGTAAATAGTGCCTATTTTCAATGCAAAGCAGAATCTTACCATTTATGAAACTTTTAGTTTGTGATTGTTCCGCGTCCCTCAGTTAAATGGGGGGTGGGGTTCAGACGGTTCATAAAACATGGTTTAGTTAAAAATTAAAGTAAGTAGAGAGAGGCACAGAGAGAGAAAAAGAGATAAATTAAAGATATAGCATGAGGATGTGGAATATATTTCATCAATAATTGTATGCCAATATTAAATCAATGTGATGCTTTGAAGGCAGTGCAATTACATGCCAAAGAATACAAGGTTTGAAAATACTACTTCTGTTCCATTTAAAGTGACATGCGCCTACTTCAGGTCCTCTACCTGAATACAAATAATTCACAAGGTTATCTTACTCATGAATATCTGTATTGGCATCAGCCACAAAATCCAGTATAAGCTGGGCTGGTGTGTGTACCCAAAGCATTATCAAGTTGTTGCTCCACTGAACAATTCCTCACAGTTCATTCATTACAATAACTCCCCGTGCAGCTAATCCTCATCCCTAAAACGTGCACGTGTGCACAAATACACACACACACATACAGGTTGATGATTTACATAGCTGGATTCTCTGGTTAGCAGCAAGGCTTGTTTAATGAGGTAGAGGCCGAATGCCTTCCCTTGACTGTGAGTGGTTAATTAATCAGACAGCGCTTCTGTCTTCCACCCCCCTCTGTTTCTCACTCCTTCACCCCAAACCAGCTCTGCATATACTATTTTATGGGTGAGAGCCTTGAAATTGTTTCCCATGAGTACACCTGATAGAGCTCCCCACAACATCTCCTGCATTACCACACTTTATTCAAAATCATTCTAATTCTGCCAAAGAAGTGATTCAACTGTGAGCCAGTATTTTAATAACTAAGTACAATCACTCAAGTGAGTCCGTCAAAAAAATCCTCAACACTTCACATCTTGCACAACAAACAACACTCTGTTCCCTGATTGGCTCAAAGATGGACTGTATTATTCAGGAGGGATGAAATAATTACTCTCGCCTCATTTGCATTGCTTCTTCCCCGTGCCAGCTGGTATCCGTCACGGAGCATGACATGCAGTGTCAACATTGTGCCAGGCGCGATAAAAAAGGTGAGAGACAAAAGTCCAAAAGCTAACACTGACTCTCCCAAATGGCTTGTGCTGTAGTGGTTTATATGCAGAGGCACATAGCGCAAACACAGAGAACGTGCTGAGAAAGATAACAAGTTCCTCTCAGGGATGCTGTCTCTCAAATTGTTTGGATTTGTTTTTTCTGGCTTTGATTTCATGGCTTTGATTTGTTTGATCTATGGGAAGACACGGTCAATGATGGTGGCTACATCTGAGTGGCCATTTGGAGCTTTAAAATGAGATATATCTATAAAAAAAAAAAAAAAGTTGGTTATCAAAGATGCTGTTCTATATCCAAAACATGATCACTTGTGCTTTGTGATGACCAACTGAAACATACAGCTGTCACTAAGGAAAAATGCACCACTTTCACATTTAACAGCTCTAGAACGGTTTTACTTATACATATTGCATATAATATTAATAGTATTAGTACAATACATTCCCTTTTAAAGGCCCTATATTTTAAAAAGTGAGATTTCCACATCTTTTTTTATCATAAAGCAGTTCTAGGTGGAGAGCCTGACTGATATGGGATTTTTGAGACCGATGCCGATACTGATTTTAGAGGGAAAAATGAATCGATAACCATGGCCAATATAATAAAAAATGTAATTGGAATTAAAACAAACCTTTTTATGTGGATTGTGCACCGATTTTTCCCCGCTCTGCAAATTATAAATTTTTCAAAAAATGTATTACATTGTCAGCCAGTTGAATAAATGATAACTGAGAAAACAAAGAATAAACAGGAATAAAATAAATAGCTAAATACACACCATTACTGTCCAGCGTCACTCAATTGTTGACCATTCAATTTTAAAAAATCACTGCATTATATATTGTGGAAAAACAGTTTCCATAACGGCACATATTGGACAGCATATACATTAATACTGATAGGCCTTTGTTAGGCCAATATCGGCGGATAATATCTGTCAACTGATATATCTGTCGTGTCTATCTAGGTGCTATATAAATACTTTGAAAGTATCGAAATGGTCAATCCAATGAGAAATGCACACAACCCGTAATTCAGTCACTGTGCCTTTTAACGAGCCATCAGGACATATGTTAGTTTGTGACGTCACAACTATAGTCCTGTTTATAAATAGGTACCAAGTGCTGCTACAGTGCAGTTACTAGAGGTGGGGGAAAAATCGATACAGCATAGTATTGTGATATTTTGCGTGGCAATATTATATTGATTCATGGCCGCCAAATAATGTTATATACGTCAGTATTTTAGCCGTTTTTGTTTGTCCAGACGCCGTATTGGGCCCACTTATGTTTCATTCAAAAAAAATTCAGAGCAGTGAAGATTAAAGTTGAGGAAAGTTTGATAAAATGCTGTCGTCCATACATGTCTATGGGATTAGAACGCTGACATAAATCGTGCACTTGTAATGAGACCCTTGCACGCGCAAATCAGACATCCGCACGCGCATATTATTTTTTTCGAGCACTTGCAAATCACTCGCAAGCTATTTTGTATCCTGCATCTCTGCTCCCTCGAGCAATATTGCAGCCTGCGAGGAGAAAAACACGCTTTGCACGTGTGTTTTTTTAGTGGGCGTTTTTTGTCAGTAAGGGGGCGGGCCAGGGCCGACATGCCAATCACCATTGTACCGAATATGATTGGTTGAGCGACTTCGCTGATTAGACTTCACTGATTAGACTTCGCTGATTAGACAGCAAGGTACGGCAGCTCCACTAGGACAAAGTGAAAGGAGGAGAGCGGATCCGCACGCGTGCAAATCGCGTTTTCCTCCTCGCGGGCTGCAATATTGCTCTAGGGAGCAGAGATGCAGGATACAAAATAGCTCGCGAGTGCACGATTTATGTCAGTGTTCTAATCCCATACATGTCTGATATCAGTTCATTTCAGTTTGACTGAATACTTTGTTGGTCAGTCTGTGGGTTTGACTCTCATTGTGGAGAAATAAAAAGACTGAAGTATCTGACTGAAGTAGTAGATGTTGTATCGCAATGCTCAACATATCGCAAAATGCTTAAAATCGCAATAATATTGTATCGTGACTCAAGTATCGGGAAAAAATAGTATTGTGGGGCCTCTGCTGCTCCCACCAAGTCATTAAAGCCCAGATGTGGAAGAACAGAAATCACTGACCAATTAGGGCAGACTGTGCTTTGTTTGGAGGAAGATTTAAAGAGACAGGCGTGAAAACAGAGCGCTTCGGGTGAGGGTGAATAGAGGTATATCCTAACAGAGAGTATAAGAAAAACAATGTGTTTTTTGAACATTTAAGCATGTAAACATTTTCTAGTAGAACCTGGAAACACAAATATGAAGTTGAAAATGAACAGAATACATCTTGTGATAAGGTTTAAATCTTCCTTGCCAGAGTATTTCACGTTTGTAATAACTTTTCTTTAGTGCGCTTACAAGAGGAAACCACTGGGGAATTTCTTCCTCCACATGATACATTTAGTGTGTCTGCACTACATGAAAATACACAAGGTCAACATAACCAACATATAAAGATTCACAATAACGATAACCTCAGCCTCCACTAATGTTCAGCCACCAGTGCTACTACTAAAAAAAGAGTTCCTGAGGGTCGGAACATGGTCATGTGAGCACTGAGCAGAGATGAAAGCGGGAGTAAAAGAAGATGGAGCCTCTCTGGGCGACATGAACCCCCCGACGCATCCATGATGAGCCGGTCTGTCAGCCCCCTGGCTGCAATCAAGGAAACCCCACGAAGCTCTCAGCATGTTCACAGCCTGTTCATTACCAGCGCAGGGGCACAGCCACTGTAGTGAGAGGCAACCAAGCAGAACTGACGTGTACAGTAACTGCAGGCTTACCTTCGGCGCGCACCGTGAAGGGGGAATCTCCTGGTCTCTTGGCCGAGAACTGGCCCCCGAGGGACGTCATTAGAAAACACAGGCTGAAGAAGCCAATCCCCACCACAAAGATCCTGCAGGAGATAGACAGAGACAAGACGGTGGTGAAGTGGCACAAGCTTAGTGAGAAGAGAAAAGAGAAGACCAGGATGTGAAAGTAGAAGACATTTGGGACAACATCACTCTAAGTCAGGGGTCTCAAACTCGCGGCCCGCGGGCCAATTGCGGCCCTTGTGACGATATTTTGTGGCCCCCACCTTGATATGAAAGTTTAATATGAGTTTTATATGAATGGCACACTACCGTGTTGTGTGTGGAAGGTCCCTTTAATTACTTTTTTAGTAATTTTGTGTCCTTTTTTTGGTCATTTTGTGTCTCTTTTTGGTCATGTTGTTTCTTTTTTAAGTAAGTTAGTTTTTTTCTGTCATTTTGTGTCTTTTTCTGTCAGTTTGTGTCTTTTTAAAAATAATTTTGTGTCTTTTTAAAAATAATTTTGTGTCTTTTTTTGGTCATTTTGTGTCTTTTTTTTTGTCATTTTGATACTGTCTCCAGCGGCCCCCAGGTAATTTGAGTTTGAGACCCCTGCTCTAAGTCCTTTGTTAGGCTTCGTGGAGTGTGTTCCATATTTGTTCATATTGTAGCAATCAACCCACAGAAAAGCATTGTGTACTTGCTTGACTGTGTCATCTCAAATGAACCATTCCATGAATGAGTTTTGTGCATCACACTGTGCTCAGTGAGCTAGCATCCAAAATAAAAGCATTAAATTACAGGCCAATGGTTGCATTTTGGCGAGAACAGTGAACACACAGCAAAACAAGTTTCTCAAGCTCTGGAAAAACAAATGCTTTGGAGCGATTAGCTGAAAACTGGCTCCTCTGGCTCGCTCCAGGAGTCGTGCTGAGAAAATGTTTGGAAACAATCCTTTTTTTATAGCGGGGAACTGCAGGACAGATTGTCGCACTTCTATTCTGTACACCACAGCTTGCTTGCTTGAATTTTTATAAGGCAGAAAACTGACAACTCAGAGGCTGTAGTCACTCAGCCAGAGCCAGTGAGTGATAGTGCCATATTACTAACCAATATGTGAAAAAAACAGGAATTTGGTGTTCAGGGGAGCATGCACGCTGTGTGAGAAACACAAGTAAATGATTTTTCAGTGAGACCATCCACTGAACTGTACAGCATGTGAGCACTGGCATGTTAAATCAGATCTGGAGAGAATAATGTGTAACACCGCTGTATTCACTCAGAAAGCTGTAAAACATCAGGGAACTTTACGCCTCAAAGACTGACTCACCATACTGGCTTGGACACCATCACTACTGTGGTGATTCCTAATTTCTTCATGCTAATGAGCCCTCGAGCTTGTGTACAACCTATCTGGTCAAACGGGGAAGTTCTAATGAGTTTATATATGGTTGAGTTGCTTTCACTCCTCTCCAGCTGCTGCTGCTGGTGAAAGTTTTAGCTGTGTAAGCAAACGTTAATTATGGCACAGCAGGCATCCTGATGTTCCAATTAAAGCCAATAGCCTCAACTTGCAAAGTCTTGCAGAGAAAGAAAAAATGCATAAAATGTTTACATTGACATGGCAATCAAAGAACAACCTTTTTCTTGTTTTCATTTCAATTACATGATGATTATTTTCATTTTTATGGTGCAGAATAATATTTTTTTTAAAAACACAATGCAGCATGTAGCCTAATCAGCCAGACAGTGTGGTTCATTTAATATGTCAGTGATGACAGAAAGGGTTTTAAGATGAAAATGTTCTTACCTGAATGGTTTGAAAGTGAGAAGACATCTCCTCACCATAATGAAAAGATCGTTGCTGGCTGCAATCATTTTCCACTCACGTACAAAGCGCCGGGTCTCCTTAACATTGTGCGAGTCTGTTTGGTCACAACCATAACTTCAACCACCAGAGTCCCGAGGTTTGACACAGTCAGTGCGTGACAACTTCCCAGCCCGGCAGCTGTCCGTGTTGTGCTGAACAACTTCAGCGGGAATCCCGCCGGTGCGTCCTGCAGCAGCTGCGGCTCTTTTTAGACCTGCTTTCCGGTTCTGCACAAGAAAAATATTTAAAATAAAAACTGTGACTGTACTTTAATCAGTTCTGATTGTATCCCGAACACTGTTGGAGATGCACCAGGTGCATTAAAACATGACTGCTGAGTTCTCTGAAATCCTCTGAGTGGATGAAGCTCTGACTGACTCGTCTCTTATTGTGAAGAGATCTTTCGCTGTGGCTCGTTTCCTGATAGCGCCATCTAACGATTCTTACCGTAAACTAAAAGCTAACAATTATTCTCTGTGTTTAACCCGTTTGAGCCCAAAGACTACATTTTAAATGATAAGGAAAATTATATAATAAAAACATTGATTGAGCTCTGATTGGTTGAAAGGCTTGAAATTTGGAACGGACATACTTTGAGCAGATATCTAACAGTAGGCCCAGACATTTTAAGATCACATGAAAATAACAATAGTCAATGTCAGGATATTTGAATAAGAACCTGCTAACACTGTGTTATTAAATGTTTTCCATATTTATTTGAATGGGTATGTGTGCATATATTTGAATTCCAACTTGTTATGAGTCCATAGATTGCAAATTGATTCTGCTCCGTGTCATTTCTGAGACATTTTCTTATCAATATTTAGTATTTGGGCGCATTAGACCACGTTTTTCTTTCGTTTTCTTTCTTATAATGGAGGCAGTTGCAAAAACAGTATTCCCATGTGGAAAAAAATAGAAATATGATTAAGATATATGATAAGAAAAGCTAGAAGTATAATTTACATATGATAAAAACACTATAAATATCATTTACATATATATATGAGAAGAAATAATAGAAACATGATTTAGATATATTATTTTAAAAAATACTCACTTTTCAGCCATATTATTGGACTGAGTGAAATTTCTTCAGCTTTGTGTTTAGACAAACCCCTACACACAAGAACAAGAAAAAAACATCAGTTTATTATATTAGCGACAAGTGAAGTTAATGTCAGCGTTAGCAGGATATGGTAATGGGTAATAACAGACCTAATATACAATAAGTCCTCCTCAGTACTAGATTAATGCCACTGAACTATTCATTATGACATGAACTGATCTGATCCAATGGCATATTGAGTCAGCAAAACAGATCAATACATAATCCTCATCAGTGACGTGCAGTTTTGTAAAATTCAGCACCATGTTTAAAATGGTACAGTATTTTGTTCCCTGTTAGGTCACAGGGACACATTTCAGCACCGTGGACAGCTCTGCCGGGACTCTTCATGCAGACAGCAGCTCAGCAGCGACACCCAGCGGACTGAACACAGAATACACTGACTGCTCTGCTGAATTTAAAGGTAGTCATCTATTTTCGTGGGGGAAAAAAATGTCTTTAATCTTTATTCATAGATAAATGTCTCTCGAGGGAAAAAGGTAATTTTGTCACACTTCATGATCTATTAAAGACGTCTGCCGTGGAGAAAATAACTAAAACGTTGGCTTGATCAGTTTTGACTTCATTTAAAAGAGAATTTCATTGCAATATTGAAAAGTAAAAAGGTACACCATAAAAGATTTTCCTTAAAAAAAAAAAATGTTTTTAAAGGATGTATAGACTCACACAAAATGATCCCTCTCAATCATCACTTAAAGTGTTTGACCATTTATTGCAGAGACCCTGCTCCCTCCCTGTATTTTCTATTTTCCTTTCATTTTGGGACATTCCTGGGGCATCACCAAAAATAGTGGACAAAGTGTCAAAAAAATTAGTAAAAATGCAAATAATAAGTCAAAACACCAAGTAGACAAAGCTTGTTCCAAACCAAGAGTGACTCTGGGGTTTGCTTTCTCTTTCTTTCATCCAACTTTGAATGTTGTGTTTAAAAACAGTGAGTGAAGTGATAACTCCTGCATATTATGCCTATAAGATTGTGAAATTGAAAACACAGTTGCTATTATGGATATCTCAACAACAATTTAATGAAATGTGTGCATTCTCTTTTAGTCCCTCAGTTATTACTGGTTTCACTGTTTGTTGCTTGACCTCTGGTTACCTGGTGTACCACATTAAAACCATCAAGGAATGAGTGGGAATCAACTGACCCAAAAAGCAGTTCAGGGCCAAACCAGTTTTGGCCTAATGGACAGCGAGCAGCAGCATCCTCTGCTGCCATGGAAACAGTTTTCACTCTCACTATGGCAGGCCTTGGTTCTGTTTCTTGCCACTTTTGCCTTTTGGCCTGCAGCCCAGAGAGACTTCCTCTGCCGACACTACGAGCCCAGGCTGAGATTTAAAATGCTTCTCTGGTCAGCTCACATTCACTTACTGTAAAATGACAACATGACCGGTTCATCTGACTATATCTGCAGGGCCTCATTACAGGACTGGAGAGAGAGAGAGAGAGAGAGAGAGAGAGAGAGAGAGAGAGAGAGAGAGAGAGAGAGAGAGAGAGAGAAATGTAATGTAAATATTACTTTCCTTATCTTGTTTTCTTTTTTTCTGATGCTTGCTTTGGCAATATATACATTGTTACGTCATGCCAATAAAGCCAATTGAATTTAATTGAATTTAATTGAATTGAGAGAGAGAGAGAGAGAGAGAGAGAGCTAGCAGTTAGATTGTATAAATTATATGTTGATTGTAATTCAGTGATTGCAAATATTGCTTTCTTTTATTGTTATTAGTTTTTCTTTTCTTTTAAATATAATAATTTATTGTAAATATTGCTTTCCTTATCTTGTTATCTTTTTTTCTGATGCTTGCTTTGGCAATATATACATTGTTACGTCATGCCAATAAAGCCAATTGAATTGAATTGAATTGAATTGAGAGCAGTGTGTGTAGGTGTGTGTTCTTGTTCTGCCTACATAGTGAGGACCGTAACACATTTTTAACCACCAGAATGGGGACATTCTTGGAAAGTGAGGACATTTTGGCTGGTCCCCACTTCTTCAAAGACCTGATTGAGGGTTAAGCCTTGGTGTTAAGTTTACTGTTACACTTAGTGTTAGGCATTTAGTTGTGATGGTTAGGGTAAGGGGCTACAAAATGCATTTTGTTGAGTGTCCTCACAACGACAGAAGTACAAGAATGTGTGTGGAGTTTTTTTCCCCCACAAATGAGCAAAACACTGTAGATAAGCAATCAAACCATCAGAAGATGAATCACTAATATAAAAGGCACCTAAAGAGACCAAGGACACTGTGAGCAACATCCTGTCAGAATACCTCTCACACTTTTCTCTTTCATGTCCTCTTTTTCATCTCCTTCCCTGTACTTTTCCTGCCTTTCCTCCAGTCTTGAGATGTTTTTATTTTTCTTCTTGTTCTTCCTCTTCCCATCTTCCTGTTTCATGTTGACCTCTTCACCACTACACTCTCCCGGATATTTGTTATCTTCCTGACTGCCTCTGTCGGAGTCTCTCTATTGTCTCTGTCTATCTTCTTGTCTCTCGAGTATCTCCTCTCACTGCAGTTTCTTTCTCCCTCCCACTGTTTGGTTTGGACTCCCTCTGCTTTACTGAGGACTCTCAGAAGCAGACGCCCAAGGACAAAGAACTCAACTCTTAAAAGCATCCTCTTTATACTAAACTGTATTTGCATCTAACAGGGAAATGTACATCTGGGAAAAGGAAGTGGAAAATGCAGGCTTATGTGCTACAAATTGGGTGGAAAATCAAAAGCTCTAAGCATCGTAGCTTTGATCACAGTAGAAGTAAAACCCAGTTATACTGAATCTGTAGAACATCGAGTGTTTGTAGAAGTGTTTGTCTGCCAGGAACACTGGAGAAATACTGCAACTGAATCCTAAGCAGGACATTTCACAATACTTCAGCCCACATAACTTTTCCTTCTCTGCTGAACTTCACTCAAAGCAGCTGAAAGGCAAATGAGAAGTAGTTTTAGAAGAAAGAAACATCTTCCTGTCTCCAGTGTCTTTCTCTGGACTCCACCGCCCAAAGTCAACTAAAAGAAATATTTTACAGTAGTTTGCTTAAGAAATATTGTCTAAAAACCTGAAAACTGCAAGTAAAAATAGAGCAGGTGGAAATACCAGCATGTTTGGCTTGATAGGGGACCATCAGAAGACAAACAGTAAAACAGTTATCTCCTGGGGTAACATTACTAACATAAAATATTTTCACAGAGTTGATATTCTGGTGTTTAGTGGTTCCCAATCTCTTCTGATGTATCATTACCCTCATAGCCTCTTACTGAATAACTCAAGTGCCACTTTATGTTCCATTTAACTAGGTTCGTTACATCCAGAAAGACTGCTGATTATATCAAACTTTTATTGTGAGGTACATTTATTTTTAAACAACTTAATTGTTACTCTTTAACTAGGTTAATTTGGTAATTTTTTTCTAGCTACTACCATGGCATAAGCTAAAGGTTTATCCATTTATCGATTACTTTTAACTGACAATTTAAACCATTTAACCATTACTTTTAACTGACAATTCAAACCATTTAACCATTACTTTTAACTGGCAATTTAAACCATTTATCCATTACTTTTAACTGACAATTTAAACCATTTATCCATTACTTTTAACTGGCAATTTAAACTATTTATCCATTACTTTTAACTGACAATTTAAACCATTTATCCATTACTTTTAACTGGCAATTTAAACCATTTATCCATTACTTTTAACTGACAATTTAAACCATTTATCCATTACTTTTAACTGGCAATTTAAACTATTTATCCATTACTTTTAACTGACAATTTAAACCATTTATCCATTACTTTTAACTGACAATTCAAACCATTTATCCATTACTTTTAACTGACAATTCAAACCATTTAACCATTACTTTTAACTGACAATTTAAACCATTTATCCATTACTTTTAACTGACAATTCAAACCATTTAACCATTACTTTTAACTGGCAATTTAAACCATTTATCCATTACTTTTAACTGACAATTTAAACCATTTATCCATTACTTTTAACTGGCAATTTAAACTATTTATCCATTACTTTTAACTGACAATTTAAACCATTTATCCATTACTTTTAACTGACAATTCAAACCATTTATCCATTACTTTTAACTGGCAATTTAAACCATTTATCCATTACTTTTAACTGACAATTTAAACAACTTATGCAGTATGTTTAAATTAAACAATTCATTAATCAAATTAAACAATGTATCCATTACTTTTAGCTAACTATTTCAACCATTTAATAATTAGTTTAACTTATAATTAAGCTAACTGTTTTGCTTAGCCATTACCTTTAACTATTTCAATAATTTTCTTGCTAGTTACCTATTTGCATTGTTTATTTATTATTTATAGCTAGCAGTTAGTGCCAACTGTGTCAACTAGGCTACTGTGTTACTAGTAGCAGCTACTAGTTTGAAAAATCTTATCTTGTCTTAGTTATCAGATTAAGTCTTTATTTAACTAAAATTAGCTAGCTGACCCCACAGTCTTCCCAGCTACCCCCTGGTAATTACAGAAGTAGCATATCTCAGAGTAGCTAGCTTTACCACACTGCTGTAGCATTAGATCATAGTTCATAGCAAGGTGGTTAAATTATGGTACATTTCTTTAACTTCCACATTAAGTCGTATTTCACTCTTCTAAATAGCTGTCAAACCACATCATTCAACATGTTACAAGTAGAGAAACCAGCTGCCATTTTTTTAAAAACTGCAATTAAATGCCAGTCTCCAACTGAGCTGCACTGATTTCTGGCTGACTGACTCCAACAATGGAAACATAAAAAGATATGATTTGATTTAAATTCCTTAATTTTTCCTCTCTTACGCCTGCTGCACTCACCAGCTGCACATGATGAGTTATCTCAGCTGACTTTTGACCGTACATAAGATAGATAACCTGCTTTACACTGCCATAAGTGTCCAGCACCATTAATGTGATGGCACAGCACTTGTGACGCTCTAATGTGCTGAAAATGTAGCGATCGTCTTAATGTTCATTTATAAACCTCCATCAAGATTGGGATGCATTAGAGACTAAAGTGCAGCTTTATGTCTCCCTCTGCAGAGGCTTTCACACTTACATAATAATTTATCAGAATATGAACTGCCATACTATATATAAGATTGATTAATATTTAAAATGTCCTCTTCAATCAACACAGTGACACAGCCAGGGTATGAAGATGTGTGTGCATCAGGGACTGTACCTGCAGAGCAACACCTCACAAGTAACTTTCAGAGTTTCTGAGATTTTCTTCGCCATCTTCACACCAGCCTGCACAAAATCAGGTGCATCTGTCAAAATGGAGGACTTATAAATACAGGTATGAGATCACTTTTTGTGACAGATCTTAGCGTTACAGGCAAACTTTGCAGAAAAGCTGGAGACATATATAATTTGGATATTTTCGAAAAAATCCCAGTTCAAGTTTTTGGGGAGTTTTGTCTGACTGCTCGCCAGGGGTCACACACTCAAAAAAATGATTCAAGCCCTTCTTAGATGTCACACATTAATGTATTGTTTATCTAATGAAAATATATCAATTAAAATCAAATCAAAAGTAGTTTAAGAAGTGTAACCTAAAATGTATAAATTTACTCTCCTGTCCTTCCCTTCAACCCAAAAAGAATGAGTTTCAGTTTTCCAATTCTATGTTTTTAGGTTGAACGAACACAATTTCCTTATTTTAGCTCTTCTTGACATAAATAAGTTGAGGTAACTCAATTTAAATACAATACATACATGTTTTTAATTTGAGTTCGACCAAATGTAAAAAAAAAAAAAAAAAAAAGTGAGCTACATTAACTCAAATACATTATATTGCATCGATGCACTTGTTTTGAGTTTGGGCTACATATATTTGTTGGATGGAAATTCTGCCCACAATTTAATTGAGTTCATCCAATGAGTTATTTTTTGAGTGCAGCATGTAGTTTTTTACTAATTACTCAGAGATAAATACTTAATTTGTACTATATTTAACACTATAAACTGGATTATTTATCATTAACACTGGAGTATTAGCGGTGAGGATAAAAGCAAAACACAAGTAGCACTGACGCTTTTAACAGTGCAAAATTAAACATGATCTGGATCCAAACATGCAACCACATGATGAATTTAATGGGCGAAGACTATGTCATGTTTAAAGTACTTAGAGCAGCGGTTCCCAAACTTTTTTAGCCGTGCACCCCCTTCTATGTCCCAACCGTGTTGACGCACCCCCAATCCCCCACACCTTCAAAAAAAACAAAATGCAATAAGCTTTTTTATAGCCATATTGAAGGCGGCATGTTTAATCATGCTCAAATGAGAACACATATAATAAAATAATCACGATCACAACAATGAGCTCTCACATTTGAATTAACCTGAACACAGTTTCAATATAATGCAACAAAGTGATGCACAAGCTTCCACTTTTAAGAGCAAAGAGGATGATGACAGGCTCAGGATCAGAGGCAGAAAGCACATAAGTTGGGAAAATGTTATAATATTTTGAGCCGCGTTGAACAAAAATTGCAGCAAGTTTAAATGAGCGTGGAGCTAAACAACCCGTCATCATAACACAGGCTGGGAAAATGGAAGAAGATAACTTCTTCTACGCTTCATTTTAAGATGAAGTGCATTATGAATAGCCTGCAGTTATTTATTAATTTATATTACAGTTTTTGATTTTACATTTTACAAAGGAAATGTGTATTTACACTTCTTTATTGTGTGGGGGAAAAAATTTAATTGTGTAATTATCAGACCGCCATTATATTTTTCATCTCGTGCACCCCCTAGCAGCAGCCCGTGCACCCCCAGGGGTCCACGCACCACACTTTGGGAACCCCTGACTTAGAGGAATAATCTCAGTGTATTGGAGGACATCACAGTTCATCCCTATGGTACGACACTGCTTGCAGGTAACTGTCACCAGAAGCAAAGTGGCGAGAGATGAGAGCACCTGGAGCCTTATATCCAATTAGGATGGAGGGTTAGGCCTCAGGCTGTGCAGCATCTGTCCCTAAGATGTCTGGAGAAAAACCTTCAAAGTCACTGCACACACCTGAACTCTTTAAAGTGGATTTATCTGACATCACATGGCATTTAATTCAAAGATAAGATGAGGAAATGTAAGGATTAAATTAATCTGAGTGTATCAATGTGATTTAAACCATATCATAATCAAGTTTAAATGCATCCTGTCAAGTGAAAATGCTGAACTTTTTAAATAGATAACTGAAAAGCACTTTGAAAAATATAAGGTTTGTAAGACTGCACCTGTGTGATCAACCTCCATGCCGTACTCTTGAGGAAATAGAACCAGTTTCAGTTTCTTTCTTCCCCCAATCATTTTGCAGATCAGTGCTGGCAGTCTGAAATAGTCATTTCTTTTGTACAGATAAGATCCTGACACATCAAAGGAAACGTCTCCTGGAGGTTCAGAGCTGATCAGGTCTTTCACCTGAGAGGAACACATTGACAATGATCCCACGCTGAGCAACACTGAGCAGCGCTGCTTTCAACTCTCACACGTATCTAAAAACAGTCTTCTAACTTTTAAGAGTTGTATATTGCACTTTCACATCATACCACTTTCCACCACTGTCTGTCTCATATACTGTATATCAGCTATTCTCAACCTTGGGGTCCCGACCCCAATTGGGGTCGCGAGATGATTTCTGGGGGTCGCCAAATCATTTTGGAAGTCAGCTCTGTCTCCACTGTGTTAAAGTGTTCATGTGTTTTAGTCTTTTTGGTAATTTAATGTCTTTTTTGTCATTTTGTGTTGTTGTTTTTTTGTCTTTTTTGGTAATTTTGTGTCTTTTTATGGTAATTTAGTCTTTTTTTGGTCATTTTGTGTCTTTTTTAAATAATTTTGTGTCTTTTTTGGTCATTTTGTGTCTTTTTAAAATAATTTTGTGTCTTTTTTGGTCATTTTGTGTCTTTTTTGGTCATTTTGTTTCCTTTTTTGTCATTTTGTGTTGTTTTTTTGTCTTTTTGTGTCTTTTTTTGGTCATTTTGTGTCTTTTTTTGGTCATTTTGTGTCTTTTTTAGTCATTTTGTGTCTTTTTTTAATAATTTAGTGTCTTTTTTGGTCATTTTGTTTCCTTTTTTTGGTCATTTTGTTTCTGTTTTGGGTGATCTGAACTGTGCGTGTGAGATTGTGTTCAGTGAGCGAGGGTCACGGACAACATGCATGTTAAATTGGGGGTCGCGACTCAAAAATGTTGAGAACTACTGTTGTATATAAGTAATGGACGTAGTGACTGTGAGGTCATCCCTTGGTTTGTGGACTGCACGTTTGAAGCATTGAGTTCAGGGTTACACTCATTGCCATCTTTCTTGTCATATGTTGCCATCTTGTTTTCAGGAAATGGGAGCCGACCATATTTGGACTACGGATGAGCGAGAGGGATCTGATCACTGACAACGCTGCACTACACGCCTTTCTACACCAGCAACCTGACTGAGAGAAGTTGCTGCTAATTCATGTTAACATTAACTGGGATGTTCATTTTGGCGAGCAGAAAAACAAAATGTACGTTACTTACCTGAAATAATGAACAGCGACTCCTTGGAGTGTCTATTAGTCCAACCAAAGGCCGAACAAGACATTTTTAATGAACAAAATGTTCAAATTAAATGAAAATATAGTGTGAAAGGGTCAAAATTATGAGACAAAACCGGTAAATGTCCCTTTTTTTTTTTACTTTATTGACACGTTGCCGTGGATACGCATTGCTTTTCTTCTCTCCTGATGACGGCTCGTCTTGTTAGCCAACTGTCAATCAAACTGTCAATCAAAGGTCCATTTATCATCTATTTCCTCCTTAATGGGTCCATTATTTACACTATTAACATTACATTGTCTTGAAGAATATTTTTACTAGCAAATGAGACCATAGAGTCCGAAAAAAATTCTGAGGTAATAAATCAAGTGAGAAGTTTTCCCATTTTGTATTGAGACAAATAGGACTGAAATGCTTCTGCAACCCCATTGGTATTTTTGGTAGAATGCAGCTTAAAGCACTTCCTGGTTTGCCTCCCTGCTCAGACCCGGAGGTTGCCGCCTGGTTCTGTCTTTGTCCAGCTGTAATTGTCAGGTCATCCCTCACCTGTCCACCAGGTGTCCTCAGTGCCAGATTCTCTTCTGCTGCTCCCTCATATCCTATTACAGCTACTTTAACCTGCTGGCAGTTATTAGGATTATTCCTGCCAATTTTTCCTCCATCAGAAAGATTCTCCCCTCTGGGTATTAATAAAGCACTAGACACAGAATATGTGCTTGTCTCAAACTGCAAATGTCTCGTTTGTGAATGCACTGTATTTGTGATCATAATTTCAATAACAGGTGTGCACACAAAGTCCCAGGGATCAGGTGTTATTATCCAGATGAATAGGCTCATTGGGAGTTATGGTCAGATGCCAGATGTAAGCTATACTTTAAAACGTGAACTCATTCGGGGGAAAAAAATCTACCAAGTAAATTGAAATGTGACCCAACTTGGCCTCTTCGTGAATAAACAATACAAGTTAAGAATGCGTATTTCTCATTGCGGGAAAGAGTAACGTGTAATTTCATGCTTGCCTCTGAGGTATTTGGAGATGCCTGGACAGATATATTTTCTGTTTCTAGCTGATATAATCACATTTCTCCACACGCTGTACAGCTCTTTCTCACAATCTTTCACAATGTGGGTGGGCCCTATGTAGTTTTAAAATGTAGAGGGTGAAAGTAATGTCAAATCCAATACATCTCTAGAGCAATTGTTGCTGTGATATATAGAGAGGCATAATAATGATTTATATGAATTATTTACTGCACAAAAATATCAGATTTTCTATCCGCACAGCACCAAGAAATGTGTAACTAGTGTGCAGGAGCAGCAGGATTGTTAAAATCAGCCTCTTATTCTTGTCTTTTATTTATTCAATTACAGCCTACTCTGTTTGTTCTTTTGGCATTAAAACTAAATTCCAGGCCAAACTGCGACGACTCAGCAACATTCAGCTAAAAAGTCATTCCGCAGCAAATCCTGCCCTTGAACAAACAATAGATAGATCTAGATAATGGAGATTTAAACTCAAATGCACAAAAGCTGCTATTACGTCAATCTGAAGTTTTCCCAGCACTCCCAGCAGTGAGTCACACCTTTTTGGCATCTCAGACACAAGTGAGTCAAAGACGAGGCATAATATAAACTTTCACAATCTTCTATAAATCTTAAATAAATAAACTGGTGTACAGAACGACTCTTACAATAGGGCCAAGAGAGATGTATGTCATTCTAATAGACCAAAATAAACAGTCTTGGTCTTCCATACAGCTGATGCTATTTAATGTAGTCTGTAAATTCATATCCAGAGTAAAATCTTTATCTTTGGCACGTGTTCTAGTCAGATTCAGAGAGGTTTAAATCATAAATGGGTGATTAAAAAAAGAAGCATTTACACTATTGTAGTCCCAAAAACCCAAATAAAGGATCTGCACATAAAAAGTCATGTCAATAGGTAATTGTAAATGACAGCTTCAGCAAGAAATCCAAAAAAACAAACAAATATCTAATATAGAAGCTATTTTTGCTGGTGTTTCTGACATATATGAATCATCGAGTTTAAGGCGCCTCGAACACTAAAATCACACTTTCTGAAGAGAAAACAATGATCTCATTTTTACTGATGGAAACTGCCAAATTGAACTCCTACTGTCAGATAGCAAACACTGCACAGTGGGGGCAAAGGTCAGATTCTGATGGAAACGCCAACACTGACCGAGAAAACCTCATAAAATATATTCATGTGGCCTCTGGGTTTTAGAAGTGAAGGAAAACAAATGATTTTCAGTGAATAAATAAGTATGATTTTTATCCTTTGGAGTAAAGGGGAAGAAAACAGAATAATAACACATGTATATTTGCTAAAATATGACTATGACCTATTAAGATAATATGATAAAATAATAAAGTTCTCAGGCAGAATTAAGCGTTAACTTGAGAAAAGATCTACATATCAATAATAAAAACAAATTTTTTTGCCACTTTGCAAAATAAAATCTGCATGTAGTGGACTGTGAGTATCAAAATAAAGGTCTTGAGGGGTATATGAAGCAACCTGGTCTCACAGAAATCCGTGAAATAGCCACGGATTTTGCTTAACTCAAAATCCGTGGAATAGCCACGGAATCGCTCAAATTTCCGTGAAACTGACACGGATTTCGCTACAATGCAAGTTAATGACAGTCATGTCCCGTGACTATTCCATGGATATTTTTTCCTATTGGTTTGTTCCAAGTCACGTGACTTTCAAGGTCCCGGCGGTCAGAACAAAAAACATGGCGGACAGTTCTCTCATTTTTAGTGAAAAAAATAATACTTTGACTTCGTTTCTGCATAAAAATGGATTTTGATCACATTTCTAGCGAGAAATATATGTTTTATTTTCTAAATCTTCACTCAGTGAATGTACATAATCACTTTGTATGTTGGAATAGTCACGGGATATGACTGTCATTAACTGGCACGGATTTCTGTGAGATCATGTTGATATGAAGCCAAAGGGAAACAAAAGTTTCACTCCTACTCTCTGTTCCTCAGAAGCCTTTCATTCCAGGGCATGTCTAGTCCTGCTCGAGTAAAAACCCGACACCACATGACATGAGGTTGACTCAGTGCATGTTTTTTCCCCACAATCAATCCTCTTGAGCACAAGCACCTAAACTTTAACTCCATAGAAATCTACACTGGATGAAAGACACTTCTTAGCTGTGTGTGTGCATGGTGAGTAAACTTGTTTTGTGCAGTTAACTGTCTGTGTTTGGCTTTTATCTGCTTCATCTAATGTGATAAATATTGATTTCAATCTAGATGAAAGAGATGATTTTCTCCTCTGATGTGAGCAGACGGCATGTTTTTGGCTGGGTTTCCTTCATCTGGTTCACTTCAGCAGTCGGCGTTGCTGGTGAGGCTTTGTTTTGTGCATGAAAAGACACATTTATCTCAACATTTTGTGAAAAACTGAATTTAAAGTTCAAAGCTTATACAGGGCATTTTACTGAACAATAGGCTGCTCATTATAATGGTTGTACCCTTTTCACATAATACAAGTTCATAAAGAGATGAATACAATCAGGGGACCTCCAGCAGTCAGTCTTACATTGATTTTTCACTCAGTTTCTCTTGCCTTTCCAGTAAACTTCTAATCTTTAACCTCACGTTGGGACTTCAAGGAATAATAATAAGAACACCTCTCTATTGTTATGTTTTGGTTTTAGTATGGATTGAACAAATATGATATGTGTTAAGTAGTGAGTTTTAGAGGTGCGGGTAGGCAGTAAAGTCTTTGTGCTAAATTAAGCTACCTGGCTGTAGCTTCATGTTTATTATAGCCTATACAGACATTATAATAATAATAATAAACTTTGTATAAACTTTATACTTTGTATAAAATTTGTATAGCACTTTTCTTAACAAAGTTACAAAGTGCTTTACAGGCAAGAAATAAAAACATAGTGGACGACAGAAAAAAATAAAAATAAAATTACAATAAAACAACAAAGCAAAGTAAAGTGCAATGCAGACAAGTTGGAATCACAAATGACAAAACATAGAAAGTGGCACAAGCTGGGTGAGAAAACAACAACCAAGAGATTAAGTAGATAAAAAGGCTTTGCGATTAAAGAAAGTTTTCAGTAGGGATTTAAAAGAGGCTAGTGATGTAGCCTGTCTGACCTCAAGGGGTAGAGAGTTCCAGAGACGAGAGCTGCCCATCCTTCTGTCTAGCTTTTGGTGTAGCATGCATTTCCCAAAATGTCTTACTCTTCCTTTATTATAATCCTAAATCTATTTTATCTGGATGTAGTTCAACATACGCTGCAAAAGTTTGCCCTTGTGTAAGATGTTCGAGCGTAGATACCAACATTTCTTTGCGCCATTTCTTTACGTGGATAGATATGTTAGAAAACCAACTAACCATAGCATCATCTGGAGATACACACAGATCTGTGAATTCTGCTGGAACTACGTCTGGATGACTGCCACTAACCAGGGAATATCCCATTGAGATTAAGAACCTCTTTTTCTTTAAGGGAGCCCTGGCCAAGAGGCAGCAAACACAGAATACAGTTACATATTTACATAACATACAGACCTTAAACACGTCATGAGAAACAAGTGCATGTTATGGAATTGGCCTCAATAACTCTTAGTTTGCATTTAAAAGTGCTCAAATAAACAAATTCAGTTAATTTCCATTCTTTCTGGCGTATATTCCATGCATAAGGTGCAGAGTAAACAAATGCCCATAACAGGATTTGGTATCTGGGACTTCCACAACAGTAACAAAGCAGCAGTAGTGGGTTTTTTGGTCACGATTGATGATGGAAAGTACCGTAACATAAATGGCTGCATTATTTACACTGTCACGCCTCATGTGAGTAACATGAATAGCCACATGTGATCCTGCGGTTAAAGTTAAAAGCATAAACAGTGATACACACAAGGGCTGCATAAGCCAAAATATGGCCTGCAACAGACTAGTTAAGGCTTGTTTTTGGGCTTAGCAGATTGCAGTTGTTGATTTGCAACCCCTAACAGCCGAAGCAGTGAGGAGCTGATTAAAAGAAGAGAAGTCAACAATATTGATTAAAAACAATCGACAAAAGAGGTTTATTAAAAAATGATGAATCACTGCGACCACATGAGATACTGATCCAGTAGTATGAGAGTTAGCTGCAGACATACATATAGTAAAAATGTACCTAAAGGACATAAATCATTTGCACAAATAATTTCTTATGACCAGACCTGGGCATTGGGCGGCCCGCGGGCCACATCCGGCCCATTGGCTGTCCTTGTCCGGCCCGCGTGAGGTTGCTTTTATTTTGAAAAAAAAATAGCAAACATTATCATTAGCACTAGAGCTAACAAGCACTTTCACTATAGTTAAGACAACAAATATAGTCACTAATATATATGACAGAATAAAATAAACTTTAACAAACCTTGTTTCCTGTCAGCCAGCCACTATAGAAGCCTTTTGATACTTTATATCAACTTTATATGAATTACTACGCACTTGTTATTATTTACCGTTCGTTTTTTCATTTAACCGTTCTACCAGTTATTTCCTGTCACTACCTTTCAAAATTAAAGCACCCGTTTTACACTGGATAGCACCTTTTCAAAATAAAAGCATCACAACATTGTAGAACACCTTGAAAATGTACAAACATGAAAAACAAGCTATATAATACAAAAACATAAATATGAACCTTGCTAAAGGTCATTTACAGTTGTGTTTAAAATAAATGGAAAAGTGATATAGTGATTGGAGTATTTATTACTTTTTACTGCTTTATTTGATTTACTCCACATTAACTTACCTTATCATAACATGTGTTCCTATCAGTAGCAGCTCAAAACCAGATAATTTACTATATTTTATAAAGCGATAACATTAATATTGAGCAGAATTTAGTTCCGAGTTTTGGTCCGGCCCCTGCGACCTTCGTGGTATTGGTCATGTGGCCCCTTGGTAAAATTAATTGCCCACCCCTGCTTATGACCATGCTATGTTCTTTAAACAAGTCATCTCTCTCTCTCTCTGATAATTCAGTCAGTCAAGGTGTGGAGCTGCAGACCGTTCCTCAGTACCCAGCGCAGTGTGGAGAAAACGTAACACTGATATGTGATGCCAACTCATCAGGCATGCTTGATATGATAGAACTTTCCTGGGTGTGTAACGGACGTGTGTGTTCACATGACAACAGCCAAACAGACCCTCGACTTTTGTGTAAAAGTGAAGCACAGTCTTCTAACCACCACACACTCACTGCGACTCTACTCAACGTGATGCCAAAGGACGAGGGAAATTGCACCTGCAAACTACGCTCCAAACACGGATCAAAGTTTAGCAAGACTGAAGTCATAGTACAAGGTGAGATATAACTTATTCTCTTTTTTTCATTGACATCTGTTATCTTTCTAAAAGTCCTTGATCTTTGCAGACTGCCTCAAGAGTAATGGCTCCTCCATCACTGACACTCATGCTAAGTGCTGGTTCGGTGGAGTTTACCCCACTGGTGTTGTCCACTGGTTCCAGGGAGGTGAAAACTTAACGGAAAGTACCGGCACACAGGAAGAGGTGGACCAACATGGACGCTACAATGTCTCGAGTACAATACAGGTACAGAAGAGAAACGGGAGCTATACATGCTCACTGTGGATACCTTCTGCTGGGAAGTATCTCCACAGTCAAGATCTATATCTGAAAGCGGGACTGAACTCATCAGGAGGCATGGTCACACTGCAGTGGATGTGTATAATGGTGGGAATCATGATGGTGACATTTACAACATAAAGGAAACAAACAGAGAATTCAGGTCTTGAGGGAAAAAAGGAAAATAAATGGAGCCAATGATTGAGGCAAGATGTTATTAAGAATATGGGTATTGACATATATATGATTGTAATTGTTTTACAATACTGCCAGAGTGGGTTAGTTTTGGTTTCAACAAACTGTCCACTTTCCTGCGGCATTACCAGAGTCCTGTATTCATAGGGTCCAATGATCCTCAGTCATACAGCCCTGAGTTATAGATGGTGGGATGTTGTGGAAAAAACAAAAAAGAATAAAAACAGAAAACTAGATAGGTTTGCTTTTACACAGTGACCAAACTTTTGGGGAATTAGGCTTGTACATATGTGCTCTCCCAGAGAGTGAGTGTGTGTGTATATATATACACTACTGGTCAAAAGTTTTAGAACACACCAACTTTTCCAGAATTTAATTGAAAATGATGCAGTTTAATGTCTCAGTGTACTCTGAAGTGAATGCACATTTGCAACATTTACAATTCTTTATTGAGCATGATAGTGTTTTGAAAGTAAAAAAAAGATTCAAAATCACATTTTATGTTGGACTAAAGGACTAAAAAAAGACACAGAATGACCAAAAAAAGACACAAAATGACTAAAAAAGACACAAAATGACTTACAAAGACATGAAAAGAATTAAAAAATGGACAAAATAGCCCAAGACTCCATAGAGTTAAGTTGTTAACCCATTTCTTGTTCCCTGAAAAAGGCCTACTTGTATAATTCTGAAATGTACATTATTTTTCAGTTTTGGTTAACCTTACCTTTTTTTATTTACCTCTGGCAGTTCACCACTTACCTTTGTACCCTTTCAAGCTGTTCATTTGACTTGAACTGCATGAATTTCAATAAAAAACTGGAAAAATTGGGGTGTTCTAAAACTTTTGACCGGTAGTGTATATATATATATATATATATATATATATATATATAGCTACACACACCATTTTCCATGGTTTTCTTGGTAATAACCAAAATCATTATCAAGAAAACCATGAATTAAACTCTTATGAGCTTTTTTTTTTTTTTTTTTCTCTCAAAACTAGTGCCTGGGAAATAAGAGTAATCAATGTACAGTTTTCTTTGAAAAATGCTTTGGGAAAAAAATACAGTTTGCAGTGTTTTGTTTGTCAAATACCATTACTTTTTTTAAACCTTTACTTCATCCTGGTGGCCACAGGGGGGCAGTCTTCCCATGTAACTAAACTGAACTGAATGAGGACAGCTGAATTACAGCTTCTACACACCTCTCACATATTGGGAATATTGAGTATTCTGAATGTATTGCACTGAAGGAGACTACTTGGCAAAAAATTTGCAAAGATCCTTAAAACAGATATAATTCATGTGAATGGTTTAGCACTTACCTGACGGGCAATTACAATGAAATTAGATTGAATGAAATTGTTTTTTCTGTTGTGCTTTTTTTTAAGATGTGTATTTCATTGACATTCAGTAGTGATGATGTAAATCTTGTCAAGAGAGAATCTGGTGGATGTTGTGTATTTAGGATTGTTTGGGTGTTTTATCTGCTTTGTACTTGTGATGCATAAACTTGTGAAATATATAAAAAATGTATCTAGGTAAGCTTTGAGAAAATGTATTATGTAAAGTGATCTTCTTCTTTGTCTTCTTTTAAACTTAGTTCAAACCGTACATCCTCCCTTTTTAGGATTTGTACACAGTTTTCCTCCAGCTA
The DNA here is from genome assembly GCF_030273125.1 of Centropristis striata. Taxonomy (NCBI): domain Eukaryota; kingdom Metazoa; phylum Chordata; class Actinopteri; order Perciformes; family Serranidae; genus Centropristis; species Centropristis striata. The sequence goes on from NC_081529.1 coordinate 3,919,167, forward strand.
CGTTTCTTCTCCTTTGAATGGGGCAAAGCCTTCTGTTCTGTTCGGATGTGTTTGCTAATTTTTGGTCTGGCTATGAGTCCTTGGTTAGGTTGTTTGGTAATGCAAGTTTCTGTACATTCCTCCATGCACTTCGCTGCAAAATTAGTTGCTTTAGAAATGTTGAGGTATGGCCAAGTGCAGTAACTATCTCCTCAGACTGTCTCCAGGCTAGAAATTCACAGAAATGCAGCACTTTGCACAACATAATGTGTTGCTGTTTTAGTTTGGGGGTTTTCTGTTGAGTTAGTTTTAACAAAGTTTTAACCTCAGATGAAGAGCAAACAGTTTTTTCTTTGCATTTTTTGGTTTGCATTTCTTCTTTTATAAAAGTGTACCACCTACATTCAGTAGACCTGATGAAGTCTCTTGCATGAGTGAATAGATAACATTCAGCAGGAAGAAACATAAATGAGCCGCTGAGACATGACTGCCCTTAAAATCAACAAGCCGTATGCCAAGAGAACACGTGAGGACATGTGCAGGTTACTTTCTTTTGTGTGGTTTTAATCACAGTAAACACATTTACACAAGCGGGAGCAAAAGAGAAACATCAGAGTAACTCAAGAATGGAAAGACCGGTGCATCAGGGCAATAGAGGCAAAGCTCTTGTCTAACCTGCTGCTGCATCGCAGAGACAGAAAGACAAAAGACATCCGTCCACAGGGGTGTGGAGTTGGTAAACCAAGCTACTGAAGCAGGAAAGTCAAGAAAACATGACCTCAGTAGACCCTGCAGAGAGCAGATACACACTGCAGGTTAATTACTGAGGACAGAACACAGAGGAGAGACACACAGGATTATTGGCTCTAGAAAAACAAATTCAAAACTGGATTTAGTGCAGATCAGTAGTACATCCTCTCAGAGAACAACATATTTAATCTAGCGAAATCCGTGTCAGTTTCACAGAAATTTGAGCGATTCCGTGGCTATTCCACGGATTTTGAGTTAAGGGAAATCCGTGGCTATTTCACGGATTTCTGTGAGACCAAGTTCCTATAATCATTCAGGCCTAATATGTCAATGATGGATTCATTACATACTATATAAGTCTTAATGTGGAAATGCACATAGTTTATTCATTAGTATAAGAGTAGAGTCCCATTATGAACACTTAAAAGAGTACTTTGCCAAGAGTTAGATCAGAATCAAGCAGTAACTTCCAGGTCTGAAAAGTGAAACCAATGCATAGGTGCCTTTAACCTGCATTCCAACAGAGGGCGACTCCACTAGTTGGTAAGAAGTCTGACTGTAAAGAAGTGTATGAGAAAATTGCTCCGATTCCAACTTGATTTATTACCTCAATAAACATTTCCCTAATGGGATTATGGTTTAAATCTCCATTTTCTATAACATAAAAGAGGAAATAGATCAAAATGCATGACGCAGAATAAAGAGTAGTTCAAAAACAGTAGATGAGATAAAACTCCATAAAATGCAAATATTTAGTCTAAATACATGCATGAGAACATGAGGAATTGGCTGGAACACTTACTGGTGAGAGACAAAATGTACTGGCACAGACCCAAGAGGAGACAGAGACTAAATACAGAAGGAAGTCTGGGTAATTGGTACCATGAACACAGTCAGGGGCGGGGCAGGTAATCACACAAGGTGGGAAAACACATGAGGGCAGGAACCTGAAACAGAGACAATGTGTAAACTATTAAAGGAGACACAGAAACTAACAGTGCCATAACAGTCTTTTTCAATATAGTACAATGTTAATTTGGTAAATTATGGTCACATTTAGAGTAACATAAATAAAGCAAGGTTGGCTTCAGGGCATTTATCATTGTGCACAGTGTACATTTCCATGTTTTTGTCTTCGAACTCTTACCCTTTGTTTTCACTTCATGAAAGTTCATTGCAATATGGTTGACTGAAAAGTTCAGCATTCAGTTGCATTAAAAGAAACTCCAAGTTGTCAGCTGCTCATTTTGAAGCGCCTTGATAATCAAGCTAGCTAGCTAGTGCTAACATTAGCTAATACTCAGCACAAATACTTCAAACATGTTATTTTTACACTCTGGTGTTTGTATGAGTTTCTCAAACAACATATACAATGCTAACTGTTGAGTTTTAGAGATGCTAAAACCAAGCTAGCTGTCCCCCCCTGTTCCCAGTCATTATGCTAAGCTAAGCTAAGCTAAGCTAAGCTAGGTGCTGGCTCTAGCTTCACATTTAGCGTACAAACATGAGTGCCATCAATCTTGTCTTCTAGCTCTCAGCAAGAAGCTGAATATGTATTTCAGAAATGTTCAACTTTGCCTTTTGAAACAGGAACAATATTGATTTGTTCTTGCTAGAAAGTTTCGTACAGAAAGTAGTGGATAGTTTGTTTTAATTGGATCAATTAATATTCCCCCACTATTATTTAAAATAAGAAATCTAATCAGTAATATATGCAAATTACTGTTTGTCAGTGGAGAATGTTGTTGACCTCTTGGGGTGTCCAAAATAATGAGATATTCTATTAATTACCAGAGCCATGTGTAGGTGTTTGTTTGCAAAACACTATTATCCACCAACAGAAAGTCCACAGTGCATATATTATCTTACAGAAAGAAAAGAAACTTTCCATTTCCACTGTGAAATATCCTCAAGCGGTTTCCAGGCTTTGCTGTATATCAACCTTTGGATGTGCAAAGACTCAACAGGATTGAGTTGATGTTCTCCCGTCTAGATTAAAACACTGTTGCCATGGTGAGCTGAAGCTGCTGAAGCCTTTGTGCGAAGACAATATATTGGCTTTTCTAATGTGTTGGACTCTTCTTTTGATGCAGAAAATTTGATAGAAGACTAAAAAATTAATATACGATTGGCTTGGAAAGGCACTCCAGCTTGGAGCAAACAAATGTCCTGGTACATCTGTGGGTATTATTTGTCTGATATTTGTCTGATTGATCAGTTGCATTTGTTTTTATTTGTAGTCATGTATATTATAAGTTCAATGGCCAAGATGTAATGAGTTCATGGAAAGCATAAATGGATAGTGGTTTCATACTGTCAACTAATTGCCCTATTTATGTTAATGTTTTCTGTTCAATTCTTATTTTGTCACACTTGTTGTTAAGCGAAGGTATACAGTACAACTGTCAACTTTCACTCCCTGCAGAGAAAACAGAGTGCAGCTGAACAATGCAAACTTATGTTGAAGAACACGCCCCCACGGACACAAATACCTGGCCAATTTCCTTCTTTAGTAACCGACAGTTCAGCCATGTGAGACACCTCCTGCTGATAGGCATCCATGCAGCGCTTGACTCACACAATGACGCAAATCCCAGATATTGTTTAGAATCATGTGGCAGATCTTGTCCTCTACTAATGAGAAGGAAAATAATAAGAAAGGACACTTTTATTCAGTAAAAAACATATATTTTGTTGTTTTGTGAGAGTCATTCAACACCCTATATGTTACCAATTGTGCAGCTCTTATTACTCCCGTATTGAAACGTCCTTTGTTCTGTTGGACATTTCAACTCAAACAGGCTGCTCAGCAGTGCACAGGTGCCCAGCTGCTTAAGTGGGAAGATTTGATGACATGATAATGGTCACAGGACAAGGTGAACTCAGACTTCAGTTCACAGCTCCTGTTTGCCTTTATTGTCACGTGAGTAGAAATGGATTCTCAGAATAATGCTCTTCTCCACATCCTCAGGATGAGCCGAGTGTTCCATTAAAGTCGGATCTTCTTTATCTGCTGGCAACCTTTGACAGAACAATTAAGCCATGCAACATGAAGTGGAGAGAAAAAGGCAGAGACATGTGAGCATAAACTAAAATAGAACAGTGACAGCGATTGAGTTCAGTATCTTTGTCACTGGTTTAGTTTATCAGCCATATGCAATGATTTCCTATTTCATACATGTAAAGGAAAAATAGTCGTGTGTAACGGCGTGTAGATCTGTTGCTAATATTGAACAGAAAGAATAGGAAATGGTTAAAGGAATAATTCTGTTTTGTTTAAGTGGGATTGTATGAGGTACTTACCCACAGTTGATGTATTACCTGCAGTAGATGGTCTGCATGTACCCAGTTTGGAGAACCTGCAGACGGGGCCAGTCACAAAACATATTTTTTAACCACCTAAACAAAATGACATTACATATTCCTTTCTGTAGGACCTCTGTTGCCAAATTCTCATTTGTTTATCAAGGTGCAGTGCTGTGGAATGACATAAAACATCTAACAAAATCATGTTCCTCTTTAAATACTTTTAAGACCAAGCTCAAAAAATCCCTATAGATGTTCTACACCTTTGTATTTGTTTTGTTTAAATTTTGTTTGTATTTTTTTAATTTCATCTAGCTATGTAATTTAAGTAAAGTATAGTTACTTATAGGTTTAAGAGGGAGGGTCGCGTATAAGCCCTTTGGGCTTTTTGATCTATCCTGCATTTTCTTTTACTGTTTCTTGTACTGTTACTTTCTAATGATTGTATGTTTTTTAAGTGCAAACAACAATAAATAAATGTTATACCCGTTTATGTGATAAGAGACAACCAATGAGAAAATAAAAATGAGTGATTATGACAGCGACGATGAAATGACATTAAATATGGAGACAAAAGGATATGTTTATGAATCTGAATATACAGAAGAACCTTTGCAGATGGAGACTGAATGGGATGAAAGAGAGAGAGGTGGACACCAAGAAGAAGAATAAAGAGCCCCAGCTACCTGCTGGTGCTGCTGTGTAAACTGTAAACATATTCATACACCCCCGGAGAGCTTCTGCTGCCATGAGTGGGACTTGGTTCTGTTTGATTTGGACCAAAACAGCCAATCTGCAGAGCTTACACGTAGGAACATGGAAGTTCTACAGTTGAGAAAAATGAATGCCCAGTGAAACGTGGACAAAATCGGTTGACATATCTATAATATAGCCTACACATGAATGGGTATAACATTTTTAAGGTGCGCCTTTGTTGAGTTGGTTAAAAAACTTTTTCTTACAGGCCCCGTCTGCAGTCTGTCTACTGCCTGGAGCGTGTGTCTGGTTCTCCAAACTGGGAACACACAGACCACCATCATCTACTACACAGAATACATCGACTGTGGGTAAGTACCTCATACAACCTCACTTCAAAAAAAGTTTTGCTTATATGTCTGAAATGGCATTTACAAGATGAATAACAGGTTAGTTAGTCACAAACCTGGGTTTTAAAATGGACAGTGATTTTAAAATGGACCGCCAAGTTAGTGCAATAGTGAAATCTTCTTTCTTTCACCTCAGGCAGCTTTCTAAAGTGAAATCTTTTCTTGCACACAAACACTTTGAGACAGTGATCCATGCTTTTGTTACCTCTCGGCTGGATTACTGCAATGCACTTTATTTTGGAGTTAGCCAGTCCTTGCACATCTCCAGTTAGTTCAGAATGCTGCCCGCCGTCTGCTAACTGGAGTACGAAAGAGGGAGCACATCACACCGATCCTGGCCTCCTTCCACTGGCTGCCGGTGCACTTTAGGGTTCATTTTATTTGTTTTTAAGTCTTTAAATGGCCTCGCCCCGCCCTACCTCTCTGAGCTCCTCCACCCCTACGCCCCTGCACGATTCCTCCGGTCGGCCGATCAGCTGCTCCTTAGGGAACCGAGGTCCAGGCGTTAGCTCAGAGGGGACCGGGCTTTCTCTGTCGCTGCTCCCAGCCTTTGGAACCATTTACCTTTGCACATCAGACAGGCCTCCTCACTGTCCGCTTTAAAAGGAATCTTAAAACCCATTTTTATTCACTGGCTTTTAACTCAACATGAGCCTTTGCTCTGTTTTATTTTTTGTTTTTATTTGTTCTTTGTGGGGGTTTTTTAAATAAGATTTATTTTAAAATTGAGATTCATTTTAAAACCCACTTTTATTTACTGTTTTTTTTGCTTGTTCTTTGTTTTTATTTTTTTTATTGTTGGTCTGTCCTGCCTGTCCTGCACTTTGTATCAGCTAACGCTGTCTTAAAGGGCTATATAAATAAAGTTGAAGTTGAAGTTATGTTTCTTAAGTGTGATGACCTATATCTCATGACGCTCATGTAATCATGACTATGCACAATAACTTGACACATGACACTTTACATGATCTTTTCGTGGAAATTTCTGAAGAACTGAGGACTTGACAACAGGAGAATGGTCTTTGTGGTTTATTAAAATTAATAAAAAAGGACACAAGTCTAAAGAGTCTCTTATGTGGCATTCTTTTACACAGTACATGGTCACTCCCAGATCACACAGCTGTTATAACACATCACTGTTGACATATGCATCTCATCCTGGCCCCCAAGGCCAAATTGGGAATTGTGATTGTGATGTCGTAAAATGTACACAACAAATAGAGCTATAGATCAATAAACACACCACTCCCGTCCCCTTGTGGAAACCGGCTGTGGGTCAACATACACGTGTGAATTAGACTAATCAAATGCTGCAAGACGTTTAAGTTGGTGCAAGTCCTGTCAATTTGTTTAATCATGTGAAGTAATTTCCTATTACAATCTCCTCTTATGGACTGTGAACAAGTAATCACTCGTTCTTATCTTTTGCTCATGTTTGCCTACATCTCATACTTTGTGTTGTGCTCTGAGTTCTCTGCAGAGCTTACATTAAACTTGACAGAAAGACATTTGTTGACTCTGTGCTTTATTCAATAGAAATTGCCACCCCAGGCTTTTTCAGACCAAACAGTTGTGTGGACTCCATGATAAGAACTGCCCACTTAGAATAACAAACAACCCTGAGTTGCAATAATTTGCTAATCCTTTGTGACATATATTCTATTAAAACCTGTACAAAGACTGTATATTTAACCTCTTAAAACCCACCTGTAAGGGTAGGGGTATGGTTGGACAAAAAAAACAACCCTTATTTTTCTTTTTCAAATGATGTACTGTAGTTTTGAACCTGGTCTCACAGGAATCCGTGAAATAGCCACGGATTCGCTTAACTCAAAATCCGTGGAATAGCCACGGAATCACTCAAATTTCTCTACAATGCAAGTTAATGAAAGTCATATCCCGTGGCTATTGGTTTGTTCGACGTCACGTGACTTTCAAGGTTCCGGCGGTCAGAACAAAAAACATGGTGGACAGTTCTCTCATTTTTAGTGAAAAAATCTATATTTTCACTTAGTTTCTGCATAAAAATGGAAATATATGTTTTATTTTCTAAATATTCACTCAGTGAATGTACATAATCACTTTGTGGCGAAGATCTCGCCAGAAAAATAAGACTGTCAGTAATTTGCATTGTATCGAAATCCGTGTCAGTTTCACGGAAATATGAGTGATTCCGTGGCTATTCCACGGATTTTGAGTTAAGGAAATCCGTGGCTATTTCACGGATTTCTGTGAGATCATGTTGGTAATTTTGGTTGTGTTTTAGCTACATGCTAAACAAGCAGATCTGCACTAGATGTAACCTTTCAAATTTAAAAGTTACAGCTCTTTGACCCAATCATCAATTATATTCCTAACTCTTTCAGGCTGGTTTTAGGAGGTAAATGTTCAAAATGATTAACTTTTCTTTTGAATATACACACTCTAAATTCTAATTTTCCCACTACAAATTGGTCACATATAAGTATTACCAGAAAGCAGAAAAAGAACTTAATAACACTCAGAGTTTTCTGGGGGAGATCAACCTCTTTTTCTCTTCTTAAGAGGTCAAACAGCCATGTAAAAAAACACTGTTTCAGTAACGCCAGTGGTTGACGTAACAAAACCCTTTGTCAACCCCTGCTGTGCTTGTTAATGCACCTGCTCATTTAATGCATCTCAACAATATAAGTCATTTCACTTCAGCTTCTACCTGAAATAAATTTGACAGTCATTATAGGCAGTATTTTATGAGTCACATATGCCCATGTGGGAAGATGAACTGTAAACTGCAATCAGTAAATGCTCTTAATTGACAGTAAAAGTGGAGCTCTGCCGCAGGAGCGGCATCAAAAACCTCCGACATCAAACATTGAACAGTTATATAACCTTCCAATTATTTTATGTAACTGTCGTGGTTCAGGCTCCTCCTCTTTGCTCTGATTCCCTGGTTTTCTGTGGACACTGAGCACCGTCACCACATCATACACAAGGTTGACTGTGCACAAACTCACAACCACATTGTCTCTTAACCCATTGACGCCTAAAACTTCCTGTAAAACCTCTGGGCGATTTTAAAATAAGCCCCTAAAACCTGAAGTTTTTCTGGAAATTCAACACAAGTGTCAACGCTTCTACTAAATAATAGATTTTTCAGCCTCTGTAGCAGATAGAAATGAAATTCAATAAGTATTTGAGAGCTTATACAAATACTACAAAACGACGTATCCGCTTTCCAGGCTTCAATGGGTTAAAGTGAAATTTTGAGTGAAATGTATTTTTTCCCATATTGCAGTGGCAACTTTTAGATGTGGTTAACGTGAACTGAAACAAAAGTACTTGGTTAGGTTAAGCAATAGATCATGGTTTGGGTTAAAATAGGTCCCTTTGTTACAAAACATACGTCAATTATGCCGTCTGTAATTTTGGTATTGACCCAAGGAAGCAAATGTTGTTAGGTAACAACCTTCAGGGATCCAAAAAGACAAAAAATACATTGTAATCTTGTAATCATTATTTCATCTCAAGGGTCTACTCAGATGAAACTTAATTTTCAAGGAAACAGCTGCTAGGTTAAAGTGTTCCGGCTGAGGAAAGTAGCTGAAAAGAAAAGACAAATCATATTATCTTGATATAAGTAGTTTAGAGTGTGCTTTTGTGTTACACCATATGGACCCCAAGCTCTTTCAGGAGCTTGTTTGCTCTTTTTACATTTTACTCAGTGTGGCCTTGTATATTACTGCAATACTGTATATAAGTCCTGCTTTCTATGGAATCATCACAATCACTGCTCAAGATGGGAACAACTAAAACAGGTATTTTGTGCAGAAGAACACAGCTGTAATGACATACGTCATAAAACAAAGAAGAAAACGCAAGATGAATTTCTCTAATAACCTTTATGGAAGATTATTTAGAGTCCAATTGAATTAATTTAATTATAGGAGCCACATGTGGCTAATTCAACAACAGTTTGTTTTCCTCAAAACAATGTTTACAAACTAGTGGTCGTTTTTATACTGATTTATGACATCAGTCTTAACCGATCCCCGATATGTGCTGCCGATTTTTTGGGGCCGTTTCTTGAAGCCGATATTGCCTTTTCTCCCTCCATTTACATGATAAAATGACACAATGACATCAAATGTTACACAAGTCTCAATTTAAACAAAAATAAACATTTATTAACAAAACAAACAAAACAGTTGGATAGCAAACAATGTGTATGTTGTTCTAGGCCTCGAGGTGGTGCCGCCTCAGATTAGTCCACATATTTGTGGATATATATATATCCACAAATATGTGTGTATATATGTATATATATATACATATATATGTGTTTTTCTCCAGCGAATGGCAGATGTTGCACCAAGCCTTGCCTGTCCCAAGAAAACTTGGGACAGAAGGATGCAATAATTTCCCTTGTGACATCCTGTATATTCAATAAAGAAAACTGCACACAGACAATACATTTATGTTCAAACTAATAACATTTTTCAGGGATCCTACCCCCTTTCGAGCTTGCAGAAAGTGTCTGTTTTTTTTCAATTTTTTTGCTTTTTTGTTTTGTTTTTTATTTTTTCATCTATTAATATTTACACTTGTTTTTTTTTATTGCTTGCATGCTCGAAATAAAGACAATCAATCAATCAATCAATCAATCAATCATTGTACAGTTAAATAATCAGCAACTGCCATACTGTACTTATATTAATCTTTATTTGAAATATACCTATAAATAGAGAGAAAGCTGCTAGCACCACTATCAGAGAAAAGGCAGGTGTGCTGGGTCAAATACAGTCGTCCTATTGGCAGAGCTGGCTGATCACATTACTATCCATTATCTCGCTGCATTACACAGTCAAACAAAGCCTCGGCTCATGTGCCGCAGAACCCAAACACAAAAAGCCACCAACTGCGCCTTCTTGATGAGGATCATGACACTCAAGAGTTTTCACACTTCCGCCTTGGAGACGGAGTGCTATGTGTGTGTTGGAGTGTGTGTGTGTGTGTGTGTGTGTGTGTTTGCAGTCTGCAGCTGGCAGCCCACTAACATTATAGGACCTACACTGGGAAATCAGGCGAGAGGTCAGCAGAGTTGAACTCACTGACTGGTGAAGAGGAACATGTCACTGCTGATTCAACAGTGTCAGCTCTGTGTACAAACAGTGGAGCTCTCTCTATTGAACCCCAATGGTTCAGTGTGTTAAACACATAAAAAAAAAAGATTTGAAAAAATAATCGTGGATTTATTGAGTAAAATATATTCGCTGTATGTATATATTTATTTACTTATTTTTTCATTTATTTATTTTGTGGTTATATAGCCCCCCCCCCCCACCCCCACCCCCCCCCCCCTCTTTTTTTTCTCTCTCTCTCTTTCTTTCCCCAGTTATTTATTTATCAATTTTAATTTTTTTTTAATCATAATTATTGCTATCATTATTGTTATTATTTTTCTTGTATGTGCCTTCTTGTTCTATGTTGTTCACCGTTTGTAAATTAACAAAATGTGCAATAAAAATATGGGTAACACTTTACAATAACCATCATTTATAGATGTAAATAGACCATTTATAAATGATAAACAGATAGTTTATTAATGTTTAATCATCATTTATAAACCGTATATAGGCCATTTAGAATGGTGAATAGAAAATGTAATAATGTTGAACTATATTTTATAAATGCCAAATAGATTACTTTACCATAAACAAACATAATTGTTAGTTTATTAATAGCTTTACAGTCATTATAACATTTTTAACACCATATTAAGTATGTAAATGATTTCAAAATGATTCGTATACCTTTAAGAAATTGCTTGAAAACATTTAAAGATTAAATATGTATAGAATTTTGTAAATGGTTAATAATAATTGGTTTATAAACCATCTATAAACATCACTTAGATGGTTATTGTAAAGTGTTACCAAAATATGTTTTAAAAAAAAAAATATATATATAAGCTATATGAACTAACAATTTGTCAAATAACAGTGACAAAAGTGCTATTTCAAGATGAAACAATACCACTGATGTAAGTTTTAACCAAGGTTGCTGTCTGCCTGAGGCTTCTAACCTTGAAAAATATCTTCAGATGCTTCAAAACAATAGATGAGAGAGCATGTTTATCTTGCACAGGGCAGAATGTGCTTAGAGATGAAGAATAGTCTACGGAATAATTCTCTGTATAGTCCCCATGTGATTTATTACTCACATTCCCTAAGGTAGCATGTTGCATAAATTGTCGATGACTAAATATTTTGGATTACAAAAGTGCCATCTCTTGTCTTTGTGTTATTTTTCCATTCTACAATAAGTGCATCTATTCTCAACCGTCTCCTTGGACTGTCAAGCTGTCTGCGATATTATTCCATGTGACAAAATTAGATTTGTCCAACAAAATGTTTGTATTGATAGAATGACATTTATTGGTCTGCAACATGATGTACCAAAACCAAACTGGTCTCACAGAAATCTGTGAAATAGCCACGGATTTCGCTTAACTCAAAATCCGTGGAATAGCCACGGAATCGCTCAAATTTCCGTGAAACTGACACGGATTTGGCTACAATGCAAGTTAATGACAGTCATATCCCGTGGCTATTGGTTTGTTCCAAGTCACGTGACTTTCAAGGTCCCGGCGGTCAGAACAAAAAACATGGCGGACAGTTCTCTCATTTTTTGTGAAAAATCAATATTTTGACTTAGTTTCTGCATAAAAATGGATTTTGATCACATTTCTAGCGAGAAATATATGTTTTATTTTCTAAATATTCACTCAGTGAATGTACATAATCACTTTGTATGTTGGAATAGCCACGGGATATGACTGGCATTAACTTGCATTGTAGCGAAATCCGTGTCAGTTTCACGGAAATTTGAGCGAATCCGTGACTATTCCACGGATTTTGAGTTAAGCGAAATCCGTGGCTATTTCACGGATTTCTGTGAGATCATGTTGACCAAAACCTGCACCAGCACCTCTGCCTGTTAGCAGGACTGTAGTCCACCAAAGAGAATCTTGGTCAACTGAAATTATACCTACTAGTGCAGTGCCCATAGGAAGTATGTATTCATACATTACATGCCACACTACAACGTCTGCAACTCCATAAAACACCTACTTATCATAAGGTTCGACACCATCCAGAACATACACATTGAACATTGATATTCGCTGGAAACTATTCAAATATTACTGGAAAATCGAACCTTGTAGCCACTTTACAACTCTGAAAGATACACTGTAAACAATTGTCTTGTAAATTAACAGTAAAATACTGGCAGCAGGGTTGCCAGCATTCTACTGTTAATTCTACAGTTCCTCTACTGTTATTTACTTTACAGTATGTTACTGAGATAAAACCACATACTGAATTACAGTAAAATCCTGCATTTCATTGATTTTTACAGTAGACTAAAACACAGTTTAATGCTGAAGCTAGTTGCAATATTGTTGCAGTATACAATGCAGTCATTTTTGAAAATAGATCATATTCATCATATTACTGTCTGAAAGCCAATTATCATTAATTAAGCGCTGTCTTCACTGTAACCTCAGTAATTTTAATATATCATATACTGAATGAGTTAGTTAAGTAAAATACAGCCATTAAAAATGTGGACAAGAAGAGAATTAGAAAATATCACATATATATATATATATCATGTATTTGATGGCAAACGGCAAGCCTCCTACAAATATTGCCCAGAATGCATTGTTTTCTACAGTATAATACAATTTTAATGAAAAACAGTATGTTACTGTCACAATTTGGCTGTTTTCTTACAGCAATTTGTTACAGTGTAGGTAGGCTAAATAGATGTAGAGATGAGATGAGTCAGGGTGGAAATCCAGAGTGAATTGGAGCCTGCGGCTTAATTTGACTCAACACTGGAAACCTCACCCGGCCCTGACACGGAGAGGATTGACAGATTGATAGCTCTTTCTCGATCCTGTGGGTGGTGGTGGTGGTGCATGGCCGTTCTTAGTTGGTGTCCGATGCGAAACAGTGCAATGATGCAACACGTCCTATGTAAATAATGATATTTTGAAAAATGAATTAAGAAAATCTTAAAAATAAAGGATGCACACCTTCGTGCCATGCGCAAGCCACATACAAAATCCACATACAGTGAGATATGCCATAGACACACACACACACACACACACACACACGCTTCTTGCTTTTATAGGTAAATTCTTTAACCAATTGATTGGTTGAACAAATCTGCACGTTATCACAAGATTAGCTAAATAAGCCACTGAGCACACTACCTGGCAGTCCACAAAAATTGTTTTGGTAACACTTTACAATAACCAACTAAATAACGTTTATAGATGGTTTATAAACCAATTATTAACCATTTACAAAGTGCTTTACATATTTAATCGTTAAATGTTTTCAACCAATTTATTAAAGGTATATGAATCATTTCAAAATCATTAACATACTTACATACTTACATACCATATTAACATACTTAATATGGAGTAGTAATATTAAAATGGTTGCAACTAAAACTATTTATAAAGAATTAATTATAATTTACTTGTTTGTTAATGGTAAAGTAACTATAAACGTACATTAATAGACATGTTTATTTATTACATGTATGTTTATTGTTAAATATACATCTATTTGCCATTTATACATGATTAAGTGAGTTAAACATTAATAAATTATGTGTTTACCGTTTATAAATGATGTTACCATTGTTTTTCATGAAGCCAGCATGTTTAAATCTTTTTACATGGGAGCCCTGTTATGTGTGTTTGCCCTGAGCGTCTATTCACCACTGCACATTTGGTGTTTATTTCTGGTTGTTGAGAGATGCAAAATATACAATTTGGGGGAGAAATGCATCTGTGGCTGCTGATCACTGTCATCCAGCTGTTCCATCACAGTGAAAGACAAAGACCAACCGTCATATGCAACAACGGAGAAGACATTTGCCACAAAGACTGCCTGCAGGTTCGTCTTTCTCTCAGCCTACACACAAATTACAAAAAATTGAAATAAAAGTGTACAGTAAGGAAAACAGAAGGCAATCATTTGCTGATCTTTGTGACATATATTATATTAAATTGAACTGCCCAAAGACAATATATGTGTTCAAACCGAATAAACTTTTGTTTCAGTAAGTATACATTCTGAGTTCTGAATTTGATGCATTCTGTTGTATTTACATTTAACAGAGCATCCCAACTTCATCTGGGTTGTATTCTGTGGTTGTTCTGCATCATAGAAACAAGCTGACCTGGGTGTTTTCAGAAGAGTGCTTGGTGTTTTAAACTCCTTATAGGGTCTTGTAAAAATAAAACCAATGATGAGAATTTGATCAAACAAGAGCATATTGACCAAAGTAAACAAAGAAATGTTGTGCCGTGTAAAAGAAAACAAAAATTAATCAAACAGAGGAAAAACATTCAGCCATCCATTTTCGTTCACTGATAACAGGCCGGGTCGCAGGGGCAGCAGGATAAACAAAGTATTCCAGATTCATTAAAACAGAATGCCTGAAATTCATAATTCACAGTGTATATTTACACAAACAAAAGTTTATCAGTTTGAATATAAAATTTACAAGATTTACGAGAAAAAAGTGGGGAAAAAGCAACTTTTTTCTCCCAGATTCACCACTTTAAATCTCATAAATCTACGCATTTTTTTCTCGTAGATTTGCCACTTTAATCTTGTAAACTTTTTTCTCAAAATATTATTAATAGTATTATAAATAGTATTCCAATGCATGCCCTATTAAGGGTTAAAGTGGTGAATCTGGGAGAAAAAAGTTGTTTTTTCACTTTTTCTCGTAAATGTGCGACTTTTTTCGTGCAGATTTGCCACTTTAAATCTCTTAAATCTGCAACTTTTTTTCTTGTAGATTTGCCACTTTAATCTAGTAAATTTGCAACTTTTTTCTCTAAATATTACCTGAAGTTAGCAAATATAGTTCTTTACCTGATAAAGGGTTAACTGCAACTTGTTGTGCAGTGTCTTCGTACAGTTCAGTACAACATGTTTGGGATCCAGGTTGTAAACACAGATCGGTAGAAAAGATCATCCAGGTCATAATCTGACTGCACAATAAAAGGTTCATTTAGGACCACCTGTGGCCTGGATCTGATCTGTGCTGTTCAGACCGTCAAAACAAAAGTCGGATCTGAGTCACATATCAGCAAAACATCAGAATTAGGTCACATTTGCCTGCAGCCTGAACGTAGCCGTAGATGCTGACTTTGAAAGAGTTGTCCTTGGCCTCATAACACATAAAGGCAGCTTTTATCATTGCGATTCTTTGCAGCCATCTGATCCATACTGTCGTCTTCTTAACAAAGACTGACATCTATACAGTACCACAGAGGTGAGCTTCCCATTATGACTGATGAATAAAGCACTGGCACACTTTTCAGATCTTCTCTTATCCAGACGACTGATGGCTGAATCTTAGAAAGCCTTTGTTAACGCGGCTGACAGCTTGATTCGTGACAAGAATAACAAGAGCATTAAACCAGCCCAACAGGGATGATTTCTCATTAGAGATCATAATTGATGCATGGCTCTGACCTCACATACCTACACCTATACAACACAGTGAGATCTGAGTATATGATGAAATGATTCTTGACCTTAAAGAAGAATTATTAACTACTACTCATGAATGGCAGGTGTACAATATGTATGAGAAGAAGGAAAAAAAAGGATTCACTACAGATCAAAAGATGTTTTGACTGATACAGTGAATACATTCTAATGTAAATAAGAAAAATAGATCATTTTTTTCTTATTGTTAAAAATGTCAATAAGAGAAAACTCCATTATCAAGCTTTTCTGCATGAATAAGTTAGTATTTCATGCATATTGGCAGTGTTTTTTCCTTGTTATTGTTTTAGATAAGGAAGCTCAGAGGAAGTCAGGTGCAGAGGTGTTATTTCCTTGTAAAAGCTTTTCTCTCAGTGAGGTAAAACTGCTTATTCACACCAGAATAACTATAATCACAAATAACACCTTTGTTACAGAATACACAATCATGGCAGAAAAACCACCCCATATCTTGTTTCAACAGCAACCTTAAGACCTATATGTATGTGTATTGCTAGGTGGTGCCCTTTATAGTCCAGATGGATTTCAGAAAAAAGGCCTCCTATAAGAAGTGAGGAGCATTTATGGGTACAAGTCAGGAACCGGCCTACCTTACATATCTCAAGGGTGCTGGGTCCAAAAAAAAATGGTTCCCAAACGAAATTTTGAGTTTTTGACCCTCTAATTTGTATATCAAATGGCCAATTGCCCATCTTGCACAGTCATTGGACCATTTCCCCTTAGTTTTTTTGTAAGTAGGCAATCAAGATGAGGAAATTAAGTTTCTGAATCTATAGTCTAGGGTCAGAGCAAGGATATAGTGGAGGCTCAGTGCCTTTTTTATTTATATATATGTATGCAAAATACCAACTGGAACATTTAAAAGTGATATTGATTGAATATTTATGTCGGCCTTAAAAAAACACACACAAATAATGCTTAATTTCACCTTAAAAGTTGGTATTTTGCATATATATAAATATTGTACCTTGTACATTTATGTACCCATAAATGCTCCTCACTTTCACTTTTTGGATAATTCCGTCTAGACTATTAGTGTCAGTTGTTATTGTGATGGAAGATAAGTCCGAAATGAGGTTACAGAGTCTAAAAGCCAAGACAAAAGGGAGATCACCGAGTATAAAGAATGACAAAATCCACAAACACACATAAGGCTTTCACCCTGTTGATTAGTGTAACAATTCTTATTTTAATTTAGGTATGTAATTTAACTTGCGTACATAGCTGTGACACGTTCTATGTCCTGTTTTACGTCATCAACATAACTATCTTATTGAGAACCTGGTCTCACAGGAATCTGTGAAATAGCCACGGATTCGCTTAACTCAAAATCCGTGGAATAGCCACGGGATCACTCAAATTTCCGTGAAACTGACACGGATTTCGCTACAATGCAAGTTAATATTTGTTCCTATTGGTTTGTTCCAAGTCACGTGACTGTTAAGGTCCCGGCGGTCAGAACAAAAAACATGGCGGACAGTTCTCTCATTTTTAGTGAAAAAATCAATATTTTGACGTAGTTTCTGCATAAAAATGGATTTTGATCACATTTCTAGCGAGAAATATATGTTTTATTTTCTAAATATTCACTCAGTGAATGTACATAATCACTTTGTATGTTGGAATAGCCACGGGATATGACTGTCATTAACTTGCATTGTAGCGAAATCCGTGTCAGTTTCACGGAAATTTGAGTGATTCCGTGGCTATTCCACAGATTTTGAGTTAAGCAAATCCGTGGCTATTTCACGGATTCCTGTGAGACCAGGTTGTTTATTGACCATAACTGACTCATGTCTGGCAGTAGTTGTTTTACACCAAACTATCCCATCCTAAAGCTAACCAAACTGGGACTGTTACGCAATGTCAACCATCCATCCATTATCTTAAGCCGCTTATCTGAACTGGCTGGAGCTGATCCCAGTTGACATTGGGCAAGAGATTGGGAACACCCTGGACAGGCTGTCAGACTGTCACAGGGCTGTCGCAGGGCGGGATTATAGTGACCAATGAGATCAACTAAAACGTGTATCATTTATTTTAATGTATTTGTTTAACACTTTATCAGGTGAAGAACTATATTTGCTAACTTCAGGTAATATTTTGAGAAAAAAGTTGCAAATTTACTAGATTAAAGTGGCAAATCTACAAGAAAAAAGTTGCAGATTTATGAGATTTAAAGTGGCAAATCTGTGCGCAAAAAAGTTGCAGATTTACGAGAAAAAAGTGGGGAAAAAGCAACTTTTTTCTGCCAGATTCACCACTTTAAATCTCATAAATCTATGCATTTTTTTGCCACTTTAATCTTGTAAACTTTTTTCTCAAATTATTATTAATAGTATTATAAATAGTATTTCAATGCATGCCCTATTAAGGGTTAAAGTGGTGAAGCCTGTGGAAAAGCAAACAGGTTCTGAGATGGTTCACAAGTTGCGAACCAGCTCCAGCACCAGCCCAGTAAAAGAATTTGGTTCGGTTGAAAAGGGGTAATAGAGACAGAAAACCATTCATGCTCTCATTCACACCTATGGGCAATTTAGAATCACCAATTAAACCTTAACCCATTGACGCCTAAAACGCCTGTAACACCTCTGGGCGATTTTAAAATAAGCCCCTAAAACCTGAAGTTTTTCTGGAAATTCAACAGAAGTGTCAACGCTTCTACTAAATAATAGATTTTTCAGCCTCTGTAGCAGATAGAAATGAAATTCAAAAAGTATTTGAGAGCTTATACAAATACTACAAAACGACATATCCGCTATCCAGGCTTCAATGGGTTAAAGGTGCATGTTTTTGGACAGTGGGAGTCGGACAGCGACCCTCTTGCTGTGCACATGACTCCGTAAAACACATATTAAGCTTTTAGTATTCAGGCATTAAAATAGGAGTTTAACGAAAACATTTTCAGCAAATAAACACTATACCATACTTGACTCTCTGCCTCTCTCTCTCTTTTCATGTGGATGTGAAACATTTGTGCGAGCCTGATAAGCAGACAACACAAACAGGCAGGGGTAGGTCATCTATATGCCACAGCAGCAGACGTTTATCTCCCCCACCTTCAGCTTTCCTCCTAACAGCCTATTTTATGCTAATTCTGTGCTGATTTCATTTGCATGCGCTGATCACGCTGTTTCATGCGTGTCCACCGACAGAGATGAAACTCAAAAGAAAGGTTAAAGACGCTGATTCGACAGTCCTCGTTTCATTTTAAAATCCATGCAAGACTAAATGTTAATTTGACTAGCTTCTGGACCTCTGGACATAATTTAATTTCAGTCTGGTGTACAGTGAAAATTAGGTTTCTTATTCTATTAAACTTTATCACAATAATTAAATTTGACATTATTGTTTGACTGGTGGAGCTTAATCATGAGGCAGAGAAAAAGCTACTTGGTATGCCAAGCAGCTTAGAGTTTCCTTATCATACAGAAATGCGTCTGAATAAATCAACATTTAAAATAGTATTATAAAAAAAAAAAAGAATATTATGTAAGTTCATTATGTGCTTTTGTAGAAGTTTGTGGTAAAGGCCATTGGAGGAGAAAAAGGTCAGTTGACTAAATCCTGCCCAAACCAGTAATGATGTAGCAGGTTTTTTTTCCGTTCATGGGGCTTTGGTAAGAGAAATACTCTTTATATGTACACTACCGGTCAAAAGTTTTAGAACACCCCAATTTTTCCAGTTTTTTATTGAAATTCAAGCAGTTCAAGTCAAATGAACAGCTAGAAAGGGTACAAAGGTAAGTGGTGAACTGCCAGAGGTAAATAAAAAAAGGTAAGCTGAACCAAAACTGGAAAATAATGTACATTTCAGAATTATACAAGTAGGCCTTTTTCAGGGAACAAGAAATGGGCTAACAACTTAACTCTATGGAGTCTTGGGCTATTTTGTCCATTTTTGAATTCTTTTCATGTCTTTGTAAGTAATTTTGTGTCTTTTTTAGTCATTTTGTGTCTTTTGGTGTCTTTTTTTGTCATTTTGTGTCTTTTTTAGTCCTTTAGTCCAACATAAAATGTGATTCTGAATCTTTTTTTTCCTTTCAAAACACTATCATACTCAATAAAGAATTTTAAATGTTGCAAATGTGCATTAATTTCAGAGTACACTGAGACATTAAACTGCATCATTTTCAACTAAATTCTGGAAAAGTTGGTGTGTTCTAAAACTTTTGACCAGTAGTGTATATGAAGATTTTAGTTGAGGATGGATTTTTATTACCTTGCACAACAGCTGGGTTTCTGCAAGATTGAGAGATAACACGTGTGTGGCTTCACAAGAGCCAACAAATATCCATCTTGTCAGGCTTCAAGTGATGCATTTGAGGCCTCAGAGCAATCAGGGTGCTGTGAGAAACTTCTGGCAGCTCCGGTTACAACTTGTTTTATCACATCCTATTCTGTGGAACAAGGAAGTTACACCTCCTCCACTAACTTCACCTGACACAACCCCACACCAGTCTGAAGTGAGCACACAAAGAAGCAAGGCTAGTAGTAAGCAAACAGTCAAAAAGTGCAAAAGGTTTCTGTGCAAACTTCTGTGTTGTGTAACGGTCTAAAATGTAAAAATAGGTCAAGTAGTAACAACAATAAGTATCACCAGAAACTCTCTAGAGTGTACCCAGGAGAATAAAGTCGATACAATATATGAATATAATTACACATTTTCACATTGGAGTCAGATAGGAAGTACTGAAAACAACTACAATTTTGAAAATTGCAGCTATTTGCTGCCCTTCAACAACACCACTCTCGGGTTGGGGGTTAGGGTTAGGGGCTAAAAATCAATTATATTCTTTGAAAAAGATAATGATGCTCAAGGTGTCTGCAGGGTGCAGAGAGGTCACCCTTGTCTTGTTTTATAACTCCTTCATATATAACAGCTTTCACCAAGGAAACTAAAACCCCTGCGCTGTATCACAGAGCCTGCAGCTAGAAAGCAGCAAACTGTTCAAATTAAAAAGATGTTTGCTGCTGACTGCTCCCTGATGCTTTGGACAACAATTGAAAGCAGGCTTGGGGACTGTTAACCTCTGAGTAATGAGCACAGTGAGGCACATAACGTCTGCAATGGTATTTGAGGATATGGGAAGCTCTCAAGTGCAAAGCCCTGCTCGGTGCATCAGTGACGTGCTAAAGACAATGTAATTTTAAGTATCTAAGATGTAGATCAAAGGAGACTATCCTTCATCAAAAAACGACCCCATAGATCAGAGGTGTCAAACTCTGGCCCGTGGGCCAAATTTGGCGAGGAACGAGGAAATACCAAATGACAACCAGAGCTGGCCCGCTGGTATTATACAGCGCAAATAATACTACAAATCCCAGAATGCTCTGCTGGTGTTTTGGCTTGAACACAGTAGATCAGTGTGTAGCAAACTGAGCAACAATTAAAGTTGTCTTTATGCACTTTTTCTTGCTAGTCCAAGGCATGGGCTTGAATGGTTGCACATTCATTGAAGGATATTATTATTAGTCATTTGGTTTATTATTGTTATTTTATTCTTACATTTATTTTTAGCCTGTGGAAAAAGATTACTGTTAAATTTAAATTTAAAGAAGGCCGCATATAAAATAAAGGGACATACAATTTTTATTTAAATTTTATTTAAGAAATGAATGCCATTGATTTGATATTCGATTTTGCATGTTTGCAATATTAAGTTAGATCAAGCTTTGCTTGTTCCATTTCGTTTGAACTTGTTTAGGTCAATTTTTCAATAAATATCAATGTTGGCCCGCGACTTTGTCCAAGTTTTAAATTTTGGCCCACTGTGTATTTGAGTTTGACACCCCTGCCATAGATGGTTTGTAAAGCAGCTTAAAAATAGAAGATAAAGAATCGTTAGCACAGCCCTCTATTGGCCATAGTAATTATGAAGGACGCCAAGGAAGTGCTATTATAGAGTGTCAACCAGGCGGCAACCTCCGGGTCTGAGCAGGGAGGCAAACCAGAAAGTATCTTAAGCTGCATTCTACCGAAAATTCCAACAGGGGGCGTTGACGGCGGCTGCAAAAGCATTTTGGTCCATTCATTTCACTACAAAACAAGAAAACTTTGCACTTGATATATAACCTCAGAATTTTTTTTAGGACAACACTTTGGTCTCAATTGCTAATAAAAAATATTCTTCAAGACAATTTGATGTTAATAGTGTAAATAATCGCCCAATTTAGAAGAAAATAGAAGATAAATTGACAGCTCACTAACAGGACGAGCCGTCATCACAAGAGAAGAAAAGAAAAGCGTTTTCACAGCATTGTGTCAAATTTGTTTTGTTTAAGGAGGGTTACCGGTTTCGTCTCTCAACTTTGACCCTTTCACACAGTTTTTTCACTTAATTACAGTTTATTTGAAAATTGTGTTTATTAAAAATGTCTTGTTGCAGTCAGGTTGCCGGTGTAAGGGCGTGCAGTGTAGTTTCGTCAGTCGGTCAGATCCCTCTCGCTCCTCCACAGTCCAAATGTGGCGGGCTCCTCATTTCTGAAAACAAGATGGCGGCATATGCATGAAAGATGGTGACGAGTGTAACGCTGAACTTAATGCTTCAAACGGGCAGTAGGCTACAAAAACCAACGGGTGACATCATAGACTGGTCACTACGTCCATTATTGATGTACAGTCTATGATCTGAGGTCAGGAACCATAGACTGTGTATAAAGATGGACCCCTTGTGGCTGGCTGCAGAATAGGTCATAAACCCCACCTCCGCCTCCATTTATCCAATAGAAAATGGAAAGAAAAATGAAATATTTTGGTAGTTCTTATGGCCTGTCGACTGTTAATTTTTCTGAAAAGTTTGGTTTTAATCATTTTCATTTAATTTTTTGATGCTATAAACTGTGGTGTAACATCATGATTGACAGGTCGGGCGGGAACTACAGTAGCTCACAACCGTACAGACTGTGGCTCCAAAAGACATCACCAGCGCAAGATCGCAGCGGACAGAACTGGGATATTTTTGCATCAATTTTGTACAGTGGTAGGAAGTGGAGATGTGTCATCCATTCTTTATACTGTATACCAGGGGTGTCAAACTCAAATACACAATGGGCCAAAATTTAAAACTTGAATAAAATCGCAGACCAACATTGAACAAATAAACCTTTTAATATATACCAAACATGTTTTGCTTTAACATTAAATATGGAACAGGCAACGCTTATAAACATACAATATATAACTAAATATTGCAGACATGCAAAATCAAATTTCAAATAAAAAACACATCAATGTCATTAATTTATTAAAGAAAAAAATTAAAATCGTATGCCTCTTTTCTATTTGCATCCTTCTGATTTAAATATCAAAATAAACTTTTTCAACAGGTTAATAAATTCTGCCTTTCTTTTCGCCATTTTTGGGAAGGGGTAGCTCGGAGACAGCTCTAGCTTGAGGTTGCTATGACGACTGTCACAGAGGAGCGTTTCTGGGTCCTGTCCTGATTGACGCGACATTGTGGGATTTGTAGTATTAGCTGTAAATGCGCTGTATAATACCGGCGGGTCAGCTTTTATAGTACAATAATAAGATAATAATTTGGTATTGCCTCGCGGGCCAAATAAAATTACACTGCGGGCCAAATTTGGCCCGCGGGCCAGAGTTTGACACCCCTGCTGTATACAGTCAATGAAAAAGAAAAAACAACCTTCGTGGTTGTACAGTTTGGAGGACTTGTTGTATCAAAGACTTGACATTCAGCTCTAAATAAAGCTTTATATTAGAGCAAATGACTACATCCCAGGTACAGTGATTGGAAAGTACAAGCAGAGAATACAGGTGTAAAAGGATCCTGCACATCATACCTACCTGACATTTCACTCAACCCCAAAATAAATACCTGCTGCTTTTCGACACCTCTTACCCAGATGTCCTCCCTCCTTCAAGGTTGCATAACAAAGTTCTCGAACACCCAGTCCAAAATGTTTTTTTCGGCTCACCGTGGCATGTTATGATTAAATATGCGCTTCTCTAATGGCCGGCCAGCGCTGCAGTAAAAGACTCCATTTCATCATCATTAAACTCGACACAGAACATAATTTGTTGACCCAGAAGAGGGAAGAAGCAGAGACTGGGCTCTATTGATCGCCACTGATTGCTTCAATTCTCAGAGCATGAACAAATTACACGATAGAAAATAAATAATAACTATACCGAAGATACATTTAGAGTAAACTCTACACACACAGGTGGAGCTTTTACCTCAAAACTAATGCTTCCTCAAACAGAGAGAACACCTCCTGCTGCAGCGAGGTGTATTGACAACAGTCACTAGTGACGAGCCGCTGTTGTTCATGCCCCCACCACCACACCTCTCATTATCCAGGACATGATGTTCCAGCAGCAAAGGACAATATCAGAGGACCTGCAGCCAAACTTAAGAGGGAGGAGATCTGAATACACACTCGTGAAAACGACCTGCATGTGCACTCTCAAAGTCACAAAGCCACTGAATAAAAGGGATGGATTAGGAGAAATTAGTCGGCTGGTGTAAGTGGGCTTTTGTGGTCCGTTCTTGTTGTTGACATACATATAGAGAGGTGTAATTGACAGGATGAGGTGTGCTCGGTGGGGCCGCAACTAATGATCATTTTCATTATCGAAATCTGACAATTATCTTGATTAATCATTTGGTCTAAATAAATTGGGAACAAGTTATGGGAATTATCGCAGAATTCCAAATGTGAGATGAGGAAGGAGCCATGCTCTGCAGCCCTGTAAGAGCCCACTGTCACATTGTCACCTTGTTTCCATGTAAATTAACTTGAAGATTATGTAATGAACATGATTTTGAAAAGAACAATTAATTGCAATGGTACAGTACTGCCCCCCCCCCCCCCCCCCCCCCCCCCCCCCCCCATTTATATTTGTAATTTGATTTTGTGTATGAGTGTATGTGTATGTATGCGTGTCTTGTGGTGTTTGTTGTGGTTTGTTATGTCTGATCTATTATACTGTGGTTGTTTGTGGTTGTATTGTGTCTGTCTTATGTTGTATAATAATAAAAATGTTAATAATAAAAATTAAAAAAAATTAAAAAAAAAATTTGGTCTATAAAACTAGCTAACTAAACTAACACTGAAAAGGGTGATGTCTTTATTTATTTATTATTATTATTTTATTTTTTTAGTTATCAGTTTAGTTTATCTCTGTTTTATTGTTGACACTAATATTGGTAACACTTTACTCTAAGGTGTCTACATAAGAGTGACATGAGCGTGACATGGGATGTGTCATGAACATTAATGACACTTTGAAGTAACATTAATGCTCATGATACCTGTCATGTCATGTTTCTGACAGGCTTGTGTCGCTCTTATGTAGACACCTTCAACCTCTTATAAGGTTCAATCAATTTTCCAAGAATATTCTTTTTTTTTTATTTTTTTTTTTATTATTTTTATTAATGAAGAAACAGAGAAAAGAACAGTGGATTACTTATTAGGAGCCACAATATGAAAACAAAACACTAAAACACAATTCTAGATAACAAAGACTCAGAAACATATTTGTGTACACACAAATAACAAACAAAGAATAATATAAAGGATAACCACAACAACAAAAATGAAAACAACGATACACCAGTACAAAGCCACACGGCAAAAACAGACAGACGATCAAAAAACAAACAAAAAAACAAAAAAAACAAAAAACCACAACAACAACATAGATTTAGCCCTTTTAGATTTAAAAGGGTGATGTCTTTAAATGTCTTGTTTTGTCATATCAAAAGCCAATATAATAAAAAAGGAGATAGAACAGTAAGAAATATCCACATTTAAGAGGCTGAAAACAACGTTTTTGCATGACAGATTATCAGAGTTGGCTATTATTTTCCGACTAATGGCCGTGGCTCTAGTGCTTGATTAAGAAAAAAATGAGAACAAGAAAAGCCATAAACAGAAAAGTTCCTGATTTATTATCACCAGTCTTCAGCATTTGCATACACCTGTTTGTTGACACTGACAAAAGCAGACATAGCGATATGAAGCCGTCTCCCTCCCATGACTTAAGGTCAAAATCCTGCTCCAACACAAACCCAATTTGTCTCCACGCTTGGCTAAAAACCTGCCAAAGTCGATCTCTGGTAGAACAGCGGTTGTTCGCTCAGGCCTTTCATTTAAAAAGTAATTGAAATGGCTGCAGTCTCCACAGGGAGGAAGCCTTCTAAAAAAATGTGCTGTCAGATTCTTTCCTCGCCCGGGCCATTATGTACGTGTCATGCCGCTTCTCCTTCGAGACGGATGATGGAGCGGTCTGCAGAATCAGACCTCTGTGTTACATCTGTGTCAGATGATGTAACTATAACTGTTAATCTCCGCAAAAATAATGAGACAGCCCTTCAAAGTAAAGCCAATTCAGCCAAAGTTGTTTTTGCTTCTTAAATGAACACTCCACCGTTTTTTCATATTAAAACATGTTATTCGGGTAAGTA
Source organism: Centropristis striata (assembly GCF_030273125.1). NCBI lineage: Eukaryota > Metazoa > Chordata > Actinopteri > Perciformes > Serranidae > Centropristis > Centropristis striata. The sequence goes on from NC_081529.1 coordinate 3,945,339, forward strand.
AGACGAGTTGATACAGACCTCTTGCGTCTCAATGCGTGCACTCAATCGCCCTGGCGCGCGGCGCCACTTGGCTAGCACTTAGCTTAGCCCAGTTCATTCATTAGGATCCAAACAGATGGACAGTTAGAAGCGACCAAACTCCTCCACGTTTTCCCTATTTAAATACAGCTACACACTGCACTTCGACTCGGTGCAGTAATATCATCACTCCTGAAAAATCTTCTCCCCTCAGGAGTGATGATATTACTGCGCCGAGTCGAAGTGCTCCCAAGTGCTATTCCGCCATACATTATAGTTCTCCTTTTTATCCGCTTAGAAAAGCGCCACGTTTTATTTTGTGTCGCCATACTTGGTCGTTTAACTACTCGTGTAGCTGTATTTAAATAGGGAAAACGTGGAGGAGTTTGGTCGCTTCTAACTGTCCATCTGTTTGGATCCTAATGAATGAACTGGGCTAAGCTAAGTGCTAGCCAAGTGGCGCCGCGCGCCAGGGTGATTGAGTGCACGCATTGAGACGCAAGAGGTCTGTATCAACTCGTCTTACTTGACCGAATAACATGTTTTAATATGAAAAAACGGTGGAGTGTTCCTTTAAATGTACGTGTTTGACGTGTAGTGGACTAATCAGCCAATAAAAATCTGTTATGTCAATAAATAAAAAATAAATAAGAACAAACTGTACACTCCTGTTCTGCCCTATACCAATTAATAGCCTAGTGAAGCAACAGACCTCGCCTATACTCCATTGGCAAACAAAATGTTCAGATGGTGTGTCGGTTCAGACTCTATCATACCCTCCACTGAAGTGCACAGTCCTTAAATTGCCCACTTAGCTCAGCTGTAAAGATCAAATGACTTGACAGCATGGTGTGTGGTTTCTGGGTCAGCTTCTATAACAGCTTAAAGAACATCTGTGTTTATTTATGCCATACAAGAAGCATGGGAGATTGGCACACCCTTATTAGCAAGTATTAGCTGTTTATTTTGCACTCTTAAGTATCTGCATGCTGTGTAGACTTCCAAATATAGACGGGTGGCCTTTTCACCTGAGTTCATATCTGTGGCACTAGAACAGCAAACAGGGATAAATGTTCTCTCCACACCTCGACACGCATAATTTGACAGGACTGTTTGACTGACGGGCCGGGCTCGCACCAACACACCCTGCAGAATACACACACACACACACATGAACAAACCACACTTAGATAAAAAATATAAATGCACAACTTTCTCATCCAGCTACTGCGTTTTATTATCAGCACTCAACTCAATTATTGTCTTATCAAACGCTGTTATATAACTTAAGTAAATGTCATCATGCACCTATTTCTAAGTGATTTTATAATGGCATTACATGCTGAACTAACCACAGCTTTTTTAGTCAGATGCTGGTGAGCACTGTGCAAAATTGATACCTGATCAACAGAGCAACAGGTCCTGAGAGAGTGTTCCCCTCCTCTGTGCCCGCATTAAAAACCTCGTGCTCTGTGATCAGCTTGTTCCAGCCATTACCACAGCCGGGCAGCATAACAGACTAACACCTCGGAGCCAGTGAGGCTGCTGAGAAGCTCAATACTGCAGCACAGCACAGCATGGAGCCTGCTGCTGGAAAAAAATAAAAAAGGGGTAAGACATGTTACAACAAGTTAATGAAAATCTTCAATATACACTACTGGTCATACGTTTTAGATCACACCAACTTTTCCAGAATTTAATTGAAAATGATGCACTCTGAAATTAATGCACATTTGCAACATTTAAAATTCTTTATTGAGCATGATAGTGTTTTGAAAGTAAAAAAAAAGATTCAAAATCACATTTTATGTTGGACTAAAGGACTAAAAAAAGACACAAAATGACCAAAAAAGACACCAAAAGACACAAAATGACTAAAAAAGACACAAAATGACCAAAAAAAGACACAAAATGACTTACAAAGACATGAAAAGAATTAAAAAATGGACAAAATAGCCCAAGACCTCATAGAGTTAAGTTGTTAACCCATTTCTTGTTCCCTGAAAAAGGCCTACCCGTACTTGTATAATTCTGAAATGTACATTATTTTTCAGTTTTGGTTAACCTTACCTTTTTTATTTACCTCTGGCAGTTCACCACTTACCTTTGTACCCTTTCAAGCTGTTCATTTGACTTGAACTGCTTGAATTTCAATAAAAAACTGGAAAAATTGGGGTGTTCTAAAACTTATGACCAGTAGTGTAGTTTGAGAAAAATGTACAGGAAATAGTCTTCAAGAACAGGTTTGGCCATGTTGTACTTAGACACAGCTTTGGTTGGACCTTCATACTAGCACCCCAGAAGAGGAAAATATCGAAAGAGATGCAACCGATGGCAGGTTTATAGCAACACCGGTGAGTGACACTAAATCAAACAGAATCTGTATGCACAAGATTTTGGTATGGAAAGCCTCCTGGATTATTCTGTGTGTTTGTAGTTGGGGAAGTATTGACTAGTAACATTTGAGCAGGCTTTAGTTTAATGCAGGAAGGCTGTGTGCAGAACAAATGAGGCAGAACGCATTGGCCAAAATACAATCTTGGAACCCGTCGGCCATTGTTTGGCAATGATTTAGCTTTTCAATTCATCGATTTTCTATTTTGGCAGTTCTTCCGTTTTTTGACACAGTACAAGCCGAGTAGAACAATCCCAAGTCTGGATTCTTCTGGGCCTAAAACACCAACAAAATAATAATCAGACTGTTAACAAAGAACACTGAATGGAGGAGGAAGTTTTGGCCCAAATATCCGTTATATAGATTTCCACTGGCTACAGTGGAACCCCAGAAATATTGGCCTTTGCCCGCACAGGCTAAATCATTGTTAGACTGACAGCAGATGGGTTCTGAGACTCGCCAAAGTAATTAGAATGCATCCTGAAGAGAAAATGAATGTTATGGCAGCCCATCCCATTGATCTGGAACAAAGTGGTAGACTGACCAACCAATGTGTCACTAAAAAGCACGACTGAAAATGTAAACAACAAATTAATACATAAACAATATGTTAATTTTGTCTGATAAAAGTGATTGGATGGATGGGATTCACAATAAACGTGGCTTCAAGATAAAAGTAACTTATGTGTCCATTAGGGCTTTTTTTTTGGACTTTACACATTTAGTTTTTCATTGAATTTAAAGTGCCACTAATCAGTATTTATTACACAAGTAGTGAGTGAATTGTGACAAATCCATAGATAGTTATCATCGGAATGTTTCCCTCCACAGCTTAGTTTGACCAGTTTTACCAGTCTGCAACTTTAATGTTTTGGTTGAGTCCAACAGCTCTCATCAGTTCATAGACCGATCCCAAGTGGCCAAAAAATGGATTTATTTTGTGCTCTCTAACAAGGTTATTATAGTTAACGAAAACTAACGAAATAACGAAAACTAGAATTGAAAAAACATTTTCGTTAACTGAAATAAAAATAAAAACTAGAGTTTTAAAAAAACGATAACTAACTGAAACTGTATTGTGTGGTTACAAAACTAACTAAAACTAACTAAAATTATAGTGGAAATGTCCTTAGTTTTCGTTTTTGTCAACTTTTTTCATTCATAATTCAGTGTTTCTATTTGAACATGCAACACATGGTGAATATGTTTACTGAGACTTGGATATCTACACTCAAACCAAAATTCAAAACAGTTAATAACCTTAGTGGGGCTGAGATGGATAAACCAAAGGAAATAAAGGCAAAATTTATTATGACCACTTTGAATCTCGCACCCAACATATAGCTCATTACAAAAAAACTAAAACTAACACTAAAACTAGAAAACTCACTCTAAAAACTAACTAAAACTAACTGAATTTGAAAACAAAAATTCAAAACGAAATTAAAACTAAAACTAATGAAAAATCCAAAACTATTATAACCTTGCTCTCTAAGCTGTTATCACTCTCTTACTCTATTGTCTTACATTTTTCTTGCAGAATGTCCTGACCTGTAAGGAAACTATACCAATATGACTGACCAGTTTGAGAAAAATGAAATATATAGGCTCCTCTGCTGGCCCAGTCTTCCTTTTGTGTTTAATGAAGTGAAAAACCTGAGTCTCCAATTGCTCGGGGGCCTTGGGCTTTAATTTCCGAGCAGTTTTGTCTCAAGGGCAGGAGGAGAACACAAAGGTCAGAAAAGCCAGAGTTAACATCCCAGAGTCCCTCGCTGGGAGTTTATGGATTGCAGCACGTAACAGTAACATCAGGAGATGTGCCTGAATTGTGATTCAAGCAGATATCTATAATCTATAATATAATAACGAACACAAGTACACAAGTAATGTAATCAGTTCAAATGTACATCTCGTCCTCACGAGGGGCTCACGTGTAGAAATCAATCTGCATTTCAACACTTTCAAGACCACTGCAATAAAACATGTCCATATATGAATATATATGAAGATGGCAACAGGAAATGTGATTTTAAATTACCTAATTAGCCAACGTACCTCATTACTGGCCATTACCTGAGTGAACAGTTGAATGACAGCACTAATAAGGAGCACATTTCTACTTATAAATCCCTTTCAGCTCGGGTAATGGCTTTGTGGTATCATAGCAACAAGTGTCAAAGTCTGGGTGCAGAGAGCATGTGAGAGATCTCAGTATGATAATGATAACTGTGATGTTATATTGTTTTGTGCTTTGCTCTGAATTAAATACAGATGACAGGGCTTCCCACACAGTTGACATTTGAATGCTGGCGGGACAATGAATGAAATGAAGACAATGACGCAATTCAGCCTTCAGAGATGTTACATAATTCTGACACAAAAAAAGAGTGCACTATACATTATAATAAACAGGTTGTAATTAGCCTCTGTAATGAATATGACAGCGTCAATAATGTAGAAAATAGTGACGCGATTTTAAGAGCATCTGTCCCTCCTCCTCCATACATGTGAGCAGAGCTGACTGAATGAAAAAAAAAACAAAAAAAAAAACAGTGCTCGAGAAATGTTCACTGAAACTCCATGTAAAAAAAAATGTTAATAAGAAGGCTTTTAATTTGCAGTTCCCCTCATGCAGTAGGTACCAATTCCTTAAAATGGAACTTTTATCTCTTTTTTATTAAAAAAAATAAAAATTGTTAAAGTAACTAAAAGTAGAATAGCTGGTTCAGATATGCAACATCATTAGATTTGGTCCATTAATTGTTTTATTTAGTTATGTTGTATTATGGGTGCAACAGTACACAAAAGAGACGGTTCTGTTTCATAAAAATGTTTGTTTCAGAATGGGTTTGGGTTGATTGCAGACTTGCTTGTTGCTTCTTTTTTAATTTTTTTTTTTTTTAAATTAAAGCCTTGTTACACCCTATAATGTAATAATTTCCTGATAATGTAATAACGCCTGAAAATGTAATAAAATTGCACTTGAAAATTTAATAAAACCCAATTATGTAATAACTTCAACAATAATGTAATAAAATATCCTGATTGATAAAATTCCAGCTCAGATAAGCTTCTGAGCAGCACTGGAGACTCCAGGTAACCTCTTCACAGATTTCTAACAAGTCACTACCTCATGAAAAAAAAAAAAAAAACCACTTTATTTATATAGCACAATTTTAGCAAACACAAGGTTTCCAAAGTGCTGCACAAACAATAAATACATAACACAATACAAAGAGATGTAGTAAACAATAGAACAGTAAGATGCAATAAGATAAAATAAATTAAAAATGGAATAAAAATAAATAAAATAAAATGTAAAATGTACAGGTGGGTTTTAAGAAGATATTTCAAATGAAACAGTGAGGAGGCCTGTCTGATGTGCAATTCATTCCAAAATAACACAAACCAACAAAACAACTTCCAGAAAATGTAATAAATTCCCAATAAGCTAATACGGTATTACATTATTGGTAAAGCTGTTATTACAATATCAGTCAGGATATTTTATTACATTATTGGTGAAGTTATTACATTATTGGGTTTTATTGCATTTTCCATTGAGTTAAATGCAAATTTTATTTCATTTTCAGGCGTTATTACATTATCAAATCAGTTAAATTCAAGGTACTTTATTTGTCCCCAAGGGGCAATTAAAAGGAGCATACACATTGTTCATTAGATTAATATAGCAAATAATTAATAATCAAGCAACAGATATGACAACAATGAGATAGACAACACGAACCAATAAAAGTACAACAAGTAGAATAAAGTGTGACGACGTTCACATAAAGGGATTTTCAGGAAATTATTACATAGTAGGGTGCTGCAAGCCTTCACTGTTGGAGCTTTCAAGTTTTGAAAATCAATATTAACGCAGCTGTTACAACATCTGAACTCTGGATTTAATTAACCGTTGCAACCATAGATCAATATCAAGTGTGAGATAAATGATTCATGCATGATTGATTTATGACAGTCAGAGCTGAACACAGACTCTCTGATCACTCGTGCAGCAGTCAGAAACCAACCAAAAGTCTCAGCTGGAAATGTTTACTGCATTGCACACAGAGAACTTCAAGTAAAACCACTTTTGTCACCGTTTTTTTCTTCTTGATTTGCATGAATGTCTGTGATTGGCTGCTGAAGGCTTAGGGGCGGGATATGCTGCCCTCCCCTGATTGGCTGGGAGCAGGAGTGGGCAGGTGCTGTGTGTGAACATAAATACAGCCTGAACAGGAGAATTCACATGCATCTGCTCCCAGCATCCTCTTCAGCAGAACTACATCCAGCTCCATCCCTGACACCCAAACAGTGTTCAGACAAGGATCAACAGTTAGAGGAGAAGTAAAGAAACAGTAACAGAACTTCATCATGTCTTTTGAAGTGAAGGAGAAAACTGAGGTGCGTCTGGTGTTTTTGGGAGCAGCTGGAGTGGGGAAAACAGCCCTCATCCAACGCTTCCTCAAAGACACTTTTGAGCCCAAGCACCGGCGCACAGTGGAGGAGCTCCACAGGAAGGAGTACGAGGTGGCGGGGGTCAAAGTCACCATCAACATCATGGACACCAGCGGCAGCTACTCCTTCCCCGCCATGCGTAAGCTGTCCATCCAAAGCAGCGACGCCTTCGCCCTGGTCTACGCCGTGGACGACCCCGAATCCCTGGAGGCGGTCAAGAGTCTGCGAGAGGAGATCCTGGAGGTCAAAGAGGACAAGTACACACCTATTGTCGTCATAGGCAACAAGATAGACCGCCACAATGAGCGGCAGGTGTCCAGCAAGGACGTGCTGTCCACGGTGGAGCTGGACTGGAACCACAGCTTCTTGGAGTCTTCGGCCAAAGACAATGTCAACGTGTTGGAAGCTTTCAGGGAGCTGCTGCAGCAGGCCAACCTGCCCAGTCGGTTCAGTCCGGCTCTGTGCCGGAGGAGGGAAACGTTCCCCAAAGAGAGCAACAAACGACCTCCGATGAACAAGGCCAACAGCTGCCTCATCTCATAATGATGTGGAGCCAAAGAGACTGAGAGGAAACTGCTCAGAAGAGACTGAAAGACAGGACTTTGTTGGTGTGGAGCTGCACAACAAGAGACAGTGTATAGGGACACTAATGAGAGTCTTTAATGATGCGTGCTCGTCAGGCGTGAAACATTCCATCTCACCCCGCAACCGCGCTGGAGCCACAGATACGCATCGGCAAGGACGGACGTGTAACCATGAAAACAGACACCAACCTTAAAGACATGAAAGAATGTGGCTAAGCAACTGTTTGAGAAAAAAAAAAGGAAAGTGCACAGGCACAGCTTACTGTGAATTTAAAAAAAGAAAAGATGGTGTAATAAATCGTGACAGTGTAGAAGCAGCATTATGTATCATAAGCTTAGTTTTCACTTAAATGTATAAATGTGATGTTTCTTTTTGAGGTTTTTTTTGTGTTACTGGTGTTTAAAAAAAAGTGCAATAACTGTGAAGTGATGGGTGTTTATGCAAAAGTGTGTTTACATGAGAGTTTTATGGCGTGAACAACAAGAGAACGGTTTCTATTTTTGATAGCAACACATCAGACATTAAGTTGTTAATTATTGTGCAGCCTATCGTGAATCTCGGACATTTTGAAATACATACTGTACTTACTGGTGTGTTTCTATTATTAAAAAAAGTTTTTTTTTTAAATGGGAGTTTGCATTTATTTTAAGGATTTCACTGGTTCTTTTTTACCATAACAGTACAAAGACCATGATGATGTTTGATGTTCTTTTTCAGTGCTTATTTCAAGATAAATAAAAGTGCTTTGCTATAACTCCAGTTACACTGATGTTCATTTTATCCATTCTACATGTTAATTCCCTTTTTCTTTGCAGGTTTTTTTTTTTTTTTACATGACAGAGCAGACCAAAGGAAGGCCTGTTTGTTTGGAAAGTCGTATGGACATTGTAGAAATATGTATGATAGAAAGTAATCACAGGCCAAAGTAAAATACAATGGAATAAAGCTGTCAAAAGTGTCGATACTTATAAACTCATGATATATTTAATGGTTTTGGAAGTACCAAAGCTATCTAAAAAGATTGATACAATTACATTTTTAAGACAAAGCTGCACAGATGAAACAACAGGGAAGAAAATCAACTGTTTGTACGTGTTCAGTGACTTTTTCTGTGTAGGTTGTTACTAAAATAAAGAATATATCCTATTTTGTGTGCCCATTTAGAACTTTTGTTTCTTTTTGCCTCAGGATTGAACAAGGAGTTGAGTATTGGTTTTCTATATATAGCCCAATAATCACTTATACATAAAGTAAAATAAAGCTTACATGCACTTACATTTTAAAATATTGTGTGAAAAAACAGCTCATATTAAAATTATTCAGTTTAGATCTACAAACTTAGTGTCAGTTACATAACTATAAGCCATTCTGTCCTAGCATACTGAGATATTTGTTACTTCAATGGCATATTAAATGACTCCATGTATTGTGGAGACTAAACTTCTGTTTCTGACAGTGCTGGGCCAGCCAGTAATGTATGATTTAAAGCGAATGAAAAACAAAAAACTGCATCTCTTGACCAGCCTATTTGCAAGAAAGTCTAGTATTCATACTGAGTGGATTATCCTGGTGAAATAAAGTAAATTATTGTTTTATTGCAGTGGTCTCCACAAATTCGGTCCTATAATCTCTCTGTTGTGGGCTGGAGTGCCCTCTGGTGGTCACTACTTAATATTATATACATGGGGTTGCAATAGTAGGTATACAAAAAGGAATATTTCAGTATTACCAGTATTGTAATAGTGATGCTAGGATGTGCAAATGCAAGGGGAATATATATATATTAATATATAATATGTCTGTGTGTGTGTGTGTGTGTGTGTATATATATATATAAAAATATATATTTATATATAAAATATATATATATAAAAAAATATATATATATTAAAAATATATATATAAAATATATATATATATATAAAAATATATATATATAAAAAAAATATATATATATAAAATATATATATATAATGTTTATTAGTGATTATTATGTTTGTATCGCCAATAATATACGTTTTGTGCACAATTTGTAAAATATATGTAATCATACAAACAAAATGCTACAATTAGATGAAGCTCTTTGTAGGTCGATATGAGGAAACACGTCTTTTCAAACAATATAGTCAGATTATAAGGGAACCATAAAACATGTAGATCCTTATTAACTGTCCCCTGCGACTGCCCCAACACATGATACAGTAAGCTAGGAGAATGAGCTGTTAGTACTCTCCACCTGCCATGAAACATCAGGGCTGCTAAATTAATCAATTCATTTGTCTTTGACATGTTCTCAAAGAGACCTTTATATCTGCTGTTAAAAAAAATATCCTGACTGTTTAAAGGCCACACAGGCTCCACAGAGCGAGAGAAAAAGGTATGCTTCCTCTTTCCAAAAATGTTAGAGACAAGGTGCATTGTTTCTGCAGAATGAGACAAGGAAGTGGCCTGTGATAATCAGGTCTCTGGTTCCTCTTCGTGTCCTGTTTAAACTCACTGCGGTCTTCAGCTGCTCCACAGCGGCACACACACTCGTCTTTTGGCACACAGGCGGACGCAGAGAGGCAGATCATCCTTTTCTTTTTCTGAAACTCAGGTGCGAACTAATCTTTCCATTCAGGTTGTAGATTAGACTAAAGCCTAAATTATTAGGATGGCAGCTTACATTTGGACCATAGTTGACAAGTGTTTCTGGTTTTGTCTCTGCTCCTGGACTTGGTCAAAGCTCCTCAGTGCTGTACAGATATACCTGAGAAGTTTTGAACAAGAATAGGATCTGTGACAGTCACTACATCAGTTTTAAAGGACTGGCTTAGGACAGACCAAAGTTAAATAACTGTTAATAAGTTTTACTGTAATACTATATTATAGTTAAAGGTAGGCCTTCTCATTAAACAAGACATGCTTTTTTTTTTATAACCCTTAGTCTGCATATTTCCAACTTTTCAGCTACACGTATCAAATATCTGCAGATATCAGTCTTCCCAAAGATTTCTTAAAACAATAGGATTAGCCACAGGAAATTTAATTTAGAACAGCCATTGTGAAGAGGTCAAAAAGTAACTCCAAACTGCATTAAAGTTTAAAACAAAAAAACACCTGTCAGCAAAAAGCTAACTTTTCTGCACTGAAATGGAACATTCTGTTTATGAATCCTTCTGAAATAAAATAAAAATAATTGAAAAAAAGAAATAGAAAAAAGAAATCTATAATGCAGCACAGCATATCCACTTAGTGTGCAAATATTTAAAATGTGTTTCCTTCTTTGAATTAAAAGCAATCAAATTAAATATCGCTAACAATAATGTAATATAGTTTTTACAGAGGAATACTAGTTTAGTATAAACTTAAAGATACAGAAACAAACATGCCTTTTCCAAACTAAAGCCCACAGTGTGTATAAAAGAGTGACTCCCATTGGCTGCAAAAAAAAGTCAGATTGTATAGAAGTCTATTAGAAAATGACCCTACTTCTCACTTGATTTATTAGCTCAGTAAACATTTTTCTGAAGAGTCAATGTTCTTAATCGCAAGTGTCAAGTCTTCTTAATAGAGCATAATGTTCTTTTTGTAAATCATGGCTCCATTTAGAGTCAAACAGACGGTATAACATGGTACATGTAAGAGCCTGGATATTTTGTGGCAACCAGAAGTGACAATATGCATCCACAGCACCGTGTTAAATAGCTGTGATTCAATGACCTCTAATTTCGAAGCCATCGTCAGGTTTGTCCTCTTGTTCTCAGTCAGATCAAACCTTCTTATCCAAATATGGTCACTTCTGGTTCCAAAAATCAGAACACCAATGGTCAAAAGAATACAGTAGAATAATCTGCAAACCAATGAGTGACGTCACTGTGGCTATTTCCACTTCTGGTATACAGTCTTATGTTACAGTTTTTATAATATGGTTCCTTATTTGGTAGAGACGAGGCACAGCCAGAGGCAACCATTTTATTTTCACACACATTGACAAACGCCGTAGAGATAGACAGTCGGGTGTCTAAATCACACGTCATCAATATCACAGATAAGACAAATCAGGGGAACAGTGAATACAGAGAAGACATTATTACACTAAGGACAGATAACATTGGAGCCTGCATAGCAACAGCGTTTCATATGGACGCCCTCCAACTCTGTGCCATTACAACAGAAGCGAGTGCATCCAGCTCTCAAATACCCATCCATTAACACATCAGGAGAAGTCATATGGAGGGTGTACAGTACTGCTGTATGGAAGACATACGTTTTATCAACACGTGAATTAGGAACAAAGCATCAAAAATACAACAAATAATTGTGCATTGGCTTTTTAAGTACATTTCCCTGAGCAAAAGGCTCAATCAGCATAGAAATACACTGATTTTATCTTAAGCATCGCTTTGAAATTTACTCAAGAGCACAAAAAGGAGAGCGTGTTCAAAGCACAAGGTTTTAAGGGGAATAACACAGTAATTTGTGACCATTAAAGGGACAGTTCACCCCAAGATTAAAAAAAATGTTTTTTCTCTCTCACTCTAGATCTTTTATTTACTGTAGAATGATAATTATCTTTACAGATAAGACAAAAAAACATGTTTTTATGATGTTAGAGTGAACTGTCCCATAAGAGCTTTTTATTTCGTCAGTTTGCTGAAAATGCACAACTTTTAGATTACAGTTAGCTATTTTTAGTGCACATGCACAATCTTCAAAGCAGCCGTCAGTTTCCATTCACTTTACCACTGTACAAAAACCATTTCAAGCAGCCCACCATGTTGAATTTTGTCTAAGTTATCATTGTAAAGTGATGCACCAATAGCATGGATCAATAAAAGTCCATTTATATGGTACATTCAAATGCTGGTATGACATTTAAATTTTAAGACATTGCTTGCTGTAAAGCACTGTGTACATGAGCCTTACAGTGCAAAACAGGGTTGTCCAAAGCATTGATACTAACGATGCACACTGTGCTAATTATGCACACGACAGTATTGAAAGTACCTCAAACAACGGGGAAGAAAACAAACTGTGTGCTGGTGTGTTAATGGACTTCTCTGGGGAAAAAAATCAACAAAACTGCTTGCATCTAGAAAAAGGTTATAGACTTAGTTGGAGGTAAGCAACACCAATCAACACTAAGAAAATTAATGTTCAGTCTGCTGCTCAAGAGATTTTTTTTTTTAATTAGAGGGTCAGTCAATCCAAATAACAAAATAATGAAAATAGTGATGAAAAAAAAGTAGAAGTGAATGCAATTTAGTCTAATCAGCACACCTCGCTGTGAGTTTTTCAAATACCTTTGAGACCCACATTTCACTTTTTTTTTCCCGAACATGGTAATATTGATGCTTTGAGGGCTTTATATTAAACTCCATTAATACCAGTGTACTTACAGCAGGAGCCACACGAGCCGATTTCTCAAAACAGCAGGCATTTAATTCAAACTATCCTTTTGGCTAGATACTACTAAGAGTAAGCAGGAAAATACATTTTGTTATAACTTAGTTCCATCCATTCATTTCTACGGGTGTTAAGAAATTTCTTGCGTCACATTTTACCATCCAAACTTCCCACAAATGGTGCAAAAAAAAAGCTGCATAAAAAATAGATTGGGCACCAATAAGCAGGACTCGTTTCAGTGTTGTCTATGTGGTTGCAAACACAGAACCCCTTTAAATGCAAAGACATCACAGTGCTGAGTCAGCAGGGCCAGCAAGAGCCACTAGAAAATGGTTGGTGAAGCAAAGTCCTGTTACTGGACACGTTTTTTCTCTTCTCTTTTGCAGTTGAAGCTCAGTCATTAGTTGGTACCGCAGTGAATGACAAAATCATTTTTTTAAAATACAAAGAATCTTTTGTTGGGAAAGGCAACAAGAGCAAGAGTGAACTGAGGAGTGGCTTCAAAATATGGCCGAACGCATCAAAAGGTGAAAGTCTCTCGTTTTATCACTAGTTTATCACATTCTTTCATCAGGATGCATTTCTCAAATACGTTTTTACACCTTTTTCATAAGACGTTAAATAACTTTGGGTAATTGTTACTGTTTAAACCTCTTTCATTGATTTAGGATACATGTCATCCTCACATACACAACAACAGGGAACATGGCATCAGCATGTTGTTTTACAGCGCTGGGAAGAAGTGCACCTGCTTTCAGTCGCTATCACACCCACCTCGCCCTCTCTGGCCGTCTTTAGTCGTCCACGGTGATGTTGCGGAACAAGTAGGCCATGGACTCGCCGTTGTGGATGCGGCGGATGGCCTCGGCCAATATCATGCTGACGTCCACGGTCTTGATTTTGGGGCATTGTAGCTTCTGTACTTCATGGGGGACTGTGTTGGTCACCACCACCTGAGGGTCAAATAATCACAGATTGTTCTTCAGATGCCTGCTGCCATTGGTCTTTTTATTGGTTGAAAAAAAATATTTTGTATGTATTTAGGTAGTATTTTTTGTGGGCTCTGTGGTATGATTATACTGCTGACACTAGGTATTGTTGTTCTTGTGTTGTTCTTGTGTCGAAACTGTGGTCTGTTCAACAAATTGCCCCACTGGGTTAATAAAGATTCCTTAAACCTTTAAAATGTCTAGAAAGATGGCAGCCTGTCATCACATACACTACTGGTCAAAAGTTTTAGAACATTTAAAATTCTTTATTGAGCATGATAGTGTTTTGAAGGTAAAAAAAAGATTCAAAATCACATTTTATGTTGGACTAAAGGACTAAAAAAAGACACAAAATGACCAAAGAAAGACACAAAATGACAAAAAAGACACCTAAAGACACAAAATGACCAAAGAAAGACACAAAATGACAAAAAAGACACCTAAAGACACAAAATGACTTACAAAGACATGAAAAGAATTCAAAAATGGACAAAATAGCCCAAGACTCCATAGAGTTAAGTTGTTAACCCATTTCTTGTTCCCTGAAAAAGGCCTACTTGTATAATTCTGAAATGTACATTATTTTTCAGTTTTGGTTAAGCTTACCTTTTTTTATTTACCTCTGGCAGTTCACCACTTACCTTTGTACCCTTTCAAGCTGTTCATTTGACTTGAACTGCTTGAATTTCAATAAAAAAATGGAAAAATTGGGGTGTTCTAAAACTTTTGACCGGTAGTGTATATATCCAATTCTAGCAGTAGATCTAATTAAATCCTCTATATTGCTCCTTTTAAAACTGTGCTTTCCATTTTGTTTTTGTGTCCTGATCACAAAGCTAAATTTTAAGGAAAAGGCTCCCCAGCTATAGCCATTGGTCTTCTAATTGGTTGAAAAAAAATAGGTAACCCTTCCTTTTACAGTCCGGTAATTACCAGGTAAATATGTGGTAGTTACAAGGTAAATATGTGATCATTTTTGAGTAAATACCTGGTAAGTACCAGGTAAATATATAAATTTATTATCAGCCGAACAAAGTCACATATAGACACATTCAGTGGGTTTATTGTCTACAATATGCAATTGCAGGATATCTACCAGGTAATTATTGGGTAAATACCTGGTAGATGTCAGGAAAATTTCTAGTAAATAACAGGTAACTTGTTGGTATTTACCAGATAAATATGTAATTAAATACTGGGTAATTACCTGTAGGTACTTGTAATTACAAGACAATTACATTTAATTACCTGTTATTACTTTAAATACATCTTATTACCAGGTATTTACCTGGTAATTACCGGACTGTAAAAGGAAGGGTTACCAAAAAATATTTTGTATGTATTTAGGTATTATTTTTTGTGGGCTCTGTGGTATGATTATACTGCTGACACTAGGTATTGTTGTTCTTGTGTTGTTCTTGTGTCGAAACTGTGGTCTGTTCAACAAATTGCCCCCCTGGGGTAATAAAGATTCCTTAAACCTTGAAAAATTATTTTATCAAGGTATTTTTTTAAATATTTTTTTATTTTTTATTTTTTTAATGAGCATACTTGGCATCCTGTGTTTATTTATGTATTGGTATTATTAGCATAATTGTTAATGTTTCTGTTTCTCTGCTTTTTTGCCTCCCTATATATTATTATTTATGATATATTACAATACTATGTTTTTTGTTTTGTTTTGTATTTATTTTTCTTTTGTGGTTCTTTGTTCTAATGTACCCTTTAAAAAAATAAAATGTGGAAAAACAGCTGTGGAATAAGTTATGTCTTGTACTGATGCTTATGAATGCTAATTTCCAATAAAAAAATATATAAAACCGAAAATGTCTAGAAACAAATACAAATATGTTGAATTGTGTGCTTACACCATCCCAAATGTTTCCAACAATTTTCATACCCAGAGTAAAGTGTAATTTTAATCAAGTCAACAGTCTGTATCATATGTTAATGGTGTCATAACAGTTGCTCATGCATGCCAGAATTTGTCATAAATTGTATTTTTTATCTAGTTCCAAGCGACACTTTTACCATACATTAGTCATCAGACGCCTGGGTCTTAACCCATAAGAACCCAGACCCAGTTATCCTTAAAGGAAAGTTATGGGGGATATACCACCATTTCTGATGCATTTTCAAAAACACTATCCCTAAATGTCAAAGATCTGTGATGTGACATAAACATTACATTGGGCGCTTATAGAATTTATGTTTATAATATTTCGTATTTTAAAATTTAAAAAAACTAGACACAAATTTGCCTTTTTCTCTGCATCTCTACAACATCTATCAAAATTGTGACATTATTAATTCTGTTTAACAACAAATTATTTTTTTAGATTTGTTTTAAAGTAGCATAATAATAATAAATCGATAATAAATAAATACAAATAACCATGTGTCTTTTTGTTTATCAAAATTGTGACTTTAATTTGTTCAGGAAATATGGTCAAAACAAGTTAAATGCAATACAGGACACCCTATTAACGGATTAGAATTGTTAAATGGGTTTAAACTTAGCCTAGTAACAAAAAATAGAAGATTTAACGTGTTTGTTACACGGGTGTCACCATGGGTTCTTATGGGTTAAGTTATCAGAGAAACACGCTGTTTCCACCAAACGACTTCACTGATTTTTAATGTGAAACTGCTTTATTCAGTGTTTTACCGCTTTTAATCATAAGTTTGTTTGTTTTGGAGGGTAGGAGACCTCCGAGGATAATTAGGCTTTAAGTACTCCTAAATGAAAACTAAAGGACTCTCCACCGGAAGAATCTGAGGGTGTGACAGGCTGCAGCTGGTCCATATTCAAATACTGTCCTTTGTTATAGTTAGATTAAAAGACGCCCCTGCAGCAGAAACATATTGTGTGATTAAAAAAGCACAAGGTTTTGGGGTAACACTTTACAATAACCATCATTTATAAATGGTAAACAGATTATTAATGTTTAATCATCATTTATAAAGTGTTTATAGACCATTTAGAATGGTAAATACATCATTTATTAATGTTTAACTAACTTAATCATGTATAAATGGCAAATAGATGCATATTCATTTATAAACATGTCTACTAATGTAAGTTTATAGTTACTTTACTATTAACAAACAATTAAATTATAATTAATTGTTTATAAAAAAGTTTCAGTTGCACCCATTTTAATATTTCAACTCCATATTAAGTATGTTAATGATTTTGAAATTATTCATATACCTTTAAGAAATTGGTTGAAAACATTTAACGATTAAATATGTAAAGCACTTTGTAAATGGTTAATAATTGGTTTATAAACCATCTATAAACATTATTTAGTTGGTTATTGTAAATATGTGATCATTTTTGAGTAAATACCTGGTAAGTACCAGGTAAATATATAAAGTTATTATCACCCGAACAAAGTCACATATAGACACATTCAGTGGGTTTATTGTCTACAATATGCAATTGCAGGATATCTACCAGTTAATTATTGGGTAAATACCTGGTAGATGTCAGGAAAATATCTAGTAAATAACAGGTAACTTGTTGGTATTTACCAGATAAATATGTAATTAAATACTGGTAATTACCTGTAAGTACTTGTAATTACAAGACAATTACATTGAATTACCTGTTATTACTTTAAATACATCTTATTACCAGGTATTTACCTGGTAATTACCGGACTGTAAAAGGAAGGGTTACCAAAAAAGATTTTGTATGTATTTAGGTATTATTTTTTGTGAGCTCTGTGGTATGATTATACTGCTGACACTAGGTATTGTTGTTCTTGTGTCGAAACTGTGGTCTGTTCAACAAATTGCCCCTCTGGGTTAATAAAGATTCCTTAAACCTTGAAAATGTCTAGTTATTGTAAAGTGTTACCGGTTTTGGTAATGAAAACCAAAGACACTCAGAATTGGGCATATGTTTATGCACTCATTTGTGCAAGGATAGGTGGATGCCAACAGCTGTTTGGAAGAGACAGTGGTTGGAGCTTCACCTGAGGCTACTGCTGCTAATGTTTTTCAAAATGAAAACTGTTAGATGGTTTAAAAACTGACTGGGGGAACTCCAAACTTCTTTGTTACAGAAGTCAAAAAGTTGACAGAGACCAATGCCCTGTAGAAATGAGAAACAAACTGGGACTGCACATAATATGTCTCCATGTTCAAAATTAAACAAATGTTATAAAATGAAATCAAATATATCAAAATATATCAATGTATTTTATAAAACAAATAACTAGTGTTTTCTGAACCCAGGACAGTAAGGAGGAACTGAAAATTGAAACTGCTCGCTTATAGAAATACAGCTGCTTGATAAAAAACCCTTCCCTAGTTCTTGTTACTACTAATTTCAGGGCTTAACAAACCTGAAAAACCTTCCATTAGGAGGAAGTATCGCATTTTACAATGTGTTTAAAAAGAATAGATGAGATGTAATAGAGAAGCATATTTTATGATCATTTAAAATCAGTACTTCAGTTTGGCCTTTTCTTCTTCTATTGCCTCCTATTTAACATGTTCATTTTTGTTTTTGTTTTTGTTATTGTCATTATAACTTGTTGATGTTATACATGTGTTTTTTCTATTATCAGTTTATTTCTTTCTAATAATTATGACATTTTAGGTGGAGGCTTTAAATAAGCCCACCTGGGTTTTCTGCCTCCTCCTGCACTTTACATTATATGTTATCTTTGTCATTTTATGTAATTCTAACTGTGCAAATTTAAAAAAAATAAATAAAAAAATAAAATAAAATAAATTACCTTCATTGTTGATGTTACACAGGTATGACACAAAGGGTTTCATTCAAACTCAACAATAACTCAAATACACATAATTGAAAGCAAGACTGTGATGTAATCTCACCTCATCGATGGCAGATTCCTCAATGAGGCGTGGAGCATCAGCAGACAGTAAACCATGCGTGGCCATGATATAAATCTTATAGGCTCCTCTCTCTTTCAGGATCTCAGCAGCTGCTACAAAGTCTCCGACATCATCTATAATGTCGTCCTGGAAGAAGAAAAAAAACGTACAACCTGTATTTAACAATGAAAAGTTACACCCGTCTCTTTCTCATGGTCATTTCTCTGTCATCATGTCCTTGATCTGTTATATATATAAAATGTATTTGTTGTTTTTTTAACGTTTTTTTTTCCCTTTCATTTGAGTAATATTTAAAGAAAATACACTGTTGATTGATTTTTACGGCTATTCCTGAGTAGCCACCCTGATTGTCTACTAGTTGTGTTTTTCTTGTGTGATTTTGTAGCATGCTGGGAATGTTTTTTATTTATCTCTGCTTAAGTGAACATATTATTAGACTTTAGTACAGTGGGTGACCTATTTGTGTTTTTGTTTTGTTCTGTGTATTTGTTGTTCGCTTCCATTTTTTAAATTTATTTATTTATTCATTTATTTATTTATTTATTTATTCATTCATTCATTTAATTTATTTATTTATTTTTTGGTAATTCTTCTTACTATTAGTTATTCCTTATCTGATTTCATTTTATTTTATGTATTATTTTTATTATTATTATTTTATTTTTTTTACTTCTTACACTTGACACTGTTTTGACTCTCGCAATGTCATCTCTTGATTTTGTTATGTCACTGCAAAATCGATAAACAAATGTTTAAAAAAAAAATACACTGTTAAAAAGACTTGCTTTTAAATGTTAAATAAATGTATAATGTTTCCAAAGTCAATGAGTCATCGTGTTAAATGATCGTGATCTTAATATTAACCAAAATAATTGTGGTTATAATTTTTGCCGTAATCGGACAGCCCTAGTTTAGGATAATGGCAGGAACATAGGAGCAACACTATGTGGCCACAAATGAGAATTATGGGAGAACAAGAAATGCCAAAATATTAAGTCAGTGAATTGACACAATAATATTTGTTAAACGTAAGATTACCCGCCATAAACTACTCATCATACCAGACCACATCAGGCTGTAGCAGCAAAGTTCACTTCACTAAAATGAGCATCTGTGTGTTTTATTGCTTACAGAGGTGGAAAAAGTATTCAGATCTCTTACTTAAGTAAAAGTACTAATACCACACTGTGAAATTACTCCACTACAAGTAAAAGTCCGGCATTCAAAATGTACTTAAGAAGTACAAAAGCATCAGCATCAAAATGTACTTAAAGTATCAAAGTAAAAGTACTCGTTATGCAGAATGGAGCCGCTCAGATTATTTTATATATTTCAAATATTATATTAGATTATTATTAATGATGCATTTATGTATACAGCATTTTAATTTTCTCAAGGTAGGACTCATATTGACTACTTAATATTCTGTTATGAGGTTTATTTTAAAAATTGTCTAATCACCTAAATTTAGTGTTTTTTTATGTTAAACCTCAACCTGTAAAGTAACTAAAGCTGTCAGCTAAATATAGTGGAGTAAAAAGTACAATATTTGCCTCAACATGTAGTGAAGTAGAAGTATAAAGTGACATAAAATGGAAATACAAGTACCTCAAAATTGTACTTAAGTACAGTACTTGAGTAAAAGTACTTAGTTACTTTCCACCACTGCTTATATTTTAAACTTTTTATATGCAAGAGGAAGAAAGTATCTTTTAAAACAATGCATAGTCTCACTTTCAGGTATAAAAAGCATGTGCACGTTATATATCTAAAACCATACTACCCGTGATAAGAGGCACTTATAGTGGTAGTAAATGAATTCATTTACTGCTAGTGGTGCAAACTACTAGAAATGCTTCAAAACGCTGCAAATGAGAACGATATAAGATGTTGGAGCAGCTGACAATGACAGCTAATTACATAAGCGACAGAAAGTGCATTCACAGGCTCTTACCACAATGATGGCAATTCTTCCTCCCACGTCCCCGACTACAGTAATAGGAGGTTTCTCTTTGGCCATCATTACTGAAAAGGAAAGCAGAAACCGTTAACCTATAAGAGCACTTTAAGAGATTACGTGTATTGTATTTCACCTCGTCGAAAATAAATCTCAGTAGATTGGGTAAAATGGGTTGAGAAAATGTTTTGGCGGTTTAGGCAAATCTGCACCCTGAATTATAGGGTCGGAAATGATTAGATGATGAGAGTAATTTATAGAGATTTTGCTGTAAAAAAAATAAAAATTGGCAATCAAAAATTTTTTACATTTTTAATTTTTTCCCCCCATTGTACCCCACCTACCCCTGAGAGATTAAACTGAAATGCCAAACTTAGTACAGCACATGCCATGCAAAAAAATCAAATGACAGGGTTTTCTGCCCAGGATACCCAATCAGAAGGTACAACTGCCTGGACACACACAACCTCAGGCCCAGGCTGTGGCAGGCATATGGCAGCAGTCTGCATATGAATCAATATGCAGCAGACAGTCTTATTTCACACAGGACAACAGTGGCTGACAAGCACTGATGAGGGTTTCTTCATACACACTTGCCAATGTTCAGGGTCAGTCCTCAGTCGAACATCACTGCTGCCAGCTACTACTTTTACATGCACACAGTAATCCCATTGTATCTCACATGCAAATCACAGGAGATGCAACAGCTGCATTTCTGAACCAATATCATACAACAAACAATAATAGTCAGGCGGCTTAGGACCAGATTTGAGAAGAAAGGGGACACGCCGGACAAAAGCACCAACATTTTTTCCACATGCTCTCTATCACCAAAGGTTTCAACTTTTGGTAGGAGCCACTTCATCAAGATTGCAGATAGGAGATGGCAACCATATAAAGTCTATGAGAACCAATATATCCTCCAAGCCACTTAGAATGTCAATCTTGGTGTCAAAATATACATTTTCTGGGTCAAGGAATCATTTAAAGCTATTGAGAATATCACTGGATGATTCACTGTAAATAATTTGTTGATCAAGATCTGACATGAGATGAAAGCGTACCCTTGATTTTTTTGAGCAGTGTACATGGCAGCTAATCCACTCTCTCCCGTGAACATTGATTCCAAACATTTTCAACTCAGGATTCCTGCTGCAGCACTTGAAGCGAGTTGCCCAGTCTGAGTGAAAATGAACATATCTATTTGTTCAAATAATCATCTAGTGATATTCTCAATAGCTTTAAATGATTCCTTGACCCAGAAAATGTAGATTTTGACACCAAGATTGACCTTCTAAGTGGCTTGGAAGATATAGCATTTCTCATAGACTTTATATGGCTGCCATCTCCGATCCGCAATCTTGATGAAGTGGCTCCTACTAAAAATTGAAACCTATAATGATTGAGAGTATGTGGAAAAAATGTGGAGCTTTTGTCCGGCGTGTCCCCTTTATTTGGCTAAGCCGCCTGACTATAAGTAATTCAATTATTCATATCTTGGCAGCTTGGTCATTGTGAGTAGTTCTGAGCCAGTTCCTGTGCAGTCCTCTCCTCCTCTCTACAACCAGCAACAATTACTTTGCTTTTTTTTTTTGCACTGTTTACATTCTGGTTTCATGCCACTTTGAGTTGCTCAAATAACACTATACATTTTCAATCTTCTAGGGGTGTATTAATGACTAGGGATGGGCGTTTGGAAGAAACCTGCCAACTCGATTTTCTAGGACGCTTACGATCAATTAATTGCTGCATGCATACATGGGCAAAATGAAAGATATATATACAGTAATATGCAAAAGCCTGTTTTGAAAATGGACCCTTTTATTTTGAAAGGACAAAAAGAGACTTTATACTGTCAATTGTAAAACTAACTCAAGTGAGATTAAACTGTAAAGATAACGTTGAGGACTTCAATGTTTTATGTTTTAGCCCCCGAAGAGGCATGAGGTTAGTTTTCACTGTAATCTTGCATATTTAAGTGTTTTTTGTTTAAAAATGTTTTGGATACAATTAAACCTAGTAATTCATGCTAGCCAGGTTTGATACAGTAAGATAGTTTTGCTCAAATGAATACTCTTGTATTTCTGTGTGTTTTATAATTGTTATTGCAACTTTCAGTTTGCAAACTGTAGCTTTATCCAACTTAATTCTCAGCTCATTGGCTTATTGACGTACGTGTTTCAGTTCTGTGATACTGATACGCAGTCAGAGATAAAATTTAAAAATACAGATCGATTAAAAATTCCACGTTAATGACCAAATTCCTAACGACCATTAATCGATCATGGATTAGTTATTCACATCGCTAGCCAAGACAAAAACATTTTAAAGTATAGTGAATATTATCTACAGTATAGTGTTATATTTAGAATATTTCATCACTTTACCTGAGGGAACTGAGGCTGTTTGCTATTCTCTCTTCAAAGCCATCAGACTCCTTTGACAAAAACAGTCATTTAATCTCATCGAACCGAGGCGTTGCTGGCCTACTGCTGCCTCAATTTGTTGTTTTGTGTGACTTTGCTGTTTTAAAGGTTCAGTTCTAATTCATTAAAGTCACACAATAATACTAACAAACTAACTGATCAAGGCAGCAAAAGCCCAGCAACTCCTGTGTTCTGCGAGTTAAACTTACTGATTTTTTTTAATGAAGTCTGGTGGCTTTGAAGAGACAGTAACAAATTGGCACACCTCATCGGCAAAGACGGTCTGACCGCAAGGAAAATCTGTGAAATGATTCTAAATGTATCTTGAACTGATATATACACTACCGGTCAAAAGTTTTAGAACACCCCAATTTTTCCATTTTTTATTGAAATTCAAGCAGTTCAAGTCAAATGAACAGCTTGTAAGGGTACGAAGGTAAGTGGTGAACTGCCAGAGGTAAATAAAAAAAGGTAAGCTTAACCAAAACTGAAAGATAATGTACATTTCAGAATTATACAAGTAGGCCTTTTTTCAGGGAACAAGAAATGGGTTAACAACTTAACTCTATGGAGTCTTGGGCTATTTTGTCCATTTTTTAAATTCTTTTCATGTCTTTGTAAGTCATTTTGTGTCTTTTTTCTGTCATTTTGTGTCTTTTTTTAGTCATTTTGTGTCTTTTGGTGTCTTTTTTCTGTCATTTTGTGTCTTTTTTTGGTCATTTTGTGTCTTTTTTTAGTCATGTTGTGTCTTTTGGTGTCTTTTTTGGGTCATTTTGTGTCTTTTTTTAGTCCTTTAGTCCAACATAAAACATGATTTTGAATCTTTTTTTTACTTTCAAAACACTATCATGCTCAATAAAGAATTTTAAATGTTGCAAATGTGCATTGATTTCAGAGACAAACACTGAGACATTAAACTGCATCATTTTCAATTAAATTCTGGAAAAGTTGGTGTGTTCTAAAACTTTTGACCAGTAGTGTATATGTTTTTAAATCCTGGCTAAAATATGTTTTGCTGCTGCCTCTGTCAACAGAAGGAAAATACTAAGCATGCAACCCCACTTCAAAAAATTGAAACCATCCCTTTAATAATATATGTGTGCAATTTACGATCTGCACATTAGATTTGATTCAGTGTAGCATATTTAAATGATTACCCCTTATATACATTTGAGACAAAAAAATGTTTTAAACAGCTGCATTTGAAGTACTGTTGTGCATGTAAAAGTAGTTATTTAAAGGGTGTAAGGAAACAATCAACTGGTAAACAATCAGCCAGCCAAGCCGATTGTGAAGGAAAAAAGTATAAAGAAGCAGAGACAGAAGGAGCATGCCTTGCAGAACACTTTGCTGAATACCGTGAGTTCCACAGCATCAGAAAACCTGGCAGTGTCACATTCAGACTTTTTACACTATCAACCAAAAACAGCAAAAGCCATGTTGTTAGCAGTACACACACTTCTCAAAAATATGTTGTTTTTGCAGCTTGCTGAGATACTGCAACAAGCTACCTGAGAAATGTTTGGTCAAATATCTTGAAATGAATTAAAGATAAAATAATAAAAAATCCATTCGTCAACATTATCCTGATCGCTTAAACGATTTCATCAGAAAATTTCAACGACAGGTTGGCACTGCATTCCAGAAACTTCCTTTGGAAAGAGAAAAGTGTAAGACTACACTCAATATTGTTGTTGATAAAATAAGTTCTGGTATCATAAGTGAAGTAGCAAACCAAAACTTTGATATAATGATTAAACGTACCAACAATTCCATTCGTAATGTTTCTTCTTCCCATCACTGGATGTTAGGTTTCAAAAGCATGCTTTGTCGTTATCATCACATGCATTATGACCAAAAGTTAATCAGGTTTTTCAGAGCGGGTTTAATATGGGTGCACCATGTGTTGATTGGCAAGATGAGTCCAGATATTGAAGTAAAAAATATAAAAACAAACAAAAAATGCTTGGTGTGGTTCTGGTTTGATTTATGGATTTCAAAATAAAATCAGAACACAACAAAACAAAGAGGAGTTTGGCCATCTTGTAGAACAACTGTCTGGAATCTTAGAAGGGTGCAGGAAACACGTGAGCTGCTTATTTCAAGTCAAACATGCCATGCAAATAGTATGGAGCACATCGTAGATGACTGAAAAAGGTTTTGTCAATCCAAACTATCTGTGCACGAGCAATCGGTTTGTGCATTTTTTCCACAAACTCCCCCCTCCAGAATCCAGACTGTATTTTCACAAGATGCAACACAAACCCTTTTGTCTACACATGCACCAATTGAGGAACCATTTGAAGAGGAATCATTTCATAGTCAGGTGTAAGTTATGTTTACGGTCGTACTTGGGAGCTCTATGCCAGGGAACGGAGCTTGTTGTTTGCCTGCTATTTCCAACAAATAAACACCACGTTAACACAAATGCACAAATATTTGACATGACAAACACATGATGCCAAGACTTGGAAAATCCTCTCCCTAGGTTGGCTGAAATTTTAAATATTTCACAGCAACGAATCATTAGCTCAAAATAGAAGTCATCTTAAAAGCAACTTATACGTTATTGCATCTAAAGGAGGATTTTTTAAGTCGAGGGTGAGAATAGAAACACAAGTAAGAATAGGAATATTTTACTAAATAATAAAGTGAATACTGGACGCAAATACGTCGGGAGTCATTTGCCAATGACACAATCATTCGATATTTTCTCACACTGAACAATTAAAAATGGCCTTACCAGGAATTAACACTGCAAATATGTTGAGAAACTCTATTCCAGAGTCACGTTAGTATTTCCAACCAAATGTAAATATATTAAAACCAAGACACGTGCCTAGAAATAGACTACGATTCTATGATTATCAAGCATGTCACTCCTTATAAGTTATGAATTGCAGCTTGCGGAGGATGCAGCATGAGTAGAAGTACTTTATCTGTGGAATTAAAACATGCAGCGACACAGAAAATCAATTTCTTGGAGTATGGTGGATGGTATGAGTGAGAGACAGCAGAATCATCAGCTCCAGACGGGTTAGCACACATAAGAGCTGTATTGGGTTATCAGCAGGATTTATATTATGAATGCAGTGAAGTGTTTTTGAACCTGAAGCACTGAGGAGTTAAACTAGCAGAAATGATAAGAAATGTCTTGCTGAGGTTGACCATGGTGTGACCAATAAAAAAGGAATCCAACTAGGAGAAATAATTAACAGGAATATGTTTTCTGGACATGTTAAAATGCTGGATCTACTAATCTGCAAAAAAAAAGAAGAACAAAAAAAGAGCAAAATAAATTAATGGCGCTCTATAAAAGTTGGTGGTCTTACAAGGAAGCTCCAGTCCTGTGTGTCCTGTGGTGTTGCGAACACAAGGTGGGGAGTGTCTTCCATCAGCCATGTCGGACTCTGAACACTGAGCCTCGCCGTGAATCACAGCCAGACCCAGACGCAGGCGTTCTGCATACGATTGAGCCCTAAAAACAAACAAATAAATAGAGAAATATTGTGAAAATGCAACTTGATCGGATACACTCCTCTTCGATGTGTTCTCGACATGCATTTTTGCAATTTAAAGTAGTGCATCGTATCCACATATCAAAAACCAAGTTAGCGCGAATGTACCCTGATGTCGATCCTACGTGTGATAAATGTAAAGGTGCTCCTGCCTCACATGTTTTACCACATGTATTGGACATGTCCCTCTTTAGGCAACTTTTGGACATCGGTTTTCCATGCACTATCAGAAATCCTTCATCATCAAATTGAGCCCAATCCCTTGACTGGTATTTTTGGCATCGCTCCAGATTTGAACTTATCTAAAGCTATGCTCAACTTTTTAGCTTTTGCCTCTTTACTAGCCCGACGAATTATTTCACTTAAGTGGAAGGACACAGCTCCTCCTTCCTATTCACATTGGCTCAGAGACATGATATCCTGCATGAATTTAGAAAAGATTAGATACACTATTTGGGGATCAGAGAATAAATTCTACAAAATATGGCGCCCCTTCTTGGTATTTTATGAGAAACCTTCAACAATAATTTCTGAGTAGCTCTGTCTATGTTCGGATGTTTGGTCAAGTTGTGTCATGGGTATATGTTGCACAAAAAAATCAAAAATCTTCTCCCTGTACAGTGATTGTTTTATTCATACTTCATACTAAAGAAAAGAAAACGCAACTTCATCATAAAAATGCTAACAGAGGGAGAAAACTGGGGAAGGTGAAATGTACGCGTTACCTTTTTGCTGCAGAGGGAGACTTTGCCACAATGATGGCGTTTCTGTAATCAGGAATCTGCCAGGACAAAGGAAAACACATGTCAATGTTTGTATCAGATTAGGTGCATTTACACAAACCAATATATTCCATTAATCATCACAATAGCCCAATCCGAATGAAAATTCCTCCTGTGAGCACTGCAGAAGAGAACGGCCCAATACAGTCGAATACGAATATGAAAACTTTATTATCCACTGAGTGGAAATTCCTCTTTGGTTTCACCATAGACATGTCTCAAAACAAACAGAATAAATAGTAAAACAATAAAGAAAAACATTTCAAGAATAGAAAAATATAAAATAGCCTACAGCAATAACTACTTCACACATCACCCATTCAAGTACAAAATTTCATAAAAGCACACCACAGTACAAATCAAGTTCAAGTCCAATCAAGTCCAATCAAGTCCAACTGGAAGTCATTTTTAATCAGATTGAGAGGAGTGGTGTAACCTTGTTTTGTGGCTGATACTACAGCCCAGCTGATATGGGATTAATGAGACTGATGCAGAAACTGATTTTAGAGGGGAAAATACAATATATAGCCAATATAGCTGATACAACTTTTGGTTAGAGACCTTAAAAGATTTAAGGATTGTTGAACACCTTGTTGGTCTAAAAGCTCAAAACAATGAGTTTTTTAAAAAGGTGAACAAAGCAGGAATCAACAAAATCATCAGCCAAAATGTATTTAATAAATGACATTTTTTCAATAAAATTAGGGGGTTGGGGGGGGGTTCTTCTTTTATGTCCCTGTGACACTTCACAGTGGACAGAACCACTCGTTTGAGTCAAAAGGTATGTTCCCGATTAAATGCTTTGGGAAATGCAAACGCAAATCCTATCAGATCACTTTATTTAGCGTCCATGTCAAGGTTATTATAGTAAATTGAAAAAACATTTTCGTTAACTGAAATAAAAATAAAAACTAGAGTTTTTAAAAAAACGATAACTAACTGAAACTGTATTGCGTGGTTACAAAACTAACTAAAACTAACTAAAATTATAGTGAAAATGTCCTTAGTTTTCGTTTTTGTCAACTTTTTTCATTCATAATTCAGTGTTTCTATTTGAACATGCAACACATGGTAAATATGTTTACTGAGACTGGGATGTCTACACTCCAACCAAAATTCAAAACAGTTAATAACCTTATTGGGGCTGAGATGGATAAACCAAAGGAAATAAAGGCAAAATTTATTATGACCACTTTGAATCTCACACCCAACACATAGCCCATTACAAAAAAAACTAAAACTAACACTAATAAAAACTAAACTAAAACTAAGCATTTTAAAAAAAAAAAAAAACCAAACTAAAACTAGAAAACTCACTCTTAAAACTAACTAAAACTAACTGAATTTGAAAACAAAAATTCACAACGAAATTAAAACTAAAACTAATGAAAAATCCAAAACTATTATAACCTTGGTCCATGTGAACAGTTACTTTGGAATCTCTAATCAAAAAGACTTCCCTCTGGTTAGAGATATATTATGTAAGTGGAGCTACTGATTGATTGAGTTGGTTAACAGGTGGGGTTGTCAAGGCCTATACTTAAACACACACAGCAGACAATGAAATGGAATTATCACCTCTTCTTGGATGTACTGAATCAAGAAAGGGGAGGCACGCAAGTTATCCACTGGAAAGCTGAAGAAGCCCTGGATCTCCTTTTGATGCAAGTCCATAGTGATGATGTGTGTTAATCCTTTGGGGTAAAAAACAATGAAATAAGTGTGTTAACTAGGGGGAGGAAGATAACGCTATTCATGGTCAACAATTACATTCATTTACATACATTCAAGAGAGAGACACATGAGTCACAGATTACTTTGTTCTCTTTACCTGCTTTTGCTAACATTGAAGCTAACAGTTTGCTCACTATTGAGCCCCTCTTTCTCATCTTGCACTGTTTGCTGTAGGGAAAGTAAGGAATGACCCCAATGATGTTCTTTGCACAAGAGGTCTTGAGGGCGTAGGCCATAACCAGCAGCTCCATAATGGCTGTGTTGACATCTCTAGTTGTATTAAAAAAAGAAAAAGAGGAAAAAGTACATGTTAACTTTAGCTAGTGATAATAATAAGAACTGAACTGTGGTGATTCATACAGAACTCAGACATTACACTCACCGTGGTATCGTCTGGATGATGAATATAGTTTGTCCACGAACTGATTCTTTCACATCCACTCTTGTTTCTATTGTGATGGAGAAAATGAGGATTCAATTATTTAGCAAAGCTGCATCTTTATATACTGTACTGCAGTGTACACAGGTGGACGACAGTGAACTCTCAGAGGAATTAAATGTGTTTCTCCTGGTCCACAGTACAAGATATAAACAATGAATGATGTAACATTTAATCTATACATAAGGTGCAAACAAAACAAGATACAAAACAAAAACAACAACAGAATGCAATAGACAGGGCAACTATCCAAGAGCTATAAAATCAGAAAAGTAAAACTATTAATTATCTTTAGCTTGGTAGCAGCTAGGTGTTAAGTAGCTCAGTTCAGTGCTTTATTTAACATAATTAGAGCTTTAGATTTCATAATGCCCAAAATATAGTGAATGGACCAGATACGAGTACAATTTAAAAAAAAGCCAGATTTTGAAAGAGTGTTGCCCTACAGTGTAAAAGATGCACTTCTAAATTTGCCCAGTACCTTGTTTAATAAATGGACAGAGGGCCTAAATTAGCTACACATTTCGAAACCATGTGCAAACATTCAATAATAGTCATCCCAGGCCTTAGATTGTGGATATTTTACAGTGTTACACCTTCAAGTGCAGAACAAAAGGCTCTTTATATTTGATTTAAGGTTATGGAAAAATGAAATTACTTATATTGAGATGAAAGATTTTGACCATATCCGCTCGCCCTATTAGCCAGATGAATACCTGACATTTTCATTTATAACAAATATCCTAAAAGTAATAATTACTAGTTAACCCTCTGGAGTCACCAAAAGCTCCAAATCCAGACTTCTTCATGACATCCAGACTAGAAAACAAAGCAGCGTGGAGCCCTACTGTTGCAGTTTGATGATGATATACCAAGTAAAACTGGAGACAAGCTCAAATATATTGTGTATAAAATTATAGAATTGGATGTAACCCTCTTATATGTTTTATTTGCAACCTTTGTTCACATTTGCAACATTTCAAAGTCTTTATTGAGTATGATAGTGTTTTGAAAGTAAAAAAAAAAAAGATTCAAAATCACATTTTATGTTGAACTAAAGGACTAAAAAAGACACAAAATGACCAAAAAAAAAGACAGAACAAAAGACACAAAATTACCAAAATGATTGTTTCTTTTTGGTTCAAAATGTTGATCCACTAAGTCAGAATAAAAAATCAATTATTATAAATGTCATATAGGTGAGGTTGTGCTGAAAAAATACCAACATGGCATTTAAACATATTTTACGTGGTGGATAGAGGCAGGATGAAAAGGATTAAAAAATGGACCAAATAGCCCAAAAAGACTCCATGGAGTTGAAGCCTTCCCTTCTCCTCACCTCTGTTAGATTCCTGGAATACCACAGACTTCCCCAGTTCAACTCCCAGCCTCCTGTGAAACAAGAGCACAAATACACGCACCAACATGAGAAAAAAAACATCATTCATTCATTGGTGCCCAGATGCACCAGATGTCTTTGGCATAACCGCTGCAAAGGCTGTGCAACATTTCCTAGCAGTCAGTAGAAGACAATGTCAGGCATGCTCCATTGTACTCACTCTGTTATCTTTTTGGCCAATTCTGTGCATGCTACGGAGGAGTTGGCGGAAAAGACGCGATAACCACTTTTAGCGACATTCATTGTGGCTCTGTTGGTGGAATAACTCCCACACACTAACCATAGACTGTGCAGAAACACTGACAGACCCACGCGCTTGTTTCCGATTTTCTCCTTATGACGTTGTCGTTAGCCAGCCAGTTAGCTAGCTAGCTAGCTAACTCACGTACACTAGCCTGCTAGGTGAGCTAATTACACGAAATTACCTTCAGTGTGTGCGACATAGACTTAACTACAGCATAGATACAAAAATAAACTTTAATTATTGTCTTTAGTCTCCTAATGTGTCCAACTGTTTATGAACAATCGACTGGAACCTGTCACATAGGTAGCACTGTAGCCTAACAACTGTCGTCACACAGATCTACGGAACCCCCTTTGGGTCAATCTTGCAAGCTACGCTTTGCGGAAAATATATTTAAATTCTTGAATTTTCAAAGAAAAAAAGTAACGATTCCAGTATATTATATATATAATATATACACTACTGGTCAAAAGTTTTAGAACACACCAACTTTTCCAGAATTTAATTGAAAATGATGCAGTTTAATGTCTCAGTGTACTCTGAAATGAATGCACATTTGCAACATTTAAAATTCTTTATTGAGCATGATAGTGTTTTGAAAGTTAAAAAAAAGATTCAAAATCACATTTTATGTTGGACTTAAGGGCTAAAAAAAGACACAAAATGACTAAAAAAAGACACAAAATGACAAAAAAAAAAAAAGACACAAAATGACTTACAAAGACATGAAAAGAATTAAAAAATGGACAAAATAGCCCAAGACTCCATAGAGTTAAGTTGTTAACCCATTTCTTGTTCCCTGAAAAAGCCCTATTTGTATAATTCTGAAATGTACATTATTTTTCAGTTTTGGTTAAGCTTACCTTTTTTTATTTACCTCTGGCAGTTCACCACTTACCTTCGTACCCTTTCAAGCTGTTCATTTGACTTGAACTGCTTGAATTTCAATAAAAAACTGGGAAAATTGGGGTGTTCTAAAACTTTTGACCGGTAGTGTATATAAAAAAGTATACATATATATATATATATATATATATAAGCTACACACATAAGCTACACATTTTTACAATTGGATAATACAAATTGCTTTGGGCCTCCTTGATAAATGAAAATGAAAATGTAACCGTTTCATTTCATATCATTTATTGTCACAGCCACAAGGAGCCACTGCAGATGGCTTGAAGAGCCACATGTGGCTCCAGAGCCGCAGGTTGCCTACTCCTGCTATAGGCTATCTGCTCCTACTTAGTTCTTATCCACACTTCATCAGGCCTGACAGTGTGTTGTCATGCTATATGTTGATTTAATTACCATGCTATCTGTTGATTGTTGTCATACTGGATTCTCTCTCCTATCCTACATTTGCATACTCCTGGAAAGTTTGCACAGCTTCTTCCCTCATTTACACCACAATAACACAGCAAATTCCTTGTATGCGAAAACTGGTTCTGGTTCCTGTCTTAATCATAGTGCGTGCTCAGGTGCCAAGTCAGTATTTTACAAGTCACAAGTAGCCTAAGCCTCCTGCATTCAAGGCCCAAGTCAAGTCCAACAAGTCCCAAGATATAATATACTTCTTTGACAAAGGTAATGCTATTTACAAAAAAATATTAATGCTTTTTATTTATTCGTTCTTCGTGGATGAATGAATTGTGTTAACGTTAGTTAGTTACCAAGTATTTTCAAGTTGAAGACACAAGTCCAAGTGAAGTCACAAGTCTTTGTTGTTAAAGACAGTGTAGCAAGTCTTTTTTGATATCATAAAGTCAAAAGTTATCGAATATGTGATAAAAGAGAAATGGGGATGTAATCACTTAATATATATATATATATATATATATATATATATATATATATTATAACATAAGTATATTTATATATTATAACTTAATAAATATGCTAACGTCATCTTAGTTAGCAGGATGATAAATCAAATTATTATCATAGATTTATGGATTAATGACATTAAGTTGATAGAGTAAATACGTAGATAAAGTGTCAGTGATTAGATACGGTCAGGCAGATAATCAACATATTGCACATGTTGGAGAAATTGATGTTCTAAGATACAACTGTTTTAGGAAAAATATTTGGAGAGTGATGCAGCAGATTCTCGGGCTACGGATCCCACTGACACCTGAGACTTTATTTGGACAGTCTGTGTTTATGGAAAAAAAAACACCTAATAAAAATCTCTCAAACAGAAATGTTTATCTATGCTTAAGGAAAAAAATCAGGAAGATAATTAATTATTGCCTTTTCACAGCTAGTTGTAGTAAGGCAGCATTACTCCAACTGTCCACTAGATGTCATTAACCATCAGCCCTAGATCTACTGAGTAGAGTTATGTCTGTGGAGGTGACATGACAACCATGAGAGACTTGTTTTTCTGGGCAGTGGGTTAAAGGAGTCTGATTTTTTAGTGTGGATTATGCAAACAATCATAAAGCTTTATAAAATGTATCTGAGTTCCTCTGTGGAAATATAAACCAGTGCGAGCAGAGCGTTTTGATCTACAATCATTGACTAAGTGTGCTTGTTTTATCTGATCCACAAGAACCTAATCTGACCTTAACCATCTGATCCTAGACCAGCCAGTTTGATATGGTTTGATAAATCCTAAACCTGCACGAATTCTTACCTTTGTGGTTTTAACTGGGAGTGCCTGACATGGACTTGGATCTTATTAATTAGAATATTTCCAATGTGATTAGTTGCTAAAATAACTGTCTTTACCTGGAAATGTGATACATCTGCTTGCAAATGTTACTCTTTTGCAACGCAGAAGCACAAAAAAAACCTGAAATACGAGTAGTGTCTACCTTAAGCACAGTTTTTTTCCACCAACTTGATTGTTATTGATAGACTCTCAAGGACTCTGTCAATGTTTAACATGGGACCGTACTCTGGTGGCACCTACTGTACATTGTACCTCCCCAGTCAGGCAATAAATATCATCTCAATCTTAGCTTTCGGTTATAATATG
The DNA here is from genome assembly GCF_030273125.1 of Centropristis striata. NCBI lineage: Eukaryota > Metazoa > Chordata > Actinopteri > Perciformes > Serranidae > Centropristis > Centropristis striata. The sequence goes on from NC_081529.1 coordinate 3,979,535, forward strand.
TGATGTCTTTACTACTCTCTTGTTTACCCTCTTTTGACTTATTACCCACAGCTTCCTGGCTAATTAAAACATGTTCATTCAGGCCTACTAGGAAACTTGAATAAAAGCATTCTCAAGTTTTCAACTGTGAGAACACAAATACGATATGAATTCTGGCTGATAACCCCATGCCACAACAAAGCTGGAAAATGTAGCTGGGCAATGTGGGTCTCTTGAGTGTGTGTGCATATAATAAAAAGGGTAAAGTAATAAAAAACGGACTGAAAAAATGCTCGTATAATCTGTCAGAAGCAAAGCAAAATGAATAGAGCCCGTCTGCCCTATTTCTGATGGACGTCATGCTGTTTAATTTTGTGGTTTTTACATTTACGTCGGCAGAGCTTTGTGAGAAATTCAATATTACAGGTTAATCTCCTGGATAGCCTGGTATGGTGACGACAGAGGTAAAAGGTCACAGCGTGCTCCTTTATCTTATTCCATTGTCATAATCTTACATTGCATGTATTACATATCTGACTGTCTTTATGAAGGATTTGTTTCCTATCTCATCATGTTTCATCAAACACCACCTACAAAGGTGAGGTGGGTAGAGGGAGAAAGGAGAGAGAGAGAGAGAGGGAGGGAGAAAGAGAGAGAGAGAGAGAGAGAGAGAGAGAGAGAGAGGGAGAGTGTAAAAAGAGAGAGTACAGAGGCTCCTCCTCATTCGCTGCGTGTGTTTCTTGTGTTTTTTCTGCCTGTTCTTCACTCACACTCTCGCTCAGCTCAGAGATTCAGAGGTGGAGAGCAAAGATTCTCACTAGGAAGAAAAAGGGGGGAAGGGAAGCAGGGTTTTCTTGCAAAGAAAGACACATAAACAAGAAAAAAGGTAGAGATTTATTTTGAGGGAGGGGGTTACTGTCATCAGCCCTGCCTTCTGCACGTGCTCATCTCTGCACACTACTGTGTTCCCAGATGGAGAGGATGCAAGGAGAGGGAGAGGGGGACCACCTGGAACAACCAAGCCCACTGACAGAGAAGGAGAAGGTGATGATCCAGGACTCCTGGGCAAAAGTCTACCAGAACTGTGATGACGCTGGGGTGGCCATTCTTGTCAGGTATTTGTCTTTTTTCCTTTTTTTTTTTACTCTCCTGTTTTATTTTGAAATCTTTAACGCAGGTTGACACAGAGTTCGGCAGATATTTGCATTATTCTGACGGGAAAAAACCCAATAGAGGTTTTATATCAGTCAGAAAAAAAAACTGCATGTGCTGTATCTAATACCTATTTTGGGACTTTTCATTAATTTTTTCCTAATTTCTGCAACTTTAATTAGCTCACCACTGATAAGGTCAAATTAGCATTTTCCCCCCTCAGTAATATAACTGCACCTGCTGGAGGCCCGGCTGATGCTTTTCCACCACAGAAAACTGCAGATATCCATCTAAATCAGAGGTCTCAAACTCAAATTACCTGGGGGCCGTTGGAGGCAGTATCAAAATGACCAAAAAAAGACACAAAATTACTAAAAAAGACAAGAAAATGACCAAAAACGACACAAAATAAAAAAAAAAGGCACAATATGACTGAAAAAACACTACTTAAAAAATACACAAAATCACAAAAAAGACACAAAATGTCCAAAAAATACACAGAATTACCAAAAAAGACACAGCATTATTAAAAAAGACACAAAATGACCAAAAAAGACAAAAAAATAACAGAAAAAAAGACACAAAATTACCCAAAAAGACACAAAGTGACCAAAAAAGACACAAAATTATTTAAAAAAGACACAAAATTACCAAAAAGACACAATTATTTTTAAAAAAGGACACAGAATTATTTTAAAAAAAGACACAAAATGATATAAAAAAAAAAGACAAAATTACTAAAAAAACACAAAATTACCAAAAAAAAAGTAATTAAAGGGACCTTCCACACACAACACGGTAAAGTGCCATTCATATAAAACATTTAATATCAAGGTGAGGGCCACAAAATATTGTCACGAGGGCCGCAATTGGCCCGCGGGCCGTAAGTTTGAGACCCCTGATCTAAATCAACTCTAATACAGACTGTTGGCTTCTCCTTTCTCAGAAGGCTAAACACAAATTATCTCGTTGACTTTACAAGTTTCCAGCCTGGGGTCCAGAGGAACTCAGTGAGTTATATTTCTGCATGAGATATTCTCACCTCTCGTCCTTTTTCTTAATCCTATTTATGAAATAGTAGAGGCAAGTGATAAACATCATAATTAATCACTCCAACATTTTTGGCACTCATAGGGCTCCCTCCCATTGAGCAGGTCACGTAGCCTATTGAATTCCTATAGAGGGCCGGGCAACCACAGCAGCATGACTCCATCACTGGCAGTCAGACTGCAATCAGGGATGAGAGGGGTTTTGTTTTGTGTGGTAATTTTCTTTAGTCAATTGAACATTTTACAGCAAGCGTGCATTACTGTTGAAGGGTTGTTGTTATAGTCGCTGTTGATTTTTTAATGTTTACACTGAAATCAATGAAATGAAGCGGGTCTGAAAGCAACCATCTGCAGGGAATCGGTAAATGTTGGTGAGAGGGCTTTGACGGTCTTTCAAGTGTGACGAGAATTACTGCATGACACAGCAAGCCTTTATAATCCTTACTGATTGCATGAGGTGAAAGTTGAAAGGGAGGTTATAGCAGAAAATGCAGGGCACAATATACTTGTGCAGTAACTATCAGTAAAGGTATGTTTTTTCTTTCCTTTCTTTCCTTTTTTTAACAGATGACAGACTATCAGACTATTAGGATTTAGCTGCAGCACACAAATCAGTATTTTTATTATTTTTAATTATTATGTTTCATTTATTTATTTAACCTTTATTTTTTACTTGGAAATACATTAAGGTAGAGACTTCATTTACAATATAGCCAAGTAAAGAAAATAAATAAAAAGTCACAATACACATAATAAACTAAAAAAAAATGGTGATTGAAATAATATAATAATAATTTGGTAAAATAATAAGACCTTAAATAAATAAATAAATAATGACAAGCACTTCCAATTTAAAGCAAATTGCACAACAAAAACAACAGCAGCAGGAAGTGAAAGAGGAGAACATTAGTGATTCAAGTTGCCCTAAGGACAAAAATCAGATCAGCTTTAAATTGCTCTGTATCATATTTCAGCCGTCAGGTGAACAATACGAAAACCGGATTATCCAAGTTCAATAGAACCAGCCAACACCTGCTAAGCAATCCAGTCCTTTGAGTCCACTCCTCTTCTTTCCATCATAAACGTGTTGAAAGTAAATTAATTTAACTTTGCTTTGTCTTTTTCTACTGCTACATTCCTTCACAAAGACCCCATGACCTTCAGGAATTTGAGGAATGAAGGGAGATCGATAAGCACACCCATGGCAAATTCTTCTTTTAGCTAAGAGCAGATCAAATGTCTCTCAGGGTTAAAGATCGCAAGCAGCAAATTATGACGCCGTCTCTGAAATTAGAAACTTTCTCTGGATTCAGCTCTTCTGTTAGTCTCGAAGAACAGATAAGGGAAGGATTAAGAATCCAATGACTATATAAAATACTAATGAGGCTATTTATATGCAACCACAGGTCATGCAATTACAAGAGAGAAAGATTAAACACTGCCGCTCCTCATTAGTTTGCAATAAAACTAGCACCAAGGCGCTCCACCCAGAGCTGAGAGCTTAAGACTCCTCCTTCCATCTCAGGCATTTAAACTCACAGGTGAAACTCTAATATCCAGCCATATGCTTCAGAGCAAACAGAAAAATATTTGCTTCATTTTTGTGTTAGTTGTTGCAGAGACAGTGGGAGATGGGACATCAGGTTTTGATTGCCAGAAACCAGATGCATTGGCCCTCTTCCCAGACTGTGGGAGGGGGGAGTTTTTAGGTTCCTCTTTCTAGTTTTCTGATACCTCAGAGGGCCAAATGAGGATATAAATCAGAGAAAAACTTCCTTGATTTGACTATCTGTTCTCAGAAAGAGCTGGATGTGTAAAGGAATATCAGAATCTAGATCTGGAACGTGAACAACAATAATATACTTATACCAAATGAAACATGAAATGCTCACTATACAAAAAAAGAAAGGCAGCATCAGGTGTGTAGCCTGAGTAGTTATTTAATTCATCTCGCCCTCACTCATTAGCACATTTCACCTTTTGTTAGACATTGTGGAATTGTGCAAGATCGTGGGCCCTTTTTTTTTTTGAGGCATGACAGGAACCACAGTGCAGAACTGTCAGGCACTTGAGCCCACAGCCTCGCCAAGGGGGACCACATATAGTAACAATGAAGATTGTGTAAATCCAGAGGCCAGATTTCTGGTACAAGGTATGCCTGACACCAGAGAGTGGGAGGCGGGTCTTCCCAGGGGGCCTTGAAAAAGTTTCTGGGGAGGCTTAGTGAATAAAAATGATAAAGTCATTGAATTATTATGTTATCTGACCCCAAAGACACTCTAAAATGAAGAGGGATCGAGAGGCCAGCCAATGGAAATGAAATACACTCAAGAGTGTCTTTAAGGAAAACCAAATGCGGAAGACCCTTAAGGCAAATAAAATTTTACAATTATCCTTCGTAACCTGGAAAAACACTCTGAGGGTCAAAGTTCAAGATAACAGGGACAAAATCAAAACCGAAGACTGTATAAGTGACTTGTCAATCACAATGTAACAAAGCACAGCCTGCTATAATTGTAAAAACGAACATCATAGTGTGTTGAAAACGACTTGAAACTTGTGATCTTCTCTTTACAACCACTGGAGTCGCCCCCTGTTGGCCATTAGAAAGAATGCAGGTTCAAGGGTCTTCCACATTGGCTAGATCAGCTATTCTCAACCTTGGGGTCGGGACCCCAATTGGGGTCGCGAGATGATTTCTGGGGGTCGGCAAATCATTTTGGAAGTCAGCTCTGTCTCCACTGTGTTAAAGTGTTCATGTGTTTTAGTCTTTTTGGTCACTTAATGTCTTTTTTTGGTCATTTTGTGTGTTTTTTGGTCATTTTGTGTCTTTTTTTGTTCTTTTTTTGATCATTTTGTGGTCAATTTGTGTCTTTTTTAGTCATTTTGTTTCCTTTTTTTGGTCATTTTGTGTCTTTTTTTAGTCATTTTGTGTCTTTTTTTGGTCATTTTGTTTATTTTTTGGGTCATTTTGTGACAGTTCAGAGATACAATAGTTTTGGGGAACTTTACTGTTTTTCCCAGAGTCAGAAACTAATAAATGCTTTAGGACAGACCTTTTTTTTTTCATATTTGCTATTGCCCAAAGTTATATCAAACAGCAATATAAGGCTATCTTAGCTCAACTGTTGAGTGTCTTTGGGATAAATAACACAAGTGATAAACAAAATAACAACAAATTATTTTGGCATTAATAACTGGATCTGTACAATAAATTAACACTAAATGCTTCTTCAAAACCCTTAATTTAAAGTGCAGCGGGTAATCATTTTGAATACTTCATACTTTATTTGCTAAATCTTTTTGATCATTTTCAACACATCCATCGACAAACTCATAAAAAATTGTCCTTAAAAGAATGACAGAATATTGTCTTGGGTTTGAGGCTCCCAAGCGACATACATCCTTTAAAGTCAAAGCTTAAACAGTAATAAAACAGAATTCCTCACAGACACTATCAGCGTTAGATCAACCTTCATGTTTATCTGATTTACAGTATTTCTACCATGTGAAGTGTTAAATGATTTATGGGAACCCAACAGAAAAATGTGACTTAACTTTGAACTATGAACTTTATTAGATAACCAAATGGAGGAAAACCAATGATGGATGTAAAACGAGATCGGCTTAGTACTTTACATACTTGCTCCTGCTACTGGATGATCACTTCACGGGCCAAAGTATGTACTTTGGCTCACAAGTCTGAAATGTTGATGCTGATAACATGCAGTTTAAGGCAGGAACCAGAAAGTTTTTCTCATGCAAAATGAGCTATTTTCACCTACTGTATTTGAATATTTCTGCACACTGGGTTCCCTAAACAGGCTTGAATTACATAAATTGGCTATTACTGGAAAGCTGAGACTCTTGTCTCAATTTTATTAATGTGTAATAATGGTAATCTCCATAGGGGCCCATTAGAGCATTTCTTGAAACTTGACATCATTGTATAAAATGAGTTGCTGTGACTTCTAGGATGATCACAACCTCATGACACTTTACAACCACAAATTAAAGAATCAGGGCTTTCAGAAGATGTATGGCTTCCCCACATTAATCAGCAGTTTAAAGAACAAAAATGCTCACCATCTAATTTCTGAAAATACAGAAATCTCCAAAATGACAAAAGTGTTTAAACCAAAACCAAATATCACAGCATGGGTTTCTCTATGTTGTTCCAAAGGTCTTGGTGTATTGATGTAATGTCCTGGAGGGATTTTTCACCATTTTTATTCATTCTCGAATTGCTGCAAGAACTTATGGGACTTAGTTGAGCATGGAAATGGACTTCAGAAAGCCAAACAGTAATGTTCTGAATCATTACACACCTTATTAGGTTTTATTAATTGATTAATTAAGAGATTTTTATTAGAGATTTATGACCTGAACATCTCAACACACAGTGCTGCATTTCAAATTAATATTCAGATCTCCAGCTTTCAGAAGATGTACACCACTTCTATATGGTATTTATTGTTAACCTGCTATCTCCCCCTTAAAAATCAACTGCCCACCACCCCCAATTCTTTATCAAATGAACTAAACCTTAAAGGGGTTAATGTCTTTTATGGCAACGGGCCATTTTGTGTCATGATTTTTCTGCAGCTGAATATTTTTCCTTCACTTTTTAAATTCTTTTCAAATATATGGAATACATAACACACAGTACCTAGATAATAGTTGAAAGCAAACATTTAAAGTGAAAATATGCAGCACTCTCATGTCAGTGTGGATATTTACTCATGGTATCTTGCCAGCTCCAAAAAAAATGAACGTGGGTTTGCAAGATCGAGCTGTTGCAGGCTGAAGGGCGATGAGATTAGGGGAGCTTCACAGCAGCTGCTCATACTCATATCTCTCATTTACTTTGCTTCCTTTGCAGGCTGTTTGTGAACTTTCCCTCATCCAAGCAGTTCTTCAGCCAGTTCAAGCACATCGAGGAGCCAGAGGAACTGGAGCGGAGCGCCCAGCTTAGGAAGCATGCTCACAGAGTCATGAATGCCCTCAATACACTGGTGGAGAGCCTTGACAACTCAGACAAGGTGGCCTCAGTGCTGAAGCTGGTGGGCAAGGCCCACGCACTCCGACACAAGGTGGAGCCTGTGTACTTTAAGGTAACGCATGTTTTTAATACGAAAATAAATGGATTTTTGGCCTCAAGAAGGCAAAGCGTAAAGTCTAAAACACTTAGAAGATGTACATTCTGACATGTAACCACATGCTGTATAAAAGAAGTGGGCATAGTAGGGGTGTGCCATATTGTATCGTTCACGATAATATCGGTATATTTTTTTTATGGTTAAAAAAAATGCATATCATGATATTGGCAACATTCCTACTTCTTGATGTAGTGGCGTAAGGTTGACACACAACTGAATATACCGAGCTGCCCTCCAAAAACACTGCTGCATTATGCATTTCGTTAGCCACGAGCTAACATTAGCTAACAATTAATGTTGTTTTAATCACAAAAAGCTACTTACTCTCTGTCGCTAAACACATGCAGCTTTCAAAATAAGAGCACAGTGTGTTAACAGAATCCACCACAGAACTTACAAGAAGACCGTCAAAATAAGATGCCTTAAATAAAACATACAAGAACCTTTATTCTCCTTTACAAAATGTCATTAAAATTTGCCCCCGGAACCCCTAAATGGTTAATTTAATTATTTTCTCATATTCAAGAGTCAAGAGTAAATTTTTTAGTATTTGGCAACTGTTGAGATTTGCACTTCACACTACATTTTAGATTTTTATTTATTTATACAGACTAAAAAAAATCATATTTTCTATATATTTTCAAGTATTTGGTAATATTGCCAAGAATATCGTTATCGCAAAAATAGCCTGAAATATCATGATATTCTTTTAGGGCCATATCGCCCAGCCCTAGAGCATAGTGACCTTGATGACACCCATTGGTTTGTGGACTTCCACCTTGAGTTTGCATTTTAGCTGTCACCATCTTCATTTTTGGAGCCAGATGTGACCATTTTTGAATGAGAGAGTAGAACTGGGGAGGACAAACGCTAAGTTACAAGCTAATGCTAGTACTAGCTAGCTTAGTTAGCATGGTGCATCTGTATTTCAAAATGAACAGCCAGCCAACTCCTTATAGTATACAAGTGAACAAGACATTTGTAGTTGGCCAAAATTACAATTAACTTTCATGAACTGAAAACACACTATGAAAGTGTCAATGGTCAAAGACACAGAGTAAACCAACAAGATCTCTAACCTAAGAAACAAAAAAGGCTGTTCGTCAATTCCACCCATAATGACCCATATCAGTGTTTCACGGTTTGTGGTTCAGAACAGAGCGAAACGTTCCAAAAATAGTGCACATGTCATGACATGTACGTGTACGGTTTGCTGTTGTAAAAATGGCTAGAATTTAGTCTACATAACCACTGATCTAGGTTTAGGGCAAAAAAACCATACGATGTTATAAAAGATAGTTTAAACAGTAAATAAATGTAAATGTGGGAAGTAAAGTAGTTACGAGGAGGTGATACCGGAAGTGACATAGTTGTAGTAAAAAGTAAAAACATGATGCACAAAATGCAAGGCATGGAAGATCAGTGTTGTTTGAATTACATAATTTCCTTTAACTTTCATATTGGACACGACCCCTTTCCTCCAGGGTGAAAATCAGTTTGAGTTGTTAACCAAGCAAAAACATCAAGCAAGAAGTTAGGTCATTTATTCATCTATAGCTAGGTTTAAGGCACTTGAGGTTGTCGGTTGAATGTAGGAGAAGATCATAAAGAACCTTTTGATCCCAGTAATTGTGTTTACCACTTTAAAACAGACAGTGCAGTAAAACATTGAAAAAAGCCTTTGGGGACCAAAGGTTGGAGTGAAAAACGGAAACACATGTCCGACAAAAATTATTTCACATAATGTGATTGTGATAATGAAATAATGATTCTCAAAACTGCCAACCAATGAGATATAATGTGTTAATTAGTGAGCTGTAGAGGTGCTGGAAGGAAGAATTTCTTACCAATGACTACCAATGACTTCTTACCTAAGTCATTCCCTCTGTGTGCTAAGCTAAGCTAACCGTGTACTGGCTGCAGTTTATTTCCAAAAATTTCAAACTAATCTTTTAATGGAACCTCAAGGTGTCTAAAGTAGTGTGTTTTGCTGTACCCTGCCCAGATCCTGAGTGGTGTGATACTGGAGGTCCTCGGAGAAGCGTTTTCAGAGGTGGTGACACCAGAGGTGGCCGCTGCATGGACCAAACTCTTGGCTACGGTCTGCTGTGGCATCACAGCTGTCTATGAGGAAGTGGGCTGGACTAAGCTCTCAACATCAACTGGGTGAAGCTCTTTGTCTGGGTTTTTTGGACCATGAACTCCCAAAGACTTCTAATGTTTGGGCCCATGGCCTCGTAAGAGAGGGATTAATTCACTGTACTGACCTTTAAAGGGAAGAAATGTATCTGGGGACATTTATACAGTTTATTGTAATCTAAGATAATCATGGACTATGGGAGTGTGTGTGTGTGTGTGTGGGTGTGTGTGTGTGTGAGAGAGAGAGAGAGAGACAGAGAGAGAGAAAGAGAGGGAGAGTAGATGTAAAATTATAAAGCTCTCCTCTGTGTTTTTATACTTGTGTAAAGGACCAAACAATTTAAAGGTATATTATGCAGGATTTTGGGAAAAAAATATGTACAGACTCAAAAATAATCCCTCTCAATCATCACATATGACGCCATAGAAGTGTGTGGCGGTGTCTGTATCAGCATAGAGCCTGCCATCTGTCTTTGTTTTCTCTTTTCTTTTTATTTCCCTGCATTCATGACGTTTCTGGGCATCACCCTTTGCTCACGAAGCTATGAAAATGGTGGACACAGTACTGAAAAAACACAAATTTGGCAAGGCAAAACTCCAACAGACAATTCTGGGGTTTGCTTTCACTTGGATTGAGCTGCAGAGGGGCCAAGGCTGAATGCTGTGTTTATAAACGACAATTCCTGCATAGTATGCCTTTAAAGAAGAGAGCAAAGAGGAAGAAAATGCAAACGTTAATCCAACAGTGGACGAGAGGTCACATTTGGCTTGGATGTGCCTTCTACTGAATGTGTATATCAAGAAACTGCCATGTAAATACCATTCTTTCTAAATATCATGTAATGTTTCCTTTATCCGTCTGTGCCCACTTGTGTTCACTTTATGAGATATAAAGAAGACATTTTTACATTTTTAACAATTAATTGTGACGATTGTACATTTTTTTCATTATGACTCACCTTTGTATCTGTATAATTTTGAAATAAAAATGCAAAGAAAACCCTGCAACCTTACTGTCACAATGTGGAATCCTTTTAAATGTATATCTGCTCTAATCTGAATCGCCTTCATGTCTACTCACACAAGTGTTGACATAATTAGACCTTACCTCTATTTCTTGGCCTACTGCTCCCTTATTCTCTGCTTGAGTCAGCAGTGCTAAGTATAAGCTGCTGGAGGTCCCTATTTTTACCTCCATTTATCCCACAATGGGCTCTGTTTTCATTAGATATCGTAGGAGCTCTGCACTTGGCCAACAGTGGATTAGCTTTCTCCAGATATACAGTAATTTGATTAGTATCTTTTAATCCGTTGTGAAGTGCCACTCAAAGACAATTTTAACAGGCCCTTCCTTAACAAAAAAATAACAATATCGAGGTTGTTTTTGCATGTTGTGACGACATGGTGGCGAGATGGGTTTTTTTTTCAGAATAGAAACACACAGCATGCTCTGTTTACCTCCTAGTCCTGTCTTGATCCTGGCTAATCCTCTGAGCTAATCTCCCCAATCATGAGTCAGAGCCAAGAGGAAAGACAGAAATAGTCTGATTGTACACCGCAAACTCTGCCTTTTACCATTCAAGCCTTTTAAATGGGAGGACAAGCCTTGCTGCTCTAAACTACCAGTCCCTTCGGACCCAAGGCAGGGGATCCTTGGACGTATAGGACCATGTGTACTACAATGGTGGTCCTCACCACCATCGCTCTCATCCTGCGACAGAAATTCTCAAACAAAATCAGACCGTGAGTACTGATCATTAACTATTTCTTGTTTTCCAGTGGCTGACAAAATCCTTAAATCCTTCATAAAACACTTCCATCAGGACAACAAACACAGAAAGTGCATGTGTGTTTCATGTGTGGGGGAGTGAGGGAGAGACTTATCTGCTTCATTGATTTGAAATCACTCCAGTGATTATTTTAGTGTCCGCCTTGAGCAACTGTGTGTGGATTAAGTGGCTCGATACATAACAACAGTGTATTCCAGGTTTTTTTTTAATGGAGAGATGAATGGAGGGGAAAGCATCAGAGCTCTCGAGCTCATGGCTGCTAATTGACTCAAAGTGCAATCTTCTCAGCCTCCCGGCCCTGCTCAGCCACTCACACAGCAATGGCAAACAATACCAGGAGGCTCCGGCACCACGGAGCATGGCAACAGCCAGCTTTCACAATTATGAGCTAATAAACACGAAACCTCCTTTTTTTTAAATGAGTTTCTTTCCCAAAGCTGTTTACAGATAAATGTGTTGAAGAAGGTGCTGTGAGGATGAATATGGAGTATTTAATATAATATGTCTGTTTCCGTCGTGACAGGCAGAAAGAGGCCAATGAGAAAGATGTGCCATACATGAAGAGCAATGGAGCAGCAGAAACCCAAAAATGACAACAGCGAGGATCACATGGTAAGGACACACAAACAATCAAGTCAATGAAAACACATGAAGATAATGTACTCTATTGCCACAGGGGTCTTAAAGGGGCAATGCCGGGATTTTGTACAGCTCTATCAAGCAGCAAATGTCAAAATATCCCAACTTTAAAGGGATAGTTTTGATTTCTTGAAGCAGGGTTGTATGAGGTTCTTATCCATTGTCACTCAGTACATTTACATGACACTTGACACAAAAGATTGCCTTAATCCGACTATAACTGGACAAATGTGTGCATGTAAACGTTAGTCCGACGCCGACACCAAGGTAATGTGATTGGAATATGATTTTTTTTTTTTTAAATTTAATATTTTATTTTTTCCCCACAAAAAGCACTTACATGACAAAACACAGAAAAAGGGAAAAAAACAAACAAACAGCACAGCACGCAGACAAGGAATACAACAAAATAAAAATAAGAGATAAAAATACGAATAAGAAAATAAAATAAAATGAAAAATAAAAAGAAAGAAAAAAAGGCCAAGGGAGTGAAGGCTAACCAGCCACCAACTCCACAAAGGACCGCCAAGTTCTATGGAAACTCTCTTCCGAGCCTTGGCTTACGGCCATACCACCCTGATCGTGCCCGATCTTGTCTGATCTTTGAATATGATTTTTGCCAGCATGTACAAGACAACGCATGTGTGCATGCTCCACCCGCCGCGCTGGCGTATGACCCCGAAACAAAAAATCCAAGAAAGCCGCTTGCAGAAGTGTCGAACCAAAGACAGGCTACTATTGTAGCCCTCCAGCAGAGTCTGGCTTTCTTGTCTGCCCCTCAAAATCACCATGACCACAAGGGATAGTGTGCACCTCATCTGCACAACAAGTAACCTGTACATTACATAATGAATGAACACTGTACGGTTATCCATCTTGTTGTTCTTGTTTAAAAAGGCCGGTTTCCCGCCTTTCTCTCTTGTTTATTATGACAAATTGGTCAACCGGAGTGGGCGCCATATTAACCCACTGAAACGATGCATATCGCCACCCAGTGTTGAGGAGGAGGACACATACCCGTCAGTTATTTGATTTTCTTTGATTTTCAGTTGCATGTAAACAGGGACAAGTACAGAAGTCAAATGAGACGGCAAAATTGAATTTTAAGCATCGCTTGATTAAACTGTGCATGTAAACGCACTGGGTGTGTTACCTGCAGTAGATGTGGATGGTACGCCCAAAATATAAACTCATTAAGTGCTAAATGTTGGTCCCATCATTGTTGAACCTCACAGCATGTTGTAGCATGTTGTAGCATGTTGAGTTCTCTGTCTGGTAATAAATCCTACCAAATTCTTAACTACCAAACTCTGCTGTCAAGATAACTTATCCGACTCAAACCGATCTTTGTGACTATTTTACAACCATATTTTTTTTATAATTCTTACCAGAAACTTACCAGGATATGGTGGACTAAAATAAAGCTGAAGTTTCCAGATCCAAGCTGTAAACTAGATTTGGTCTGGAAACTACAACTAAGATAATCCCACCATTAGACCAGAACACCAAGATCAGGTGATTCTGGCAAACTCCGGGTTACGTTCAATTAAGGTCTCTCTAAGGGTTAGGGTGGGGGACACTACTCGTCCAATATTGATCATTTCTTGCAGCATGGAGAGAAGTCAGTCTGCGTTCTCTCCTGACAAAAGAAAATCCTACACTTTTATCCAGAAATTCAGTCTCAATTGATCAAAGGGCCGGAGTTCATTACAGGGCAAATCGCGACAGGAATCAGACATCACAGGACAGTGAGAGAAACTTCAAAGAAACAAAAGGAAGTGGATTGGAAACACCGCCAGTCAGATACTATCATGCAAATACACATTATAACCCCCTGCAGTTGGGTTGTCTGGTCATGTGTCTCTGAGACAGGATTTAATTACTGTTAACTGTTAATTACTGTTAGGTACTGTGCTGTAAATGTTTAATGCTTTAAAATATCAAGAATATAATAATATTTTCCTACAGTTTTCCCTGATATTCGACACAAGAGAAATTATACTCATCTGATGATGACTGACTGATCAGTGATATTCATGTGTAAAACCAGCAGAGTACCCCTTTGAGAATACAAACTTCACATTTGACCCCGAACACAACTTATTTGAGACTTATAATCAAGCTAATTGATTGATTGATTGATTTTATTTGACCATTCTTAATATAAAAAATATGAAACAGCAACCTGTGTCATACGTAATATAAATACATAAAAATAGTCAGGGATGACACAAAAAAGCCCTAAGGCTTATTTCCATTGCGGTCCCTATAAGCCATTGTGGTCCCTATAAGAGCTAATGCTAATGCTAAATTTATTCAAACCAGTTTTAAAAAGCAATAGCATATACAATTCAATTAAGTTGTAAATTAAATATAAAGTAGCCTGGAATCACAGTGAGTGAAAGAGAGACAGGAAAACATCCAGACAGACAAAGGGACATTGACAGTTAGGAGGAAGTGGTGTGTGTGTGTGTGTGTGTGTGCAAGGTTTACAGAAGGGGCTCCAGACAAGGGGAGAAAGTGGAGCAGTGGAGCATGTTACTGAGGCACAGATGCATAAAGAGCTAAGATGCCTGCCCCACATTTAGCTTTTAAGTATTCACTGCTACACTGCTAATACTAAATGATTCAGAGGCACAACAACAATCCATCATCCCTTTGGAGGCCTATTATAAATACATTACCGCCCTACAATCACATTGCTTAATGCAGCTGAAAAGCTCTTAATATAAAGTGATAAACTAACTTATTGTACATAACCACTGCATGGAGGTTTCATGCAGGTCACAGGGCATTGGTGCGTTATAATCTCATGCTAGCTGGATCATTTCTGTAGAGGCTGAGTCATGATGATTTAACCTTTTATGTGTGATTATTGCCTTTCATTGTGACTTTGCATATTGGTTTTTACTTCTTGTGCTCTTCCTCCCCTGCAGACGTGACCAGAGTCATGAGGCCATCATCAAGTCTAGTAAGCATCAAGTGCTATGTTTTAACCCTTGTGTAATGTTCATATTGTTGTTACTCAGCCAGTGTTTGTGGGTCTGATGGACCCGTTGCATTTTGTGGCTTTTAATGCCTCACAATCAAATACTTTTATGTTAAAATACTGAACAGATGATGCACAACACAAGCTGAACACATGAACACAGAGTAAACATATCAGTCAAGACAGACTGAACATCAATTTCCACACTTCTATTAGCCCCGGGTCCAGTGGACCCGGACATCTTATATGTAATAGAAATGTGTAGGGGGGGTGTATGGTGTGTGGTCATTAAATATGTATTCTGATATATGTTCTTCACAAAAAATGAGCCAAAGTCAGTGAGTCTCAGTTTGAAAAATTAATTAATTGTATCATTTTTCTTTTAATAAAAAATGAAAACGGGTCCCACAGACCCGAACACCACACAAGGGTTAAATAAAACTTAATGGACAGTTGTCAAAAAAAAAAGTGAACAATTGTGTTATTAACGTCACAACTTTTAACACTGTTTTGTTTTGTCTTTTGTCTCAGTGACCTCTGCGATGAGGACTTTTCCCCCTGGATACTACAAAGACATTCCCTGTAATCTTTTTCTTGTTGTCTCTCACTGATCAACTTCTGAGATAGCAGCTCTTGGCAGCTCAAGCCAAGCATCTCACCAGGATTAAAAAAAACAAAAAGGGTGGTAAAACAACGAGGCCTGTTTTGATTATAGCTTCCCCCTATCTGTCCTGCAGACGCACTCATCCCTGTGACAGGAAACAGCAGCTGAGTGAACTCTGGGGTGAACTCCAGGTGGGAAGATGAAGCCTGACCAAAACTGTGTATTCATCATGAATTTATATTGTTATAGTTGGTTATATGATCAGATTTAAAGTCATGAAACATGTTATGTGCCTCCACAGTAGTCATTTGTTAAATTTCCTACTATATGCATGTATGAGGACAGGGTGACATTTGACTGGATACATCTTATAGAGCAGCTATTCTTGAGAAATGAAATGCGACACAAATTCTACTGAAAAAATGGCTTAATCAATGTATTGTATTGTTTATTAAAGGTTTGCCCAATCTGTAAATCTCAAAAATGTGTGTTTTTCCCCACAAATTAAATAAAGCAATTAAATGCTTTCAGGTATTTCTGTCGTGATAAAGTAAAATGTTTAATTTCGTTCTTCAATAAAATCTTTAATGCACTCTTATTTAGGGCTGTAGAAAGCCCTAAATATTGATTATAGTGCATGAAACAATAAACACTCCATCTTCTCAATCATCTATAAAACATTAAAATATTCTTGCATGCAAAGGTCATATATTTTAAACAGAGGTTGTTTGTTTGTTCACCATGTTCATGGAACTAATCTCTGCTTTTACAAAACTGATATAGGATAAAAACCACATGATGTTATCCCAAATCTAAATGAAACACCTGAAAATAGCTCATGAGGAATAGTGTTATGAGCCTAACTTTGAGCAGCATGCCTACTGGTTATAATTGTGCTGATTAAGAGTGGAACATCAGGCCTAGACCTTACTGAATTAAATATAGGCTTCAGAAGATAAATTATTAAACTCTTCAGTTTTGCTGTCTCTGACGCCACCTGGTGGCCAAACTGTTGGGTAGATTTCAAGATTTCTTGCCAGCAAGCAGCTAAAGATGTAAAAAAAAAGGCCAAAAATCCGGAATGCCATCAGTCAATATTAAATAAATATATAAAGATGCTTACGAAATGAATAAACATTTCTATGAAAAAAATGAACATGGCTATGAAAAACATGATTTCTATCTTTTATTTTATTCTTTCATCAAAAAATGTTTTCGCTCTCTATTTATTTGTTGGGAATTAAGGATGCCTCTTTATGATTTAATGATGACCTTGCACAGGGCGTCAAATATGTTAATAAAAGGGCGTTAGCATAAATGCTATCCCTTCCATAAGGATATCAAATATGTTGAGATGAACCTGAGTAACGCTTGTATTTACAGCTACAGTACACTTTTTTTGTGTATTTGGCTTTTAACTTCTTGCATATTTTATCCATTTTTCATGCTAGTGTTGCGATTTTATGCTAGGTTGAGCATGACAGGGGTAATGAAAAAAACTTGACTGTATTAAAACACGGAAACAATAGATGTATAAACATATTAGCTGATGTTCAACAGTGTAGAGGGGTGACCATTGGAGAAAGGAGATGCCTAATCAGATTTAGCTAGCTCAGCTAACGTTAGCTAAATTACTCTCAACTACCAGGAGAGATTCATCATGGTGAGTCAAACTGCAGTTAAACATATATCATCTATCGCTTTGAGTGTATATTATGATTTACTCTCTATAGTGAATTTAGAAGTTACACAAGGTTAATCCATCCCAGCTGTAAAAAAATAAAAAATTATAGTTCTTATCCATGCATTTATTTTTAGTAGGTTGGATTACTGCAATGGCATCTTCACAGGTCTTAACAAAAAATCAATCAGGCAGCTGCAGCTGATCCAGAACGCTGCCGCCAGAGTCCTCACAAACACCAGGAAACTGGGAGTCAGAGGAACCTGTGAGTCAGAGGATAGATTTTAAAATCTTACTGCTGGTCTACAAAGCACTGAATGGTCTCGGACCAAATTACATGCTTGATCTGCTCCCTCTCTATGAAGCATCCAGACCCCTTAGGTCATCTGGAACTGGCTTGTTGCGTGTCCCAAAAACAAGAACTAAGCGGGGTGAGGCAGCTTTCAGTTATTATGCTCCTCACCTGTGGAACAAACTACCTGTAGATCTGAGGTCTGCCCAAACGGTCAGCTCCTTTAAATCAGGACTAAAAACACTATTGTTTACTGAAGCGTACTCTTAACTTTAACACTTATCTGCTCTACTCTACTGCCCTTACTTTTTAACTACACAATGTTTGACTTGTACTTTTTATTATTTTATCTCTTTTTTTATCCTGCTGTATCTTCCCTGTTTTAATTGACTGTTTTTACTGTTTTCAATTGTGTCTTGCTGTTTTTAATGTGTATGTAAAGCACTTTGAATTACCTTGTGTTGAATTGTGCTATACAAATAAACTTGCCTTGCCTTGCCTATAGTTCACTGTAATTTACAGACCACAAAACTGAAGGGCAAACCAAAGTAGCAGTAGCCAGAGGATTTCTGGTAGTATACCGTGCTGGTAGATCCATGCCTTAAATCACCGTGTCAACCTTTTGCACCCATTGGTCACACTCCCCACAGGTGTTCTTTATCAACACCTTGTCTTCTGTTGAATGTCTTCCCAAGGCCTTTGATTGCGCAGCAATGCTGCTGGACCAAATTGGAAGCAGGCGATGGAGCGAAAGATCACAAGGAACAATCTCTGGAATATGTATCCGTACAGCATCAAGTTCCTTGTCCAGGCTGTCTATGCACCTTGGGGTATTGGCAGGAACACATCCTGAGCAGATGCCCTCGAGCTTTCGCCGATGGTCGCTACCAGTGGCAGCACAACCAAGTCCTCCGGACAATCGCTGAGACCATCTGCAGTAGCCTGAACATCTGCCGGAAGACGGGGCCAACCAGGAACACCATCAACTTTGTCAGAGAGGGGGAGAGACCAACAACAGAGCACCAGAAGGCAAGCGGGCTACACTTTACTGCACCGGACTGGAAGCAGACCTTGGGAAGCAGCTGCGATTTCCTCTCCACATCACAGAGATCACTCTGTGCCAGATATTGTGTTGTGGTCAGAATCATAAAAATCATGTTTTGATGCTTGAGCTCACTGTGCCATGGGAAGAGCGGATGGAGGAAGCCTCTGAAACACCCAATGACCCCAGGATATATCACTGATGATGTGCCCGAGCATAGCATCAAGAAGATGTTTTTGAAAGTACCTGTCCAGGACTCAGGTCTCAACAGCAGATCCCAATGACATGCTAAAGAATATCAAGGTAGATAGTTGTTACAAATTGTGTAAATGCAGGTACAAAGTTCAGCTTTGTAGCTTTTTTATTTGTATTTCTCTTTGTCCTTGTACAGGACATGACCGTTTTGCATTAAAGCCCAGTTCAGCTCCTATAACACAAACAAAGGCTTTTGGTAAAGAAGGGCCAAAGAAAGACTCCCCAAAGTTAAGAATAAATTAACTGGAGGGTTTTCCCATTATTAGTTTTGGATTTTTACCGGCTTTGAAGTTTGCATTAAAAACAGCAACCAGAGTCGTTTCTTCCCCCCTTTTCACTCAGATGAACCCACCACCACAGGAGGGAGGAAGCCAAACTCTGCACCTTCATCTGCAGCACATTACTACAAGTAGTTCACCTTCTCTGGTAAGTGAGCCTCCCTGTCCCATCGACAGGGATGGTGTACATGTTTAACATACATTATGCATAACTCCCTGCACTTCGAGCAGCTTATGTGTGTCTGTATGCTTAGCTGTACGTATTCCTTTGCATATTATTCCAGGGCTTGTGTGAAGCTGCTCGAGGAATCAGCAGCCCAGATGGCAGGAGTGTGAAGACCTGATGGAACGCCTGGCTACACCAACACGATTGGCTGAGCAGGAACGCTCTGAGCTGCAGGCCCAGTACAAGCACAAACTGGCCCAGACCCAGAAAGAAAGAGACCGCGAGGTGGACAGACTCAGAGGTTCACAGACAGAAGAAATTAAAGGACGAGGGATCGATGCAGTTTCAAGCACACCATCTCAGACCAGGTAAGATGCTCAATGTTAACAAAGCACACCAGTCCTATTTGCTACTAGAAAGGTACTCTTGGAGTGCAGACCTCCGCCATTGACCTACAGTGCATACGGAAAGTATTCACTGCGCTTCACCTTTTCCACATTTCTTTATGTAACAGACTTATTCCAAAATGGATTAAATTAATTTTTTCCCTAAAAATTCTACACAAAATACCCCATAATGACAACTTTAAAAAAGTTTTTTTTAAATGTTTGCAAATTTATTAGAAATAAAGAACGAAAATATAATATGTACATAAGTATTCACAGCCTTTGGTCAATAGTTTGTTGTGGCACCTTTGGCAGCAATTACAGCCTCAAGTCTTTTGGAATATGAAGCCACAAGTTTGGCACACCTATCTTTGGCTAGTTTCGCCCATTCCTCCTTACAAAACCTCTCGACCTCCATCAGGTTGGATGGGGAGCGTCGGTGCACAGCCATTTTCAGATCCTTCCACAGATGTTCAATGGGATTCAAGTCTGGGCTCTGGCTGGGCCATTCTAGGACATTCACAGAGTTGTCCTGAAGCCACTCCTTTGATATCTTGGCTGTGTGCTTGGGGTCGTTGTCCTGTTGAAAGATGAACCGTCGCCCCAGTCTGAGGTCAAGAGCGCTCTGGAGCAGGTTTTCTTCCAGGATGTCTCTGTACATTGCTGCATTCATCTTTCCCTCAATCCTGACTAGTCTCCCAGTTCCTGCAGCTGAAAAACATCCCCACAGCATGATGCTGCCACCACCATGCTTCACTGTAGGGATGGTGTTGGCCAGGTGATGAGTGGTGCCTGGTTTCCTCCAAACATAACGCTTGGCATTCACGCCAAAGAGTTCGATCTTTGTCTCATCAGACCAGAGAATTTTGTTTCTCATGGTCTGAGAGTCTTTCAGGTGCCTTTTGGCAAACTCCAGGCGGGCTGCCATGTGCCTTTTACTAAGGAGTGGCTTCCGTCTGGCCACTCTGCCATACAGGCCTGATTTGTGGAGTGCTGCAGCGATGGTCGTCCTTCTGGAAGGTTCTCCTCTCTCCACAGAGGAACGCTGGAGCTCTGTCAGAGTGACCATCAGGTTATTGGTCACCTCCCTAACTAAAGCCCTTCTCCCCCGATCACTCAGTTTAGAGGGACGGCCAGCTCTAGGAAGAGTCCTGGTGGTTCCAAACTTCTTCCATTTACGGATGATGGAGGCCACAGTGCTCATTGGGACCTTTAAAGCAGCAGAAATTTTTCTGTACCCTTCCCCAGATCTGTACCTCGAGACAATCCTGTCTCGGAGGTCTACAGACAATTCCTTCGACTTCATGCTTGTTTTGTGGTCTGACATGCACTGTTAACTGTGTGACCTTATATAGACAGGTGTGTGCCTTTCCAAATCATGTCCATTCAACTGAATTTACCACAGGTGGACTCCAATTAAGCTGTAGAAACATCTCAAGGATGATCAGTGAAAACAGAATGCACCTGAGCTCAATTTTGAGCTTGATCGCAAAGGCTGTGAATACTTATGTACAAGTGATTTCTTCGTTTTTTATTTTTAATAAATTTGCAAAAATCTCAAACAAACTTTTTAAAGTTGTCATTATGGGGTATTTTGCGTAGAATTTTGAGGGGAAAAAATGAATTGAATCCATTTTGGAAAAAGGTTGTAACATAACAAAATGTGGAAAAAGTGAAGCGCTGTGAATACTTTCCGTATGCACTGTATCCATCAACCAAAGTAATTGTGTATCTTCCTGTGATTCGGATGCGCTCCAAAAATTTAACATTGTGAAATACCAGTTTCAGCGCTAACGTTTCTGATAAACAGTTTGTAGCAAGAGCAAACAGCTGCAGAATGTTATTTCTACTTTTCAGTGAGCCTTGAATTTTCCAAACTTATTTTCAACACTAATAAATCATGTATGTCTGTGTTCTGTTCTCTTACAGTGTTGATTGAGCAGTTTTCCTCTTGGCTGGGGGATCTTTCTACTTAGGTGCAGAGCAGACATAAACTCTTGACCTGGAGCAGGGGGCACAGCACAGAGACAAACAGCTTTGTTTTCCAGAATACATGTGGGGATATTAAAATATTAATAAAGTATTCAATTGAATGTAATGTGAGACCTTTTGTTCTGGAACAGTCTTCCAGGTGAGGTTTGTGAATTTAAGTGGCTGGTTTTAAAAGAAGATTAAGAATGTATTTTATATAAACACCTTAATAATATCATCATATTTGAGTGTTGTTTTTTTATTTTTAATATATTTTTATATTGGCTTGAGATTGTAATGCCTGTCGTGCTTTATTAGGGCCACGGTGCTTGCTTGCAAAAACACACTAACTACTATTCACTGGGTCTATTTTTTACAAGTGCCACGGCTTAGCAGCGAGGCATCTCTTATTATTGCTCATGTTTATTATTTTGTGTGCTTGCTTGCAAAGGCACACAAACTACTATTCACCGGGTCTATTTCTTATTTTGTGTGCTTGCTTGCAAAAGCACACTAATTGTTATTCCGTGGGCTTATTTTTATTAGTGCCACTGCTTAGCAGCGAGGCACTCATCTTCACTGCAAGCAGTGAAGCAGTGGTTTTCAAATTATTGGGCAAAAACAGAGTGTAGAGGGAGAGAAGAAATTGTCAAATTGTTTGAAAACTGCGCTCCAGGCCGCAAATTTCACTCTACAGAAATAATTTATACATAGAAACGTAGGAAAATTTGTCCTCTCACTCACAATCCTCTGGTAAAGCTGTCAGAGTTATAGTTTGGGCGTGGGATGCACAGAAGCGCCACCAACATGCACCAACTGCCTCATTGGCTCCCAAACGCAGGAAGATTTCGGAAAAAAGGAGATCTAGGCTAACAGTTTTTTTTAGATCGCTCTAACAAAGCTATTTTTTCATCTTTCATTAAAAAAAACATGTAGATGTTCAGGAAGAACTCAGGACGCTCAAAGTGAAGTCGGATCAATGATAGGTATTATGGTTTTTCCAAAAAGGCTTTCTGTTCGAGGGCAGAAATTTCAGTTTTTCCACCTCTGGCCAGTCTTCCGGAACATTCTGTTGATTGCTCTGCTCTGATTGGTCGACCCCACCTGGCCACCTGGTTGCTTAGCTACCAAAGCCTCACCCTCAGGACAGAGTCCCTGTTTAACTGCTGATTTAAGCAACGAGAATCAAGGGCTAGAGGCAAGCACACAATCCAAATTTCTAATGTTTCTAAATGTTCTAGTTTCAAAATGATCAAAAATGCTACCAAACAATACAAAAGTGAACGGTAAAATATATAATGCTATATACAGTATGTACAGAGCTAACTAAAATAGAGTTGATTTAACATTTTTTAATAAATGAAGTATGAGAACACTGCTGTACTGGTGACCGGAAGTTGGGTAAAACGTGTTCATAAAATGGAAGTAAATCACACTATATTATGCAAGTACCCAACACACAAAGGTAGCGGGAAGTTTTTATATCATAATGTGGGAGGTATAAATGGTAGTCAACTGGCAACACCTGATACACCAGTAAAGACTGGGGGAGCATACGATTAGCAATTTTTGGTAATGGGTCCAGGGTGGGAGGGCGATAGTTTTCTATTATGCATTATTCCAGATTTCTTTTTGGGAATAGGTATTGCAGACTTGAGTTGCATGTAGGCTTTATATTGTAATTATTCAACACAAGCTTTTGCATATTATCTTGTTGGAATAATATTCCATATTAAACTGTCATGGTGGTAGACAAAACAGGGAAACAATAATGGCTAAGAGCTTAAAAAATAATTACATGAAGTGTCAATGGTCTCTTAAATCCTATTAAAATAAATTAGTTCCCTTAAACCTCAGAATGCAGATGTGGTATTTCTCCAAGATGAAGCCCTATTCAAATTGATTTTATTATTATTTTTTTTAAAAGGAAGCTGTCTCCCATGAATACAAATGCATACATTTTAAAAAACATATGATTCAAAATGATTTTATTAAGTCAAATGGCTTATTTCAATTGTGATATAGTACACAGTTGCAGCATGAACAGCTCCAAATGTTGAACACTGTCTTGGCAAGGATCAAAACAAACAAAATACCAGCATATAGTCTTGTGTAACAAATCTTGTGCATTTATCATCCTGCTGGAATCAGACTTCTGGATCAAGCTGTAAGTGTGTCCACTTCACTGATGTCATCTACAGGTGAAAAAAAAAGGGACATAATGATGTTAAAACTAATGCAATTCTAACTACTGTAGTCAGCCAAAGCTATATTAGTCCTGTATCTGCAGTCAAGCCTCAGGTTACCATGAATCCACACTTTAGTTCAGACAGGGATAACATGTTTCATCACTGGCTTGACTTTAATTATCAGTTGTCTTACAATATTTACCTGATCAACTTTCCTCTGCACCAACGTTCCATCTTAGTCGTTCTTTGCAGATTCTCAACACCTGCTGGGGGAAATTTTACATTTAGATCACCAACTGTTCAGATTATGCACACCAGAAGCAAGATGTCTGACAGCATTTCTCAGAACAGCTATATTTGCCATCGTCAGTTGTCGCATCAGACGGCACTTCCTATGCAGCAGTTTTCATCACTGAATCAGAGGCAACGTGGATCACAAGAAGCAGGGTGGTACACACCTTTTCAGCAGCCGGCCTCATTCTCAGTCAGTGTCAAGTGAGACGGAAGAACCTGTCAGGAGACTTTGATTAGTGATAGTTCATCAGCAGCATGAGGCTCCATACATCAGTCTGCAGCTAGTCAGATACCAATGATTTCCACACTTGTTTTTTCAGACAGGGATAACAAACTCATCACATGCACTGCAAAAAGCCAGATCATAAAAAAAACAACATTTAAAGTCACCTTTATATTTCATTGCGTTGAAAGACAGCCTTCGTTTTTCTTAGGACTTGATTAGCCTCCTTCCATATTTGCCAGAACTTCCTGAAAAGTTAAAATATGAGACATTATATTATATATGTTGAATGCACTTATTGTAAGTTGCTTTGGACAAAAGCGTCTGCTAAATGACATGTAATGTAATGTAATCTATATTCCTAATGATACTCAAAGACATCAGAACATGTGCTGAAGAAAGCCCATTCATCTCGGGTTAAATATTGCAAACTAACATATAATGTTATTTTACGCACCAGTTGGTTAAAAGTATGTTCTCAAATTATCAAAAGTCGTCTACTTATAAACCCTTTACTGTCTTTTGCCCAACGTGGTCTTCCAGCACGTGTCAGCCTAACATAAGTGCAGCTAACAATTAACACAAGTCATATAAAACCACCTCCAGACTCCCACATACTCATGTCTCATTAACTACTCCTAAAATATTACCTGTTCACGGCGGCTTATAGGCTGCAGACTCCTTCATTAGACAAAAATCCACCGCTACGTGCGAGTGCGGCATGCTGAAGAGTTGGGAGGTGGTAGCTCTCCCACGGTGCCGACAAAAGAGGGCAGAAAAGGAAATTTTCTTCTTTATGTATTATAGCGGAGTGCAATACCAGCTTTAAGGCGCATACCGCCACCTACCGTACCGGAGTATATAGAGCAGGATTTTTTATTTTTTTTTTACACTATTTCCAAAACTAACAACAACAAAAAAAGAAAGAAGGAAATGAATAATAAGTAATAACAATAAAGGGGGATTCCTTATATATTTTTTTCAACATGCTGGTGTTTGTTGAGAAAACTTCAAAGAAGAAGAAAGAAGAAAAGAACTACTCCAGAAGAGGTGAGACCTTTAAGAGCAGTAGTATGCTCTGACTCCAGTTCATCATTAATCAGTGTGAGAAATAACAAATCAGAAGGTAGGCCAGATGTTTTAATAGAAATACAACAAACATTATACAGAATTCAAATGATGGGAATAAGTATAATAATGGTATGGATACCAGCGCATATAGGAATCAAAGGAAATGAATTGGCGGACAAATGTGCAAAGGAAGCAACAAAAAGGAATAATATTGATATCGCGGTTCCATTTAGTAAAACAGAAGTGAAAACTATAATCAAGTGCAAATTGAAAGAAAGGTGGCAAAAGCAGTGGGAAGAAGAGAGAAAAGGAAGATGGTTATATAGAATTCAAAGAAAAGTAGGTGTGATGAGAAGCGTGGGGAGAACACGAAAAGAGGAAGCAATAATATCCAGATTAAGATTGGGTCATACAGCATTAAACAGTACACTATTTAAAATGGGAAAACACAATTCGGGAAGAAGTCAATATTGTAATGAAGAAGAAAATTTAGAACATGTGATGCTTTATTGTCAGAAGTATGATCAGGAGAGAAGGGAACTGATATTGAACCTTAAAGAAATTAAGTTGAACTTTGATTTACGGGATCTTTTACAAAGAAGTTCAGAGGAGAAATGTTTTTCCTTTTTGTTACAGTATCTTAGGAGAACAAGATTAATAGAGAGAATATCATTTATGTACTTTCTCTTTTTTTTTTTTTTAATTAATTAATTAATTAATTTATTTTTATTATTATTATTTTATTATTATTTAGTTAAACTCAGGAATGTGTAAAGTCCCGGTCCACACTCCATATCAGTAGGTGGCGGTAATACACCAAAAAGTTGTTTGTCAACCGCCATAAAACAACACAAAGAAGAAGAAGAAGAAGAACTACTCCACCCAGAATGCACTGCAAACTGTAAACAGGAAGCGCATGTGTCGCGCCGGTTGCGTCTGTAGTATCTTTTTTGCTGCAGTAAATCTCTCAAACAGATATGTCTGATTTGAATTTTGCAACTCAAAGCTTTGTAATGTGAAACATTAGGTTTGTGTTAAAAGACTGAATTCGCGTAATTGTGCTAACGGACAGCCTTGCCCGTGTAGCAGTATTTGATGCAGTGTGTAGCGGCGGTATTATTCTTTTTAATGTTAATTTGCGTCAAGCAAACTTGCTAATTTTAAAACTCTTAGCGTGGCTGTATTAAAGCACGAAACAAAAGGACGTGTTAGCATGTTAGCTAACTACAGTCGTGTATCGTGTCATTAGCATGGGCGCTCACCGGTGTAGCGTGGTTACTATTGGAGACAGGAGACGCCTAATCAGATTTAGCTAGCATAAGATAACTTAAGCTAAAATACTCTCAACTTTAATGCTACCAGGAGAGATTCAACATGGTGAGTCAAACTGCTGCCACAAACAAAATGTTCATTAATTATCAAACGCACCTTAATAACTGATTACATTTCACTTTTATTTACAGGCTACAAAGCTGAAGGGCAAACCATCCAAAAGTAAGTGTTATTTGCACTGATGGAAAGTAACTAAGTACATTTCTTAATGACTAAATAACTCAAGTAGTACATTTACAAATGTACTTAATAAACATAATACAGCTAAAACATATCTGAGGTGCTGTTATATAGAAGGAATTATGTATACATAAACACCAAGGCAGTTTGAATTAAAAAACTGAATTTGAATCACATAATTTGAATTTATATTGTATAATCTGTGTCATTGCAGTGGAAAAACTGACTCTGAATTGTATTTTGAAATTTAATTTATTAGTTTGGAACTGAACATTCAGTTCTCACAATTCAAATTCAGATCACAAAATTAAATTTCAATTTTCTGCGACGAACATCCGGGTAGTTGAGGCAGAGCAGTCGAGCACAGATACACATCGACTCTTCGGCCAATCAGCACCTCAGCGCATCCGTGTTCTGCGCTCGATTGCTCTGCCTCAACTACCTGGATGTTCATCGCAGAACATTTAAATTTAATTTTGTGAACTGAATGTTCAGTTCCAAACTAATAAGTTAAATTTCAAATTACAATTCAGATTCAGTTTTTCAATGCAATGATTCAAATTATACAATACAAATTCAAATTATGTGATTCAAATTCAGTTTTTTAATGCAATTATTCAAGTTAAGCAATTCAAATTCTAATATAAATAATTCAAATTCAGTTTCTGGTGGCACATATTCTTCACATATTCTCCACATTAATCTTGTGTTTTCCCAAGGTTCATTTGGAGATGAAGATTTGCTCGACAGCTTATTTGATGATAACAGTAAGTAGGTGTTTTTGAACCAACCACTATTGTCATTATTATTGTATTATCAACGCAAGAGTTTTGTTTGTTGTAATATATTCTCTCACCAGAACTCCCAGTGAGGGGGAAAGCGACTCGCAGTGGACCACTGAGTCGGTAAGTTAGAGGAAGCCAAATGTTCCCTTTCAATAATTATAAATCCCAAGTGTTTGTGAGTTATGTTTTCTTTCTTCTGCAGCACCTCTGCTACGGATAACATTTTCAGTATGCTAGCAGAGGAGGTAGGGAGAGACGGCGGGGACACGGAGGTATGTAGACACTCGACATACACTACTGGTCAAAAGTTTTAGAACACACCAACTTTTCCAGAATTTAATTGAAAATGATGCAGTTTAATGTCTCAGTGTACTCTGAAATTTGCAACATTTAAAATTCTTTATTGAGCATGATAGTGTTTTGAAAGTAAAAAAAGATTCAAAATCACATTTTATGTTGGACTAAAGGACTAAAAAAAAGACACAAAATGACCAAAAAAAGACACAAAATGACAAAAAAGACACCAAAAGACACTAAATGACTAAAAAAAAAGACACAAAATGACCAAAAAAAGACACAAAATGACAAAAAAGACATGAAAAGAATTAAAAAATGGACAAAATAGCCCAAGACTCAATAGAGTTAAGTTGTTAACCCACTTCTTGTTCCCTGAAAAAGGCCTACTTGTATAATTCTGAAATGTACGTTATATTTTACCTTTTTTTATTTACCTCTGGCAGTTCACCACTTACCTTCGTACCCTTTCAAGCTGTTCATTTGACTTGAACTGCTTGAATTTCAATAAAAAACTGGAAAAATTGGGGTGTTCTAAAACTTTTGACCGGTAGTGTAGATGGTAAAACATGGCATGTATACAGTATTATTTTATTGTCTTTCTGTTATTATTGTATTTCCTGTCCAGGACTCTGACGTCTCAGCAGCAGATCCTAATGACATACTGAAGAACATGAAGGTAAATAAGTATTACAAACTGTGAAAATGCAGGTACAGTGTTAAGCTTTGTGTTTGTCTGTAAATCTTTTTTCCTGTATCATTATACAGGACATGGATGATATGGATGCAGACCTTTTTGCATTAAAGAAAAAGCCCAGTTCAGCTCCTGCAGCACAAACAAAGCCGTTTGGTGATGAAGGGCCAAGGAAAAACTCTCCAAAGTTAGAAAGTAAAGTAAAACCGGAGGGAGCAAGTAATTCAGTACAGAGTGTTCTTGCATACATTATTTTCTCATTATTAGCCTCGTATTATTACCGTCTTTGAAGTTTGCAGCAATCACAGAGAGCCGTGTCTTCCCCCCTGTTCACTCAGATGAACCCACCACCACAGGAGGGAGGAAGCCTAACTCTGCACCTTCGTCTACAGCACATAACTACAAGAAGTTCACCTTCTCTGGTGAGTGAGCCTCCCTGCCCCATCCACTGACACAGCGCTTCATAGAACTCAACAGTGCTGATTCTTTGCTTTGTTTTTCCTCAATCTGCTGCATTGATTAGACAGTGGTGGTGAGGATGAAGGTCTTGGTCAGACTCCTCACACTAAAGGTACATTATTACAGATATTTTTTTGGCCTTTTACTTGTAGTTGAATGTGGGTAGGTGCAGTGGGTGTATGTGCTCAGTCTGTTCATCCCAGTACAGTCATTTTTATTGCAGACAGGCTGGCCCACTATCATAAAACCCTATCAGAACTACAGGCAGCAGACAAACTGACATGTCCACATAGTCCAACTTAACTAAATGCAAATGTGTGTGGACTACTGTACAGGTTTTGCAAACAATGCAACTTTTACAAAAAAAAGTTTGTAGCCCCTTCAGCAGCTAGGGAATTAGAAGGTAAATTACTGTTAAATCATTTCATTCTCTGTTTTGCACTATTCTTTCCTGGTCATCTTTGCAAATGTTTAATTTATCTGCACATTATTAAATTTCCTGCAATGTTTAATTCCTCAGTTAAAGTCTAATTTCAGCAAATGTTTAATATTTTAGCCAATATTTTAATTAAATTCAGATTTATCATAGGTTTATTATTCATAGGTTAAGTTAATGTTTACTGTATGTATAGTGTATGTTCAATGTATGTGTCTGTCTATCTATCTATCTATCTATCTATCTATCTATCTATCTATCTAAATGGATCGATCGAAATCAAATTAGTTGAGTTGCATTAATAAAACAGCTCAAAGCAGCACCATCTAGTGGACTGAAAAGCAATTAATTCTATTATTCTGTATTTGAAATGTTAATAATTTATATAATAAAATATTCGTCGTAGGATACAATACTACCACGCAAAGCATTGTGATACTATGCTGTTCCTCGCCTTCCCACCCCCAATAGTTGGATATCACACACAAATGGACAAATGGGGAGTAAGAAACACATACAATCAATGTAGTGCCATATAGTGAGATCCAGTTTCTTTAATGCACCTGTGTAATCTAATGCATTGAATGCAACAGCCCTCCAATAAATCCCATATGTGTTGAGCTTCCAATATTTTGTCCTGCTTGTTTATGTACATTAAGTATGTATAAAAACACAGTATATGCTGTTAATTAATTAATTTAACCCATTGAAGCCTGGAAAGCGGATACGTCGTTTTGTAGTATTTGTATAAGCTCTCAAATACTTTTTGAATTTCATTTCTATCTGCTACAGAGGCTGAAAAATCTATTATTTAGTAGAAGAGTTGACACTTCTGTTGAATTTCCAGAAAAACTTCAGGTTTTAGGGGCTTATTTTAAAATCGCCCAGAGGTTTTACAGGCGTTTCAGGCCTCAATATGTACCTAAATATGTTTGAACATATGGTAGTATCTGATATTCACAATGTCGTCTATACATACATGACGCATCATTACAATTTACTGCTTTACTGTCCGGAAAACTTTCCAAAAACGTATTATTTCTATTCCAGATGTGGACGACCCCCTGGATGATCTACTTGATGACTTGCTTTCAGATGAAACCAAGCCGGAACCTAAATCCAGAACACAGCAGGCTAAACCTGAAAAATCTGCGCCATCTCTTTCAGCCTCTCCTATCCTAAAGACTGAAACATGTGAGCCTTCATTTAATGACCCATAACTCTTTATTTTACTTGAAACAAACAAACAGTTCAGCACTGTATTTGTTTTGTGTATATTCTTTGTTCTTCAGCTAAGACAGCGAAACAAAGAAGCGATCTTACATTTGATGATGATAAGGACGACCTCATGGATGCCCTCGGATTTGAAAGTGATAAAAACAAATCCAAGAAAAAAGAGAGCGCTCTTTGGTCCAACAAGGAAAGGTAACAGCTTTGTGTTCTCGCTCTTATTGTCATCCTTATTTATAGCACTCAAACGATAAATAATTACTGCTTAAGTGCTTTGTGCTTTGGGGTGCCACTAAAAACAAAACTAAACTTTAACAATGGTTTACAAAGCAACATCTCTCAGCATCAGGCGTATGGTATATTCTTTTCTTTTTTGTTTTTCCTTCACTTTGACTGTTTGTTTGTGTTCTGTGTGTAATCTCAGGGGTGAGACCCATCACAGACCTCGTACCAAACTCGATGAGATCCTGGAGAGTTTGACTTCACCTCGTCTTCTGGAGCGACCTCCAACAGGCGAGAGGAAGGAGCAGCCTCACACTCAAGAGAAGCAGCAACAAGAGAAGACGCTCAGTGTGAAAGGTGAGTCGGCACCCTGATCTTCTGGTACCAAACCATTTGTCTGAGGGCTCATTATTCTGAAAAGAAAAGCCCACTGCTCCAAGGGCCCATTGTTCTGAAAATACATACTCTCCCTGTAGTTTTTGGTGCCCTTGATAATTAGCGTACAATAGACAGATATCGGTTGACAGATGTTATCGTCTGATATTGGCCTATCAAAGGCCTATCGGTATTGGTGTATATGCTGTCCGATATGTGCTGTTATGAAAACTTTTTTTACACAATATTATTTCTTTTTTTCAGTTTTCATTTATACAATTTGCTGACAATGTAATACATTGTTTGTGCATTGTATAAAAATGTAACATAAATAGTAATAGTAAATAATTTTAATAGTATTTATTTTTTTTTTTTAAAGTGTTACTTGAGAAAGTAAGCTCTCTACGTAAAGTGGTGCAAAATCAGGGCAAAATTCACATAAAAAAGTTCTATTTTCATTCCAGCTAAAAAAAAAATACTATATCGGCCAACAAATCGGTTATCAATGAATTTTCCCCTCTTATATCAGTATCGGCATTTGTCTCAAATATCCCATATCAGTAGGGCACACTGTTGAACTAATGGTAGGTTTTATGACTGCTGGGGTTTCTGAAGAAGGAGCTGTCAGGCCAATGAGCAGTACCCATCATAATGAGTATGAGCAAGCAAGTCCTGTTTTAACCCACTGACGCCTAAAACTTCCTGTAAAACCTCTGGGTGATTTTAAAATAAGCCCCTAAAACCTGAAGTTTTTCTGGAAATTCAACAGAAGTGTCAACGCTTCTACTAAATAATAGATTTTTCAGCCTCTGTAGCAGATAGAAATGAAATTCAAAAAGTATTTGAGAGCTTATACAAATACTACAAAACGACGTATCCGCTTTCTAGGCTTCAATGGGTTAAGAAAACAAATAATTTAATGCTAACTTTGTTCCCATTTATCAGAACCAGTTCCAGAAGAAGAGCTCACGTTTGGCTCCTATCAGCCCACTCTGGCTTCCACTCCTGAAGGGCGCCTTTCCCGCAGACAGTCTGTCAGGTGGGTGTGAAGACCAATCCTGGTGTTTTACAGGAGGCTTTTTACCTGCCATGATAAATTTAAAGCTCAACATTTTTCTTATCATCAGATTTTCTACAGAAGATGTCGGTCCCTCTACCCCAGAGAAGAAACCAAAACCCACCACCCCCACCTCCTCACGACACCGCGGCTCAGCTGACTGGCTCGGCCTCAAGACAAACGACGACCTCGTCTTCCTAGAGGATGATGCAAAAGACACCAAGGCTTTAATAGAGTCTCCAAAGGCTCCTTTTTCTCCTTTATTAGAGAGAAAATCCTCTCTGACTGTAAGCCAAGCCACATCTGCTCCAAAAATATCAGCAGACACCCCTATTGTAACGGAAAATGTTACCAAACAAACCAAACCAGAGCTCTCTAAAAGCCAGCAGAAAGAAGAGGAGGAGGAGGAGGAGGATTGGTTAGCAGGAGCCCTGAGCAGAAAGAAAGC
Organism: Centropristis striata; assembly: GCF_030273125.1. Classification (NCBI taxonomy): domain Eukaryota; kingdom Metazoa; phylum Chordata; class Actinopteri; order Perciformes; family Serranidae; genus Centropristis; species Centropristis striata. The sequence goes on from NC_081529.1 coordinate 4,012,395, forward strand.
TCTGTCAGTGTCAAAGTCTGAGACAAAGACCTCCCATGAAGACGCTTTGGGCCTGGGAGAAGATCTGGAGCCCACTGTCAGGTACACAACAAAGGAAATACAGTGAGTGACACATACGATGACAGATGAAGCTTGTTTCTCCGTACTCAGTGATAACCTGCTCTTTTTTTCAGTAAGCAACTCCCTTCACAAGCTCCCCGGGGCAGAGAGGACACTGTTACATCTGTCAAGGAAACTAGGTAGAATATTTGTTATATAAATCCACAAACTGTCAGTGATTCTTTTTGCTTTTTTCATCATTTTCCTTTTGTTTTGTGCAGCACTGCTTATTCCACTCCTGTCAGAGATACGAGGACCAAGCAAGGTATGTATCTCAGTAAGATAAGATAAGAAATAAGATAAGAAATACTTTATTCATCCCAGCAGAGAAATGTAGGTGTTCCAGCAGCCAACATACACACAACACATGTATACATACATATTCCACCTATACAGAACATGAGCCCACAATACATAGCCTAGTATAGAGGAAGTGGAATGGATGGTCCATGTGTATTAGTAGCTGTTACTCATACTCATGAACACAATACATTTGAATAATAACAAGTAGCCTTACACACAAACAATAACTTAACTTACAGTTACAGCAAGTGTGCAAATATACAGGTGTGTAAATAAATAGACATGTGTGCAAATATACATGTGCAAAAAACATGTGCAAAAATACAGTTTGGTAAATACCGTATAAGCAGCTAAGCTAAAATTTAAATAAATATTAAATAAATATTCTTCTGTCCTTACTAAAAGGGGAGTCATTATAAAGTGCAATTGCAGTAACTACTATAGTTACATTTTATAACTAGAAGGGCACTGAGAGAGCCCAGGTGACAAGGCCGTGTCCTATCTCGCAATATTCGTGAAAGGGAAAAAAGCATTCGCTCCAAAATGTTAAGGTATATTATGAAGTTTTTCATATTGAAGCGTTTAAAACACGTGTTCTATGTTGTGTATTTTGTTGAGTTATGTACTTCGATTTCCCCTGAACATGTCACAAATTTACTTTTTACTCAATTTCAAACCGCATTTAACTTTTAGATCCTGAATGTTTTTGTATATTATATCATCTAACTATATGAAAGTGTTTTGTCAGCCAACATCTGGATCTGACAAACTAGCTGAGCAAAACATCAGCAGCAGGTCGGTTTTCACCCTTCAGAGAAACACTATTTTTTAACTTAAAACTGCTTTATTCAGTGTTTTTGCCACAATTAATCTCTTGGTCCGTTTGTTTTGGAGAGGAGGGAACCTCTGCAGATAATTCTGCGGCCCATAAAAACCTCTAGAACACTTGAGGAATCTTAACAGGAGAAGCTAACTGTAATTAGGGCAATGGTGATGAAGACAACAACTCTTCTGATCCCTCGCTTTACTGTGTTGCTTAATTCCAGCTTATTTTATTGTTTTGATTGAGTTGGATTCTTCCTTGGTTCATGCTTCACTCTTCCACTGAGTTTCATAAAAATCAGGTCAGCATTTTTTCCATAATCACGCTGACAAACAGACAAACAAACAAACCGAACTGAAAACACAACATTGCTGTATAATCACATTATCCAGCATGATATCGTCTGACACCTCATTCTACTTTATCAACTCACATTCTGCTCCTCCTCTCAAACAGATCCCTCTCCTGCTCACCCCTCCACTCCACCACAATCCTCTCCTTCTGTTACACCCACCACCCAACCTTCCCTCCCCTCAAACTTAACATCCTCCCCAGCAACTGTCCTCCATGCTGAAGTAGACCTCGGACAAACTCTAAATTTGTCTCATCCCTCAGATTGCCCTCCTTTGCCAGTCTCTGCTGCTAGCGTTAGCCACACCCAACCCCAGCTTCAAACTCAACTGCTACTATCCCACAAAGCATCCAGTCAGGCAGCTGAAGAAACCCTGCAACAGCTGCAGCTGCTCAACCCTGTCTCTACTATAGCGCCTGGCTCAATGAGGTGTAGGTAATCTTGGGGAAATAAGTAGTTTTAGATACAGTATTCAACATTGCTGTAAGATAATGTGAGCAGATCAATATGATCATGGTTGTTTTCTTTCCAGCTGTTCCACAACAAAACCAAATGCAAAATCCACCAAGTGCAGCCCAACAACAGGTATGCGCGCTCCTCTGTAACACTGTTGTGGTGATTTGAGCGATCATATAATACGTTATTTTAATCCTTTTCATTTCTTCTGCAAAGTTGACGCTTTCAGCAGACAGTCTGCAGCAGCTGCTTCTACAACAGCAGGTTGGAAACGTAAACTTCTCTACTACCGATTTATGGAGAAAAAAAAGACACACACAATTATGGCCTGGCTTGGTTTTGACTTAGTTACATTTATTTATCTTCCAGATGATGCAGTCTCAGCTGCTGGGTCTAGGTGGTGGTGTGGATGCAGGACTCCTGCAGAGACTTAAAGACAGAGAGCAGCAACCTGGAGATTATCAGGCTTTACAGACTCGCATCATTCAGCTGGAAGGACAGGTAATAATGAGAGAGAATAGAATAATAACCTTGTTCCCTGCTGCCCCAGCTTCCCTCCCTGTGTGCTCTATGTACCTGTAGATCTGAGGTCAGCTCCTTTAAATCAGGACTAAAAACACTATTGTTTACTGCAGCGTACTCTTAACTTTAACACTTATCTGCTCTACTCTACTGCCCTTACTTTTAACTATTTACTATGCAATGTTTGACTTGTGCTTTTTATTATTTTATCTCTTTTCTTATCCTGCTGTATCTTATTTTATCTTATTTAGATTTTTATTTCTATTTCCCTGTTTTAATTGACTGTTTTTACTGTTTTCAATTGTGTCTTGCTGTTTTAACCCATTGAAGCCTGAAAAGCAGATACGTCGTTTTGTAGTATTTCTATAAGCTCTCAAATACTTTTTGAATTTAATTTCTATCTGCTACAGAGGCTGAAAAATCTATTATTTAGTAGAAGCGTTGACACTTCTGTTGAATTTCCAGAAAAACTTCAGGTTTTAAGGGCTTATTTTAAAATCGCCCAGAGGTTTTACAGGCGTTTTAGGCGTCAATGGGTTAATGTGTATGTAAAGCACTTTGAATTACCATGTGTTGAATTGTGCTATACAAATAAACTTGCCTTGCCTTACCTGTACAGCCTAAACGTCCTGTGTTTTATTATCCAGGTGAAGACGCTGCAGCTGGAGCGAGAGCAAAGTCAAATGTTCCTCGAGTGTGTCCAGCAGCGCCATAAACAGGATGTGGAAATCATGGAGAACACACACAAGTACTCTTAATTCCTCAACCATACACAATATGTGCAGCGGCTGTGTACATGTTTAACATACATTATACATGACTGTGTGTGTCTGTATGCTGAACACTGTGCCCGTTATTTCAGGGCTCGTGTGAAGCTGCTTGAGGAATCAGCAGCCCAGAGGGAGACACATGCACGGCAGGAGTGTGAGGACCTGATGGAACGCCTGGCGACAGCAACACGATCCGCTGAGCAGGACCGCTCCGAGCTGCAGGCCCAGTACCAGCGCAAACTGGCCCAGGCCCAGCAAGACAGAGACCGCGAGGTGGACAGACTCAGAGACCTCCAAAGGTACACCAGGAAACCTTTTCATTAGTAGCAGATTCATTTTCTAACAATAGCAAATACTCTATTAGGATATTTAATCAACAGTTGTCAACGCATGCTAACTGGAAAGGCATTTCTGAGGTAATATACAGCCTTGGAAAAAAATATTCGACCACCTTTGTTTCCTTCATTTTCTTGTTCATTTTAATGCCTGGTACAACTAAAGGTACGTGTGTTTGAACGATATAATGATAACAACCAAAGTAGTTCATAAGAGTTTAATTTAAGAGCTGATATCTAGACATTTTCCATGGTTTTCTTGATAATAACCAAAATCATTATCAAGAAAACCATGGAAAATGGTTAGATATCAGCTCTTAAATTAAACTCTTATGAGCAATTTTTGTTGTTATCATTACCTTTAGTTATACCAGGCATTAAGATGAACAAAAAATTGAAGAAAACAAGGGGCGTCTCATATTTTTTCCATGACTGTACATTAAAAAAAGAGTAAGAATTGGGTAAAAATAATGGTTCCTTTGGCACCTTCCCTTCACTGTTATGAATTGAACTTTGAACTGTTCGGTACAGACTACTATTTCAGTTGAACAATTTTATTGGAGTGAATAAAAATGTAAAGTTAATTTATATCTGATCCAAGATGAAAGATGGCAAGTGTAATCTGAAGATGTATTATTGGAGGGGTTTGATTTATGTAGACCAGATGTATGCAAAATGTTTGTTAAAATGTTCAATAAAAAGAAAGTAAAAAAAAAAAAATGAACTGTTCGGTACAGCCCTGATTTTATCCTAAATAAATAACCTTAAACATTGAAGTTTACCATGTATTTGTGCGTCTTTGCTGTCAAGGAAATCTATCTTGGAGATGAAGAAGGACCATGAGGACCAGGTCCACAGACTGAAGAAGTTAAAGGACGAAGAGATTGACGCAGTTACAAGTGCAACATCTCAGACCAGGTAAGATGTTATCACAGCACAAAGCACAGACCTCCACCAGTCCGATCTCACAACGTCAACAAAAAGAATGTGTATCTGTTGTGTGAATCGTTTGTGGACATTTCAGTGGTAACATTTCTGCAGCTTCTGTAACGTTCTGTTGTTTTTTCTGTCCAGATCTCTTACAGTGCTGATTGAGCAGATGGAGCAGTTTTCCTCTCGGCTGGGGGATCTTTCTACTCGGGTGGAGAGCACACATGAACACACGGCTCAGGGCCTGGAGCAGGGGGCACGGCACAGAGACGAGCAGCTCCGAAGTACCTCAGACAGACACACACATTCACACTCATGGATGCGCACAGTTTGTGCAAATAGGTCAAGTTGTATAATCGCATACTGTGGGTGGTATCGCTTTGCAAGTGGGTCAAGGTCATTCTCTTAATGCCCCTTTTTTCAGTGCTGCAGGAGCGTCTGAGCCAGCAGCAGAAAGCCATGACGGAGGAGAGAGCGTACCTCAAGGAAATCATTTCCAGGATGGACACTCAGCTCAATGAGCAGCAGAGACAGCTTGAGAAGGTCAGGGGACAACCAGACTATTTATAGGAAAGCTGCATTTGCTTTACTTGGCAAGGCAGTAAACCAAGGTTATAATAGTTTTGGATTTTTCATTAGTTTTAGTTTTAATTTCGTTGTGAATTTTTGTTTTCAAATTCAGTTAGTTTTAGTTGTTTAGTCTTCAAGAATTTAAGATAACAGTTGCTGACTAATTGACATAAAAATGACTATTTTGGGTGTGAACTATTCCTTTAATGTTCAAAATGTCTCTTAAGTTGCGCTGCTGCTTTTAAAAATCATCTCTGTCTCTGAAGATGATATAAACAAAACTATAACGTTAGAAAAAATATAAAGGGCCGTCAAGAGCCACTGTCAAAGCCCAGCAGTACCCAACAGTTAAAATCCAACATCTGTGCTTTACTTGAACCCACAATCCAAAAGTGGTTTGTGAAACCTTTAGATTAATGTAGATTTAGTTGAATGAAGACCACAGAGGGGACTCTTTATCATGACAATATATCACAAGTCGTCACAAAAAGAGTTAACAGCTCTCATTTAGACAGGCAGCATACAACTTGTCACCTACACTCTCTCTTTGTTTATATATATATTTATATCTATATAATGCTTTACCAGTTATGTACACACCCCTACGTTTTTAGAGTGAGTTTGCTAGTTTTAGTTTAGTTTTTATTTTTTGAAAATGCTTAGTTTTAGTTTAGTTTTTATTAGTTTTAGTGTTAGTTTTAGTTTTTTTGTAATGGGTATGTGCCTTCATTTCCTTTGGTTTATCATCTCAGCCCCAATAAGGTTATTAACTCTTACAGTTCTGGGTGTTTTGAATTTTGGTTGAAGTGTAGACATCCCAGTCTCAGTAAACATATTCACCATGTGTTCCTGCATGTTGAAATAGAAACACTGAATTATGAATGAAAAAAGTTGACAAAGACGAAAACGAAGGACATTTTCACTATAATTTTAGTTAGTTTTAGTTAGTTTTGTAACCACACAATACAGTTTCAGTTAGTTATCGTTTTTTAAAAAAACTCTTGTTTTTACTTTTATTTCAGTTAACGAAAATGTTTTTTCAATATTAGTTTTCGTTATTTTGTTAGTTTTCGTTAACTATAATAACCTTGCAGTAAACCACACGTCCAAACATACAATAAGGACTGATGCTTTTACCCTAAAAGACTGAAGATACCATGTTTTGTCTGCCATAGGAACGCTGGAAGATGACAGCAGAGCAGGCCAAGGCAGAGTCCACCCAGAGAGGCCTGGAGGGAGAGAGACATGCACTTAGCATGCAGATCAACATGGAGAGAGAGGAGCTGGAGAGAGCCAAGGTGAGGCTAAATGTCCACATCAGTGCTGGGCCCTGCCCTCCCTTCAAAATACTAGAATAACAGAATAACCAGAAAACTGCCAGAATAAGCTTTATGTGATACATTTACACAAAAAAACTACCCTGACCAACTTTATTGAACAAAATTTGTGAACACATTGTGTAGGGCTAAACTAAATATGAAACAAATCAAATAAATGTCTTACAGATTTGTTCAAGTAAATACATATCAAGACTTTCCTTTCCACTGTAGCTGTTTTCAGACCGCTGAGGGCTTCTCTTAAAGTTGTGAAGAAATATGAGAAGAAATCTAAGAACTTTGTTTCCAAGAATCTCATTTGTAGAAGAAAGTTAAGAAAAAAACTAAAGAAAAGATAAGAATTTCTTCATGAATACCAAATATTCTTCAATTTTGTCTTAAGAGCAAAGTAAAGAAAAAAGTGGCACTTAAGGAGCATTTTTTTCTAAAGAATGCTTTGTGAATCCGGGCCCTGCTTGTCTCTGTTTCCATCAGAGTTCACTGCTGGAGGAGCAGAAGTCAGTGATGCAGCATTGTGCAGAAGAGAGGAGGAAGCTGGCAGCTGAGTGGGCACACTTCCACACCATGGAGAAGCAGAGGCACGAGAGAGCTGAGCGCGAGGTCAGCAGTCTGCTGGAGAAGAGAGAGGGCTCCATCATCAGCCTGGCACAGGTGAGTTAGCATTGTGGAATTCATCATCTTTTAACCCATTAAGGCCTAAAGCGCCTGGAAAAAAATGCCTGGAAAACCTCTGGGCGATTTTCAAATGACCCCCTAAAACCTGAAGTTTTTCTGGAAATTCAACACCTACTAAATAATAGATTTTTCAGCCTCTGTAGCAGATAAAAATGAAATTCAAAAAGTATTTGAGAGCTTATACCCGTGGCTTTCATACGAAGTTGAGTTTATTTGTCCAAACCTTCAATAAAGTTTTTTTTAAAAATCAACAAACTCAGCAAATGTTACATTTGACTGAATAAAAAATCCTATGCATAATACTAATACATGCCCATTAGCAAGATGCAAACATGATATGACCACTGGAAGAACAAGACATAGTTCTCAGTAGCCTACTGTAATAAAAAAATAAATAATTATCATAATAATAATAATAAATAATAATAATACATTTTATATATTGCACTTTTCAGGGTACTCAACGACGCATAAAGTAATATAAGACATAAACAGTCATGATTTCTTATATCATCATCACAATCAATTAGCCTATTATTATTATTATTATTAATATTAATATATTACTAATAATATTATTATTATCTCCAGATGGCCACAAATCTGTCTGTTCTTCGGTGAAAATATGTCGTCTAAAAACATATTCCTCATCCATAAATGCCGGTCGATTGGTTCCGAGGGTTCAAAGTCCGGATCAGCAATTAAATCATCGGTGCTGTTTTCATCAGATCTCTTCCGTCACTTACTGCTGAGCTCCTCCGCTATAGTCGGAAAAAATACAAGTACTACAAAATGACGTATCCGCTGTCCCGGCCTTAATGGTAGAGAGACGCAACAGCGCTCCCGGTTTCAATGGTAGAAATGCGGTAATGCTTTCCCGACGTCAATGGGTTAAGTAGAAATGATGCTGTGCCTGTATACATCACTACATATCATGGAATATAGCCCGCCCGGATCCTGACCCAGAAGGACAAATTAAATCTAATTTTCTGTTTGTGTTGCAGGAACAAGCAGACTTAAAGCTTCACACCGCAGAGCTGAAACAAAAGGAGACGGCCATGGCCCACGAGAGAGAGAATGTGGAGCGACTACGAGAAGAACTGGACAGAGAGAAAGAGAGAATAAGCAGCACAGCGCTGAGACTCAAGACACGAGTCCAAGAGGTTGAGGCCTTCAGCAAGGTAAGTTCACACCACACAAACCCCAACATGAAGAGCAGTTAACATTAGGGTGACCAAGCGTCCTCTTTTGCCCGGACATGTCCACTTTTTACGTTCTGTCCGGGGCGTCCGGCCGGGTTTTATAAATTCCCGAAAATGTCCGGTGTTCACTGTTTTTCATAGGACCAGTACACGTGCACGTAAATTGACCGGCGCTTTGCACACAATTTTGCGAGATGTAATTACCAAGAGGCTGCCTTGTGGGCGGGTCAGTGCCGCAAAAAATTTTTTCTGACGTACCGCCCCGGTCGGGACAGGTGGGAGGCGGAGTGCACCGTGTGCAAAGCTGGCACATATGTCTCAGTGTCTAATAAAGGTGCTGGAGATCTCAAAGCTCTTTGTGATCTTTGTGAGACTCTTCTATTATTTATCTTATTGCAGTTATTAAGAGATATATTGTTGAAGCTAGATTTTCTAACAGAAAAGTTCATATTTAGAACATTATTTCATATATTTCATATAATTTATTTGAAAATAGTCTACGAGAGCTATTATTTTGTTACAAGTTTTTACAGATTTCATTTTATTTTATTACAGAAGTTAATTTTGCACCATTGAAGCATAATAAAGCATGTTCATCAACCTCCGTGAAGCCTGTCTGAATTTGTGTCTCGAGGTTGTGCCGATTGTCCTCTTTTTTGGAAATCAAAATATGGTCATCCTAGTTAACATGTAATATCTTGAGTTTCGACCACACTGTGCTTTTTACAGCTCGCTGCAGAGAAGTATGAGGACGGAGAACGAGCGCTGCAGGAGGCGAAACGTGTGGAGGCCGAGCACGAGGCAAGACTCAGGAATATACACACACAGACAGAGAGACTGAGGCAGCAAGAACAACGAATCCTTCAGGTGCATTACAGCTCTCAGTGCATTAGATTTCCAATTTTCTTCTTTTATTTTACATAAAGTATGCACATAAATAGTAACTGTGGGGGTATTGTACCCAACGCTTGTTGCAGGAGCGAATGCGGTTAAGTCACCTGCAGAAGGACACAGAGAGGCTGACGTTAGACACTTCAACTTCATCATTCACACAAATGATTCCACCCATTTTACCAGGTGAGGTCATTCAACAAAAAGTAATCTCATACACGTTGAAAAATAGGAATTATATAACATGGTTTTATTGTTTTTTATCTGTAGATGCAGCTTCAGTGTTGCCAAACCCTGAGCTGTCATCAACCCTGAATATTCCTCCTGCTACTTCATTTGCCAACTCCCAGTCCATGGCTCTCCAGGCCAGTCTGGCTCTGTGGAAATACACTGCTGAAAAGGTAACCAGTGCACACACATTTTACACCTCCATTCCAAAAAACCTGGGATGCTGTGTAAAAATAAAGCATCAAATTCAAAATTAATGTCACAAAAAAAAAAAACCCTTTCCCAGATTGTGTGTGAAGTATCCTGTATTTTTCATTCATGAGAACCCATGCTGACACAGGGAGAACATGCCGGAGTCGAACCGGCGACCCTCTTGCTGTTAGCAAGAGTGCTAACCACGACACCACCATGGAGCCCGTCCTGTATTTTTCATTTATTTAACTGATTGTCGGTCCCAAAGGATTTGCAAAACTTTGCAATCTGTTTTTAAAGTTTATACGTTTTTCCACAGCATCACAACTTTTTGGAATCTGATTTGTAGGCTGAAGGAATGGGAAGGTTTAAAGTAATATTCTAACTATGATTAAGAACATCTCTGACTATGTTCACATGCACACTAATATCATGGCTTTACACTGAATTTGATACGGGTAATGTAAACAGCATATTCTGCTCAAACAGTTGGATATTTGGGTTTTAGGATGTTTAATATGTACAGCATGTTTGGAATATCCATCTCAACTGGAGTTTCTACTGCAGTTTACAACACACAGCTTCAGTTCTTCGTAAATAAGGACAAAAAACTATAGTTTATGCATGTAAACACTGTCAATGTTCCAAAAAAACAGCCACATGATCACTTTGATGCATAATTTAGGACTTAAGGTGGCAAACCTTTAAAAGGCTGTTAAAGGTTGGAAGTGTGAAAGATACACACGAACAGTCATCGTAGAGCAGCGTTTTGCTCTAATCATTACTACATGAAGACATCTGAATAATCAGCTCATGTCACAATGGTTCTTAAACTTCTTAAATCATACAAGACTTATCAAAAATTCTGCAACTAGCCAACTGTAAGGAGCATTAACTACACGATAGATGGTTCTTATTAGACAATTATAACTTCAGATTCCTGAAATACACAAATAATTCAAATGAACAAAAGGAGATAGTTACTGTTTTTATTCAATGTCAATCAGAAACTGAAACAGGGTTTTTATAACTGGTTATGGCTCACAATCACATTTGATTAGCTGCAATGATAGATTAACAATTTTCTTGAAGCACTTTAAAGTTTCTTTTCCCAATAACTTCCTCTTCCTCCCCACAGGACCGTGAATTCCTCGAAGAGGAGAAGATCTTCTTAGAGAATTTGAAGAAGAGATCTTACAGAACAACTTTCAACACAGATTGACCGTGACATGCTGGGTGCTCGCATTAAGATTTGTTACTTTAAATGTGTCATACTTGAATTTTTATACAGCTTTCATTAAAGAGGTTTTAGATCAAACATGGTAACTTGTACATTTCTTATCCGGTGACATAAGACTTCCGGATCAATCCCATACTAGTGCTGTGTCCAATTCCCCACTGATTTCACCTGCAAGTCAGAAAAAAAAAGGGACATTAATATTTTTTCACTAACATAATACAAACTGCTTCATCAGCAAAAGCTATATTAGTCCTGTATCTGCAGTCAAGCCTCAGGTTACCATGAATCCACACTTTAGTTCAGACAGGGATAACATGTTTCATCACTGGCTTGACTTTAATTATCAGTTGTCTTACAATATTTACCTGATCAACTTTCCTCTGCACCAATGTTTCATCTTAGTCGTTCTTTGCAGATTCTCAACACCTGCTGGGAGAAATTTTACATTTAGATCACCAACTGTTCACATTATGCACACCAGAAGCAAGATGTCCGACAGCATTTCTCAGAACAGCTGTATTTGCCATCGTCAGTTGTCGCATCAGACGGCACTTCCTATGCAGCAGTTTTCATCACTGAATCAGAGGCAACGTGGATCACAAGAAGCAGGGTGGTACACACCTTTTCAGCAGCCGGCCTCATTCTCAGTCAGTGTCAAGTGAGACGGAAGAACCTGTCAGGAGACTTTGATTAGTGATAGTTAATGAGCAGCATGTGGCTCCATACATCAGTCTGCAGCTAGTCAGATACCAATGGTTTCCACACTTGTTTTTTCAGACAGGGATAACAAACTCATCACATGGACTGCAAAGGAATAGAGGAATAAAAACACAATTTATTGTCAGTTTTACCTTTCATTGCGATGAAGAACATCGTCTTTATTGGCACGAAGATTAGCCTCATTTCAGATCAGCCAAAGCTTCCTGTAAAGGAAAAATGAGACATTACATATTGATTGATTGTCTTTATTTCGAACATGCAGGCAATAAAAAAAAATAGTTTAAATATTAATAGATGAATAAAAAAAAAAAGCAAAAAAATTGAAAAGAAACACTTTCTGCAAGCTCGAAAGGGGGTAGGAAGAAGTAAAAAAACTTATCTAGTCCTACCCCTTAACGGGTCAGTATATACATACATATATGAATAATCAGTATAGTCACATACAATTATAAATATATATATATATATATATATATACTATAAACAATTTATATTACATATATAACTAATTAAAGACATCGAGCCATAAGCCATAAGAGAAAAGGCCACGTTCTTTTCTCCCTCGAGTTAAATATTGATAATTAACATTTAATAATTTCTTCACGTTATTTTACACACTAGTGGGTTTAATGCATGTTCAATTATCCACAATGACCTAATTATAAACACTTATTCTAGCTTTTGCCCAACGTGGTCTTCCAGCACGTGTTAGCCTAACTTAAGGATAGCTAACAAGCTAGCACAAGTCATATAAAACCACCTCCACACTCCCACATACTCATATCTCATTAACTCATATTAAAATATTACCTGCTCACGGCGGATCTTCGGCAGTCAACTCCAGAATTAGACAGAAAAGTGAGATAATTACAGACGGCATGCTGATGAGCTGAAGCACAGCAGCTCTACTCTACCACGGTGCCGGTGAAAGAGATCCAGAACGGAAGTAGTCTTCTTCTTCTTCGTTGGTGTTTTCCGGCAGTTGGCCTCCATTCAGTTGCATTACTGCCTCCTTCTGGTTTTACGCATCCATTACCATCGGTCTTAATATACTATATTTCTGATAACAGAAAGAAACGAACTATTCCACAAATTAACTTTACTTCTTTAGCTATAATTTAACAACAACTCTGTATAATTGTAAAAACTGTAATTATAACAATACGACAGATATACACCAAAAATGGCAACTTAATGTGAGAAGAATAACATTAACCCTATAAAGCCAAGTGTATCATATTTGATACACAAGTTTTTGAGACCTATACATCAGTGTGATATTTTTTTCCTGAAAAACCTGTTGTTTGAGCAACAAATTGCACAAAAATACAAGATATAGCAAAAATGTATATGCAGGTTCCACGAATGGATCAGTCATTGCTGCGTGAAAACTTCATATCAGCAGATGTATGATGTTGTGTTATATGGAAAAACATATTTTGCATGTTTGAGGAAAATGTTAAAAGAAAGTAAAGCCTTAAAAGGTTAAAATGTTGGGTTTTATATGTTTTTGTTAGTTCAAGAAAAACAAACTGTGAGCAACAAATTGCACAAAAAGAACTGATGTATCAAATATGATACAAATTAGAATCATATATCCCTATTGTTTTTGGATTTTTTTTTTAAATTACCTGTCAGCAGGTTCAAGAAACACTCCAGTTTAAAAAAAGAAGAATTTTCTGGCAATTATTTAGTGGTTTAGGCTTCATAGGGTTAACAGTAGCCTACAGTCACACTACTGTACCTTTTATTGTATCTTCTTAGAAAGATAGTAGAATAGTGAAAAACATTTTGATTGTGTGTTTGCTTGGCTCCGTATTCAACAAACTATACTGCCCTATAAAGCCTCACTGCAGTAACTACATTTTTGGACGAAATTGAGTTATAACTATAAATGAACTCCTTGATGTCGGTTTTATCTTGTGACAAAGTTTTTAGATTTCAATTTATTTTATTACAGATAAATTATTGTATAAAGATTACAGTTACTACAAACTCAAAACCACATCAGACAGCAGTAATTGCACTAACCACGTTCTGCTTTGAATATATATATATATATATATATATATATATAATGAATTTAAACATAAAACCAAAGCAGACCTCAAAATTCCTATTTAACTTTATTTGATAGGAATTTTATTATATTGTAAAAAAAAAAGTGAGATAAAATTATATTAAGACTAAAATATAACATTACTTTATAATATGATGTCGAAAATACACAAATCTTTAAAAAGAGTTGTTAAACACTTTTAAATATACTTCACTACATATGCTACACAACAAAATCAATTTGAGAATGTTTATTGACTGGAAACAAAATATAAAAGCTGAAAGAAGAAGACAACATTGTTGTTACTGAACTCTGTTTGTGCATTAGTAATAGAACCTTTTACATCAATGCAAAACCAGAGTGCAGTAACTTCATTTTTTGGGGATATGCTAATTGGGATCACATTCAACAAATTACTTGAAAATCTCTTCCGGAGGGCATTTAGGGGGTACACACTGTCAGTGTAGCTAAATATTTAATAGGTTAATTATATGATGGAATTTTAGATAGAGATTGGCAAAGCCTAGACAGAGTTTTACAAGTATTCACCCAGGGTCTCTTTCTACCACATCTTTTATGTTTATGGGTGAAGGTGAAAAGCTCGAGAGGAAGCTAGTAAATAGATGTTGAGCTAAGATTGTTTTGATCATGGATGTTGTTTCATGCCCATAATGTAGCCTATTGTAAAGATATCCAAAACTAGATGTTCATCATAGTTTGGAGTTTATAAATATTGTCTGCCATGTAACTTACACAGACAAGAAGTAGGGAGGTGGTGGTATTTTACAGAAATGTACTGTATTATTTCACAGGGTTTTCTTGATGTTTCTACATTAATTGTAAATGTTATTAAAATAAGTAAGTTACTTTTATTACAAAATTACTAAAATTTAATTTGAAGGATTATTATTGTTATTCAATTGCTTATTGGTCTTGAATATAAAATTACAGCAAGGTCTATGTAAAAAAACCAACAACAAATAAAACAAATACACATCGTATTGCTATATGTGAAATTAAGGCAACTTTATATTTTTTATGGCAAAACATTAAATTGAAAGTTCAAATAGCCCTAAATGTAAAAACAAATCGTTAAAAAAACAAAAAACAACAAAAAGTCTGGCAGCAAAACTTACCAAACACTTAGTGTCATAATAAAGTAAAAAAAGTAAGTTATTCTAAAGATTAATATATATATATATATATATATATATATATATATCCAATCCAATCCAATCCACTTTATTTGTATAGCACATTTAAACAACACAAACGTCTCCAAAGTGCTGTACATAAAATCAAAAATACCAATCCATATACCAATCAGCAATAAATAATAAGTGTATAAATATAAAATGATGCCATAAATAAGACAATACAATCAAACAGATAAACATAGTAAAATAAAATAAAAGACGCAGTTAAAAGTAGTAAAATAAATAAAAGAAATATATGTAAAATGTATATATACATTATATATATATTTACTGTATATTATTTGTATTTTCAAATAAATTATCTGTAAAATAACTATAGTTGCCAAACTACTGTTTGGCAACTTTTGCTGCCAGACTGTTTATTGTTTTTCTTTTTTTTCTTCTTTCTTTTTTTGTAGTTCAATTTGTAATTGATTTAATTGCACGGGCCTATTTGATCAACTGTTGTCTTGTAAATAGTGCTAACCCTTTTTTATTTTCTCTTAGGTTATCTCTTAGGCTGATATACTGTATGTTTTATGTGGTAATTATGTTTGATGTTTGTTTGTGTCTTGTTTAGTTTTGATGTGTTAAGGTTCTTGTTTATTATTGTGGTTTTATTTATTTATTTATTAGGGTTGGTTTCGTGATTTTGTTGTTGTGCTTTTTTGTTTTGTTTTTGTTTTTCTCTCTGTGTTTGTTCATTGGTGATTTGTGTTGTGTTTTGTCTAAATTAATAAAAAAATGTTTTAAAAAATAGTGCTAAGCAGAGACTTGAAGGTGTCAAACTTGTCAGATCCAGTTGTCAGATGTTGTTTCCTGTAGGAGTGATGGAGCCAGGACCGTCAGCTGAGCGCTCCTCCTGCTCCATCCATCACTGCCATTCCGCTTTCAGTCACTAGGGAGAGACTCCGAACTGGGGAAGCTGCTGTTATCACCCTCAAAGAGTCCCACAGCAGGCTGACAGGAGCAGAGTCTGCACCGCACCGCCATCCGCACACCGGCCTGCGGGACGCGTCGCTCTCTCTCCGTCCGGGATGGAGAAAGACGCCTCTGAACCGGACCCATCCCGCCAGCGGAACGGGGTCGTGGGCGTGCTGTACGGGGAGTTCACCGACACGCTCAACGACGGGGTCCGGTACTCGGTGAGCTTGACGGAGAGCTCCCTGACCATCCAGAGGATCTCCTCGTCACCCGGCCGGACTAAGGTGGTTTTTAACTTGACCGACTGTGTGGGCTGCCGGGCGCACAGAGGGCCGGACAGCGCGGACGTCGGCGCCTACTTTACAGCCTATTTCTACCCGTTCAAGAGGCGCTGGATGAGCGCCGGAGTGGCCCGGCAGAGAGTGGAGCAGTGCTTTCGGGTCGCGCTGGTCCAGGACCCGCTCGCAAACCTCCAGGAGGCTGAGAGGTGGGCTTGTGCCATCAGAGACGCCTCGGTGCTGCAGGCGCCCCGGAGAGACGGTGAGGAGCCCACGGTTTGAAGATTGTGTAACTTTATCTTGCAAATAACTACATGCATATATGTTACAATAGGGGGAAAAAAACTATGAAATATTATTTTGATGTGGAGATCATAAGCTCACTGGTGCATGGAGATCCTGATGATCTTCACTTTTCTTTTTATATGGCAAAAGTCTTTGCAGGAATTGAAATTAGGCAAAAGCCCCACATGAAATCTAAACTATTCATCATATATGTTACAATAGGGGGGAAGAAACTATGAAATATTATTTTGATGTGGAGATCATAAGCTCAGTGGTGCATGGAGATCCTGATGATCCTCACTTTTCTTTTCATATGGCAAAAGTCTTTGCAGGAATTGAAATTAGGCTAAGTAGACTCAAAAAGCCCCACATGAAATCTAAACTATTCATCATATATGTTACAATAGGGGGAAAAAAAACTATGAAATATTATTTTGATGTGGAGATCATAAGCTCAGTGGTGCATGGAGATCCTGATGATCTTCACTTTTCTTTTTATATGGCAAAAGTCTTTGCAGGAATTGAAATTAGGCTAAGTAGACTCAAAAAGCCCCACATGAAATCTAAACTAATCATCATATATGTTACAATAGGGGGAAAAAAAACTATGAAATATTATTTTGATGTGGAGATCATAAGCTCAGTGGTGCATGGAGATCCTGATGATCTTCACTTTTCTTTTTATATGGCAAAAGTCTTTGCAGGAATTGAAATTAGGCTAAGTAGACTCAAAAAGCCCCACATGAAATCTAAACTATTCATCATATATGTTACAATAGGGGGAAAAAAACTATGAAATATTATTTTGATGTGGAAATCATAAGTTCAGTGGTGCATGGAGATCCTGATGATCTTCACTTTTCTTGTAAATGGCAAAAGTCTTTGCAGGAATTGAAATTAGGCTAAGTTGACTCAAAAAGCCCCACATGAAATCTAAAATATTCATCATATATGTTACAATAGGGGAAAAAACTATGAAATATTATTTTGATGTGGAGATCATAAGCTCAGTAGTGCATGGAGATCCTGATGATCTTCACTTTTCTTTTTATATGGCAAAAGTCTTTGCAGGAATTGAAATTAGGCTAAGTAGACTCAAAAAGCCCCACATGAAATCTAAACTATTCATCATATATGTTACAATAGGGGGAAAAAAACTATGAAATATTATTTTGATGTGGAAATCATAAGTTCAGTGGTGCATGGAGATCCTGATGATCTTCACTTTTCTTGTAAATGGCAAAAGTCTTTGCAGGAATTGAAATTAGGCTAAGTTGACTCAAAAAGCCCCACATGAAATCTAAAATATTCATCATATATGTTACAATAGGGGAAAAAAACTATGAAATATTATTTTGATGTGGAGATCATGAGCTCAGTGGTGCATGGAGATCCTGATGATCTTCACTTTTCTTTTTATATGGCAAAAGTCTTTGCAGGAATTGAAATTAGGCTAAGTAGACTCAAAAAGCCCCACATGAAATCTAAACTATTCATCATGCCAGAAACAGGTTTGGCAGGGACGATGCACACATTCCACCTGCTCTCAGTAACCTGCTCTACCTGCAGTGAAAGGTGATCCACCTGCCAGCAGCAATTACAGATGCCTCATTCATCCAAAGAGCCCATGCTCTTGTGCTATGAACACACACACATATACACACACACACACACAACTGATCACTTAAGTAGTTAGATTTCCTATGATCCTCTGTCAGCAGAGAGTGTGTATCTGCTGCTCAGGCTTCATTATTCCCGCTCACTAAATTCCCACTGAGAGTTTATTGTTGACGGGTGGAGAAATCACATCAAAACAAAGGCTGTTTTTCTTTCCAACCCGCTTTCTTTTGCAGCATCTAATTAGGTCTCGTCATGTCTCGCTCTGTTTAAAATGCAGACTGTCCTCAGGTTCCTTTGTCTTCCAATCTCATTAGCTGCTCTGCGCTCCATCTCTGTATACAATGAGACAGTCATTAACATGAATACTATATGAGAAGTGTTTATGCAGCTAATTACCCCTATCACTCATTTGGGAGGAAGTGGTGATACTTTCTGATGATGAGACAAAGCTGTTTTTGGGTCCCAGTATGGTTTATCATCGGGGAACAAATTCAGCATGTCAGGTCAGGTAATATCCTTTTCCTCATATAGACATATTTAAAATATAAAGCAGGCATGCTCTTCTGGGCAGCGGATATTTGACTTGACAGTGACTAATTTGGAATGCTGGAGATCAGTGGCGGTTCTACACAGGGGCCTCCAGGGGCCACTGCCCCTGTGAAGAAGCCTTTGGCCCCTGCTGTGGCCCCTGTGTCAAATTAATAATAAAATGATCAATTTATAATGATGAACGACGGAACAATTCTTACCTATTTTTTGTTCAAACGATATCTCATTGTGCATAAAAGGAACCCAGAATGTGTACATTGTATAATAGTTTAATTGTGCAATAAAAGCTTGTGTATATATGTATATATATTAAAAAAAAGATCATTCTCACTATACTGCACTTTCAAAATAAAAATAAAAGTAATTGTGCACAAAAATGAGAAATTTAATTGTTGTGCAAAAATAATTCTTGTTGGTAAGTCTCATTGTTTCAAGCAGTGTATTTGCATCTTCCAAATACACTTAAATGAGATTTTTAAATGAGCTAAAATAAAGGGGTAACACTTTACAATAACCAACTAAGTAATGTTTATAGATGGTTTATAGACCAATTATTAACCATTTACATCAAATGCTATACATATTTAACCTTTAAATGTTTTAAAACAATTTCTTAAAGTTCTATGAATCATTTCAAAATCATTAATATACTTAATATGGTGTTAAAATGTTAAAATGAGTGCAACTAAAACTACTGATAAACTATTAATTATAATTTAATTGTTTGTTAATGGTAAAGTAACTATAAACTTACATTAATATACCATCTTTTTGTCATTTATGGATGATGTAGTCATTTTACATTAATAAATTATGTCTGTATCCATTCTAATTGGTCTATACACGGTTTATAAATGACGATTAAACATTAATAAACTATCTGTTTACCATTTATAAATGATGGTCATTGTAAAGTGTTACCAATAAAGGTTTTGAATGCCTAAATATAATCTTTTGATTCGTTTTTTAATGTGCCCCTCTGATTAAACACTGGCCCCTGCTTGGCCCCCACAGTAAAATTAGTCTAGAACCGCCACTGCTGGAGATGGAAGCAAGTGTTACAGCGGGATAAGGAATACGCCTCCAGGTGTACACTGCAAGCAGGTAAATAAAGAGAAAGAGAGAGTGGGGAGCTTCACGTCTCTGTGGTCTGCAGCCAGCAGGAGTTTGGGTTTCAGCTCTTTATGCCAGGCAGGAAAGCAGATGGTAACCTGAGAGATACCCAGGCGCCCCCTCCTCCCCCTGTCACTGTCCTCTCACTGGACTCATCAAAGAGCTCCAGCTTGGGAGGTTTTTCCAAATCACACATACTAATGAACCAGCTCAGACATCTAACAGTTTCCCTAACATGCATGGTCTCTCATCCCAGATTTTTTTTTTGCCTCTTTTGAACATAGCGTCTCAGCGATGATGCGATCATATCATTAATTTATAAGGTTGTTTTAGCGTTCCAGATCCAGGCCAGCCAATAATACAGTATTTAACAGAATATGATATGTGATTTAAATGAGTAATGTGGCAATAGAGGCGGCAGAATCGCTGTGTTACTGCCTTGTCAGAGAGGCTGTGTGAAGGTCAATGTGATTCACTAATCCCTTATTTACCTCCTGAGTTAATTGCGTGTCATCTCATCTGGTATTGCAGATGGAAAGGTTGGATTAAAAGTGCAATTGCGGCGCAAGATTGGTATTTAGTCAGAGTGACGCACTTTCAGTGAGAGTGGATAAACCTGGAATCGAACACGTGATGGTGTAGTTTACAGTGAGGTTGTAACTCAACTCATTTACTTCAGTAGTTTGGGTGATGGCACCAATACTCACAGGGTTTTTACTCTCACTGCAGGTTCATTGGAATGAATGAGCCGTAAATAATGAAGTGCATGCGCTATGATACAGTCCTGCACACGCTAATGGTCTGCTAAAGTATTTCCTCTGCTTAGAGGATCCACAGGGACATTGCATGCAAAGGAATGAGATGATGATTACTGGCTTTGACTTTTCGTTTCTACTGGCTGTATCCTTTTCTGCTTTCCAAGCAGCTGGTAGGAGGCCAGTTACAGATTTAACATGTATTCAAATGAGCAAGACACACAGTACAGGGATTATAGTTGTCTTTTTGTAGTCATTTTGTGCCTCTTTGCAGTTGCTTTTTGCCTCTTTGTGGTCACTTTGAGTCTTTTTGTAGTAATATAGTGTCTCTCTTTGCTTGTTTTCCCCATTTTCATAGTCTCTTTTTGGTCTCCTAGTGTCTCTGTGCAGCTATTTTGTGTCTCTTTTTGGTCTTTACTCTTTGTCTGTGATTGTTTTGCCAGTTTTTGGAGTCCTTTTGTATTTCTTTGTAGTCGTTTTGTGTCTCTTTGTGGTTGTTTTTCCAGTTTTCATAGTCCTTATGAGTCTCTTTGTGGTCTTTGCAGCTGTTTTGTGTGTCTTTGTAGTCATTTTCACATTTCTTTGTTCTATTTGTAGTAATTTCGAGTCACTTTGTAATTGTTTTTTTTTTGTAGTTACTCTTTGTGATTTGTGATTGTAGTCGTTTTGCATCCCTTTGTAGTTGTTCTGTGTCTCTTTGTGGTCATTTTGAGTCTCTTTGTGGTCATTTTGTGTGTATTTGTGATTGTTTTGCTGTGGGCCTGTGCCCAGTAGGCCCGATCCATCCATGGTCTGACCCTGGTGCCCCCTTAAAAAAATCGCAAATTCCACTTCTCTTTCGCAACTGTTGAAGCATGGAAAAGAAAAGGAAGGCAGGCAGGAGAGAGCTGTGGTCTGTTCAGCTCCCACAAAATCGACTGTTTTCCAGCAGCCGCGGGGTCAGGTGTGTGTCTGTCAGTGTGTGATCTCTCCTCCCTGGAGGCTCTGCTGAAGACGTTATGGCCTTCCTCAGTGAAGGAGACAAGAGCTAAAAATGCGTCACCAGACGACCTCTCACCCCGACCAGCATCTCGGTCCCTGCGGAGCCTTCGTCTGCTGCTCCGTGACACACGGCTGATGGCCTGTCAACGCCTCCCTCCCAGCCTGGAGATGCCTCAGTGGGCAGTTGTGTTTGTAGCCTTTAGACCTCCTCCTCTCCTCTCCAGCAAACACGCACCCAACCTCGGAATGCAGCTTGTTTGCGGACACGTCACACTGCAAGAAAGCCAACTTGTATTTTGTGGCCTAAAACAGTGATTTAAGTTGGTAAAACTTGGAAATATAAATTATTGACATTTAGGGCGATAATGTAAGTTAGCACAACAAAGGAAGCCAGTTGTCTGCTCAAAGTTCAAACAAGAGTTGTTGTTACTTATATCTTTAAGTTGGGGTTCACAACAAGGGACAATAGTTCTGCTAACTCTTATTTCTTTGTTTTGAAATGCGGGAAAGCGGTGAAATTCGGTCATTAACGAAAGCTAGCGGCTAACTGATGCTAGCGGCGAACTGATGCTAGCTGCTAACTGATGCTAGCGGCGCTGCTTGTTACAGCTACAAGAGTAGCCATTAGCGTATCAATGCTAACTCAAAATTGTGGTCGCAATATTAGCTGACAAGTTATTACAATGTAAATTATAAGTTAGTGCAACTTACAGTTGAGTTGACAAAAAAAATCAGAATTCAGAGTTGAGCAAACTCAAAAACAAAACTTAAAATATTTAGTTTAATTATCCTACTTAAAATTTTATCGAAGTTTGTTGCTTTGAAATTTGGAGTTCACCCAACTTTTCTTTTTTTGCAGTGCAGTCCGGTCCTGGTATAGTGCTACTCCCAAACAAGACGGCTTCCACTGAATAGCCCACATATTTGTTTCTGCTCCAACAGTTTTCCTGAACGCTGTCATGCTTTAACAAATCCCACCTGTGCTGAAGTATGCCATACTGAAATAGTCTTTATTTCGTGTTTTTTAGCCATCAGCATCGTGATACACTTGTGGCAACGAGATGCCAACTGAGCTCTGTCAGCTCAGCATCTGTCACTTCCAGTCTGCCTGTCGCCTGCCTGCCCGTGTGTGTGTGTGTTTACCCACTTGTAACTGTGAAATACACACACTGCAGTTGAAAGTTTGCTTGCCGGTGTGATGGGCAGGATGTGCCTGCAGGTATCTCACTTCACATCACACACAGATTTCACATCCAGCCTCATATTCGGCATCTATTTTCCTGTCACATACTCATACAGGCACAGCCCAGGAGGAATGTCTGGGGAAAAGCTATATTTGGAGACAGAAATTGGGGGCAGCAGATTGAAAAATAATGGACACTGAATCATGAATTATAAGTGTAGTATTGAGCTGCCCTAATATTGAGAGTCTTTTTGGTTGTAAAGACTTCAAATCATTTAAACCAGTGGATTGGGATTTCTTAAAACTAGTCTGATTATGACCAGTTCAGTTCTCAGATAAAAATGACTCAATGATTCACTAGAAAAATGCCAAAGATTAGAGGAACATTTGAGATATGTTTATATGTTTTATCTTGTGTCTGGGAACCTCCCATTTAAAGTGTAACCTTTGACAATGCAAGAGGAAACATTTGCTCTTTGACATCCAGTTTATAATCTGCATCTCAAGTACCAGGTTGTGATCATGAATAATCCCAGTTAGATTTTTTTTTATCTTTATATTTTATATTTTGATAGAAAAAAGATTGCAAATAAACTTAGTACGTAATCTTCAAACTATTTTATCAAACGGCATACTTGAAGTTAGAGACATATTCATGACTTTTAGTCGGACGATTTATAGTCAGCAGTGGTGGGAAAAGTTTTCAGATCCCTGACTTAAGTAAAAGTCCTAATTCCACACTGTGAAATGACTCCACTACAAGTAAAGTCTTGCATTCAAAATTTACTTTAGAAAAAGTACTAAAGTATCAGCATCAAAATCTACTTAAAGTATTAAAAGTAAAAATACTCGTTGTGCAGAACGGACCCACGCAGATTGTTTTATATATTACAAATATATTATTAGATTATTATTATTATTATTATTGATGCACTTATGTAAGCAGCATTTTAATGTCACCAAGGTCTCTTATTCAAGTATAATGCAAGTACCCTCAAAATTGTACTTAAGTATATGTACCTAGTTACATTCCACCACTGATAGTTGGATTATTTTTTTGTTTTAGATAATAAACTGGCAACTAATTGGACTTAATCAGTGTTTCATAATCAACTGTCCCCTCACAGATAAATTAATCAGAACATTTCCATGAAATGTACCAAATGCAACCTCATTCAAAACACACTCATCCTGATTTTTAGGTGTCACAATATATTGTGATTATGTGTCTTAATTTTTAGTTCTCACAAAATGTTCACCTTTTAAGTTATTTACATTAACAGATTAAATAAGTGATTTTAGAGCAGCCCTTCAGAATAAAATGGCATGGGTCTGAAGGTGTTGAACAACCATTTTTTTCTTCATTCATTATTCTGTTTGAATCGCTGAAATGATCAGAGATGTGAGCTGTGATTTAGAGAGCTACTGAAGGTGCTGGATAAGACTTAAAAAAAAACATTTCTTCACCTTCATCTTTCGCTTTCGGCATCATGAATTACAGTGTCAAAGTTTCTAGAGGAAGATGCTGAAATGTATTTGTTCAGGTTTGACCTTTTCAATGTGGGTTTATTAAGCTATTCAACTCAGCACACTTGAGTGAAAAACCTGATTCTAAAGCTCTTTCACCATCAAACGCCAGTTTCTACTACGTTCTGGAAGTGCAGAGAGGAGCTTTTGTGTTAGAAAGCCTCATTGTGCTCTGATACAGAACAATGGTAACCCTGTGTGGGTGAATGGAGGCACAGTTTGGCATGTGCATGTGTGTTTTCGCACTCCCTCTTCACTCTTCCTGGTGGGTTTACACCTCTTTTTCTGAGATATTTTTGTACCTCCGCTGGGTCCTGTCATCGCGGGCCAAATGAGGTCACACTACTGGAAATTGAGGCTCCGACAGCTCCGACAGATGTTAGTGAGTCACAGCAAGGCATCTTACTGGCATCTTAAAGTATCTCCTGATTCATTTACATGATAAGCAAGGGGTGGTGGAATTAAAACACCCGTTGCATTAGGAGCTTCTGGTAATTGTGTCTGTCTAAAACCAAAGTCAGCATCACCTGCAGCCAAATAACTGTGGTGGAAATTGATATTGATAAGTTTCTGACCTCCACACCCCCCAGAAATGGCCTGTACTTTTTGTCCTCTATGAATCATCTGATATGGTCTCTGGTGAGTCTGTGTCTGCTTTAAAAGTCAAGGGCATCAGCTGAAAAAAGTAAGCCTCTCCCCGAATTCACTTTAATAGCTACAAACCCTTTTTATTGGCAGCCAGTATCACAATTAAGCTGCTAAACCTGATCCTCACATAAATATAGATTGAAAGAGAACAGGAACTTTATGAGGCGGAACAAGTAACTCCTTATTCATTAAGGCAAAAGTAATGTAATACTTATCAATGCAATGGGGTAATTTGATCTTCAATACATTACTCAGCTGAGCTACAGCCTCACCTGACATTTATTTAATATTAGCCTACATCTTTCTCGCCACGCATTTCCCTTAAAGCAATAGTTAAACATTTTGGGAAATACACTGAGGCTATTCTTGCTGAGAGGGGGGCGTGTCTATGTTCCCCTCTTTGTATGAGACCGGGGAACATAGGACCCTTTTCCCTGCTTTTCCCAAAAAGGGTCCTATGTTCCCCGGTTCGATACTTTTTCCACCATTACTGCCAAATTCCATGGCAAATTGGCCTATGGAGGCCTACGGGCTATTTGACGTGCATATGTAAATAGGCGGAAAGATTAGGTCAGGGGTGGCAAACCTGCAGGTCTCTAGCTAACCCTAACCCTAACCCTAACCCCGCAACAGTGGGGAACATAGGACCCTTTTTCAGAAAAAGGGTCCTATGCTCCCCAGTCCCGGGGAACATAGGGATGACCCAGCTGAGAGTTATTAGCTACAGCTAGCAGATGGTTATCTTAGCTTAGCATAAAGAGAGGAAATGAGGGAAACAGCTAGCCTTGCTCTGCCCAAAGCTAACAACATAAAGCTCACTTTAACATGTAATACCACGTTTGCTGTTGTATGGGGGTAAGGGCAGGACTATTTCCTGGCTGGGACCCTTTACTTCCTGGAGTCTCCACTGTTTGCCTCACAGCTGCTTCTAGATTACACAAAGGGGATATGACATGCTAATTATTGAGTTTTAGAGGTGCTGCTAGTTTTCCCGTTTCCAGTCTTTATGCTAACCTTAGCTAACTGGCTGCTGGCTGTAGCTAGCTAATCTTTAGGTTATGAAATGTTTCAGTTTTAAAATGTTACTTTTGCACCTAGTGTCCACCTTTTTAGAACACCACTGACTCCGTTTTGGTTTGAAATTCTGGGGTCACAGAAACAGAAACTTTTACATACAATGAGGCAAGCCCTCTTCTTGATTAGATCTTCACTGTCAGTCAGTCTTATCAGTTAGCTTGGCCTACATACCTTTTGTTATTGTCCTTTTCCATTATCACTGCATCCTCCATTACCGCTCTAATATGTTACAGTTTTGCAATGACTCCCATTCTATGTTTCCATTGTCTTTACCACCTTACTTTGTGTTACGGTTCTTATCTCTAATCTCTGGTCTGACTTTTCAACATTGCTGTCTCACTCCTTGGTATTTTCTGTTTTTTCAGTCGCAGAGTAATGTTAATCTGCTTCCTGTTTACACCATGTGCTAAACGTACATGAATAGTCATGTGATATGCATTTTCAGGCGTGGTAATATGGACAGAAAGATGGAAAGATTATTTCTGACTGGACACTTGTGTGTACAGAGACATTTTCGCTTTTCTTCACCAATTCTCTGCAAGAACGCAACTATTTCCCAAAATATCAAACTACTCCTTTAGCAGACACCAAGGGAATGACTCCCCTCGACTTTTATTCTCTCATAATATCTTTACATCTTTTGACATAAGCAACAGGAGGACTTCCTCACAGGGATTAATAAAATGTCACAGAATTGCTATTAATAATCCTGACTGCGCAGCACCTGTAAGCCCTCTCCTTGAACAAAGTAGCACGTTAACATTAAACATCGTCTATCTGAATGCTGTCATACCCTCTGACTTGACTGTTTCATGCTCTTTATTCTCCCTCAGAGACGAGCCTGTCCTTATATATTCTTTTAAATATTTGATCATGCATAAGAAGACCTCCTCTTCATCTCACGTCTTCGCCCAATCCTGTCCTCCTCCGCTGCCGAAACACAGATTCATGCTTTTATAACCTCCAGACTGGACTATTGCAACAGCATTCTCTACGGCCTCCCCTCCACCAACCTTCAAAAACTACAATATGTCCAAAATTCAGCTGCCCGTTTGCTCACCCACTCCCGCTCCAGAGACCACATCACGCCCATCCTTCAGCACCTTCACTGGCTCCCTATCCAGCACAGAATCCACTTTAAGATCCTGCTCATCACCTACAAAGCCCTAAATAACCTTGCTCCCCCATACCTCACAGATGGATGGTAAATGGTAAATGGATCTGCACTTATATAGCGCTTTTCTAGTCGCTTTGCGACCACTCAAAGCGCTTTACACTACAGCTCATTCACCCTTTCACACACACATTCATACTGGTGGCAGAGGCTACCCTAAACGAACCACCAACCCTTCGGTTGGGGGCCAACCAATTCTCCCAACTGAGCCACAGCCGCCCCTGCGGATCTGCTCCAACGTCACTCCCCCACCCGCAACCTCAGATCTTCAGACGCCAACCTACTGACCCCCATCACCAGGACCAAGCACCGCACCATTGGCGACAGAGCCTTCTCCACTGCTGCCCCAACCCTCTGGATCTCCCTCCCTACTCACATCCGCAATTCCGACTCCCTCCACGCCTTCAAAAACCAACTCAAAACCCACCTTTTCAAAATAGCTTACAATACCTGAACTCATAATCTCTCATCTCTGTTTAGTTGTTTTCTTCTGTATTTTGTGTTTGTGTGTGTCTAATTTCCTGTCATGTTAAGCGACTTTGAGTACCTTTAAAAGCACTATATAAATTTAATGTATTATTATTATTATTATTATTATTATCATCTCTATAGTCACTTTTTCTCACATCCACCTCTCTGTGTGTCTCAGGTGTGGCGTATATGGAGGTGCGTCGGCCCTGCAGAGTCATGATTCTGGTGAACCCTCACAGCGGCCGGGGCCAGGCTCTCCAGCTCTTCACCGGCCACGTACAGGGCATGCTCACTGAGGCCGCCGTCCCCTACACACTCGTCATCACAGGTCAGTAGAGTTCATAGAGTTCACTCTCCTCACTGTCAGAGGTGGGCAGAGTAGCCAAAAAATGTACTCAAGTAAAAGCACTGTTACTTAAGATTATAATTACTCAAGTAAAAGTAAAAGTACTCATAAAAATAATTACTCAAGTAAGAGTAAAAAAGTATGCAGTGAAAAGACTACTCAAGTACTCAAGAGTACAAGTACTCATATTAAACCCTATGGATTAAGAATGGGATGTCACTTTAGTTCATATGTGAGTCAAGGCAGGTGACGGGCCGTTAAAAAGTGCGCGTTCACTGTTGCTATGGCTACGACCAACATGACAACACTTGTCATCTGACCCAAGTAGCTGCATTTGATTGGCAAGATCATTTTCTAATGTTTTTTATTGGTTGAAAGCTGAAGACGTAGAAATAGATCTCGCATGTAATTAAAAAAAAAAGATTTAAAAAAAAAAAAAGTAACTACCATCACGTAGCCAAATAGAACGGCGTAAAAGCACTGTTCCTTCTTCAAATATATACTCAAGTAAAAGTAAAAGTATGGTTAAAAAAAACTACTCCTAAAATTACAATTTATCCAAAAAGTTACTCAAGTATTTGTAACGGAGTAAATGTAGCGCGTTACTACCCACCTCTGCTCACGGTCACCCTGACACTGGGATGGAAACATTATGAGACAATGGGCCCCTGGGCAAAGACATGCAAAAGGCCCCACCAGCTCTTCTAGGTGCAAAACAAACAGACTTTATAGTTATTCCACTTCTTTTTGTGTGGCTTTGTGTCTCTTTGTAGTCACTACACATCTCTCTGTGTTTGCTTATGATAATTTTCTGTCTCTTTGTAGT
The DNA here is from genome assembly GCF_030273125.1 of Centropristis striata. Taxonomy (NCBI): domain Eukaryota; kingdom Metazoa; phylum Chordata; class Actinopteri; order Perciformes; family Serranidae; genus Centropristis; species Centropristis striata. The sequence goes on from NC_081529.1 coordinate 4,041,052, forward strand.
TGTTTGTATCACTTTGTAAGTGTTTGCCCCTTGTTGTAGTCATTTAATATCTCTTTGTCTCATTTATTGCAATTTCTTTCTCTTTGTAGTCATTATTTGTCTCTAAGTGGTTGTTTTGCCCCTTTTCATAGTTGTTATGAGTCTGTTTGTGTGTTTTTTGCAGCTGTTTTGCATCTCTTTTTGTGGTCATTTTGAGCTTCCTGCTGCTACCAGACTTACTCTCAAATTTGTATTAGCCTGCGACCTTTCAGTTAATTTTTGATTTTGAGGTGCGTTATTGACGAGCGCAGTCTAAAAGGCCTCTAAATAGACCTATGACCAATTAGAGCAACCAATCAAAACATTTTAGGTAAGAAATATGCAATATAGTAACAGAATCTTGATTCATATTTAATTAGCGCTGCTTAGTTTGGCAGTGTGACTGAGGTTTATGGGTTACCAGACGCATCTGCCAGAGCAAATCAAACACAAGCTCGGCAGAGTTGACTGGTTACCAGGCGAGGTTGGCACGGTCGCTCATGAAGTTGGAATAAAATATTTTTTTTACGTCTTTCCATGAAATGATTGTGACATTGTGATTTATTCTTGACAGATAAAGTGTATATCTTCTCAAAATTTTATCAATCAAACTCCTCCAAAACATATCACAATGAAAATTAAACCACAATTAACAGAAGATTGTGTCTGAAAACAAAATTATTCCAACGTCATGGCCAACCTTGTACCTTTGAGTGACATTTTGTAGGAGAAGATGAGGGCCCCCAACACTTTTCACACATTCAGTAATCTATCCATGCTGACATAAATTGAGTTGAAGGGATTAAACCTTCAACCCCAGCATGGGACAATTACGCTAAAAGCTCACATACACACACACACACACACACACACACACACACACACACACACAATCACACTGAACTTTCCGTAACCAGCATACAAACAAACTTTAAGTTTCAGCAGCAGTCCCACTCTGCAGTTATGATGCATTATTTGTGTGATCACAAATTCACAAGGCACATCTGCAGGCACTGGGGCACTGATACACATTCAATTCTGGTTTCAGTCGCCCCAGCTGCTCCACATTCTGTATGAGTTGCTGGTGGCTTTTTGTGACCTTAAACAGTGCCATGTGTTGGTTACTGTCATCAGAGGCTCTGAACTTCAAGTGACCTCTCTCTGAATACCACGGAGATGCTGGAAAACAGGGTAAGGCTTTAATGCCAAAGGAAAGAAAAAATCATGCACAGTGCATCATTTAGCCTTTCACTCTCATCCACCCTGCACTCCAACCTCAGCCCTGTTCGGCAGGATTTGACAGGTAAGAATTAGCAGTCTCTTCCAGCTCCAGCTTGGCAGTGCATCAGCTGAATATCTGATGTATCTCAAAGTGAGATCGAATATGACAGCAAAGACAGAAGAAAAGCAGATAGAAACTGTGTTTGTTTATTTGAGAAAGAGTGCTGATGCGCATGCAGGCTCTTTGTAGCGTCTCCTGGGACTTAAAGGAAGGTCAGCAGCTGGATGGTGATGAAAAAAGACAGAGTAATTACTGACGTCGACCCAGGCCGAGCAGAATGGGTATGGGAGGGTACGGGTTGCTGAGGGCCTTCAGTGGTCGGATATGGTAGCCAGTCAGAAGCGACCACGAGTGGATTAACTGACACAACCCATTTACCCAGCACGCATTTCCTTGATGAATGTATCACACAGCCTTTGCCCGAGGAAGGACACGTACCAGTGGAAGCGCCTCTTGTGTCAGCATGTACCTTTTACATACTGTATGAAGCATCCAGTGTACCGAGCTTTATCTTTACCCTGGTTAACCTCAGAAGAAGGCGGCAGAGTGTGACATGAGGAGGAAAATGCTGCATTTAAAGGGATAGTTTGGATCTTTTCAAGTGGGGTTGTATGAGGTACTTATCCATATTCAGTGTATTACCTACAGGAGATGGAGGTCTGCACACCACCAGTTTAGAGAAGCAAAATGCAATATGGAAGCTAAGCAATGTACTGCTGTGGACGGGGTAGTAGGAAGCGGTTTGTAGCCATCTAAAAAAAGGTCCACCTGAAATATCATTATCAGTTTACACTATATTTAGAATATTATCATTGCTTTACCTTGCTGTCAGCCTCTTTCTTGGCCTCCATTTTTCTCAGAAGTTTCCCCTCTCTCTCTTCTGGCCGTTCAGTCTCCCTCTGCAGAAGTTCTTCTTCTGTATAATCAGGTTCTTAAAGGTATCCTCTTGTCTCCATGCTGAATGACATTTCGTTGATGCTGTCAGAATGACATTTTATGTATCTATTGTCTGTTCCGTAAACTGCGGAAAGTCTGACCCAAACAGCTCATCTGTGATGAAATCAAGCAGCAACCTCTGGTCCTGGAAAGTGAAAACAGTGTGGATGTGCCTTAAGTCTGCATTCTTCCGGCAGGGTCGCAAATCTAACTGGTTGCAAAAAGAAGTCTGAAGTGTGAATTCACAATAGGATTGCAAGGCTTTTGCGACTGTTAAACATGTGCAAAACAAAACACATATTTTTCAAAGCACCACAAAGGGTAATTTGCACCCGTAACTATACTGCCAAGCAAATTGCGTCTTTGTACTCCGGTTATGTTTGCACATATTCAAATAAGGTAATAATATGATTTTGCACATATGCATTATGTGCAAAATCAGACCCTTTCTATGCAAATGAGCCTCATTGCAGAAAAGTCCAATTCACAAACATCAGCGCTAATAATAATAATAATTCATACTCTGCCACTTCGATAATTACAATCATGTGTAAACAGGAGGCAAATTCTGCTCAGCTTCAAAACTTCATGGGCGTGTTTAGGTCATAATATCATTAGCGTTATATCTTTAGTGAGTAGGTCCTCATGACAGGGGATAGCGATGGGAAGTGATGCACAATTCATGTGCGGCTGCAATCCATTCTTTGTGAATTCCTCCCAGATTGTTTAAAAGTCTATGAGAAAGTGACCCTACTTCTCACTTATGGTCTCAATTGCTAGTTTTCTTAGCATTAGTTGTCTTCTTCAGTACATCATGGTGTTAATCTTGTAAATGATGGTCCCATTTTAAGGCTGTTTGACTGCAAGGTAAAGTGGTTTGAACATTCTAGTTTATGCTTAAATACCCCTTTTCGACCAAAGCAGTTCCAGGGCCGCTTTGGAGCAGGTGCCTAATTTTGAAAAAGTTTTGTTTGCCAAAGAAGGAAAACTGGAAAACTGGTCCCAGATCGGCACTAAATCTTTACTGGACTGGTCTTGTACCACAAACCACTTACGTCAGGGGCTTGATTATAATGACCAACAAGTCCAACTTACACTTACACCACATTATATTTGAAAACTATCCCTTTAAACTGAAACAACAGGATTCCATGTGTATATTTATGTATTGCCTGAACAGAGTGTAATTAATAGCCATAACTTGCGCAGCTCAAAGAAGACTCAAGAGTGCACGTAACAATTGGATTACATGAAAACCACAAGCCGGCCCCATCATCAGGTTGATGTGTGTGTTTGTGTTAGGCTTTGACCCCTTGAATAAGGAAGTGGCTGTGAAGTAAAGCATCAGCTCGAGCCCCGGCAGGTTTAAAGTGCTGAGTCAGCTGTACAGTGCAGTTACTCCCTAACTGCCTCTGTCTGTCAGCCCGGCACTGCATCACCGCCTACAGCTTTCCCAGCACACGGCAAACAAACAGCAGGAGCACGCGGGGGGGGGGGGGGGGGGGGGGGGGGGGAGTAGGGCCCAGGAGAGAGTTGGGAGGGGGGGACAGCTAGAGGTTGAGCAAAGTGAAAGGGAAGTAGAGGGCAGTTGTTATTATTTCAGTTCTGTCCTCGATCAATACTTTCGCTGGAGCAGAAAAATATTTCCTTCATGATGGCAGTGCATCGATACTGGCTAACTTCTTTGCTGTCTGGCTTCCTCTCTCTCTCCCTCATCTAAACACACACACACAAACACACGCGAGCACTCTGGGGAGTCTCGGCTGGTAGGACTGTAGACTTTAATGCTGGCGGGATGAGCCCACAGAGAGCCCCTGCAGTGGGACCCACTCAAGGACGCTGCCAATAAAACTAGGCTGAACAAATAGCTGAGTCCTCCGCCGGCACATTAACCAACACATGCACACATGCTGAGCACATGCATCCACTGAATGCACACAAACACACACACACACACACACACATGCAGATATTTGTCAGTCACAGATGTTTGCAGGGCGACTAAGCTGCCTTGGAGCTGTTGAGTGGCCACTGGATGGGCTAATGTGATATGTTTGGCCTGATAAGGGGAAATTGAATCTCTTTTCTGCCTAATCTCCCTGATCCTGCCCCAGAGGCTGGCGATGAAGGCAGCGAGTCTCTTTCTCTGCCCTTGCAGTTGTTTTTATTTTGTCAGTTTGTCCTACATATTTTCAGTTTTGTCTTTTTCTCTCTCCTCAAATTGTCTTTGCTTCAGAGCACCAGAACCACGCACGGGAGCTGGTGAGGAAGGCGGATCTGTCGCAATGTGACGCTCTGGTTATCATGTCTGGAGATGGGCTGCTGTTTGAGGTGCTTTGACTCTGAATAAGACTATTGTGATATAAATACATATGTTAAAATAACAAATCTTCAACCTTGAGATGGGGTAATAATCAAATGTGGATATTTATCATCTTTCAATGGAATCGTATCGTGATAAAATTTAATATTGCGGTATCATGAAACACAATTCCACTTCCTACACATTATTCTCCATTATTATTATTTGAGTTAGTATGTAATTATTATCAGTTTAAAGGTCCACTTGGTGCTGAAATATTGGTTTAAATAAATTGTGAGTAGTGTTTTCAACACTAGTGTGCAAGATATTCTTTATTCATTCGTTCAGCTTTATGGGAATGCCCCAACGTGGATAAATCAAACTATTATCTTAATCTGATTACTGTTTGCATTTAAACATAGTCAGTATATAGCTGTAAATATTTTTCCCTCTATAATTTATCTTAAAAAGGTTAATTTTTACATGCGTTTTTAATTAAATGAGATAGCACTCATTCTTTGTCAAGTATTCATACAGGGGTTTAAAAAAGAAGCTTAACAAATACACAGGCATATCATGATACATATCATATTTTACATAAAAAGCAAATACATACAGTACAAGAATGTGGATTGTATTTTACCGTATTTCTTTGTTCTCTTTGGTAATTTTAAATCAGTGCCAGATGAAAATCGTATGAACCGTCTCACCCCTGTTTCTATCTATTCTTAGCACAGGCCTGTAAAAGTCTAATTTGTATTATTATTATTCCTTATTTTTGTTCTGTGGATGCTTTCTCTGTTTTTATTTTTTTTCCAATGATGACAGACAATATTTAAAACCTAGGTCATTGTGTAGGTGCTTTTTCCTGCTTAGTGCTCTGCTCTAGGTTCCCTTGCTGCACCACACTTGACTCAGAGCAGGTGGAGCTGTCAAAGAAACACATTTTATTGAAACTTTTGCTCACACACAGACACTACTTTCTATTTAGGACTGTGATCTGATTCTGTTTCTGTATTTGTTCTTGTTCATTCAGGTGATAAATGGTCTGATGGACCGAGAGGACTGGCAAGAGGCCATCCAGACCCCTCTGGGTATTCTACCAGGTGGCTCAGGCAACGCCCTGGCCGCCTCTGTCCACCACTACTCACAGTGAGTCAGTCCATTAATGAGTCATTTAAATGCATGGACCAACAGTACAGAAGAAGAACCTTCCTCAGCCTAAAAAAGAACGATTTATCTCCTTTCGGTGTAATTATGCCAAAGGCTGACTGGGCACATCATTCCTCAGGAGGGTGGAGAGACAAACTGGAACTGCTCTGCTGTGCGACAGAGGTCATTTCAGGCGGCTGATAACTCCCAAAGGAATGATGTAATGGCTTTTGAAACTCGCACATTATGAGTGATTATAGTCCGGAGTGCAGAAGTGGAAGCAGTCGCCCAAGCACGTCCAGGGTGTCATCTCCATCTGCTGGTTGGCTGTAGGCACAACATCAAAGAAAAAATATATTTTCTACCTCCAGGTGTTTACTTGTGCTCTCCTGCAAGGTGTGGACCCATAGACTGTTTATAGATTGAGACATGACAGCGCCCCAAAAGTAAAGCCAATATAACCTCTTGCCCCCTGGTGGCCAGCTGTGCTGTAGGTCATAAATTCAGCCCCCTGGGATGGAAAAGTACATGTGAAATACATTTTTCCTAAAGATGGTTCTTGCCTTTTTTTTTTTACTGCACTGATGTATTCATTATTCTCATAACTTTGCTTTTAATTAGTCATTTGATTCTATAAAAGTGTGTGTGATTTGATTGACAGCTGACTCACGATTAGTCAAGCTGGTGTATGGGCGGCACCTTGATACCAAAGCTCCAGTGCCCAATCACTACTTTGCAGACTCTGGCTCCAAATGATGTCACCAGTGCAAGATGGCAGTGCCCATTTTCCAGAACATTTTGGCATCAGTTTTGTATATTGGGAGGGAGTGGCGACGCAGCGTCCATCTTTATGAAGGATGACAACCAGTTGTCCAGCTTGTTACATTAACATGTTTCTTTGGCGCCACTCTTAGGAAGTGTGACCACATTGTTCAGTGTCGATTTATTACAGTAAAATAAATAATGAATCAGTGATTGTGTAATGGTAGGACAGACATTTTAAATGGAATGAGAATATTTGTTTGGCTTAATTTTTTTGCGTTTTTTCCCAGGTATATAAATGCCTGTGGCCATGATTTTTAGAATACTTGAGACATGTTTCCATGGTAAATGGTAAATGGACCTGCACTTATATAGCGCTTTTCTAGTCGCTTTGCCACCACTCAAAACACTACAGACTGCGCTCACTCACCCTTTCACACACACATTCATACTGGTGGCAGAGGCTACCCTAAATGGTGCCACCTGCCACCATTGGGAATTCATTCACACACCGATGAACGCAGCATCGGGAGCAATTTGGGGTTCAGTATCTTGCTCAAGAATACTTCAATATGTAGGCTGCGACGGTCAGGGATCAAACCACCAACCCTTCGGTTGGGGGGCAACCGACTTTACCAACTGAGCCACAGCCGCCCCATGTGCCCCTCATATCCCCAGTAGTTGTTTCCTACACCAAATCATTACCACAGCAACAGTAAAGAATAATATGTGATGTTGTGCCATGGTCTGATTATTTCTAACTCTTAATGTATGTGACCATCTCTCAGGTCGCCTCCAGCCTGGAACGAGGAGCTTTTATTGAGCTGTGGCTTCATGCTATGCAAAGGTCTGGTTGGCTCCATGGACCTGGTGTCGATCCACTTGGCCTCCCGGCAGCGCCTCTTCTCCTTCCTCTCCCTGACATGGGGCTTCGTAGCTGACGTCGACATCGAGAGCGAGAAGTACCGCCATGTTGGAGCAATCCGCTTCCTGATGGGCACTCTGGTGCGTTTGGCCTCCCTCAGAGTCTACCAGGGCAGGTTGGCGTATCTGCCTGTTAAGGAGGCGCCAAAACTTCCAAAAGGGAGCATCAAGACTAAACACCCTCCCTCCACACCGCAGCACCCCTCGCTCTGCTCCTCCCTTCCCTGCCGCCTCATCCCCAACACCTCCCCGAACCAGAACTCTCGCCACAATCACATCAGCACAAATTCCAACCACAACACAATCACCAACTCCTCCAACAACACCATCACCACCAAGAGACCTGAGACCCAAAGTGACGGCAAGACCAGAGCACCGGAGGACTCTCTGCTTCCTGGCCTGGACCAGCCAGTCCCAGAGAGCTGGACAGTAGTCAAGGAGGAGGACTTTGTCTTGGTGCTGGCTATTTACCAGTCCCACCTGGCTGAGGACCTGTGGACAGCCCCTGGCGCCATGGCAGACGACGGGGTGATTCATCTCTTCTACGTGACAGCAGGAATCTCCCGTCCGGCCCTCCTGCGCCTTTTCCTCGCCATGGAGAAGGGCGGCCACTTGGCGTGCGGCTGCCCCCACCTGGTGTACGAGAAGGTGAAGGCCCTGCGGCTGGAGCCCGTATCGCCACAAGGCATGATCACTGTGGACGGGGAGATGGTGGAGTACGGGCCTGTTCAAGCGCAAATCCACCCCGGACTGGCCAGACTCATTTGTGGATGAACTTGGATTATCTTAATCTTTTTCTGGCTCTAGAGCTTTTTCTAGTTTGGCCTTTTATCCTCTGTGTCGATTTCTTTCTATATGCTGTTTTCAGAAGTGCCAAAGACGTTTTATCAGCCTCTGGAAATTCCTCTATTTTTCTACAGAAACAACTTGTCCTATTTTTATGGACCCCCACCGCCGTCCCTTCTTTCTCTCAATGTTTGATTCAGGGTCAAAGCCATGGATGGTTGTTATGCTGCTGGCTGGTCCCAGCTTAGAGAAATGCATAGAGATTTTGTGTGTGTGAGTGTGTGTGTGCATAACCTTAGACAGATATTTATGTCTGTTTGTGTGCAGTTGTGTGAATGTGTGCATGAGGAGCTTTGGCACATAGCGGTGCAGTGGCTGAGGAGTGCATTGTGCACTCTGCTGTCGGACCTCATAAGCATGACACACGTGAAGAGAAGCACATTTTTCCCGTCCTGAGAGGCTTGTGGAGAAACCACGCCTCTTGTCCCACTGTACTACCCCAGGCCGACAATCTCCCTCCTGGGCAGCCGCTGTGACAGCGCCGCCTCCCCCCCCCTCAGCCTGGTAAAGAGGAGCTTTCTTACCGAGGAGATATAAATCCCACAGGGATTTGATGTTGAAAAATCTTTAATCTTTGCGTAGCTTATATAAACTCAAATAATAATACCAGAAACAGTCACAATAAGCAGTGAAATCAACCTGCCTTTCTCCTTTCTGTTTGTGGAAACTTCCTCCAGCTGTTTGTACATGAAGTGAAACCTGGCCAGCTGAGGTTACACCACTGTCCGCTCTCTTACCCTTTTTCATCTGCAACCATCATCAAACTGTAGAAAACGCCTCCACTCACACATAAACACACTTTCTTTTCCCCATCCCCCCGCCTCCTATGCACAGCTCCTCACATACACTCATACACACACATTCCCTTGCATCTCTGCAGCACTTAGCGAGGGGGAGGGGCATGGTCTGCTACTGTGCATATGATCCCCTCTCCTCTTTCCATCTCAAGATTGTACTCTCCCTCCCTCCTTTTGGTTAATGAGCCATCAGCACCTAATGTGTCCTTAATACGAAGCTTTACATCTGCAAAGGCGTGCGAAATAGAGTTTTTTAATCACACGGAAGCTTTTAAGTGAGTTTCAGCGCTTAACACTTATCAGACTGGTGGAAGCTCACTGAAGTGGAGAGAGCAGGGTTTTCACACCGGGTCGGTCAGCGTTGCATATTGAGAGGCATGCGATCAATGTGAGCTGGAGGGAGTCAAGTGCTCTGCTCCGCTGTGTGGCCTTTTCGCTGGTTGCCAGTGCTGCGGTGATGAGCATTAGTGCACCGGAGCAGAGGAGAGTGCATATGTTAGCATTATCATCAGCCACCCCCCCACACACACACACATTCTCTCTCACACACACCAGTTTATTTCAGGTCATGATGACCCACAGGTATGTAGCAGCTGCATATCATCACTTAGAGAATGAGCTATCTTTCATGACCTTAAAAACAAAAATCATATTCTTCAATTATTAGAAAAAAATAAAGAAACAGGAAGTCAACAGGGTAAAGGAGACATTACTGTATGAATGCTGATGCATCTGCTAACAACAAAATCACCTCTCATGATAAAAGTGAAAAGCTGACAGGCTAATGGTGTTGAAAGAACTGCTGATTATAAGCTTTTGGGTTTTGATGAGTACATCACTGTCATTCTGAGCTCAATACAGTCAATGCAGTGAGCTGATAGCGCACATTATTTTCCTGCTGGAGCTTGTGAACAAGGAAAGTGTTTGGCTTCCGCTGGAAGAAGTGTAAATATGAAAAATTCTTCACAAAATGCAAAGCAAAGGGAGGTTATTTTAGGGACTGTATGAAAATTATAATGGTTTCGAGCAGGTTGAACATTAGGTTATATAGGTTATACTCTGTGTTGAGCGATTAAGGAAAAAAATAGCTGAACTTTCTTTTTAGGCAAAATTTAGGGTTGGGCGATATTGCCAAAAAGTAAAATCTTGATTTTTTATTTTTATAAGCCTTACTCCAATTGATCAACATGTCTTAATGCCTTAACATAACGGTCACCGTTTTAAACATATAATCGCAATTTGGTTAGTTTTTGGAAACAAAACTACATGGTTTGGCAAAGATAGTTTGGCGTTATAAAGTATAATAAAGTAGAATCTGCACACTGACCACTCACACTCACTAAAATAAACTGTTTAGCATACATTTAATGAACAGTTATACTACACATATCATGAATTACACTTTTTCCACATTGTGCAGAAGCAAAATTTCTAATTAATTGAATAAATTCGATATATTTATAAATCACCCAGCCCTACATCACAGCGTGCACAGACCCTGAAACACCCTTTTGACCCTGAAAATAATTTTTGTACAGTCCCTCAATGAACCCTAACATACTTGAACATTGTTGACCTCTTCCATCCTCCATCTTTACTGCAGTGCCGACGTTTTTTTGCCTATGACTTGATTTTACATTCTGAGACATTTACATATACTGTGTGATAGTCATAACTGCAACTTGTGTCCAACATACTGTACCATTACTGTATCCTCAGCCAAGTTATCCAGGTGTTTTAAATGCATTATCATGTTCTGCAGGCTGCACTCATGAACCTGCAGCTGCTCACATGCACATTTCATTACTAAATGTATAAAGTACATCTCATAAGCTATGCAAATGCCTTGTCACGGCTGCAGATATCTGGAGTGAGAGGGCCCTCTGCTGGACCACTCATATACACTCATTAAACAACATTTTATCCAGAAATATATTCTTATGTCATACAATGCAATCTGTTCTTTCTCCTTCTTATATTTACAGTTATGAATGGATAAGCTCAGCTGCAGGAGACGTTTCATTCGTCATACAAATCTTTTAAAAAAAAAGAAGCCAACATCCACCTTATTGTAATTTATAATCAGAGAAATGTAATTGATACTTGCATAGAAACAGAGCTGCAAATAATAATCAATGTCAAGATCTTGCATTGTTACACTACTGTTAACTTATGGTTCTATACTGTTAAATTGTCTATTCCACTGGCTGCTTTAATGTAACAGCATTTTTTTATACACAAATGTTGTTAATACTTGTCTTTGTCAATACTGTCTTGAAGAAAGTTGTGTCACAGAGTATGAACTGAAGTGAGACCCTGAAATGTCTTGAGTTGCCGTTGAATCCACACTTTTCAAAAGCCTGAAATGATAACATGATTTACAGATAAGATATGAATGTTTTATTCATTTCATTTAGTGCAGTAGATCAGGGGATCCACGTGATATGGTTGAATGTGTTATCCTGTCCATGTTAGTTTAAAAAAAAGTAAATTGTGTGCCACGTATTTGCAGCTTTTCACTTTGAAGTAAGTGCAAATAAGGATAAAAGTTTCTCCAGAGTGCCTTAGCCATTACCCAAGACAGCAGATAGGTGGTGCACAGAGACAAAAAAAAAAGAAAACAGAGAAAACAATTTTCTTTGAGAAACTAATTGAGTGTTTACACTGATTCTCTATTATATCCAGTATTGTGTATGATCCGTGAAGCTTTCTGGAAGAAGGGGTTGACTGGGTTTAAAGTATTTAACATCCATATAAAGTTGTGATTACATGCATTGAACTGGCTGGTGACAACCAGGTATTCATCAATCATCTCCTTTTATTTTCTTGTAATTCTTTGTTTATAGACTTTTTAAAAAAACGACCAATAAAGATATTCATATAGAAAAAAACGTGTTCTTCTTTGTGATGATTATTAATAATGCTGTATATCTGGAGGCATATGTGAGCGTTGGCACCATTCTTTAACATCTGGAAAATAAAACAACATCTGGATGATTAATGAAAACAAAAAAGATGATGGTGCTGATATATTGAAAGGATTGATGTGGGTTCTATATCTAGTATGGTAACACACTTAAGTACAGTAGTTTATAACTGCAGTTGATAACTGCTACATAAATATACATCTACTAAGAGACACGAGGCATTAACATTCATAATAAATGAGTCCTTGCAGCAGGTCTCTATATCCATACAAAGCTCATAATATTGAACACAGAGGTCATCTGGAAGAGACTGCGTCAAAACTCCTTATTATTCACATATATAATAAATTCTGATCAGGTAAATAACTGACCGCTGGAGCTGAGGAATAATCTCAAATTTAAAGGAGCAGGTGTGAGCAGAGTGTGCATCCTGGATACAGATGTCTCTGAGGACATCAGGTTGTGGTCATCGTAGTGCAGCTCTTCCTCCACCAGATGGAGGCACAGACTGTGTCTGAACTCCTGATGTACTATCTGTTTTATTTTTTACTTTTTCCACAAGTAAGAGGTTTAACCCCTTAATTTTCTTCTATCAATTAACTATCTATAAAAGCAAGAAGCGTTTGTGTGTGTGTGTGTGTGTGTGTGTGTGTGTGTGTCTAGGGCATATCTCGCTGACCGGTAGTCAGACTGACCTAAGATTTCGTTTGTGGCTTGCACATGGCACGAAAGTGTGCATCCTCGATTTTGAAGATTTTTGAATTCATTTTTCAAAATATCATTATTTACGTAGGACGAGTTGCGGCATTGCACTGTTTCCGATTAGACGCCTTTCAGGGGAGCTCCGCCCCATTGTGTGATAGGCCTACACCTGGTCAGTAACACAATTCACTCTGGATTTCCACCCTGACTCATCTCATCTGTACGTCTATATAGCTTACCTATTCTTTGGAGTTTTAAAGTACGCTACAAGATCCGATTTTCCAATAATATTTGATTAGTTTCCAGCGAATATCAATGTTCAATGTGTATGTGCTGGATGGCGTGAGTACCTTGTTTAAAGTAAGTGTTTTATGGCGTTGCAGATGTTGTGATAGCGCGATTAGCATGCTAAACGGAGATTTAGCTTTATTCGCTTATGTTGTATTACTATGTAATTCAGAGATGACTTTCATGTTGCTTAGCGTAATGCCCATAATCGTTTGATATGAGATATTTACATGCAATATAGTATATCAGCTAATTGGGTTCATGTTAATGTACTTTTAGTGCAGCATACTGCGTAATGTGCTATCTCATGATTAGCATGCTAAGCGGAGATTTAAGCCCTTTCTTCCGCATGTTTGATCCATTGAAAAGAGTAAAAATAAAACTTTATCAACTGACAGCTAAGCAAAATACGGACAGAAAGATATCGTTTCTGTGTTATTTAAGGTTACACTAGTAAGAGCCATTAGCATTACCTACAAAATACAATCTTGCACTATACGAATACACATTTCCTATGGGCACTGTACTGGTCTGTGTAACAAAGGATATCAACCTAAAAATGACTGAAACAACTTTGAAACATTATTGAGCGTAGCAATGCATTCACCCTTATAGGGTATGTAAAACACACAAATGAGTTCTTAAACCAGGTAGTAAGCATTTTAGCATTCTAACCTCTCAAACTCAATGAGGGTATTTAATGGGTTGGTGGTTAGATGCCTGAAATAAGGTCTGTGGTTAATACTGATTTTATGTTGTACATCTCTTCAGCTTACAAGCTGAAGAGATGTACAACATAAAATCAGTTAGTAAATACTCCCACTTGTGAATTTTAAAGTTTTTATGCGTCGTTAAAAAGGCGGTTGCTAACAAGTAGCTTAATGAGACTCCAGTGGTTGTCGGCGACATTAAACGTCATCACACTGGACACAGACAGGAACTCTCTCACCTTACAGCCTCTAGTCCTGTTTTTCATTGCCCTTGTAAACTCTTGTAGATTGTAGATTAGGTTAATAAACTATTTAATTGGCTACAGTTTCGCTAGCTTGTCAAAAATGCTGGTTGGCTTGTTGGAAACTGTCTGAACGGCTGTGACGTTGAAGTCATGCTTCTGTGGAGTAGTTCACTAGCATAAAGTTATCTTTTTACTTCTGTCGGATGCATTAACGCTTCATCAAACATCATAAAAGCGGTGTTCATTTGTCAAGATTATCCTGCTGAACAAAACGTGTAAGCATTAGAAACGTGTTTGCCACAGAGCATGTTTTTTGTGTGCAATGATCCAAAATCCAATGCAAAAATCCCATAGGATAATTCTCAGTAGACCCCATGGATATGTTACTTCTAGGCTGGCCTACAAAAATATGTAATTTTGTTTCCTCTCTATACACTAATTTTGCTTAAATGCCTGATTGATTGATTGATTGATTGATTGATTGATTAAAACACTTAAAACATTTCTGTTGTCAAACCATGAGCAAAGATAGAGTGATTAATCTTTTTTTTATAAAATATATGGATTATTCTAGATAAATATCTTGTGCACTAAATTCACTTCCTGACTTTATACTTATGTGTGTGAATGTACAGTTTTGCACAATATTGTTTACTTAGTAAAGTTCACAATTTTGGTGGCTGCAGTTTTGTTTGCAACTACAGCAACTAGCATACTAAAATTAAATTGACCCTAAAACCGATGAACAGTTTCAACAAAAAAACAAATCTTCGACCATTCATGGAGTTATGATTTTTAGGACTGTTTGACTAAATTACCAATTCTTATCAACAGGCAACTCACACACATTTCCAGCCATAACATCCACTTGATGGCCTGCAGAGGGCACTACAGTCTAAGTAGTAAAAGTTTGAACATGAGCAGGGGATAACAGGGACTTATGTACCGGTATTTCATTTAGAGCCCCTGTGCAGTTGTTGAAAAGGCTGTAGAAGTATTGTTCCACAGGAAGCCGCAGAGCATTGTGGCGTGTCCTGTCTTTGTCTCCGCCGTGTTCGCTCTGCGTCCGCTGTCACTGACTCCTGACAGCCACAAGCATGAGTCACAGCTAAGGTCACCTCTAAGCTGCTTGTGTCTCAAACATACAAATGCATACAGTAAACAGCATACAGTATAAGCCAACTTTTAACACATTATGCACACGTGTTAGCAGAACTAAGTAATCTATGACTTTTATTAACCTCTGCTGCACCTTCACATTTTATCCCACTTGAAGACAGCAGCCTGGAATTGATTTAAACAATAGACTGTGTAAACAAAGAAGTTGCATTGGATTTGGATAATTAGATCACTGGCGTGTCAGAAGAGGTAATATATCCCAATGCAAACAACTGCCTGTCATGGCAATGCTGTTTTATTATTCCTGTTTTGTCTTGACGCCCAGCCTCAAATCAGCCACAAGGAGCGGTTCTAGACCATTTCAAATTATTTTTAGAGGACCAAATTATTGTCAATATACCTTGGAAAGCCATGCATGATCTGAATACCATAGGTCACTAGTTTGAGGTGATAAAGTGTCCTGAGGCTGTGATTATCCTAGAGGTCACAGCAGGTCATTTCATGTAGTGAGGTCAAGATTCAAGAAATTGTCTCACGACAATGAAATGCTACTATGGGACTAATATGATCACACATACAAATAAAATCCGCACGCAATCCACAAAGGTCTCAGCTTTCCAGTCATGCCCAATTTATGCAATTCCAACATTGTCCAGGCACCTCAGTTTGCAGAATTATTGAAATACATAGGCGAAAGAAACACATACTGCATGAAAAAAAACAGCATGTTTTTTTTCCCCAAACTGAATGGGATTAGCATAAAGTGGGCATGTCTATTTTCATTCAGATATCTTGACGTCAGAGGTCAAGGGCCGCAATGAACATGGCCATGTCTATTTTTTCTTCGCCAAAATTTGTAACAGTCTTTCATTACTTCATGACAAGATATCATGCCAGGGTTGGGGCCAATGGATTCTTCTCTTCCGGGGCGGAAAAGCTGGCAGAAAAATCGGCCACTGATCAGAAGGTCGGTGGTTCGATCCCTGACCATGGCAGCCAACATGTCAAAGTATCGTTGGGTAAGATACTGAACCCCAAATTGCTCCCAATGCTGCGTTCATCGATGTGTGGATGAATTCCTGATGGTGGCAGGTGGCACCATGTAGGATAGCCTCGGCTTCCAGTAGGAATGTGCAACATGGTCTCACAGAAATCCGTGAAATAGCCACGGATTTCGCTTAACTCAAAATCCGTGGAATAGCCACGGAATCGCTCAAATTTCCGTGAAACTGACACGGATTTCGCTACAATGCAAGTTAATGACAGTCATATCCCGTGGCTATTCCAACATACAAAGTGATTATGTACATTCACTGAGTGAATATTTAGAAAATAAAACATATATTTCTCGCTAGAAATGTGATCAAAATCCATTTTTATGCAGAACCTTTTTTCACTAAAATGAGAGAACTGTCCGCCATGTTTTTTGTTCTGACCGTCGGGACCTTGAAAGTCACGTGACTTGGAACAAACCAATAGCCACGGGATATGACTGTCTTTAACTTGCATTGTAGCGAAATCCGTGTCAGTTTCACGGAAATTTGAGCGATTCCGTGGCTATTCCACGGATTTTGAGTTAAGCGAAATCTGTAATTTTAAAGTGCTTTGAATGCTCGATAAGACTAGAAAAGCAAGTGCACTCCATTTACCATTTGCCATTCTAGTTTCTTATGAGATCAGTATCTTCCCTGCAGTGTTAAGACTGAACCTGCTACAGCCTCTGAAAGACAGTTTAGTTAGGGTGGCCCCCCACTTGGTACCACTTAGAGCTGCCTTTAGCTCAAATGTCTCCTGATGCAGCTCCTGAACTCAGTTAAAAGACAGAACGCTTAGGTCCTGATGAGTAAATCAATGACCTTATCATCTCCAGATGTTGCAGAGCAGTAAAATGTCTTCATTCACAGTGCATGAAACTTTTCCTTCCATAAAACAACTTGTGACATATCTTCACACCTACAACAAGTCTCCTCCTGTGCCTCTCTGCAGGGGTTGAATACCTTGCTCAAGGGCTGGATAATAGCTGCAGAAGGAGGGGTTCCACCTGGATTTGAAGCAGCGACCTGTAACGAGAAACCCAGGACGTGAATGTCACTTTTAATGATATGCTGCAGATTAATAGCACGTCTGAGAGTTTATAGCATTTCCATCATTTACCCCTCACCAGCCTTCTTCTTTGGCGTGCAAACAAAGTTCAAATTAAGCCAAATGAGTGTTCAGGTGTACCAAATTCAATTGGAGACAAACTCAATTGCTTCAGTGAAATTGTGTTTTTCAGTGTCAGTGTCTTTAATTTTCTTCTCTCCTTTCTTACTTCTTTTCCTTAACCTTTTCTGACAGGATTAATTAAATGCCACTCCAACAATCAGCTGCATGCCAGAGGAGGGAGTGGGTCTGATGATGGTCTGTGTGTCTGTATGTGTGTGTGTGTGTGTGTGTGTGTGACCTTAAGCTCTTTTTTTTCTTTTCCAGGACCCTCCCTGCTGCTCTGCCTCAACACATCCAAACCCACAGTCTGTCTCTGTCTCCGTGTCTTCCCTGATTGGTTGCAGGGCAGCCTGCAGAGCTCCGGTGTCCCATCTGCTGTGAGACTGAGGCTGAAATATCCTTTAACAACATCACACTTTGAATGAAACAACAATAAAGATAATCACAAGTGTCTTTCAAAATTTGCCAGTTTGCCCTGAGCCAGTCTCTAGATGTCAGAGCAGGCTTAATACTCTCCATCCTGTAAAACCAGGTGTGTCTACAAAGTGCCAGTGTGACTTTATGCAGCTCAGGGCTGACGTGTCAGTCATTCAATGGCTCTATTCTAAAAATCAAAGCCTGGAGTTTCAACAATAATCTCTAAGATACAATAAATCATGTTTAAATAATACATTGTGTTGCGCCAAATTTGAACCAGGACTTGTTTTTTAAAACTTTTACATTTATTTAAGCTACTTAACCCCAGTACCAGTTTATTTTTTGTCATATGTATAATGTGAAAAATAAAAAGTGACTCGCACAATGAGAGCTGTGACAAATCGGCAGAAGTACACGAGAAGCCCCTAGGAAGAGTTCTGGTGTAACGGCCCAAAATATACACCCTCCCAGACTATACCCGAGGTTAAAGTGGGTTAGCCCACCATATACTTATATTCTGGACTAGCCCAGACTGTACTACACTACAAAACCTGACTGCAGTAACTATAATTTTGGTCGCAATTGAGTTATAACTAAAAATGAACTCCTTGATGTCTGTTTTATCTTGTGACAAAGTTTTAGGTTTCAATTTTGCTTTATTACAGAGAAATAGTGATATCAAAATCCAACTCAAAACCAAAGCAGACAGCAGTAATTGCACTTACCACCACCTGCTTTGGATATATATATATATATATATATATATATATACACACACACAAATTTAAACATAAAAACAAAGCAAGCGGTCTGATACAGTGTAGCCTTGTATTTCTTCATTGTGTTGAATAGTGAAGACTAGAATAATAGAAATTATAAGTTTATTTGTTAAGGAAATTCGTATCTAGATAGCGATGAAGTAAAAAAGTAAGGTATAATTATATTAAGATGAAAATATAACATTACATTATAATATTAAGTCTAAAACACACAACTCTTTAAAAAAGGTTTGTTTAAGACTTAAATACACTCATAAGAAAATCAATTTGAAAATGTTTATTAACTGAAAACAAAATATAAAAGCTGAAAGAAGACATTAACATTGTAGTTACTGCACTGTGTTTATCATTACTATTAGAACCTTTTACAGCGATACAAAATCAGAGTGCAATAACTACATTTTTTGGGTCAAAGGTCAAAAGCTCATCATGATTTTTGAACATAAAAATGACATCATCAATGCTACACCTGGCTTTGAAGAACATAACACATAACATAGTGGCCAAACTTTGGAATTACAACTTCCAGGTTTGTTATGTGCCAACTGACATTGTGAAAGAGACGTCAGTTAATTAGTGGACACATTTTTGGAGCGTCACAACTCCTATAAAATGACATGTTTCAATCTGTTTCAATTTGATACATTTGCTGTCTGATAATTTTGTAAAGTGTGGAAGAGATTTATTTTACCTTAATAAATTAAGAGTATACTCTCTGGGGTCATTTTTGCATGGAAGCTGAAATTTTTTTGCTTTGTTTGCCTCTAAGCAACTTTCCTAGAAATGAATGGGGCCCTCCCTCCAACGCTGTATCCATTTCTCTTCATACAGTCACTAACACCAAGAGCACAGATGCAGAAGACCTGGAAATACTAAACAATAATAACAGAGTACACTGCAAAAAAAGAAAAGTTGGGTGAACTCAAAATTTCAAGGCAACAAACTTCGATAAAATTTTAAGTTGGACAATTAAACTGAATATTTTAAGTTTTGTTTTTGAGTTTGCTCAACTCTGAATTTCTCTGGCACGATTGTAACGCCGCTATGAAATGTCAGCTAGTGTTGTGACCACAATTTTGAGTTAGCATTGATACGCTAATGGCTACTCTTGTAGCTGTAACAAGCAGCGCCGCTAGCATCAGTTAGCCGCTAGCATCAGTTAGCCGCTAGCTTTCGCTAATGACCAAATTTCTTAACAAAGAAATAGGAGTTAGCAGAACTATTGTCCCTTGTTTTGAATCCCAACTTAAAGATATAAGTAACAACAACTCACAAACTTGTTTTTGAGCAGACAACTGGCTTCCTTTGTTGTGCTAACTTACATTATTGCCCTAAATGTCAGTTATTTATATTTCCAAGTTTTACCAAATTAAATCACTGTTTTAGGCCAAAAAATACAAGTTGGCTTTTTTGCAGTGTAGCATTCTGCTGGTAGGAGCTTAAAGTGCAACGGCGAGTGTCTCAGACAGAGAATGAATAAAGGTGCAGCAGCCATGGACAGTATGACTTAAAGTGAAAATAAAGTGTTACTTTTTAAAAATGATATTTGGTTACACTAAAGTACCAAGGTGCCGTCACAATTAGCCTATAGTTAATTTTCTTTTGTTTAAAGAAGGGGCTATTCTTACTCAAATTAAATTAAATTGGTTGTCACCATACTGCTGGCTCCTGTTTTCTGTTTGTTGAGGTTCATTTCATCAGAATTCAGTGTCTTAATGGTTGTTATTCCAATAGTTAAATGGAATTCTCCTCCTGTAAAACAACAATAAAACAGATAATCATTCATTACATATGACATTTAAAAGTCAAACAAGCGTAGCTGGCGCCACACTCTGACACACTTCTTTAGAAGGCCACAAACAAGCCTGTGCACCTGAGTGCCCTGTGAAATATGTAAACTGCCTCTCACATTCTTCCTCCCTGCAGATCCAGACATAATTCACCTGAGTGAGGAGCAGCTCAGTCACACTGCTTAAAATCCATTTTATTATCGCTGCAGGGACTGTTGTCTCTCTTTTTTTTTGTCTGATCCAATGCCACATATGTATTCCCTCTCTAATTCTATTGGACACCCTGTCAGCTGGTATTATGAACTGTAAGGCCTCCAGAGAACATGAGACCGTGAGAGAGTTGTTTCTCACAAAGTCTGTGCAGTTAGCATTTGAATCCACTCTGCTTTGTGCTTGTTGCTCCCAGAGGAAAGCAGACAAACTGCACCCACAGCAGGTGATCACACTATTGTACAGCAGTACACTTGTGTAACAGGGCGAGCCCTGCAGCTCCTGCAAGCTGACACCATCACATTTTAGCCACTTGGTTTTCCACCAAGATGCTAAAATTTGCTGCTTCAGTGGTTTCTTTGCTACTCTCGCCAGATTGCAACAACCAATGATCAATTTATTTATTTAATTTTCAAAGCTGTTCTATTATTATATACATGTATTCAATATTTTACCTCAATTATTGTTCACTGCAAGCTGTCTGTGTGTGAATTCTTTAAAACTGGAGCCTACATGCTTTTGTTGGTTTAAGATCCAGAGAGTAAATAACTCACTTTTCTATCCAGTCTTTCATTTCTGTGTGTTATCAGTACTTCATAATATTGTATTTTATTGTATTTCTTTATCAGCAAACTCAGAGTCCATTAGACATCTAAAATACTTCACAATAGAAAAAAAAAAACAGCAATACAGGAGATAAATAATAAAAAAAATAATAATAGAAAAAAATCAAGACGTATAATAATATGTATGGTCATACTTTTACATCAAGTGAAGCAAAACAAACATATTTTCAACATTTTCAAAAATTGAAAAAGAAATATGAGCATGCTGCAACTCCTCAAACTTAATTCTCCAATGGAGACGCCAAGATACAAGGGATTTGATAATATAGTGATTATCAACTCTGTATGTACTACTTTCTTTGATATTTTCGACACTTCTCTCAAATGATAAATATGTAATATTGGTGAATTTTGCATCTCCTCATTTACCATTTTCCCACCAAATGAGCTGAGGTTATTCAGTTAGTTCCATTCAGATTTCTTGGACATTTTCTCACTGGACTCTACTGTTGCTTTCCCCGCCCTCTCTGTCCAGCCTGTAGAATTTGGCAAGTCCACCAATGTCATCACAGTTGGAAGTACAGGTCAGGAAAAGCCTGCTATTTTTTTTTGTTCCAGCTGGGAAGCAACTTTTCAGGCTCCACAACAATTTCTATTAGGTCCAAATGCTCAAAAAGAATTATGTGGAACGGAAATGAAAAGGAAAAGGGGTAAATGTGGAATAATTGGTTTCTGGCCTCTTATAACTAGCAAATGTTCACAGGTGGGAAGCCAGTGAGGGATCATATCTTAGTCACACGTCTATCTACTTTCTGGGGTGAGTTGTGACAAAGGGGTAAAAACCACTAAGCAAAGGTAAAACACACCAGATAATAACACATGGATGTGTTTAGCCTTTCTATCAGACAACAGAACTAAACCAAGGGCAAACCCAGCAGCAAAGTCATAATTGACTCATTGACAACCCAACTCGTCACTCAGGGACCTTTGACGTCACACGCACTCTTTATACTACATTATCTCAATACATTAGACAGCCCTGCACGCTGTGGGACAACACTAAAGGGAAACCCTGTGCGTTAGAAAGTGACATCAGGGGCTCCTGACGAAGCGTCTGTGATGAGTTGGGAGAGATTTAGTGTAGCTGGTCTCTGTTTTTTATCAGTCTCTGGTCACACAAATCATCCATCCAAAGAATGAACATGACACTTAATATCTTCATCTTCTATCACCGCCCAATGTCACATTAAGACATTTGAACAGACACGTGTGTATCTTTAATCAAGTCCACACAGGCTAATGGGACACTTCATTACCCAGAGGACCAAGTGAGCATTAAAACACGCTAATTAGAGAATGACTCACGTCTTGTGTCGGAAATTGTTGACATCAGAGGACGTCTTGACTAAACCCCCAGTACACCTTCACTTATTACACACACACACACATACACACAAATCTCTTATGTCTGTGCATCCATCGGCAAGGCAACCAGTGCCTATATTTATATTGTGTGTGTCCGCCATAAGTGCATGAGTTGCTTGGCAGTTGAGGGACCCAAAGGGCTGTCCACAAAGCAGAGACCCAAAAGATGGCTGAGTCACCGCTTTGTGTGTGTGTGTGTGTGTGGCGTGTCAGTGTGTGTGTGAGCTCATTGTGTCATCCTTGTCTGTATTGTGACCCCTGAGGCTGAGTGGAAGTCTGGCATTATCATTTATGATGAGCTTGGAGGGCTCAGCTGAACGGATGATGTTACGATGAGCCCTACGAGCCACAGTGTGTGTGTGTGTGTGTGTGTGTGTGTGTGTGTGTGTGTTCTGTGGTAACCAACTCTCTCATCTCCATATAAATGGCCTGAGGGAGAGGGGATGGTTTCTATTTAAATGTGACTGTTTGTATGTGTGTGGTGTGCTATTCTGGGACTGAGCCACCACTATCATACAGTCCAATCATCCCCACACACAAAAAAGCCATCATCACAAGACTACCATGGCCTCGAGTGTGTGTGTGTCTCACTGGTACAGGGATTTGCATGATGTTTGAGCAGGTGAGGTAATGAAGTGTCGCAGTGTGTTGCTGCTGAGTTCCGGCACCACTCGCTGACTGTACAGGTTTGACAGAACAGGTTACCTGCGTCTGGCACACGTTCACGCTACAGATGGCTTCTTTTTTTCTTCCCTTCAGGTTGCTGCTTGTCTGTCCCACCTAAATACCATTGAAGCTCCACCCGAGATAATAATAAGATAAGATTACAGCAAGCAGTAAAGACAAGCTCCAGGCAGGTACACGGAGCTTTAACAGCCGGTGAAATGACAGATGTTACACGTGTCTTTCTTTACAATCAGAAAATGTTTGTGAATGTTTTTCTTGTTGCTGCTGCTGTTAATTAAGTCAGCCATGCTTTTATTACCCAGGGTTTTGTGTTCACAAGCATGTCAGCTTTTAGAAACTGTACAAAGCATTATAGGATTGGTGATGTTCCATATTTTTCCAAAACCAGTTAATTGGTACATGTTCTTTCATTACCATAAACATAGTCTCACATACACA
The DNA here is from genome assembly GCF_030273125.1 of Centropristis striata. Lineage (NCBI taxonomy): Eukaryota > Metazoa > Chordata > Actinopteri > Perciformes > Serranidae > Centropristis > Centropristis striata. The sequence goes on from NC_081529.1 coordinate 4,064,579, forward strand.
GTCCCTCCTGCTGCAAATACCACTAAAAATGCAACAAACCCTCATACAACTCTTCATATGATGTCTTATGAAATAGGACATTTTTTAAGTTTTTTTATTAACTTTCCAAATCATTTGCTGATTTAAACACATGCTTAAAGTTGTGAAAATGGAACTACTTGATTAGGTTTAGAAAAAAGATACTGGTTTTCCTTTTATTACCTACAACTACTTCCTTACCTAGCCATGTGATGTAGTAGTTATCTTAATAATACTTTTTTTTCAAACAAAAAAACTTTGCTTTGGCCTTGCAGGAGGTCAACTTGGTGAAAAACCTGCAAATTATATTACACTTCTTTGTGAATGAGAACAACTTCCTGAGTGTGTATTCATCCACAGCAAAAAAAAGTTCCCATTTAATCCTCCAATTATAAGAGCTTTCACTGAAACTACAGTGCCCGTCGGATTTAACAAATAATTTAGCTTTTTTTTTTTAAATAAAAAAAAGAAGAAAAAAGGAAACTACCACTGTTGTGGTAAATGTTTTTAGTTGAATAACTACAACTACTTCCATAAGAAACTATGCTTATCTTAAATATACATTTAAATTTACTATTCAAATTAATGAATTACTTCTACTTGGTACAAGTACAAACATGAGATTTCCAAGTATGTATTCATTCACAGTTGAAAAATAGTTTGCATCAAATGTAACATGGCTTCGATTTTGAGAGCTTTCACTGAAACTATAGTCCCCATCAAATGTTAACTGGCTCCATTTCGAAGAGCTTTCAATGAAACCTACAGTGCCCAGCTGTTTTAAGAAATCATTATTCCTTACATTTTTTAAAATGAAACTATATATTTCTGACATTAAGATTTACATCTTCAGGTGGCGTTGGGCCTGACAGCCACAGGCAGAAGGTACTGTGAGGGTTACTTATTGATTGTTGCATAGCAAGTCTAAATAGGAAAGCTGAAAGGTAAACTTGTGAAGGAGCCAGTCTGCGGATGCTGAAGTCAACAGTCTATTTTGCAAATTTCATGTTCCTGTGTCTCTTGTTGTATATCTGTCTCTCCATCTTCTCCCACCTCATGCTTTATTCGCAGTTCCTTTCTGTTCCTCGCCTTTTTCCTCTCAGTCACTTCAGATAAGGAGGGATTTCTGTTTCTCTCTCTCCTCTATCGCTCTGCTTCCTGCATCTCAATCACTGCTCCCCTCGTATCCTCCTTGTGTGATATCAGTGTGTGTGTGTGTGTGTGTGTGTGTGTGTTCGACAGTGTCTGACTCATTCTAAATCTGGATGTGTGACCCAGAAAACTATTCATAAAGCATATTTCATCTGATGTCTATATGACTATATGAATTTAGTTTTATTCCACCATCTGTCACACTTGTGTCTTACAGGAGAGGAAGAAACCACATTAACACGTTACTTCCTTAGTGATACAATATTCATATAGCATATTTAGTTTTTTGGCATATGCAAAATATTCATCCTAAATAAAACTTTTGCAGTTCTTGGGTCTCTTCTAACCAAGGACTAAAAACACTATTGTTTACTGAAGCGTACTCTTAACTTTAACACTTATCTGCTCTACTCTACTGCCCTTACTTTTTAACTACACAATGTTTGACTTGTGCTTTTTATTATTTTATCTCTTTTTTTTTTATCCTGCTGTATCTTCCCTGTTTTAATTGACTGTTTTTATTGTTTTCAATTGTGTCTTGCTGTTTTTAATGTGTATGTAAAGCACTTTGAATTACCTTGTGTTGAATTGTGCTATACAAATAAACTTGCCTTGCCTTGCCTTGCCTTGCCAATGTGTTTACATGTTTACTTAATAATGTCCCCAACACTTCAGCCAACATGATGCTAAACAAACAGCAGGAGTTTACCGACTATTATAAGACCTGGGCGCAGCGTGTGAGCCCAATGAATACAAATTTAGTATATAGAGGCACATTTTACTGTCATTTCTGCTCAAATTTTAATATTATAATTGCATTCATTACAAGTGTGAATATTAAGATAATAAGAATTAAAACGTCATCGCTTTTTGAAAGGATGTACATCAGTGGTGGAAGAAGTATTCAGATCATTTACTTAAGTAAAAGTATTCATTCTACACTGTGAAATTTCTCCACTACAAGTAAAAGTCCTGTATTCAAAAGTTACTGAAGTAAAAGTACAAAAGTATCAGCATCGAAATGTACTAAAAGTATCAAAAGTAAAAGTACTCATTATGCAGAATGAACCCACTCAGACTATAATTTATATATTCTAGATATATTATTGGATTAATATTATGATGATCAATTAATGTAAGCAACATTTAATTAATAAATATACTGTTATGAGGTTTGATTAAAATAAAATAAATAAAAAAAACAAGTAAAATGACAAGTAAAAAAGTTTTTATATGTTAAATTTCTGCCTGTAAAGTAACTAAAGCTGTCAGCTAAATGTAGTGGAGTAAAAAGTACAATATTTGCCTCTAAATGTAGTGGAGTAGAAGTATAAAGTTACATAAAATGGAAATACTCAAGTACAGTACAAGTACCTCAAAATTGTACTGAAGTACAGTACTTGAGTTATTGTACTTAGTTACTTTCCATCACTGATGTACATATATGGGGGGAAAATTGATCCTAAAATTACAATAATGTCATTTATTGTAATAATTTCCTGGACAATTCATCATCTAACAATTTTTTTTAGTGAGTGTTGGGATGTAACTAAGTACATTTACTCAAGTAATGTACTAATGTTCAATTTTCTTGAGTGTTTCCATTTTAAGTAACTTTCTACTCCACTACATTTTAGAGGCAAAAATTGTACTTTTTACTCCACTACATTTAGCTGCCCGCTTTACTGTTCAGGTTGAGATTTAACATGAAAACATGTTCAATTTTAAATGATTGCGCTTTTTAATAAATTAATAACTGTATATTAAGAAGTTAAAATGAGCAATACCTTGACAACATTGAAAATGCTGCTTACATAAATGCATCATTAATAATAATACAATAATATACACTATTGGTCAAAAGTTTTAGAACACATCAACTTTTCCAGAATTGAATTGAAAATTATGCAGTTTAATGTCTCAGTGTACTCTGAAATTAATGCACATTTGCAACATTTAAAATTATTTATTGAGCATGATAGTGTTTTGAAAGTAAAAAAAAAGATTCAAAATCACATTTTATGTTGGACAAAAGGACTAAAAAAAGACACAAAATGACCAAAAAAAGACACAAAATGACAAGAAAAGACACCAAAAGACACAAAATGACCAAAAAAAGACACAAAATGACTTACAAAGACATGAAAAGAATTCAAAAATGGACAAAATAGCCCAAGACTCCATAGAGTTAAGTGTTAACCCATTTCTTGTTCCCTGAAAAAGGCCTACTTGTATAATTCTGAAATGTACATTATTTTTCAGTTTTGGTTAACCTTACCTTTTTTATTTACCTCTGGCAGTTCACCACTTACCTTTGTACCCTTTCAAGCTGTTCATTTGACTTGAACTGCTTGAATTTCAATAAAAAACTGGAAAAATTGGGGTGTTCTAAAACTTTTGACCGGTAGTGTATTTGGAATATATATTTATAACAACCTGAGTGGGGCCATTGTGTACAATTAGTCCTTTTACTTTTGATACTTCAAGTATATTTTGATGCTGATAATTTTGTACTTTTACTTAAGTAAGTTTTGAATGCAGGACTTTTACTTGTATTGGAATAATTTCAGTGTGGTATTAGTACTGTTAGTTAAATAAAGATCTAAATACTTCTGCCAACACTGCATATATGTACATGATAATAACATGTTTTCTGGTTTTATAGAGCCATCGGATACCACTCGTCTCTCCTGCTATGCCATCAGCTTTCACACCTCACTAGATACCTTTAAACAAATCATGTCACACATTGAAGCTACAAGTTCTTTTACTGTGAAAATAAATTCTGAATCATCACACCTCAGCGGCAGATTTTCATGCAACTCACACAGCCTCAGTCGGAGGAGCTTCTGTGCTCCATGTGTGAATATTAGGTAACATCTGATGAAAAATGTCCTTCGGGACTGACTTGAATGTGCTATTTACTACTGGAAATTTGGTGACAACTCACAGCTGACACGGATTACAGCTGATATTTGCAAGAATTGCAACGTGCTGTGAAAGCTGACTGAAGCTTCCAAAACCACAGAGGCACCGTGGGAGCATACAGTATCTCTGCTCACTTCTTTCAGACTTTTTTTTTTTTTGACAGGTCTGAAGCTGGAAGGAAAACACTGAGATAAATCAGATGTTTAGACATCTCAATTGGCATGCTGAGCAGCCTTTCACAGCTCCAAAGGGCAGCCGTCCTTGATCCATAATCTATATTTCATTAAAAGAAAAACGAAAATTCAACCAAAGTTTGCACTTGGAGAATTTTATTTTCCTCCCAGAGGAAGAGAGTGGGGAAATCCAACGAAAAACAAAATGAACACAAGCACTCACAGAGCCGAGCAGCAGGAAAATAAAGCTGGTTTCAAAGTAAAGGCGCACACAAACATTCAGCAAGTGCACAAATTCATTGTCTGAATCCCATAACAAGATGACAGACTGGAGCTTTTCTCATTCAAAGAAAAGACGGTAGTTTTTTCTGTCTAACAACGCATGAATTATGTGCACATGAGCCATTTCACTGATGTCACTGATGAGTTTATTCGTCATGCAAACAGCACCTCTGCACAAATCCTACTTTCCTTCAGTAAAAACTCAAGGGCACCGTCTTTTACACTGTCGTTACAATCTGCAGGACATCTGTATCTGTCTTCCTTGTAACGAGTCCCGTCCTGTGCAGTGTTTATTGTGCTCGCCCCTGAAGATAACTTATGCTTTGTTTGGGCACAGTCGCTGTGACTTTGTCTTCAAGGCAAAAAGCATTTTGAATGTAAATGGGATTTGGTGTAAACAAAGAATAAATCAATTACCTGACCCCTTTGGTGTTTCAATGTACAGCACACAATGGAAGAATACAAAATGAGCAAAATAAAAGTCTGGTACATCAAAAAAAACAACGAGATAAGATTCTGTATCAACACTTGTAGCGTTCAAATTCTATCGTTAACACTTAAATGCACAGAGGAGGAAGAGCTTGATGCTCCCTATCAACTCATATAAACACAATAAACAGCCACTGTTATGAGGTTAGTCACTTGAACATGTACCTGTTCGTCTGGTAAACAGGATGTAAAGTGATGGTAGAGAATATAAATCTATGCAACACCATGTTGGAAGAAGCAGACAGAATGTGACATTCAGTAGTTTTCAGCATTGTACAGTATCACACTAAATACAGTTCTATCTATCTATCTATCTATCTATCTATCTATCTATCTATAAATACAGTATGTGTACATTTTTATGTTTGCTTTATCAAACGTGATAGTACCTGTTTCAAAATCTGATCATTTACATGCAATTTAGGGTCACCATTACTGTATACTGGAAGCACTTATTCTCATTTAGTCAACATACTACTGTTGGCAAAGAATATTTGAAATCTTTCTGAATGAAATGACAAAAAAGGGAGAAAAAAAAGAAGCAGTTGATTTAAAAGGGGGCGTTTTATGCTCATTTTCAATTTCATGCTTGTGTTTAAGGTTTCTACTCAAAATAATGTAATGCTGATGTCATACTCTCTGTCTGAATATGCCTGTATTCACCCTGTCTGAAACGTTTCCTGTCATCTCTTTTGGAAAAATTCTAACTTATTTGGCTTCATACAGCATTGAGCAACTTTCATAGGAATGAACAGGGCAGCGCCTCTGATGCTGTATTCAGTTATTTTTATATATGCATGATCTGCACTATCAGTACCTCTGCACCATCACTGCAGCTGGGGACTGTAACAGCACAATAGCCTGTATACAGTGCTATACCTATATACAGTATGTCTGTGACATCACAGCCTGACAGAAGCCCCGTTGGCTCGTTTAAAGGCACAGTTTCTGAATATGGGCTGTGTGCATAAATTGAGCATTTTGATACTTTCACAGTATTTCTATTGCACCTAAATCTGCTTTATAATCATAAAAAAGACACTTAAATTTCACTTTTTACAATATAGGACCTTTAAGACATTTCACAAAAAACGTATAAAGCAGCTGCATTTGTTTTTGCTAAATTGAAAGTAGTGTATGTACAGTTGATCACAGATTATCTACTGTGAAGTACCCCATGTATGTGTATAAACCTTATGTCCCTGTTGTTTAATTACTTTGGTCATACAAAACATTTAACAGTTGATATCCAAATGTTCATGTGAAAATCTCCATTATTCTGTTGTTCAATAACTGAGGCCACAGCTGAAAATGTATGTAAAATGTATACATGTGAGTATATGAGAGTAAAGGAGTTTTATTTTTTGGTGTCTAGTGCAACTGAACCTCTCCAAAACTATACAATGTTTATTAAAAAAATGTATGAGGTATGGGCAGGCGGGTTAAAGAGGTTAAAGTGCAAAGCTCTAAGTTTAGCCAGAAAAGGCTGCTAGATTTTCATTTGACATGCAACAATGTGAATAAGAATCATCCAGAAAAAGAAAAGTACCTTTCCAATCACTCTTTGTTTGGTCCAGTATGAGCAACATCATGCACAGGAGCGCTTTCATACTGTGACATGTAGAAAAAAATTTAAAGTCCATGAGATGTGACAGGAGCAGGGTCACAGGTCAAAGTTCAAAGATTCATTTAAAGCGCCAGAAAGAAGTAACCCAAGGGTGAAAATATGCTGCAGAGCCAAGTATTTGCTTTGCTCACAGGAAAAAAATGCTGTGAAACATGTTATTTTTGGCTTTTTTTTTCATGGTACACCTACTGGGTCAAGAGAGACAGTTTTCTATCTTAATAAAACTCTAACAAGCCTTTTCTTTGGCTTGATGTGAAACGGTTACATAAAAATGAACGCCAGGAAGACTGACGGTACCAGACTAGCTCGTGCTCTTGCGTCCCTGTCCCGGAGAGCTGGCGCTGCCTCTCTTGCTCTGTGATGGCAGCTTGCCCATCCTGTCCTTCAGGCCCTTGAGGTTGTACAGCCTGCTAAAAGTGAAGCTAAATGGAGTCCTTCCTTCTTCCTGCCAATGTGCTTCCCGCGGTGCTGCCGTCTGGTTCTGGGAATGATGATGGAGCTGCTGCTCTCTGTTTGAGTGCGTGTGGAGGAAGGAGGTCGGGGGTTTTGGGTAAGAATGTTGGTTCTGCGGCTGCCCGGCTCTCGTCCTGCCCTGCGCCGACAGAGGCTGGCGAGTGAGGAGGCTCTGCTGGCTGCGGGAGACTTCGGCCTGCTTCCGTCCTGCTGCAGACCCGACAGCGCCCGCCGTCGCTGGAGGAGGCGGTCTGGTTGGCGGTCGGCGAGGAGATGAGGCATTATCCAAGACCTGGAAACTACCGTGGAGCACCTTGCTTTCGGTCTGGTTCAGCTGACGGCCTCCAGAGGGAAGGGGCCCTGGAGCCAGGTTGGCTGAGAGGGGTCGAGCCGGTCTGGCTGGTCGGGAAGGGGAGGAGGATCCACTCCCCTGCTGCTGCTGTGCTCGTGGACTTTTGCTAGGAGTACGCAAGAGCTAGAAAAAGAGAAGAAATGTATAGTAGTATGAATAATGAGGTATCAAAACATTGATTGGCATTTGTTACAGTACTTTCTCATATCGTTAGCCTCATAGCATATTTGCCTAAGTCATATTTGAACGTTTTCGGGAAGAAAAAACACAATTTTTAGTAAGCCCATTGGTATTTTTAATTGATATTGTAACAGTAATTTCAAATAGAAGTGTGAACAAGTTTGCATAAAAAATTAAACACATCGATTTCATAACAGATAAAAGTGACTTAGGCAGAATATGCCCTGACTAAGGCAATTTTTCTCTTACATATAAATAATGTAGTTTGGTTTGTATGTAGCGGTCAAAGAGATGACTAAGGCAGAAAGTGATTTTGGACTCTAACAAGTGTTCTGATAGGATGCAGCAGTGGTAGGAGAGTAAAGTTAGGCAGATATCACAATTTGGCCAAAAAATGACTTAGGCAATTATGCTATGAGGCTAACGATATTGTATTCTATTAGTGTGCTGGCAACCTTTCACCAATGCAGTGTAAAATGTTCACACTCAAATGCAGTGTCGGCAGAGGTGGGCAGAGTAGCCAAAAAATGTACTCAAGTAAAAGTACTGTTACTTAAGATTATAATTACTCAAGTAAAAGTAAAAGTACTCATAAAAATAATTACTCAAGTAAGAGTAAAAAAGTATGCAGTGAAAAGACTACTCAAGTACTCAAGAGTACAAGTACTCATATTAAACCCTATGGATTAAGAATGGGATGTCACTTTAGTTCATATGTGAGTCAAGGCAGGTGACGGGCCGTTAAAAAGTGCGCGTTCACTGTTGCTATGGCTATGACCAACATGACAACACTTGTCATCTGACCCAAGTAGCTGCATTTGATTGGCAAGATCATTTTCTAATGTTTTTTATTGGTTGAAAGCTGAAGACGTAGAAATAGATCTCGCATGTAATAAAAAAAAAAAGTAACTACCATCACGTAGCCAAATAGAACGGCTTAAAAGTACCGTTCCTTCTTCAAATATATACTCAAGTAAAAGTAAAAGTATGGTCCAAAAAAACTACTCCTAAAATCACAATTTATCCAAAAAGTTACTCAAGTATTTGTAACGGAGTAAATGTAGTGCGTTACTACCCACCTCTGAGTGTCGGGTTACATAAAAGCTTTGTTGCAAATGGAAAAGAAGATCAGATGTGAGATGTGTTTTACTGTCACTCTTGTTAATATTACATGACAGAGAAGAGTTAAAACAAGCCAGCAACACCTCCCTGACTCCACAGGACTATTGTTAGATAGAAGGCACAGATAAGTTCAACGGTGAGTGACTTAAACTATGGCAGTAAATGTGAGACTATTAATCTTTTACCGATTCATCAATATTGCATCATTGTGAACGCATGCGGCGCTTCATTAAAACTGTGTCACTTTAATTCACACACAGTCTCCTTGTTCAATAATGAACAAGTGTCGTGTGTTTCAGCTTAGTGAAGCTTGCTGGTGAATACTCCACAGACCTAAACACACGCAACAGAAATGGCAAGATACAGAAATATAATAGAAAGAAAGAGACATGGATGGATGGATGGATGCACGAAGTTGCAACACACTCACACTGACTGTTAAATATTTGACACATTTTCAAGGAGTCGACTGTTCCAGCCAGCTCTCGAATTGACTGAACTCCAACAGATCAGCAGCTGACATTTTGCAACAGGTCGTTTAATTTTTTGGAGAAACCAACTGCTGATTTCTGTTGGCTTAGTCTGAGTAGCAGAGTGAAGTAATGTGGGTTACTACAGGGAAGCAAAAACCTTGTTTTAGCATTTCTAAATAATTTCTCAGAAGGTAATTACTTTATGATTACATATTAATGATATTTTAAATGATGCACAACATGAGTCAAACTCGTCAATTAATGCAAGAATTTTATCTTCTTCTGAGAAATAGATTAGAAGATTGATATCACTGGTGTCCAAAAACGAAGCTACTGCGGGTAAATAAGCTTACAACAAGACTAGAGACCTGGGGAAACAGCTAGCTGGCTCGGTGCAAAGATAACAACATTTAACCAGCACCTCTGAGGACCACCTGATTTTTAAAGCAAGTGGGAGATGAGGCTCTGATTGATTTAATTCATGTTACACCTAAAACACACCGATGATTCATTAAGTGAGTCAACACAACCCCTTTGCCTCGCCTGTCTACTTTGCATCCAGATTATGTGCCATTTAACAAGCAAAAATAATGTTAGACACAACCTAAATGCACTTGTGCCATGCACTTTATTATATGCTACATGCCCTATAACGTGATTGTTTAACCTGTACAAAAAACTTGATGTAAAACCAAACAGCCCCTTTTACACTGCTGTTTCAAGCCACGATATTTACTCTGTGACGTTTCTCCTTCAATCTGAATGTCCCACAGGCTCTGTACCGCCTTTGGAGGTTGTAACAGAGGCGTTAAATTGACGAGGCGGGATCAATGTGAACCAGTGGAGCCGGCAAGATGGGAAATATGTGATTAGTCATTATTTGTGCGACCAACACTTGGATAATAAGAAATAAGGACCGTGGACCGTATTATAAGAAACACACCTCTTACTTGAGTCTCAGAGAATTCAAATCATGTCCAGCAAAATGCAAAATAACTTTGCTACGTAGAATCTCTACAGAACTACAGGCAGTTCTTCTGCCATTATTATTTTGAATGATTCTGCTGCCGTCTCTTATTGTACACCTACACCTACTGTACTGCCTACTGCTCTGTTACACAGCACTACTGTCTCCTTCCACTTTGTACCCACAATGCAGGACTGCAATGTGATTGGACGCCAATATTCCGCTATTGCAGAATCATGGTAAATGGTAAATGGACTGCACTTTTATAGCGCTTTTCTAGTTTTTGTCGACACTCAAATCGCTGTAACACTACAGACAGCGCTCATTCACCCATTCACACACACATTCATGCACTGGGGGCTGAGGCTACCCTACATGGGGCCACCTGCCACCATCAGGAATTAATTTATACACTGATGAATGCAGCATTGGGAGCAACTCATGGGTTCAGTACGTTGCCCAAGGTCACTTCAACATGGTCAGGGATCGAACCACCTTGGGTGGCCACTTTACCAACTGAGTAATCCCCTGTGGAATCAGTATGAATTATGTCCTCAGGCCAAATAATGTCAGGGCTCGTTACGGCACTTTTGCGGAAGCGCAGTATGACAGGGATTTATTCTGGCCCATAGACCCAGGCTAGCTGTTAGCCAACTGCTGTTAGTAGCTTCAAATTTGCTGTACAGACACATTCTTCACTACAATTTATCAAAAAGCAACATATTTCAGGATTATAATCAGAATTACCAGTGAATGGAGAAGCAGTCCCATAACCTAATTCAATATTCACCCATCTTAATGATTACTGCCAACAACAAGATGAAAATATTTGTAAATGTGTCACTTTGTGTTGTATTATGTGCAAAATGTTGTGGGTTGCAGTTTTAAAACTGCTAAATGATGAAACTACAAAACCAAATGGAGAGATAAAATACTTTCTCTTCCTTTAACTTAAGTGTGCTTACCCTTTATGTCACTGGTGTACGCTGAACAGAATACTGCAATGGGTTGGAAAATTAAAAAGTCAAATTTTTTGGGTTAGATAAACTTGCAAAATTATTTTTGTTTGTTATTTTTGTTTTATTTTTGAGGAGAATTATTTGAAATATAAAGATAAATACACCTGACACCTTACTGTCATACCTTCTGTCCGTCAGCCTCTCTGGTTGGCTGGGGCTTGTCTCTCCTCTCCACGCTGCTGGGTCCTAATGCCGCCTTGTCCACCGTCTTCTCTTTGTCAGGTCTCTTGACTTCAGATGTAGCCTTCGTTGGCTGTGGGTCACCTGTGGACAGCTGCTTTGGCTCTGTTCTCTCATTGGTTAATTCAGCTGGAGTCTCTGCTGCTGACTGGTTTAGCACCTTCTTTCTCTTAGGAGGTTGGGTCTCCTGATTTATTTCTTTTGTCTCTGTCGAATCCACACTTTGGTTCAAATGTTCTGCTGTTCTCTTAACTTCCTCGCTGCCTTTTCTCTCTGACCCCTGGTAATCTCCTTCTGTCCTACTCTCTACCAAACTTGTCCCCTTTTCATCCACTTTCCTCCCATTTTCTTCATTTCCATTCTCCTTTTCTTCCACCTCTTTCTTCTCAGGTAAAGAGGAGGAAGAGGAGACTTTAGCAGGCCCAGACACACTCTGTGTTTCACTGCTGGAGGTATTTCTGTCTGTAGCGCCTACTGTAGCATCACAACTGTTATGATTTATATATGCAGGACTGGTGGTGATGCCTGTAGCATTTGGAGTATTTGTGAGTGTGAAAGAAACATGATCTTCGATCGTCCCGTTCTTGCGGGAAGCCGCTCGGTCCAAAACGGCCTCGTTCAGAGGAGAACCGCTGCATTCATAATACTCCTCGGAGTTGGTGGAGAGAGCAGAGTCTGTTCTTGCTGAGAAGTAGCCGTCGGGCGTAGGCGTTCGAAAGTCCGGCGTTCGTGAATCTGAGGTGGGCGTGCATGAATGATATCCGTCCGGAGTTGGAGTCCGTGTGAGCGCCCCGAGCAACCACGATTCTTTCTCAGGCGTTGGCGAGCGCAGGTCTGGCACGTTTACCTCAGTGAGCTGCAAGCGCAGGGGTCTCTCAGGTGTGTGTGTGCTTCCCCGTGCTGTAGGAGTTTGTTCTTGAAAGGTGCCATGTGTGTTTTGTTTTGCAGTATTTGGCTTGCTGTCTGTGCCGGGTGCTGGTGTAATACTAGGATAACCTTGCTGACCTCGAGTGTCTGCAGCAGAAGTGTGTGTGCCATCACCAGCACTGTCTTTAGGTACGTGTGTGGAAGGAACAGGAGAGTGTGTTGGAGCTATTAAAGAATCCACAGTGTCTAAGACATCTGTATCCTGTGGAGTCAACTCACTATGTGATATTCTCTGAGGTGCCTGATGTGCCTTTGAAAGGTCTGTTTTTTCATTTGGCACTTCAGAAAACTCACACCCTGGTAAAGCTTTTTCTGGAGCCTTTATCTCTGTCTGTACTGTGGCTGCACAGTCTACCTGTGGGGTTAATTTGCAGTCTACTGACATCAAAGTCTTAACATCAACATCTTTTGGAATTAATTCTTGAATATTGCTACTCTCTTCCTTGAGTGTACCAGTAATCAAAACATCTGACTTGGCATCTAGGTTGTTTCCAGCAACCAGCAGCATTCCTGCTCTGTCATCACATCCACCAATCTCTTCCTCGTTCTTTACCTCTTGGGTAGTTCCAATCTGATTTTGCTGTGGAGCTTCTTCTTTGTTCTCCGAATCTTTTTGTGCCAATGTTTGGCTTCCATTGTTATTGTGCAGATCTGGAACAGTCTCAGGCACTTTTTCTGCCGATGGCTGCCCCTCTTTTGCTACAGTGGGCTCATTGAGGACCACTAGTGACCCGGTGTTTGTCTCAGACTTCCTGACAACACTGAACTCCGGCAGCTTCCCGCTATCACCAATGACGCCTGTCATAACGAGCTGGACAGTACGAGGTTTAGGGACGGGAGGGGTTGAGGTCAAAGATGGGGATGCTGAGGAAGGAGGAAGGGGAGGATTGAGAGCTGTAGGAGAAGAAATAAGATGAGGGATGGAGGGAGAAGAAGGGATGAAGGACACAGGAGAACTGGGAGTCGTGCTTTTACTAATGGAGATGTGATTCTTTTCAGAAACGGAGGTGGGACTCACTGAAGTAGGAGAGGTGGGGATCTTTTGTGGCTGTGTGTGTGAATCTTTGTCTGGCAGCACCTTCTTTGTTTGTGTGTGTGGTTCTGTGTCAGCATTACGTTGCAGGTGTGAGGTGTGTTTACTGCTCGACTCCAGGGTGTTTGTCCTGACAACAACAGGACGATGTGTGTTTAAACTAGTTTCTGTATTAAATCCAGCCAGGGTGGTGACAGTTTGTAAAGGCTTTCTAGTGTCAGGAGTGGGTGCTTTCCCGCTGGATTGGCGAGGTGTGTGTGCGTTGAGTTGAGGTGTGGTGTTGTGGCCTGCTTCTTGGTTCTTGGGTGTGTTTGAATGCAGTTTATTCTCAGTGTTAAGAGCCTTCATAGTGTCTTTGTTGGAATCACACTTTGGTCCAGATGCAGGTGTCTTCTGTCCAGGTGCCTCTGCTTTACTTTTAATGTCGCCAACTCCTGCATTGAGTTGTGCTGCCTGAGACTCTTTAGCCTTGGATTTATCTTGTGCTGGTTGCCGTTTATTCTTCTCCATGGGATTAACAGAAAACTGCCTGGGCTTGGCAACATCTGGCAGGATTTCCTTCGGCATGCTGACCGGACTGCTAAACCTGATCGCTTGGCTCTTTTCAAACATCTCAGATCTCTGTAGATGGACCTGAGTTGGTTTGCTGATATCACGAACGTTAATGAATCCAATAACATCACTTGGGGGGTCAGGCTCCGGCCAGATGGGCAAGTACGAAATCAATGATGCTTTCTCTAGATCGATGAGTCCAGGGTGGAGGGGAGGAGCCTCTTGTGCGGCTTCTTGGTTAGCCTTCCGCCGCCTCCTCTTCTTGCTCTCTGGGCTCTTGGGGTCATCTTCTGGATCTTGGGTCTCTTTGGGGCTAGCAGAAGGAGTGGGACTGGGGTTGCTTAAAGCAACCAGGGCATATTTGGGGCTGTACAGTTTTCTAGCAATATCAGCAGGAGAAGCTTGCACTGTGGCCACCTGAGGGACGGGCTCCAGTTCAGGTTCAGGCTCCGTGGCAACCTGCCGGAGGTCAACGAAGCTGGAGGAGGCGTAAAGGACCCGAAACAGCCTGTCAAAGGCATCCACTGCCTGGCCTGTTACCACTGTGATGAGATTTTTGTCCAGCCGGGATGCCATCCAAGTGAAACTACAAAACAAACAGCAGAGTGAGACTTCTTTACTGCACCCAGTCATTACAAAACAAACACAACCTTACTGAAAAGTAAACAGCAATAACTGAACCAGGCAGACGACTGTATTTGGAAGCACAGAGCCAAAAAGAAATGCTCTATTGTCGAGTTACTTAAGGACTGCACTGTGCTTGCATTTATTTCTCTTGTACATTGGACACATTTACAACCTGTTTGTCCAGTGTGTAGACAATGCTGCTGAACATTTACAGATACAGTGCATTCTTTATTTGCATCTCTCCATTCCACACTCACAGAAACAAAGACAGGTGGAGGACACAAAGATAATCTCTCTCTTTATCTCCTTCTCACACATTTACTGACAAACAGGAATTAAGTGCACTGACCCGTACGACCCAGACACGGCTTTGTCTCCATCTACGAACATGAATCTGTGTCCCATTCGCCCTCTGACCCTTTTGCAGGACCGAGTGTGGAAGTCTCTTCCGTCTGTGCAGCGTACACGAAGGTTCTGTAACACACACAAAAAGACAGATGTATTACACCTTCTCCAGATTCAGCGCTAACTGTATAACCTGTGAGATGTAAGGTTGCAAAACAATGACAGTGATTACTTCATCTTGTAACTTAAAGTGAAGAAAGAAATGGCATCCACATAATTTGAATATATTAGTGTATGACACCTTGATAATAATAGTAAATGGACTGCATTTGTATAGCACTAACATTTGTAAGCACTACAAATCAGCATTTACACATCCATTTATATATTGGGGGGACATATATACAGTATATACATTAGGTAACAGTAACCTTTTTACCACCAAAACTGAATCAATTCAATCTTGAGTCCATGTGGACATTTTTGCCAAATTTCCTCTAGGTCTTCTTGGCATATTGTGTTGATGATATGGACTGAAAAGACGTATGGACAACCTATGCAAAAGACAAGGGCTGTCCCCCGTCTTAAGGCATTTACGCCACAAACCTGTGTATGATACTAATTAGGACATAGTTGCATTTTAAGCAGTATTCGAGCTGTGATTGAAATTTTCAGTTGCACACCTAATTGTATAAAATAGAAATTTAAACAGACTGTAGTTTTTTTTATTTGATTTGATTGATTGATTTGATAAACAGTAGTAGCAGTAGTCTATCACTTCTCACCCTTTATTTAAGCAAGTAGCTCCACTTTTTCAAACCACTGAGCAATTACCCTACCACATCTAACGTAAGTACTGTGATGAAATCTTCAACC
The DNA here is from genome assembly GCF_030273125.1 of Centropristis striata. Lineage (NCBI taxonomy): Eukaryota > Metazoa > Chordata > Actinopteri > Perciformes > Serranidae > Centropristis > Centropristis striata. Next base: position 4,080,354 of record NC_081529.1, read on the forward strand.
AACATGATGTTAATTACGATGGATTCTGATTTAATCTCTGTCTTGTCTTTACTTGATTTGAGAGCTGCATTGAACTCCTTGGACCATCTCATCGCTTATTTTGACCGACTTTGTTGGTCTTTGTTGGAACTTGCCTTTTTTACGTGTCTGTCTGAAGAACAGGGCATGTCTACCGTAAATCAACATCTGCTTCCCTCAGATTAAAATCTGGTATTCCACAGGGCTCAGTTCCCAGCCCATTTAAAATGTTTCCTGCACATGAGGGCAAAGTAAAAGCTGTCTTTTTTTTGGACAAGCCAGGCGAGCATGCTTTCATTAAACATGACGGCAACAAAATCCCATAGCTAATACAGTTAAGCATTTAGTTTGTATGATTTTCTTTTTGTGGCATTGTGCACGTGTAAAAAGCCATTCTGACAGGCCTACTGTTGTGTCTGTACAGCTATAAAACAATATATTCAACGAGTGCTAACATTTAACTAACATGATAATAAATGGGTGGTACAGTATAGGGTGCTGTAGTCATAAAAGACTGTAACAACGTTTCAGATAAGAGATAACACATGAAAGGTCCCTTGAGCAAAACACTTTCTTTATCAAGTCTTTCTCAGTTCTCTCACTCTGACTCACTATGTTTCTGTGTTTCTTCTGTCCTCTCTTCTTTTCTTTCTTGAGCACAGACAATCTTGAAAGTAAAAAAACCTCTATCCTATTAATGGCAGTATCATATGCAGCCCTTTTTCAATATGTGTGTTGTCTGTTTGGTAGTAGATCTCCAACTCTTTGTAGGTTGTTTGAGGTCCCCTCTGACTCATTCAAGCTTCCAGGTCCCAAACTGGGGTGCAGCCAAAATATTTCATAAGCAGTTTTCTTGAAGCATCAGATTATTACTGGTGTGACTTGTCTCACAGTAAAAACACATGTTTCCCTCCCTCCTTTGGTTCCACCCTTAACTTTCTTTTTCCCTCAGTGCATTCCTTTGGCCAACTGATTCGATAAAATCAGCAAATTCCAACCTCTGAGTGTATTCAGCTCTAAACTGTTGAAGATGAGTGCTTAAGCTGTCCTATAAAGTAATTTATGTGAAAGAATTTCATGTGAAGACATACCACCAAACATGCTTTAATAACAAAAAGCTACAGAGTATAGAAACACAGAGCTCTGCAAAGAACAACATCCAAACTATCTGAGACACTAATGATTTGCTACAAAATATTCTCAGTCATTCATCTTTTGATAAGGTCAAAGATCACACTGTTACAGAGTTGTGTGCAGAAACCTTGTCAGACGCCTGTAGAGTAAAAGGAATCTGGCACCTCTTTGCTCACATACTCACCACTCCTCCTCCCATCCTGTCTATCCACTCCTCCACCTCCTCTCTCGTCACTTACAGAGTACGGTAAAAACTCAAACTGTCCAAAAGTTGTCACACCTGTGCTCTACTCTTCCTGCCAGTCATCCTCTCATTTCAGTAGCCCAGACTCAACTCCCTGACAGACTGAGAGACTTTCCCTTAGCTGCTAATCACTGTTCCTGGTCATAGCTGCCACTTGTACAGCTGTATCCCGGGCTATCGAACTTCCCGGGAAAGCCACATAGTAACGACAGTGAAAGGATTCTGTTTGGAGACTTATGTTGAGAGTGCATTGAGAGGTCAGATCACAGCTTAGACACAGTATATGACTGAGGTGTGCCAACTGTCCAACATACCTCATTAAAATTATGAATCCAACTTGTCTTTTGGCAAGAAGCGTAGCAGTCCAACTGGTTGAGGTTAGACATTGGCCTTGAATGGTTAGGTCAAAGTTAGGACAGGCCATTAGTGGGTGGCTGTGGCTCAGTTGGTAGAGTGGGTTGCCCCCCAACTGAAGGGTTGGTGGTTCGATCCCTGACCGTCGCAGCCTACATGTCGAAGTATCCTTGAGCAAGATACTGAACCCTAAATTGCTCCCGAATTGTTCATCAGTGTGTGAATGAATTCCCAATGGTGGCAGGTGGGACCGTTTAGGGTAGCTTTTGCCACCAGTATGAATGTGTGCGTGAAAGGGTGAATGAGCACAGTCTGTAGTGTAAAGCGCTTTTAGTGGTCTAGAAAAGCGCTATATAGGTATATATGCAGGTTCATTTACCATTTACCATTTTAGTCAGGGCACAGGACCTCATGTGAGCTTGGGCGCCTGGCCAATTAAAAATAATGCCTTTATTGAGCTCTATTTAAACATCCACTCTATATGTAACACAGCACTGAGAGCATGTGAACAACACAGTGGCAGAGAAAAACAAATATCAGCCATCTGATCCAATTCACTCTGACAACAAGCGTTGACATGTGATACCTTCAGAGTTAGGATTAGGATTAAAATAACAAACGCTCTGCATGTATTCCTGCAAAATATCTCAGATGTACCACGCCTGACAGGTACACCTGTTCTGCTGTTGTCTGATACCTGCATGTTAACTGAAAACATGCTCAAAGCTTCCTCTAATAACATATTTGCATTAAAAACACTGCAGAAAATTATTGTACAAAATAGGAAACCATAAAGGGAAGCTGTGACCTAGGCTGTGTTTCATTAATGCATAGCATTTCTGCATTTGACTCATGGAAATGTAGGGCAGCTTGAAGCTAAATCTGCACTGTGCAGCTGCAATACTGTCGGCAGGTTTGCACTCCATTTTGGGCCAAAAACATAATCACATCCCTAAGAACGCACATAAAACAGATATCCCCAGGTTTTTCAAGAAGCAAGCAGTTACAATAACGATTAAAAGGGGTAATAAAAAAAAAAAAAGCTACAGCAGAGTTAAAACAACCTCCTCTGTCATTTGTAATGTGTAACTGTCATATGTTTATGTATTTATAGCACAAAGTGCCACATGAGACCGTGAACATGTCTGCTGTTATGCCTTTAATCCAGATGGTACTGGAAGTCTGTCAGACCTTTAGTTTCACTTTTGTTCCTCCAAGACATACACTGGCAGAGGAGAGAGTGTGTGTTACACAAGTGTGTGTGTGTCAATATGTCATGCATATGCATTTGTGTGCACAGCCCATATGTAAATGCATGTGTGTGTTTCTGTTAACATATCTTAAGGTCTGCTTAACACAGTTCTCTGCATCTTCAATGGCTGCCTGCCAAATAAACATTGTATATCCTGTATCACTTTAAACCTAATTAGCTCAGCACATTGGGAGCACTTGTGGGGATAACACAACCCTGCTTATACTGCATGTTGGATTGATGGAGAAAAGATTTATGTTTCAAGAATACATTTAAATTAATATGCAAGTTTAACTCCCTGAAACGTACCTCTATGTGTCCCAACATGACCAAAATGTGTTTTCTGACTCGTGTTTTTCATGGTCACCAGCCAAGTATGGAATAAAACACTCAAGGTAGACACAACGAGATAAAAGATTCATCTATGGTACAGTGCCAGCTGGAAGGTTTTGCTGGTTGTTCAGCTCTGGTATGTGTGTGTGTGTGTGTGTGTGTGTGTGAAAGAGAGAACGAGTGAAATGGCATGTGCTTTCACTTATCCATGCATAACGAAAACCTCTTGACTTGAATTTCTTGTTTTCTTTCAAAAGATTATTTGTATTAATTGTTTTCTACAATAGGGCCTGATAGATATTTTCCAGCCTCAAAATAAAGTGATAATTATCTCAATTTCCAAACATCTGGAAATTCCCTCCTTGCTATCCAAAGTTCAGAGATTCATTCTCCATGAGTGGAAGATTTACACTGGAACTATGACATTTTATTCTGACCCAGTTGACAATGAACTTTCATTTTCTGCCAGCTTATAATTTTGGTTATCGTGAGGTTATATTAGGTAGTGAGTCTGTCAAACAGTCTAGTCTTGGGTAAAATATGGCCAGATTGCCATTAAATTTGATTATGCTTCCCACAGGGATGAATGTTGTTAGCCTTCAAATCACAATTTCACAAAATCTAATTTGCAAATTGGCATTTACAAATTAATATTCTGTGTGTCCTGTTTCCCATACTACCACACTATTTAGTATGCCATAAAAATATTTAGTATATCCAGAATCAAATCCAGAATGCCAAAAGTACCAGGATGTCCTGTCGCAATTAGAAGTATGCAAGCCTGCATGTTTTTCGGGCTATTCTTACCCACAATCCTCTGCACAGCATATCAGCTGGAGGATCAAAGTTAAGGGCGCCATGTTATGAAGTATTGTGTCCCAGTTGTATGCAGATTGCATGCAACAGTATGTACTTGTAAGGGCAGAGTACATACTAGAAAGTAAGAAGTAAAAGTATGCTCTTTGGAATGCAGTTATCGACTCCCAGGTTGATTAATGGTGCCGTTCGATTTTATAGGAAATGCTTTGCTCTTTGATTCTAAATGTCATACCGCCACTGACTCACCTTGAGGTGCCCGGCGTGCATGTCTGCCCTCTCACACATGGACCGGAAATGAGGTAGTGTGTTGTGTTCCAACAGGATGTAGACAGAAACCTTCCTCTTGAAACCAGCATCGAGCAAATCTCTGAAGATGTCGACATCAGTGAACATATCCATCACTACTGCTATTACCTGAAAACAAACACACACACAATCGGACTCCCCATTTTAGGATATAAACTTGCATACATACAGTACAGGCCAAAAGTTTGGACACACCTTCTCATTCAATGCGTTTCCTTTATTTTCATGACTATTTACATTGTAGATTCATCAAAACTATTAATGAACACATGTGGAATTATGTACTTAACAAAAAAGTGTGAAATAACTGAAAACATGTCTTATATTCTAGTAAGCAAAGGGTGGTTACTTTGAGGAATCTAAAATACAAGACATGTTTTCAGTTATTTCACACTTTTTTGTTAAGTACATAATTCCATATGTGTTCTTTCATAGTTTTGATTCCTTCAGTGAGAATCTACAATGTAAATAGTGTAAATGAAAATAAAGAAAACGCATTGAATGAAAAGGTGTGTGTCCAAACTTTTGGCCTGTACTGTACGTAGTTTATGCATAAATAAAAACATGCACGCACTTAATTACAAAGCAGTCTCAGGCAAACATGACAGTTTTACCTCTTTCCTGACAAAAACAAATATGATTCAAGTTCCACAGGTTTGAGTAAAATATGGTCAGACAAGTTATGCTGTGCAAAAGAAAATTCTGGAGGCAATAATTAAGTGAAGATATGCATGTTCTGCCTGTTTATATGACCTATAGATTTTTTTTCTTTCTGTCAAAAGCTGTCAGAAATAAAATGCCCATAGGATATTTAAGTCAAGTAAGACATTCTGCTGAGGACGGCTGCTAAGAAACGAATGCATGTCACATTAACTTGTTGCTTCAGGTGAGTCAGCTGCATGAACAGACAGAAGCACACACTCATATGTATGCACAGGGGCAGTAATGCACATAATCATGCAAATGTCCAACCTAACAGACATGCTCTCGTGTCACAGTGTGCAGCACTTGCTTTAGTCCCTGATAAAGCAGCATAATCAATTTGCACTTTACTCTTGACTGTCTCATTTAGTCATCAGCTTGTACTCTGACCTCATCCGGACTAAAAGCCACGGCTGCTCTAATGTCAACATTAGGCCTAAAGTTAATCTTCTGAACGGCTACAGACAGAGAAATCTTTGGAAAGTAGGGTGCCTGGACAATGTCCAGACTGAGTGGACTCTTTTTTGTTTTTTTTACTTTTTCAGCAAAAAGACAGGTTGAGATGAGAACTCACTTCTCAATATTGTGTGAGATTTGAATGATTTGAGAGAGGTTCTCTTTGAGAAAATAAAAAATATATATCCTGAGTTTATAGAACTCACTGATCCTCAGAACATGACCTATTTATGTGAGGAGTAAAAATCAATATTTGCTGCAAAATATGTTGACTTTACTATACGCTTGTAAAAACAAGCCCTCTAGTAAATGTTTCTGATTACTTACATGTATAAAGAAATGTGTTTAAAATGTAGCATACTGGTTATCTTGTGATAATTTATTTAGTTTTTCTGGTGTAAAATGTAATTATTCAATAATGTGTATGTATGTAATTTAAACATTCATGTCAATAAAACGTATTTGAATTGAATTTAAACAGATGCAAATGTGACTCTACAGGCCAATATAGAGTATAAGCCTTATACAAAGAAGATAGCGCCAAACAGAGATTAATAGTTTCATGAATATTTTAAATAGGGGAACCACTCAATTAAACGTATATGTTTAATTGTCAGTTATTGTGTGGCTTTATATTGTTTTATAGGGAATTACTTAACTTTTGTATAGAGGTTTAGTAGTCTAATTGACGTCTAAAGTGAAAATTAGGGCTTAAATGAGACATTGCTAAATTAGATTAACACCTTTGCTGTCCAACAGTGGGCCAACATACCTTTTGCGCCTGCGCAATCATTTTTCTGACAACCTCTTTAATGTGAGTGTGACCCTCCAGGGGCGGCTGCGTGTACACGGCGGTGCGCGTCACCCCGCGGTAAGAAGCGGAGTCCGGCCAGCCCAGGTCCATCTGCGGGATGGACGTGTCAGACAAGTCGGGCCAGTAGTGCTGTGACAGCGGAGGCTCGTCTTCCTCAGCATCCTCCAGGAAGAGCTCCGAGCCCGGGTCATAGGGCTCCGCCGTCTCGGTGAGAGCCTCCAGCTCCGGGTCCGAGAGGAAGCCGCGCAGGCCGCGTGCCCCCAGGTACTTGACAAACGCCTCGCGACCATCCCGCAGGAGAGCCTCCAGCGCGAGCCGCTGGTCCTCGCAGTACAGGAACTCCGGTTTGGACTCAGTGGTCCGCAGGTTGACGTGGTTATCGTCCAGACATTGTATCTGGGACAGAGCCATGACGCGAGCTTATTAATAAAACTTTAAAAATCCAACAAGTTTCACGTGACAGGTCCTCTCCTAAACTTCTCCGGAGTTGGAGTAAAGTAAACAGCTTGAACGTGTTCCAGCTGCTCCTCCGTGCTTTAAACAGCTGAGCAGTTTAACTCCACAGTTGCTACACAAAACTTCATGTTCTCCCCTACTTCTGTAACTCCTTTGACCGGCCATAGTGCATTAACACCGCGCCATTGTCATTCGTCTTTACCGGCTAAAGAGCGACTGAGTGAGTGAGTGACACCCCGGTAGCGGCACCGCCCGTCAGGTGTGACCCTGACAGGCAAAACACACACCCACACAGACGCATGTCACGTGACCTGTAGGGCTTTCCACCAGAGAATGGAGATACCGGCTTGTGTGTGAGTTTGACTGAAGGAATTAGGTGATTAATGATCCAGTCCCTCCCTTTTCAAAACCTCATTAAATCATTAAAGTGCCAGTTACCCATCCCCGAGATGAGACATCACCTGAAAAGCATCAGCAGATTAAGCAGAACTGTTCTTTGTGTGTTTTACCTGTTCTGACATGTTTTCGTGTGTGTTACTGCCAGGAGAGGAGAACCGCAAAACAAAAAAAAGATCAAAATGAAGCCCATAATGACTTTATAGAAAAGAAAAAACGACATGAAAAGATTAGGATAAGATTAATTGGATCTGAAAACATTAACTGGAGGCAACTGAGCTTTTATTTTTTATATTTTCTTCAAAATTAGAAAAGTCTCAAACCAAAACTACATGTTAATCTGCAGGGCACCATGACTGATCTTTGAACTCTTTTGTATAAGTTTGTAGGAATTGAAGATCACATTGGGCAATAACCTAAACTAGATTCCAGGACTTGATAATACCGGTAAGAATTTAATTGCAGTTAGATTTACGCAACCCATCACAATAAAAGACAATGAAACAAGTCATCTCAAGAATCGAAACAAATCAAACTCACAGCCTCAAGGTTATAAGACATATCTTAATAACCGTAATTGAACTTTAAATTACTTCAAAATGGTACATTGGATAATCAGTAAATCATAGTCACATGATGCAGCCTGCATTGATCTCTGCAGCTGTGTGTGATGTAATTACATGTCATTAGATACTCAATAAAACAGTGTGAGAAAAGGAGATTAAAAAGACTGAGGGGGTGACATGGCTATTACTTTGCAGGTGTCGGCATTATAACCTGCTGCTCACTGTGACATATTCATCAGTCACTGTGTCTACATGCAGGTGTACTGTGATTACCCAGGATGTGTTGTCAGGCGAACAGGAAAAAGGAAAAACAATAGCAGAGTGGTCAGACCTTGAGGTAAATGGTAGTTTTGCTGCAAAAAAAAGTACAATTTACCCTTCCTCTATCATTGACTGTAACGGTGACTTTCCAGAGTTGTAAAATGTCACAAAAAGACGGTGCGCTGTGTGTTAAGCCTTCAAAGTCAAGTACATATTGCTCAAACTGGTCTTTGTAGATAGTGTTTTTTTCTTCTTCATGCATTTTTTAACAGTGCTGTTGTTGGTTTGAATGTACCGTTTTGGTGTGTTTGAGTGTGTGTGTGTGTGTGTGTGCGTGTGTGTGTGTGTGTGTAAACCACGCCCTGTACTCCTGAACATACACTGTAACAGATTGCTTTGAGAAAACAGCCAACTTGTGACAGTAACATACTGTTTTTGATTAAAAAGGTATTATACTGTAGAAAACAATGCATTCCGGGCAATATATGTAGGTGGCTTGCAGTTTCCCGTAAAATATATATATATATATATATATATATATATATATACACTACCGGTCAAAAGTTTTAGAACACCCCAATTTTTCCATTTTTATTGAAATTCAAGCAGTTCAAGTCAAATGAACAGCTTGAAAGGGTACAAAGGTAAGTGGTGAACTGCCAGAGGTAAATAAAAAAGGTAAGCTTAACCAAAACTGAAAGATAATGTACATTTCAGAATTATGCAAGTAGGCCTTTTTCAGGGAACAAGAAATGGGTTAACAACTTAACTCTATGGAGTCTTGGACTATTTTGTCCATTTTTGAATTCTTTTCATGTCTTTGTAAGTCATTTTGTGTATTTTTTAAGTCTTTTGGTGTCTTTTTTTGTCATTTTGTGTCTTTTTTTGTAATTTTGTGTCTTTTTTTAGTCCTTTAGTCCAACATAAAATGTGATTTTGAATCTTTTTTTTACTTTCAAAACACTATCATGCTCAATAAAGAATTTTAAATGTTGCAAATGTGCATTAATTTCAGAGTACACTGAGACATTAAACTGCATCATTTTCAATTAAATTCTTGAAAAGTTGGTGTGTTCTAAAACTTTTGACCAGTAGTGTATATATATATATATATATATATATGATATTTTCTAAGTCTCTTCTTGTACACTTTATATTGGCTGTATTTCATTTAACTCACTCATTCAGTATATGGTTTATTAAAATAACTGAGGTTACAATGAAGACAGCGCTTAATTCGTAGTAATATGCTCTATTTACAAAAAATGACTGCATTGTATACTGCAACAATATTGCAACTAGCTTCAACGCTATACTGTGCTTTAGTCTACTGTAAAAATCAATGAAATGCAGGATTGTTCTGTAATTCAGTATGTGGTTTTTATCACAGTAACATACTGTAAAGTAAATAAAAGTAGAGGAACTGTAAAATTAACAGTAGAATACTGGCAACCCTGCTGCCAGTATTTTACTGTTAATTTACAAGACAATTGTTTACAGTGTACCAGTTATTCAATTCACTATTGATTTCATGTTGTTGTTTTTTTTGTCCCCGGCCCAGATTCGACATCATCGATGGAGATATCAGCTGCTGGTAAAAAGCCTCCTGAGGTCATATAAAAGGTGGGAAAGTGCGTGTGCTTTTTTTGTGACACTGTACACTGTAAAAACAAACCTGTTGTTTTTACGGTAAAAAACCGGCAGCTGTGGTTGCCAGAACTTTACCGTAATAAATACGGTGCAACTTTTTCTAATATTACGGTAAAATTGTATTACCACTGTTGATTTCCCGTTTAAGATGCCATTTTAGTCCATATTTTAGCGTAAAAATTAAAAGTTTTTCCATCAAAAGAAACACTGCTCTGCCATATAACTGACAAGAAACACTTTATAAATGCCAGATTTTACCATTAAATATTACAGTATATTTCTGTTGGAGATATGGTGTTTAGTACATTTAACAGTGAAAAAAAGTATTTTTTACAAAAAATAAATGCAAAAATGACGGCTTGTATGTATATATTACAGTATATTTTTGCACGACAAACATGGTGCCAGTGTATTTTACAGTGGAGTACTGTATTTAAAAAAAAATGTAATACTAAATACTGTTTTGGCTGATATATACATTTACGATGTTTCATTGTAACTGAAACTGAATTAACCCATTTATCATTTAAAGGTCTTTTACTGTCATGGTTTAGCAGTTTTTCACCGTAAAATCTACAGACATTTTTTACAGTGTACATTTAATAACACCTGACAACTCTATCGCTAAATTCTTCTATCATCTGATCGCCAACAGCTGTTTGCCCTGAGGTCATTCACTGTTTCTCCGCTCATAGTACACTGCTACTACCAAGGTAATTGTTATCTAGACATGTGAGTTGCATTTAATCCTGTGCCATGTCCAGTTTCATAGGTTGGTATTATGAGCATCAAAGCTTATACATGGCATGCAAATTATGGCTTTTTTCCCCCAAATTACACAAAGCAACTTCAGTGAAAAATGTTCTCCCAGGAGAACAGAGTTTGTGTCCCCTGTGAAATCAAAAATAAATTATGTGATTGAAACATCACAGAACCTCTGTGCCTCGTGCTTTGTGCATCTTTGTGTTTTTATGTAATGTCACTCTCATAATTACGTCACTTACGGCATTTATGTACATTTATTTACTCACTTATTTATTTACTTAATTATTTACATTACTTTAGTTTAAACTGTCTTTTAGAATGCCTTACCAGGAGATTTTGTAGCCTCAATTCAACGAAACTGCATCCTTTTTTTTTAAAACCACAAACCATACCTGTATGTATAATCAATCAAATTTTATTCAAGACTCAGGGTCCATAGGAGACAGATATTAAAAACAGGAACAATACAAATAAATAAATTACACAGCAGACAAAAATATGACAGAAACCAAAAAATACAAAAAGATGATCTTCAGACCGACCAAAATAAACTGTTACGCCAGTGTCTCCAATATACTATGTATATATATATAATGATGTGTGTGCACTATTTTTAGAACACTCTGCTCTGTTATGGGTGGTATTAACTGTTCTGTCATTTAGGTTGGAGATCTTGTTGTTGAATCTCTTGTAACTAGCATTACTTACCGCAGAGCGTCATGGAAACACAGTTTTTCTTTGTAACTTCAGCAAGGATTGTGATGTTACAACAACATTTTCTGAATTTATTAATATTCTGCGTGCCAGATGGGAAGCTTTGGCCGGCCTTATGTTGCTGGCAGGCCACCAGTTCACAATCAGGAGTGTATGGGACCTAAAAAAAAAAAAAAGAAAGGCTTAAAATCTATTATTGCTGCACCAAAAGATGCAGTAAAAAAGTATGGGTGCACCTAAGTTATATGCTTGTGCACCTAAATGAAAAAGTTATGCGCACCAGTGTGTGAAAAGTTATTCTGGAGCCCTGCAGTCACTTGCACACAGCATGTCAGATTAGGTGACCCACCGTTCCAGGCCTGCATTAACGGGACATTAGAGGAAAGTGACAGAGCTCGGCTGGTCTTCCTGACGGGCAGCAATACTCGAGGTACCCTTAAATATTTCAAACTTCCTCAGTTCCCTTTCTGTCTGGCTGTCGCTGCTGATCACACGTTTAGCAAATTACAGGGTGAATCTCTATCTCGCTGACTCATCGACTGCTCGACTCATCTTTTGATTTATGGACTTGCTGATTGGCAAAATGAGACCAACTGATGAACTGTTTTGATGCTTTATTGGGCGTTGGACTGGTTTCCAGATTATTTCTCCTTTTGCTGTCAGGGCCCCAATAGCCAGAGGCTGTCAGTGAGTCAAACTGGTTCAACTGTTTTTTGTTGTATTTGCTTGTGACGCCTGTGAATGTCATTGATGTCACAGCTCACACTCCTTGCCCTTTTACTGTCACTTTCGGTCGTATAGTGACACAGTGCTTTCTCACCCCGGCCTTCCATCTTTCCTTAATATCTGCTTCTCTCTCTATTTTCATCTCTCACTGCTGCATACTTCTCACACCTTTCTTTTTCTTTCTCCTGTCTCTGCTGCCTCATGACTCTGCTTCAGTTTTCCTCCTCTTTATCTCACTTTCTTTCTCTCATCTCTTACTTTGCACTTTTTTCCTCCGTGACAGCTTGTCGGTGACGTTTAGTATTCTTATGTTGTCTCACTTCTAGCGTATGACACAATTATGTCATTATGAATGTGTGTCTCTATCACACACACATACCGCAACCACCAGACACACACACACACATACACCTCAAAGTGACTCAGCAGTTTTTAAAAAAAGCACAGAGGAAGAAAGCAGCAGTACTATTTCTGGTACACCTTTAGCTCCTTTCTTCTTCTCCCCTGCTGGATGCCGGTGGTTTATTGACTAACTGTCATTGGCAGGCCAGAGGTGACTCTGTCAGTGGGAATGAGAGAAGAGGTTGGTTAGAAAAACATAATAGGAGACAAAAGAGTGAAAGAAAACAGAACACAAGTGATTGAGTGCAGAGGAATTGTAGGACGTAGCTCTGTTTCCTGCTTCGTTTAAAACATCACATCCTGGTGAGAGGAGCAGCGCTGCATTCCTCGCATAGCACACTGTGCTGACATCCTTAATAAAATATATATTGTGTGTGTGTGTGTGTGTGTGTGTGTGTGTGTGTGTGTGTGTGTGTGTCTGTCTGTCTGTCTGTCATCGGGTGCTGTTCAGTCGCACACCCATAAATACAGACGTAATGATTCTTGACAACAAGAGTTACATGCCGATTAGATCTTTCCTGGCGTGAGATACAATGACATATAAAATCAGGTTGTCAAACTATAATTAATTATTACCATGTAAATATTTTGACACATTATTAAATGGACTTAAGTGGCACTTGGACAGAAGTGTGTGCATGGCTGCAAGTTGTGATTCATTTCTAATAAACTGTCAGCAGCACTATTGTATAATATCAATGAACAGTGGAACAAAGTTTATAGAGCCAAAGGTGATATCTGCAAATTACTGTTTTATACAACTAACCATACAAAATAATGTAAGAATTTAACCTTCTGCTTGATACAGGATTTTAACTATTAATTCATTGTTAAAATAGTTAATTTTCTGTTTAGAATTTGGGTTTTAGCATCAATTGAGTGCACGAAGACACAGGTACACTGCAAGGTTATTATAGTTAACGAAAACTAACGAAATAACGAAAACTAGAATTGAAAACACATTTTCGTTAACTGAAATAAAAATAAAAACGAGAGTTTTTAAAAAACGGTAACTAACTGAAACTGTATTTTGCCGTTACAAAACTAACTAAAACTAACTAAAATTATAGTGAAAATGTCCTTAGTTTTCGTCTTTGTCAACTTTTTTCATATATATATATATATATATATATATATATATATATATGAAATCAATTTCATCTATTTGGTTTTATGACTTAATAAACTTATTGGGGCTGAGATGGATAAACCAAAGGAAATAAAGGAAACATTTATTATGACCTTATTGAATCTGGCACCCAAAAAATACCCCATTACAAAAAAACTAAAACTAATAAAAACTAAACTAAAACTAAGCATTTTCCAAAAAATAAAACTAATCAAAACTAGCAAACTCACTCTAAAAACGAATTAAAACAAATTGAAATTGAAAACAAAAATTGACAACGAAATTAAAACTAAAACTAATGAAAAATCCAAAACTATTATAACCTTGGTACACTGTCAGGGCACGTTGTGCATACAGGGAATATCTGGTCACATTAAACTTCTGTCCTTCATTTCCGTTTCACTTCTATTAAAGCCAGCACGAGAGACGAGTCCAAGAATGCCTTTTCTTCTCCAGTGCAATCCAGGTCACCTTGTGTCTGGGCAGATGTGCTCAGTCAGCCAATAGAAACCCTCATGCACTGCGGTTTGAAATCTAGAAGTCATTCATGCAAGGCTGTTTCATGGCCATATTTAGTGCTGGGGCTGCAACAGTTAATAGCAAACAGTGGTGGACGAAGTATTCAGCTTCCTAACTTAAGCGAAAGTACTAATACCGACAATATTTGGGACAAACATTGCTTTTAATTGGGATGAATTTCTTTTTGGGCTTCTGCACTCTAGATCCTCAAATAAAAACACAAAATACCTTTTTGGCATACTGAGTGTAGCTGCTAAAAAAGCCATAACAAGGAAATGGCTTAAGCCAGACAGCCCATCTATAGACAAGTGGTATGACATCATCTATGGAATTTTTGTAATGGAAAGAATCACTTTCTCAGTGAGGCTTCAAAAAGCCAAATTTGAGGAAATCTGGGAGAAGTGGAGATTGTACATCGCCCCGAAACGCCCTTCTTTTGTTTAATATTGTGTAACTTTCTTTTAAAAAAAATGTTTTAATCTGTTTTTTACTACTTACTGTAGATGGAAACACCCCCAAGTTCTGTTCGTTCGTTTGTTTATAAAAATCTGAAAATATGGATCACAGTGTCTATTATCAAAACGGTGATGACTGTTGTAATGTGATATTGAAATGTGATTCTAAATAAAGACAAAATGTAAAAAAAAAAAAAAGTACTAATACCACTGTGGAATTACTCCACTACAGTAAAAGTCCTGCATTCAAAACTTACTGAAGTAAAAGTACAAAAGTATCAGCAACAAAATGTTCTTAAAGTATCAGAAGTGAAAGTACTTGTTATGCAGAATGGACTCACTAAGAATGTTTTATATATTATAAATATATTATTATACGCGGTCGACCATAAAGTTTGAATAATTTAGTTTTCAGACACAATCCTCTGTTAATTCTGATTTAATTTCCATTGTGAAATGTTTGGAAGAGATTGATTAATAAAATATATAAATATATAATAAATATAATATATAAATCACACAGGTAAAAAATATTGGTAACGTTTTATAATAAGGTCCTTAATAACCATTAATTAACAAGTAATAAGGCATTGTTCTCGCTTTAGATCCGGTAGTTGCAAAAAGCATAGTTAACTTATAGTTAACTTATAATAGATGAGCAATAAAGTATATTTTAATATCAATAAGCAAACAAAATAAGATTAATAAAAGCATGGCAAAGACATAATGGGTGGGTCATGGGTGTTTGTAATGCCATTATTAACACTTATATAAGCTTATAAACACACAATAATGTTAATAAGCATCTTGTAAGGACTTACAAGGGCCTTATTACTTGTTAATTAATGGTTATTACAAGGACCTTAATATAAAGCGTTACCAAAATATTTTATTACAACTTTATGGGCGACTGTGTATTATTATTATTGATTAATTTATATAAGCGGCATTTTACTGTAGTGAGGGTAGGGCTCATTTTGACTACTTTATATACTGTTAAGTGATTTAATTTATAAAAATGTGTAATAATTTTAAATGTAACGTGTTTTTCATGTAAAAGCTCAAACTGAAAAGTAACCAAAGTTGCAGCTAAATGTAGTGGAGTAAAAAGATTTGCTCCTGAAATGTAGTGAAGTAGAAGTATAAAATTGCATAAATGAAAAGAAAGTCCAGAATAAAGGGACATATGTAGGGATACATGTTGATGCATGTGAAACCAAAGTTCAGAAACATGAGTTCAGCCCTGAAACATTTAGTCGTGCACTATTAGGTTAGCACAACAAACACAATAGCTTTTGAGTCAGTCACACTGCGGTGAGTGCAAATAAAAGGCCACAGATGGAAGTTCTGCCTGCAGGTTCCCAGTAAGTAAGTCAGTCAGTCGGAGAGAGACTTGTGTAAATAACAAGAGTAGGGTTGCAAAGGGGTGGAGCATTTCCAGTAAATTACTGGCAAATTTCCAGAAACTTTCCATGGGAAGTTAAGCTAGGGAATTTTGGAAAAAAAACCAAAATAAAAAGTAAGTAGAGCTTTATCAAGCTTTTATTATTTTACTGAACAATCAATTATTTCATTGAACAACCAAAACATGAATGTTGAGTTAAATTTCACTCACCCCCCGACCCCACCCATTCCAAAATTAAGTAAATCCCCAAAAAGTCCCTTTCAAAATGTTAAATGAAAAAAATTAAAAGAGCCTCTCTCTCTCCGAAAAAGTCCCATTCAACATGTAAATGTTAAATTGAACATGTGATGGAGGAATGAACACTGCAGTGAGCAGTATGCTATGTGAGGAATAGCAAAGATATTTAGGTGTACTTGCATGAAATCTGGTTGTTTTAGTCAAGATTATGCTGAAATATATTTCCCCAACTATATTTAAGTTGCCTGTTAAGGGCCAACCTTCAATTTTTGGAAATTCCTGGTTTAAACCCATTCATTCCCATACATTTCCTGCTAATTCCCATAAATTCCTAATTCCCATGGGAAGTTTCCAACTTTGAAAATTCCCAGGATTTTGCAACCCTAGTGTACTGTCAGCATTGCTCCACCATTGTAGGGTAACAATGTTGTGTCGATCACATGTTTTTCTTTGAACTACACTACCGGTCAAAAGTTTTAGAACACCCCAATTTTTCCAGTTTTTTATTGAAATTCAAGCAGTTCAAGTCAAATGAACAGCTTGAAAGGGTACAAAGGTAAGTGGTGAACTGCCAGAGGTAAATAAAAAAAGGTAAGGTTAACCAAAACTGAAAAATAATGTACATTTCAGAATTATACAAGTAGGCCTTTTTCAGGGAACAAGAAATGGGTTAACACTTAACTCTATGGAGTCTTGGGCTATTTTGTCCATTTTTGAATTCTTTTCATGTCTTTGTAAGTCATTTTGTGTCTTTTTTTGGTCATTTTGCTTCTTTTTTTAGTCATTTTGTGTCTTTTGGTGTCTTTTTGTCATCTTGTGTCTTTTTTTGGTCATTTTGTGTCTTTTTTTAGTCCTTTAGTCCAACATAAAATGTGATTTTGAATCTTTTTTTTACTTTCAAAACACTATCATGCTCAATAAAGAATTTTAAATGTTGCAGACATTAAACTGTATAATTTTCAATTAAATTCTGGAAAAGTTGGTGTGTTCTAAAACTTTTGACCAGTAGTGTATTTGCAACTTAAGTAACGTTTGTTTTTTTTATCATTCTATTTATTTTCAATTTCATACCATAACAGACATTTTTCAGTATTTTAGTCTGTTTGTACACTGTAATGCAGAAATGTTTGTAATGTTTTTTTAATAGTCTACCAAAGTTGCCAGAGGGCAAAATACTGTCCCAATCCCCAGGAAGAGGCTTTACACTACTGTCTGTTCAAAATAGATTAAAGAAACGTGTCCTTATGAATTTGGGTTTCTTCACGCTAAAAAATTGCATCAAATGGGGCAAGAATCAAACAACCCTAATATTTAGAACATTATCACACTGCTAACTGCCTTCGCTTTCATACACTGTGACCGATATTTATATGTGATTTGCTTCAGTCATATGACATCACATCCTTTTTCTGGGCTGAGTGCTAGGGCAATTTCATAGGATGGAAATTATATGTTACCGTACCTTAATGCACAAAATGCACTGATTCCATTCTTAGCTGTTAAGATGCATTTTGCATGAAATGTCACAGCAAATGTCATGAAATTGCAATTTACACATGAAAATAAGCGACTGTGCACGAAATTTCATGTGACCTTAAAAGCAAGAAAAACACAAAATTGACTGCATTGCACAGTCTGCCAGACAGTACAAGTCAGCAACTTTTGGCAGACACAAGCTGCATCAACAAAGAGGAACAGTGCATGATGTGAAACTGTAGTAATACGACGGACATACTGTGGAATGGCTCCAGTAGATCAAGTAGAACCTCATATAACCCACCACCTTTGTGTTCATGTTTCTAGTTTACTCATTTATTTCACAAAGAGTTCATATTTTGCGTACATTCGTATTACATTTCAACAGAAAAATACAGAAATATAAATGTAATTGAACAAGAATGTCAAAGCTTGAAGTTCAAAGAGGTAAATGTATCACTTTATTTTAATGATTTGTCATTACATGTTAAGGAAGATCGGTCCAACTTCTTACTGTTAATCACATAAAATGTGTTTTTTCTTCTCTGACACCATTCGTTGCAACAGAAACAAACCCTTTTTACAATGTTTTATCTTACTTGTAATATATGTATTCTAAGATTACACATGAATAAGAATAAATACATGGAAACAAACAAACAAATGATTAATAAACTGAGCTTATTACATTGTAAGCTGTGTCTTTTTAAAACAAAAAGTGTCGTCCGGGCAGTATTTATCTCACTGGTCACTTTTACACAGTAACCTCCTTTTACTGGTCCACAGAGCACAGGGCTACACACACACACACACACACACACACACACACAAATGCATACACACATGCATTCACTTTCCTTCAGCATACATTACACACATATATAAAGTTTGCAGGTTTTACATGTGTTCTGACCCACATTTACCCACACATCCGTGCTGCAGGACAGGAATCTGCTGTGTCAGTATCCTCAGAGTGTCTGGCCCAAATATTCACAACACAATGACTCTCTGTGTGTCTCCACTCAGCTCACCGGATCTTTTCGTGGGAACGGCGGCAAAATACTGAGGCGAATCCTGACTCATCTTCTGCGGAGAAAAACCTCGCCCTTCCTCCACAACCTCCCATGGGCTGCACACTTGTTTCTTCTTTCACCAGGTGAGTGTGTTGCTTTTATTTAGCCTGCACCAGTGCTGATAAACTCTAATAAATGATTATGTGTGTGTGTGGGTTTGTCAGTCTGTGTGTGTATGTGATTTCTCCACAGTGTATAGGTCCATATTCATTTATATTTTACATGATTAAAGACTAAGTGGAGTCATGGGATCAGGTGGAAGCGATTGATGAGCCTGTTGCAGCTGATTGGTCAAGGCTTGTGATTGACAGGTGGCATCACAGGGGGGAACGGGAGGAGTCAGTTACATCATGTTCAAGTTGCAGCTCGTCAGTTCTCAAGTGCACAGCGGGGGGGCAGTGTGAGGGGCGGGGTCACGGCGGCTCAGCGAAGAACCTGTGGGAATGGCTGTGTTTTTGATTGACGGGTCAGGTCATTGGCAGTGGTAAATGGGCTGGACGTACTCCGGGGAGAAATAGCCCACGTGTCCGTGGCAACGGCCCCTCCAGCGCAGCGAATCGGAGCAGTCAATGAGTTCGATGACATCGCCTCGCAGGAAGCGTAGCTGGGATGGGTGGTGCGGGGTGAAGTCGAAGAGAGCGTGGGCGTGATGGGGACGCTGTGGGGGAAAGGAAAGAAAGAGAGAGAGAGTTAATGAAAAACTGCAACTTTTGATCCAGTCCGTGTCTAAACTACAAATACTGAGCCAAACTCTTTTCTTAAAGGACAAGTGTGTAGGATTTAGGAGGGATCTATTGACAGAAATTGAGCACAATATTCATAAATATGTTTTTATTTGTGTATAATCATCTGAAACTTATAATTACTGTGTTTTTGTAACCCCAGTTATTTATATTGGCAACAGGTTCTCTTCCTCAGAGCACACCATGGTGCCCCGCCATGTTTCTACAGTAGCCCAGAACTGACAATAAGCGTGTTTCGACTGAGTAATTTTTGGAAAGTGGCTTAGTGTTTTGGCTCCGCCCACTAGTTAGCTCCCCTCGGCCTCTGTTCCCATACAGGTACTTTTGTAGCGGCTAACCAACAGAGTTAGAATGTGACAACAGACCGACGCGACAAGCAGTGTTGCCCACTTAGCGACTTTTGTTGCTATATTTAGCGACTATTCAGACCCCTCTAGCGACTCATTTTTTTAAAAAAGTGACTAGTGACAAATCCAGCGACTTTTTCTGGTGTCATTGGAGACTTTTGGAGACTCGTTCCTACTCTTCTTAACGAGCAGTGCCATGCCAAAAGCACTCACAAGCGGCCCAGTCCTCCCGCAGCAGTCTCTCCCAGCTGCAGTCAGAGACAGAGCAGGAGCTGTTAACTCCTCAGAGTCTGTAATGAATCACACATGTGCGATGTCGCCGTCTTAATTAGGGATGGGCATTTGAATAAATATTTTTGATCGATAATCACGAACATTAACGATCAATTATCGATTTAATCCTAAACATTTCATTTTAAAAATGTCCATGATGTTTACCCGCGGCTACGGCAACTCGCAGGCAGGTCAGGATTCGTTTTTTTCTGTCTGTAGGCTATATCGCCCCCCGCTGCTAGGATGTTTTATTACCGCCACATAGTGAAATTCGTTACATTGCTCAGAGACACACACAAAACATGAACTCTGTTTTATAACACCTCGAATCGATAAAACAATTACGTGATCGGCAAAATTCTTAATGATCAATAATCGATAATCGATTAATCTTGCCCATCCCTAGTCTCAATCCAATCAGCGTTGACTAGTTAGTAGCGGCTCAGAAAGTACCTCCCCGAGGCAGGTACTTTCTGGGCCGCTAACCGGTGAAGTTGGGCAGATCCTCTCTCCCTTTAAAAATAAATAAAATAAAATGTAAAATGTACTGCCCACAGACAGGACAGGCAAGACAGGGCTATTCAGTTGAGTTGACCACCTTTACCGCTAGATGCCACAAAATCTTACACACTTCTCCTTTAAAGGGAAACAACACGTACTTCAAAATGGTCTCTATTTTATGCAACTTAACATAATGGAACAAGTATAAAAATAAATAAATAAAAATGATCTTTGCTCACAGAATTAACCAAACACCAAACTGCTGCCGCTTTCTACTTCTAATTTTATATTAAATATATAAATAAACATTTTTTTACAGATGCATTTTCCACATGGATTTAAAATAATAATTCAAAGCAGTCTTTGAAAATATTTTCTCTGTTTAAGGATTGTATGATCTTCTGTTCTGTTCTGTTTCTGTTTCTGTTCTGTTTGGAAAATTCTCCATTGAATGATCTAAAGAATTTATGATGGCCTGTATGGTTTGTTATCAGCTCCTGATAACTTTATTCTTTAATTTAACAGCCATGATGCAGTTTCTTTGAAGTATTGTACAGATTATGTCTATGGCTGTATTAAACAAAACATTTTTTGCAACACCACATGGAATAAAAATGGATGGATTTAGAGCATGTGCACGTGCAGCCGTTAAGGGACCATCTGACATTGTGTCCATTTAATAAAAAATGCACTCTTTGTTCCTTTAAAGTACAACTATATTTTATTTATCTTTTTCATTTAACATTTATTTAGCTAGACCATGGTCAGTCAGTTATTCATATTAAATATTGATACGAAGAGAAAGGTCTGGCCAAAACAGCAGCACATAGGCGGGAGAGGAATACAGACATGGAAGTCAGTTTCAGTAACGACTCATAATAATCTCTATTGATTCATCTTGGCCATTAACATAATTGCTGTTCAGCCTTTGTGACAGGGGAACAGGTCTGAAAAAGCTGCAAACTGAACACAACTAATACTACATTACTCTCTATACAAGACTGCCATGAGCAGGTGACAGCTTGGTTATTTATAGTCCTGATATAAAGTAATGGATTTCATGCAGATGACAGAAATGGCCTTTTTGCACAACAGACTCGCTCTTCAACTCAAACAACTTGTGTGAAGTGACATTCTGCTCCGGTTCCGGTGTTGAGTAAACGGCAAAAAAAACAAAGAAAAGAGATGACTACAGACAATGAAACGTCAAAAATAAGAAAAAGTGAGATTCAAAACACACATGCAGTTCCTGCTTATCGCCGTAGATGATATTCCTTTAATATTTCAACAGGAAATTCAGAAAAGTAATGTCAGAAATCATTTTCTCATATAACCAAATTGTAAGATGTGATCAGGTTCATTCTTATGTGACAAGGTCAGCTAATGGTGGTCAGATGATGTTACCATGTCCAAAATCAAATGCCTTAAAGAGTTTACAGTTATTTATCGTGCTATCAGTTATTGGAATAATTGCCCACTGAATATACGTGAACTGAATAGTAAAGTATCTTTTAATTATTACTTGAGAATGCACTATTTAAATTTGTGAGTAGTGAATTAACACATTTACTGTATGAAAGTGAGAATTAATGTAATATATATGAATGTAATAACTTATTCGGAATGATTTCTGATGACGTATATAATAATGTCTACAATGTTTAATTGTTAAGTGATTTTTGTTTTGTCTTGTGGACCCCAGGAAGACTAGCTCCTCCCACTTTTGGTGACAGCTAATGGGGATCTTTTTAACAATAAACAATAAACAATTACCTAACATCAGCCAGACTCAGGTCAGACTCATTTAAAGGAATAGTTCCACATTAAAAACAGATGAGAAGATTGATCATACCAAGAATCCTCTCATCTTGTCAAAAAAGAGAATAAGAGCATGTCGTTAAACGTCAAACTATTACCTCATAAGAGAAAAGAAAATTGCTGCATAGCACGATCGACCTTGGTTAAGATAATATTTAAATTTCTGTTTGCTCGTATAATGAAGACAAACTCCTGTTATGTTATCCATCCTCATGAATATGTTCATCTTATGATATATAACCATTCTGTTCAAGTTCATGAAACACATGGTTCTTGTTTTAAACATGTGAAAATTGCCATTTAGACACATGGAACCAAAACTACACGGTCGCCAATAAAGTTGGAATAATTTTGTTTTTAGACATAATCCTCTGTTAATTGTGGTTCATTTTCATTTTGATATGTTTGGATTAGGGGTGTGCCATATCGTATCATTCACGATAATATTGGTATATTTTTTTTATGGTTAAAAAAAATGCATATCATGATATTGGCAACGTTCCTACTTATTGATGTAGTGGCGTAAGGTTAATATTAACTAACAATTAAAGTTGTTTTAATCACAAAAAGCTACTTACTCTCTGTCGCTAAACACATGCAGCTTTCAAAATAAGAGCACAGTGTGTTAACAGAATCCACCACAGAACTTACAAGAAGCCTGTCAAAATAAGATGCCTTAAATAAAACATACAAGAACCTTTATTTTCCTTTACAAAATTTCATTAAAATATGCCCCCGAAACCCCTAAATGGATATTTTTATTATTTTCTCATACTCAGGAGTCAAGAGTAATTTTTTTTGTATTTGGCAACTGTTGAGATTTGCACTTCACACTACATTTTAGATTTTTATTTATTTATACAGACAAAAAAAAAATCATATTTTCTTTATCTTTTTAAGTATTTCGTAATATCGTCAAGAATATCGTTATCGCGTGATATTCTTTTAGGGCCATATCGCCCAGCCCTAGTTTGGATTGGATTGATTAATAAAGTTTTGAGAAGATATGCACTTTATCTGTCAAGAACAAATCACATTGTCACAATCATTTCATGGAAAGAGGTAAAAAATATTTTATTCCAACTTTATGGCCGACTGTGTACTTGGTTGTGGTTAGGAAAAAGTACTTACAAGTGACGTAAGTGACATAGAATGTGACTTAGGGAGGTTAATTTCAAACGAGACACGAACACCAGTCTCATGGGTTAAAAGTTCAGTATTTGTTCAAACCATCAGACCTCCCAACTCCACCTGACAACAAATTTTTTGCTTTGTTCAAATAGATAAATAAATCTTAATAAGGAGGATCTTTTAGATTGCAGCTGCACTTTGTGTTTTAAGCTGGTGTGCAGTTAAAATACATACACTGTAAAAAAGGTTTGTAGAAATAACAGTACTCTCTGAACAGAGAACTCTGACAACAGAACTCTGTCAAATACATCAGAAATAGGGCATAAAATGAAAAATTGTATATCACCGTATTAGACACTTTTAATTACCGTAAATCAAAGAATAGCGCAAAACTTTTACTTTTTTCTGTCATAAACTGGAAGAAACACACAGTTTTGCTGTAAAATATAACATTTTCATGCAAAATTTATGGAGAAATACCATGATGTGTGAATGAATGACACAATTACCCTAAAAATAACAGGATTATTCAGAGTAAATTACAGTTTTTGCTGATATTTACATTTAAATTTAGAATAGAAAATCCACTCACTGTAATTTTTACGGTGAAGTTCTGGCAACCACAGCTGCCGGTATTTTACCGTAAATTAAACAGATTATTTTTTACAGTGTAGCTCTTCTCCTCATTAGCTTTGTTCATTATTTACACATTGGCTTTATCAGGGCAGAGCAGCTTTAAACACAGTAAACTGAATTTGTGGAGGTCATGAGAGAGAAATAGACAAAGACAGGTAGACAGAGAGTAATAAGTCCAGATTGATGTGTGTGAGGATGAGATTTGAGCGCACAACTGTACACACACCTACTAAAAACAGCACTCCGTAAAAAGTGTAACGTGTTACAACGATTCGCGGTGAGGTGCAGTTCAGATGCCGTGCTTTCTGTGTCTCACTATGTTTTTCTTTGAGATCACAAACAGTAGAATCTTTCTTCTCCCCTGATAGCTTGCCTCCTCTGATCTCTGTTGACTGGTGAAGTAAAAGCAGTTTAAGAGTAGCAGAAGAAAAGTGGCTATTTTAAGGAGAGCGTCTTGAACTTAACTAACCTCTAAGCTGTCAGTTGCACTCCCACAGAGAAAAGTGGATGTGATATAAACGGGGAGGGATCTGAGAGATCTGGAAAGAATACCGAAATTGTAATTTTTTTTCTTTCTGTGTAGGTATCTGTGATGCAATTCTGGCCTTTATTGCTGTGGACTGCTTTGTCTTAGACTGAGGCCCAGTATAAAGGCATCCAGACACACACACACACACACACACACACACTAACCAGACAGCAGGATTAGGATCAAGACACACAGACACAATCTATCAATCCAACAAATCTATAAAATCCTCACGGACTTATCCTTAATTGTCTCGCTGATCTAGTCTAGACTTCTTGTTAGTCTGTGTGCTGTGCTCCTGTGTGTTTGGGTGTGAGCGTGCCTCTATTTGCTCTGGTGTGTATGTGCATGTGTGTGTGACAGCGCAGGGAAAACCCATTCATTTTTCCATGCCAGTTTGCGAGGAAGGAGAAATATGGTCCGTCCGTATCAGCTGCGCTCGGCTGCCTTGTGATCAACGTCCTCCTCAGCGCTCGCTCCGACCCAGAGCGAGCGCTGACAGTGGAACAAATTACTCTGGAACATCAATGGACTACAGCTTTATACTAGATTTGTCTCCACACACACATACACACATACACGGGGTATATAAGATGGAACAGACACTGCCTCTGTCCACACTTGAAAATGACAAGGTGTCAAAAAGAGGTCGAAGTTTTGCACGAACAGCCCTTCTCTTTGAAGAGAAAGCTTCGGGATAAGAGGACATTAGGGATATGTTCGAGGGAGAAATGAAAAAAAAAATCACACTGCAAATTATTTCCCACTGCCACGGTGAGATAAGAAGTGATCTAGGGCCACTTAATGAGCTGATGTGGAATTAGTTTGGGAAGACCAACCGTATAATAATAGAAACAGCAGAAAAAGCACAGCAACGAGATGCAGATTAAAGCTCAGTTTATGTGTGTGAAACTGACCCATGTAGTAAAAAAATAAGGTAACACTTTACAATAACCCTCATTTATAAATGGTAAACAGATTATACAGATTATAACCGTTTATAGGCCATTTAGAATGGTAAATACATAATTTATTAATGTTTAACTAACTAAATCATTTATAAATGGCAAATAAATGGTATATTAATGTAAGTTTATAGTTACTTACCATTAACAAACAATTAAATTATAATTAATAGTTTAGCAATAATTTTAGTTGCACTCATTTTAAAATTTTTAACACCATATTAAGTATGTTATTTTGAAATGATTCATATAACTTTAAGAACAGAAAGATCTATAAACATCACTTAGTTGGTTATTGTAAAGTGTTACCAAAAATAATTTAAAAAAAGTGTTGGTATCAAATAGCAAGGAAATTCATTTAAAAAACACTATTTTCCTGAAACATTAGAGCGCTTAGGTTGAAGTTAAGATGATTTCTCTACAACTCAACTTTTCATGTATTCATTTAATAATCAAAAGGTCTAAAGGGAGCGATGCAAGATCTATTTTTTTCTTGCGTTTTTGTGCTGTTAGTGTCACAACATAACACTTTTGTGAAGTGAAGATGAAATAGTGTGCTGGTAATTGAAGAAGTGGGTATACTATTAATATTTTAGATACACAGAGAGCATACACAACAAGGTTGCAAAGGAAGAGAAAGGGCTTACGGAATAATAACTTTGCAGGAATTGAGATATAATGTATGAGACGAGGAAAGGTTGACTGCATCTTGAAATATGAACTTATCCTGTTACCTCTCTGGCATCATAATTTTTGTAATTGTAACTTTTGTGGAGTGGAGACTGAGTTGTCAGGTTTTTTTCCAGACATGCTGGGTGAGTGGGCGTTGGAGCTTTGTTGATGCCGAAGGCTAAGACGAAGCCCTGCAGATACAAAGACCAGCTGACCATGATTTTATATAAAATGACAGACTGTACAGACTGGATCCAAACTAAATGTCATGTTTCCTGTGTGTTTAAATGAAGACAGAATGAAGACAACTGAACTGAACTGCAGATGACAGTGATATGCAAAAAATCCTCAGCTAATGAAGAAAAGGTAGGAAGGACTTTGTATGATCTCTGCTTCATTTTTCGGTAACACTTTACAATAACCCTCATTTATAGATGGTAAACAGATAGTTAATTAATGTTTAATCATCATTTATAAACCGTATATAGGCCATTTAGAATGGTAAATACATAATTGATTCATGTTTAACTAACTAAATCATTTATAAATGACAAATAGATGGTATATTAATGTAAGTTTATAGTTACTTTACCATTAACAAACAATTAAATTATAATTAATAGTTTATTAATAGTTTTAGTTTCACTCATCATTACATTTTGACACCATATTTAGTAGGTTAATGATTTTGCAACGATTCCTATACCTTTACTACGTTGATTGAAACCATTTAAAGGTTAAATATGTATAGCACTTTGTAAATGGTTAATAATTGGTCTATAAACCATCTATAAACATCATTTAGTTGGTTATTGTAAAGTGTTACCCATTTTTCTTTGTTGCCAAAGTCAGGTTGAATATTTGTCAGATTCAATCTAACATTTTCTATTTGTGTTGTTAAAATACACAACGAAAAATGTACAATTCATCCCATAAAACGTATTAAAGCAGTTGCAGAGCTACAGATATAAAGGTATGACTAAGCTGCTGTGATATGATGTGGAATGGCGGATTATTTCTAAGGCTACGTGGCCATGCATGTAAACATGGCACCTTCAGCACGCCACCTTCAGCTATGGGGCTTGTTGTGATACAAATGTATTACCTGAAGGCCCTCACAGAGCAACATGGTGACCTACAGTATAGGAAAAGTCACAGCCAGCAAGCTAATGTTAATAAAAGTACGCTGTACATGTAGATATAGATATGATGAAAAGGTGAGAAAAGTAAAAATGAAAGGTTTGTCTCAGTAGCCTTCTTCAGTCTGTTGATTGGAAAAATCCCAAATACACTATTTGCAACCCAATAATGGACTCATGATACATTTTTAGGGTTGTACAGTCATATAAGTCAACAACCCCCACCTGGCACGCAACCCTTATTAGATTTTAATGATGATATAGAACAGTAAGGTGACCTATGACCACATATTCAGACCTGATATTGATATATATTATACATTATATAGTATATCTAATACCTGTTTATTCATCGGGCAAAATGACTAACTTGGAACAGCTCATTAAAAAAATAAAGGAGATAATAAATGGAGTGTAAAAAAGCTATTAAATTAACAAGCATAAACATTCTGTTATGGTCCTTAATAAAAATAAAAAAACATTTTATAACAGCAATAAATGCCCATAAAACAGGAAGAGAGTGCAGCATCTGTCTGACTCATTTATCCAGTATTCACATTTCTTACAAGTTTTATTTTTACTTGTGTCTGGCGAACCTGGTCTCACAGGAATCCGTGAAATAGCCACGGATTCGCTTAACTCAAAATCTGTGGAATAGCCACGGAATAACTAAAATTTCTGTGAAACTGACACAGATTTTCGCTACAATGTAAGTTAATGACAGTCATATCCCGTGGCTATTCCATGGATATTTTTTCCTATTGGTTTGTTCCAAGTCACGTGACTTTCAAGGTCCCGGCGGTCAGAACAAAAAACATGGCGGACAGTTCTCTCATTTCTAGTGAAAAAATCAATATTTTGACTTAGTTTCTGCATAAAAATTGATTTTAATTACATTTCTAGCGATAAATATATGTTTTATTTTCTAAATATTCACTCAGTGAATGTACATAATCACTTTGTATGTTGGAATAGCCGCGGGATATGACTATTAACTTGCATTGTAGCGAAATCCGTGTCAGTTTTACGGAAATCTGAGTGATTCCGTGGCTATTCCACGGATTTTGAGTTAAGCAAATCCGTGGCTATTTCACGGATTCCTGTGAGACCATGTTGGTCTGGCAGAGGTCATGGCAGGCCGATAGATCCAGTTGCAGAAGTGTAGAAAATTATTTGTCGTTTTTTAACAATTATTCATATGCCACTAATACAGAGGTCATGACCCCAGCATTAGAAAACAAGATTCTCAGGAAACTGAAATGCTGGTGTTGTTTTCACGTGTTAGTTGCTCACATTAAAGAGATTCAGACTGTGACAGTATTTGGGTCATGCAGTTTTTCACTCTCCCATGGGACGACTGTCGTTATCTCCCGTTTAACTACCATCGTAACGCCCTGCAGCTAAATTCTCATCTAGCACCTGCTCCAGCTGCATTGGTTCAGAGGACTGTGCAACATCCCCAGTGATTCAGACCATGCATGACACTGTTTAGGTGTGAGGCAGGATGTTACTAAACACGGACTACATTTGCCAAAAGCTGCTTTGTGAAACAAAAACCTATTTTTAGATTCAAAACCTGTCACCCTCATCTGAAAGTGTCCTGTTCCACCAGGTGAAAAACAGTCTGGCTGCTCAGCAAACTGAAATTATGAGAAAAACCACTGTTTTATTGTAAGAAACCCAGCTGAATTGTAAAATCAAGAAAATCAAATCCTGCTAACTTTAATGCCGCAGTTTACTCCAACAGCAACTTTATAAAGAGAGAGCTCCGAGCTAATTTATCTAAGTAGAGCTCACACATCATAAAGATCATTCAATGTGGATCATCTTCTAAAGCAGTAGTTCTCAACCTTTTTGAGTCGCGATCCCCGATTTAACATGCATGTTGTCCGCGACCCCCGCTCACTGAACACAATCTCACATGCACAGTTCAGATCACCCAAAAAAGAAACAAAATGACCAAAAAAAGGAAACAAAATGACCAAAAAAGACACAAAATGACCAAAAAAGACACAAAATTACCCAAAAAGGAAACAAAATTACCAAAAAAGACACAAATTGACCACAAAATGATCAAAAAAGACACAAAATGTCCAAAAGAAATAATCAAAATGACCAAAAAAGACACAAATTGACCACAAAATGATCAAAAAAGACACAAAATGTCCAAAAGAAATAATCAAAATGACCAAAAAAGACACAAATTGACCACAAAATGATCAAAAAAGACACAAAATGACCAAAAAAGACACAAAATTACAAAAAAAACCCACAATGACCAAAAAAAGACATTAAGTGACCAAAAAGACTAAAACACATTAACACATAAACACTTTAACACAGTGGAGACAGAGCTGACTTCCAAAATGATTTGGAGACCCCCAGAAATCATCTTGCGACCCCAATTGGGGTCCCGACCCCAAGGTTGAGAATAGCTGTTCTAAAGAATAGACGATTCAGAGAGGCTCAATGAATTTCAACATTTCAATCAATTTTCTGATTCAAAGTATACGCTGATGATGGTATAGGCATGAACATATTGAATTATATTATAGGGGTGGGGTGATATGGCTTGAAATAAAATCTCAGGTTGGATTTTTTTTTCCTTAAAATCAAACTAAAAACACAAAGGAATTATTCAAATAAGAATTTTACAATGGTTTTAATTTAAATGATGAACAAACGCTTGATCAAACCTCTTGAAAACATCTATAAAATTAAGAGAAATACATTAAAAATGTATCAAAATCATAAATGAGGTGCTTGAAATACAATACAATGTAAGAAAAAAAAATCTGTGATGGGAGAACTCGTTTTATTTTAAACATCATCCCAAACCATTACATTTAATTAACTGATCAAATCTATTTATAACCTAGCTCTTTCATATTGATATGTTTATATATTTATATTTTATTCTTATAGAACTCATGCACCTATTCACCCACACATTGTTTTTGCGTTGTATGTGTTCTTTAAAATGCAAAAGATTATTCCAGGTAGTGCATTGGGTGAAAGAAATACAATGTGCTGTCTTGCCTAAACCAGTTCGAAATGTTAAAAATACCTTCTGGATAATGTCATAAACACAGGATGATATATATATATATATATAACTGTGTTTCTGTGTAATTTCCTCCCTCAGTTCTTGCTCACTTCCTATCTGATCACCCTCAGAAACAGCATAAAGCAGCAGTGGCTGACTATCTGCAGGCCAGCACCTTAGATGCCAAAGCCTCTTAACTACTTTGTATTTACTTGCATGCAGCGTAGCAACTGATCGTCAAATGCATTTCATTTCCAGCTAAATGAACCAGCAGAGTCAAAGAAGTGGTTACAAACTGACCCAATCTGCAGAACTGTGTCCATTAACAGGTGCTAGCAAAGTCTTGTGCTCATCTGTTTTTTGAGTTGCTTTGGGCTGATGCCCTCTAAATGAGGCTATTAAAATGCTTATGCCCATTAAAATGGCCATGTGCTTATAAGAGAATACAAACCCCTCTGGCAACTTCTTTTTTCAATTTCATCTGAAAATGCGGCTCTGCTTTTAGACTGGATTTTAATGGGGACCTATTGTGTTCATACTTGTATTTTGGGTTTCCACTAGAACATGTTTACATGTTTTTAATGTATTGTATGTATATTTCTCATACTTCCTAAGCTGCTGCACCTTTATTCAGCTGTTGTCGGACATGCTTCTGTCAATTTACTTACAATCTACTGTAAAAAAAAAATAAAAAAAAATCAGCTTTTAAATAAAAAATACACAATTAAACAAGTTCCGGCAGGGAACTGAGCTGAAATCAGAGAGAAATTAACAATGTTGGCAACCAAAAGCTTTCCCTGATGTTAGCATGTAGCTACATGTAGCCAACCAGGCTTTGAAGTTTTGTAGTGTCCAAATGGCTGATTTACAACATTGTGTGATGCCATGGGGCCCACAAATACGTCTTCCCATTCGACTTACTTGGCAAAGAGATATCTATAAATCAGCAGATGCATTTTTTTTTTGCGTAACAACCTACAGGAAATCACTCGTTTCATGATCAGAATTTGATCCATTTAGTCAACATTTGGCAAGTCTTGGAAGAACTTGCATTCTGGAGAGCTGAAGAACTGGAAACAGACCATGGAGGTCATGTGAGACTTGGACATTCTTTATTAATCTAGTTTACTAATTCACGAGAACCACGGATAAATCGGCACAAGTAATGAGATGCAGCTCTAATGAGTAATGTGACCTTAATGTATGCTGTCACATCGTGTTATCCTTTGACGTGAACACGCTAGGAAGCATAGTGCAATACGATTACTCATGAGCAATAGCATAAAGAATATGTATCGCCATAATTACTGGGTGAATTTAAAGAAATAATTGGTCATGCGAATCAGAATATGTTGATATTACATAAATGTTGTTACAGCTGTCATGTGAGAATATGTCAAAAGTTCTTCTGTGGAGAAGTATAGGTTACTCCTCAGTAAAACAAATTTCTGATGCTGCATAGTAAATGTGTATGACATTTTTTGCAGCAACAAAAACATGTAAAATGATCATTCAATCATGATTGTGTAGTCACAATTTTGCAAATCAATACAAATCATCCTGATGGTAGGACATATACAGTACAGGCCAAAAGTTTGGACACACCTTCTCATTCAATGTTTTTCCTTTATTTTCATGACTATTGACATTGTAAATTCATCAAAACTATTAATGAACACATGTGGAATTATGTACTTAACAAAAAAGTGTGAAATAACTGAAAACATGTCTTATATTCTAGTAAGCAAAGGGTGGTTACTTTGAGGAATCTAAAATACAAGACATGTTTTCAGTTATTTCACACTTTTTTTGTTAAGTACATAATTCCATATGTGTTCATTCATAGTTTTGATGCCTTCAGTGAGAATCTACAATGTAAATAGTCATGAAAATAAAGAAAAACGCATTGAATGAGAAGGTGTGTGTCCAAACTTTTGGCCTGTACTGTATACCCCTATGAAATTTTCTTGCAACCCATCCAGTAGTTTAAGCAATAAACTGGTCAAACGTATGCAGAAATAACTTTATCATGATGCTGACTTATAAAAAGTCTGAATTTATGCTTTGTCAGGTCTGTCCGCAAGACAATAAGCAAACAACTTTTAAAAAGATTGTTTTCTGAATGGAGTTCGGATCAACCGGGGCTATGCTATGCAGGAACATCTCAATTAGGATGTGAATTTCTGGCTGGAGTTGAAAAGTCTTAACCTGTGTGTATATGCTAATATGCAAATTCTGTGTCATTTGTGTCGTGGGATTCACATCATCAGTGGTGGACAACATGAATGATGGGAATCCTGCATTTATTTGCGTCTTTGCATTAACTTTGGATGTAATCATGCCATACAAATATTTTGCTTTATGTTTGGTGTGAACACACTATTGGGGCTCATCCTCTGTGAACCACGAATGGGAACAAAATAGACACATTTCCATTAGGTACTTTTACCTCTAGTGCAGCTATTCTCAACCTTGGGGTTGGGACCCCAATTGGGGTCGCGAGATGATTTCTGGGGGTCGCCAAATCATTTGTTTTAGTCTTTTCACTTAATGTCTTTTTTGTTCATTTTGTGTCTTTTTAGGTCATTTTGTGTAATTTTTTTGGATCATTTTGTGGTCAATTTGTGTCTTTTTTGGTAATTTGGTTTCCTTTTTTTGGTCATTTTGTGTCTTTTTTTGGTCATTTTGTGTCTTTTTTTGGTCATTTTGTGTCCTTTTTGGTCATTTTGTGTCTTTTTTGATCATTTTGTGGTCAATTTGTGTCTTTTTTGGTCATTTTGTTTACTTTTTTTGGTCATTTTGTTTCTTTTTTGGGTGATCTTAAATTGGGGGTCGCGACTCAAAAAGGTTGAGAACTACTGCTCTAGTGGGCCGCTATGGGTGTGGCTTGGGAGAGAGGATCCGCCCAACTTCACCGGTTAGCGGCTCAGGTAGCAGCCTTGGGTAGATTTTTAAAAAAGAAATAAGCAGCGCAGACGAGAGAATCGAGAACTGTTGTCAGCGTTGCGTCACTGACGTCACGGTCAAAATTGTCGCTGAATAATTCCTAAGTGTTGCAGAACTATTCACGTCACATTGGAACTCCGATAGCTGCTAGAGAAGTACCTGTATGGGATTAGAGCTTGAGGGGAACTAACCAGTGGGCGTAGCCAAAACAATCAGCCACTTTCCAAAAAGTGCTCAGTGGATACACGCCTAATGCCGTGGCAATGCATCCAAGAGATGTTGAGACATTTCAGACCCTGACCAAGTAACCTAAGTGACCTACCAACCAGCATTGCCATCCAAAGAACCATGCTATAGTCCAAATATGACTTTGCCCTACCTAATATAAGTCTTATATGCTCTCCATGTGGCATCCTTTTCTTACCCTGATATCATTTAACATGTCTTCTCTCGAACCTGGTCTCACAGAAATCCGTGGAATAGCCACGGAATCGCTCAAATTTCCGTGAAACTGACACGGATTTCGCTACAATGCAAGTTAATGACAGTCATATCCCGTGGCTATTGGTTTGTTCCAAGTCACGTGACTTTCAAGGTCCCAGCGGTCAGAACAAAAAACATGGCGGACAGTTCTCTCATTTTTAGTGAAAAATCAATATTTTGACTTAGTTTCTGCATAAAAATGGATTTTGATCACATTTCTAGCGAGAAACATGTGTTTTATTTTCTAAATCTTCACTCAGTGAATGTACATAATCACTTTGTATGTTGGAATAGCCACGGGATATGACTATGTCATTAACTTGCATTGTAGCGAAATCCGTGTCATTTTCACGGAAATTTGATCGATTCCGTGGCTATTCCACGGATTTTGAGTTAAGCGAAATCCGTGGCTATTTCACGGATTCCTGTGAGACCATGTTGGATGTTGAGACATTTCAGACCCTGACCAAGTAACCTAAGTGACCTACCAACCAGCATTGCCATCCAAAGAACCATGCTATAGTCCAAATATGAGTTTGCCCTACCTAATATAAGTCTTATATGCTCTCCACGTGGCATCCTTTTCTTACCCTGATATCATTTAACACGTCTTCTCTCAGTGATCGATGCTGCGTGTTCAGCTCCCTAACGAGTGGCAGTGTGCTCTCAGGTGCCAGTCTTCAGAAGTGAGCCTGATGTGATGCGTATTAGCACGCGGCTTGTGTTGCAGTGATACGAACATGCTGTCATGTCAGGATCGCTGTGGATCACATCCCTCCACAGCGGACGGGTTCGCCTGCGGGCGCGGCTGGCCTGCCACTCCCAGGAATACTTAACATGCAACGTGATCCTGTCTGCATAATGACTTCACAATAAGCAACAACAACAGCTTCTCCCATGGCGACATCATCATGGGAACTACCTGTCATTTAGGTTTTATCTCACTGAACCTGACAGAAATTTGGGATACGCCTTTGGGTAACAGACGCTCACCTAATTAACCTCCCAATAAATAAAAACAGGAGAATAGAGGGCGTTGTTTGCTGCAAAGATAGTAAAACCTCTTGAGACAAATTTTAGATATTGGGCTTTGTAAATTTCTAGCTTATAAATGGTGCAGATGGAAGTAAAAATAGGCTCATTAGGTGTCTGGAGCACGAAGGGAAAGTCGCCTAAACACAACTAACTAAAGAAATGTTCTGTCCAAACTTGATATGTAGCAGCTTTATCATGACTTTTGTAAATAATTGCCTTTTAAATCAGGTTTCTTAGCACTGCAGTTCTCACTCCCTCTGGCTCGGAGCCTCAGATGACTGATTTGGTTCCGCTCCAAACTGACGGCAGTCCTGTGATCTTTTATTACAAGCTGCACCTCTACGTCAAACCCTGCTGCAACAGTCACAGCTCCACAAATTCCATCAACATATGGAGCGTTCCCATAGCTGTCAACAAAACTGGTTACGTCTCAAAGTCACGGCGAAATGAAATATGAACACCTGGGTAGCTTGTGGTGTCTGTAAGAACACACTGATTTGACAACAGATAAAAAAAATACACACATTTTGTCAAAATGCTGCTTCAAATCTCGTTAGATACTTTACTAAATCTCTGGCGGCTTAAATGCTAAAGGGACTTATGACAACAAGAACAGATGTGTTTTAAATGGTTTAGGGAGGAGATTGAAGTCATTGCTAAATAAATTGTGCAACATCACTGCTGTGGGTTTAGGTGGATTTCCTGGGGGAAAAGAGAGACTGCACAGAGATGGAGCAGAGCTGTTGTAAAAACTATATGAATAAAACAGAAATAGCTTCTTTAAAATTGGAATTACAGAATATTTTCATTTGACAGAAAGTCGAAGAATAAACTGGTGAAGATTATATTGATAAAATTAATAATTTAAGTGAAAAAAAGTGAGAATAACAAATTTCCCGTTCCTAAGAAAAACATTTTCAGTAGCTGTGTTTCCATTAAAGTTGAAGCAAATTTTTAAAGTGACTTTTTGAAATGTCGCATTAAAGAAAATGTCAATTTGGCACGTTTTCGTCAACTGGTTAAGAGCAAATAAACCAAGCTGCATAAACATACTTTGGTCAGAAGATGGCAGTGTAATGTATTGCTGTAGGCTAATCTGTCAGTAAACAGTAGAAGAAGAAAAAACAAATAAGATATTGCTAATCAGACAACTTTGGACACCCACGAGAGAAAATGGAATGAAATGTCTTCAGGAATTAGATTCAGTTGGGCAACTTAACTTCTTTCATGTCAGCTCGTCTTGACCGGCAGAGCGGAAACAGCTGATCATTCATGTGAGGTAAATGTTCAATACGTCAGAACTTATTCGGAAAAAAACGTTCCCATCTCCTGTTTAGCTCATTAACTACTTTTTGAAAAAGAAAAAAAGACTTCAAGCGAGCATAAAACTTTTATGTGTAGTTTGAAAAGTTGGTAACACTTTACAATAACCATCACTTATAGATGGTAAATAGACCATTTATAAATGTTGAACTATAATTTATAAATGGCAAATAGATGGTATATTAACGTAAGGTGATAGTTACATTATAATTATTAGTTTATTAATAGGTTTGCACTCATTATAACATTTTTAACACCAATGTTAAGTATGTAAATGATTTCAAAATGATTCATACACCTTTAAGAAATTGTTTGAAAACATTTAAAGTGTAAATATGTATAGCACTTTGTAAATGGTTAATAATTGGTTTATAAACCAACTATAAACATCACATAGATGGTTATTGTAAAGTGTTACCGAAAAGTTTTATCAAATCTTGGTGTTTCCATCAAACTTTTCTCATGCGAATCTTCAAATTGTGCAGAGAAATTTGTTGATGGAAACACGACTAATGATCTCAAGCCAAACATTTTCTAAATCATAATCAACAATGCATTGCCTTTAAATTCTGTCCAGCTTCTCTCCAGTTTTTCTTATTGAACATGTATGAACTATCCACACTTAGATAGTGAAGAGAAGAAGTCCAGTTGAATTACTGATTAAATTGTCTATTGATAAGATATTTGTGCTTTTTACTTTACCTGCTTTGATTAAAAAAGAAGAAAAGAAAAAAGTGTGGTAATACTGTGTTTGGCACAGTTAAAATGCATGACAGAAAGAGAGTAAGAAAGAACAAGAGGTAAACAGACAAACATGCTCACCCTGGCAAAGTGCTCGGGGTCTCTCAGGAAGACGGTCCTTTCCTTAGCGATGCTGTTGCTATGGTAGAACTCCACCAGCTCATTTAAAGAGGAGAAGAGCTCGTCCCACACGTAGTACTGACAGCAACGATCCTGCAGCACCTTGAAGTGCTGAACATGGTCCCCATAACTGCAAAATAGACAAAGAGAAGTTGGAAATAATTTCTCATGTTCAATGAGCATTATTCATGGGTTGATATGGAAACGACGATTAATTTCAATCACAAAATCATAGAGGTTAAACTAAAACCTTCTCACTCTCTGGACGTGCTTTAGCCTCAGAAAAATACTTTAAAAGGAGACGTATTGTGTACATTTCAACCCGGTCTCACAGAAATCCGTGAAATAGCCACAGATTTCGCTTAACTCAAAATCCGTGGAATAGCCACAGATTCGCTCAAATTTCCGTGAAACTGACACGGATTTCGCTACAATGCAAGTTAATGACATAGTCATATCCCGTGGCTATTCCAACATACAAAGTGATTATGTACATTCACTGAGTGAATATTTAGAAAATAAAACATATATTTCTCGCTACAAATGTGATCAAAATCCATTTTTATACAGAAACTAAGTCAAGATATTGATTTTTCACAAAAAATGAGAGAACTGTCTGCCATGTTTTTTGTTCTGACCGCTGGGACCTCGAAAGTCACGTGACTTGGAACAAACCAATAGCCACGGGATATGACTGTCATTAACTTGCATTGTAGCGAAATCCGTGTCAGTTTCACGGAAATTTGAGCGATTCCGTGGCTATTCCACGGATTTTGAGTTAAGCGAAATCCGTGGCTATTTCACGGATTTCTGTGAGACCAGGTTGGTACATTTTCAGGTTCATACTTCAAAAATCACTCTATTTTTCTTCATACCTGTGTTCATCATTTGTGTTTTGAAGAAACTGCCTGATATAGTTGCCATGTCATGAGTGAGTCATGCTGTGTAAGGGCACTTGAGATAGCATCTGTCTTGAGCATGTTGCTGCAACTTCACAATGGTCTGCATTAGTAGAGACTGACAGGAAGTCTGACAGAATCTGGTTTTACCAGGGTCGCTGCTTTTTGCACACAATAAATTTTGACCAGCTTTGGGTTTATACCAACAGTCTCGGCCTTTAGTCCTCACAGCCGCCCCTTCAACTCCTCAGCTGTCAGCTGTTGGGGCTGGCATGCAGTCAGTGCGGTCCTGTTCATTTGTCTCCTTAAAAAACATTGGACCCGTATCTTATCTTATCTTGCCATGATACAACACATTCTTATTAAATAGGTCACAAAGTTATTATTTGACTCGTTCAAGTGATTCACTAAACCTACACTGTAAACCCAACTTGTTGTTTCAACTTAAATATGAGTGTCGATGCTGCGAAATAATTTTATGTCTTTTTTTTTTGTCTTGTTTTTATTTATTTGTTGTTATGACAACAAAGACAATGGAGTTAACTCAAATGAATCTTGATATTTGACTCAATATTTTAAGTTAAAATGACTTTTTGCACATATTTTTGTTGTATTGAAAAGGGAAAATGAGTTATGATAACAAACACGCAACATTGGGTTTTACAGTGTAGAAGTCCCAAGTGCAAACACTAAATTTGGTAAAACTGTTCTTGTGCTGCACACACGTTTTACAACAAACAATAAAAGTTAACAAAACTGTATCTGTAGGACATTTAAAAACAATAATTACTAGAGCCCAAATGATGTGTCAGTTGACCCATTATCAAAGGCATATTGGTATCTATTAGATATTGTGATAATTTATCACACAATAATGTATTCCTTTCCAGCACAGTCTGCAGCAAAAAAATGTCAGTATTGTAGGTTTCTTGACTCCACAGACACGTAAATCCATCATGTTTTTGAACCAACTAACCCGGGACTTTAAACCGGGAGTTCAAATCCCATTGTTGGAAGTTTTTTTCTGAAAGTATTTCTGTGTCCCATTGTTGGAAGCAATCGCTGGAATTTGTGTTTTTCAAACCAAAATCCATTATTTTTACCTAACCATAACCAAGAGGTATTGGTGCCAAACCAAAGTGTTTTTAAAGTGTTTAAAACACGTCTTGAAAACAGTGATTGTCACATGTTTAAAAGGTATTTTTTTGTCATCGTGTTTGTTTTTTTAAGTGGCAGTCGTCACATGTCGACTAAGAACAGGTTGTGGTGGTTTCTAAATGTTGATATTCAACATATTTTTGGTTAAAAATGTAGAGATTCAACATTATCTGTGGTTTGCAGAAACATACACTGCCAACATTTATTCTAGGGACTGAGTTGTCCATTTCATATCATATTTTAATGAATACAGAGTTACTAGAGGAACAAAATAATTTAGTGCAGCTTCGAGTGATAATAAACAAAAGCTTTAAAAAGCCACCGTGTTGGAGTGCGCGCCTTGTTGTAATGATTAAAAGAGTTTGGCCAGTTTTCATTGGCAATCCTACCTGCTCCCCTATCCTGCTCTGTGGTGGTTGCTAAGTAACTTGCCAGCTTATCTTTAGAAATCTGGACACCTCACCATGATCATACGGTTATATAACTGCATCCAATATGCAGCGGAAGTCAATACAACTCCCCCATATTTCTAAACACATCACATAAGTAGGTGTGTGTGTGTAGGGCTTATGTTAATGATGGTTAAAATCTCATTTCCAATGGTTGGAAAGAAGATAATAGAGGAAAAAATGCTACCAATTATATTTTTAAAAAAACTGTAAAATAAAGTGTATCATGCCCTTGTTCTGGAATAAACACAACATTGCATTGTGTTTGAACCTCGCCGAACTCCTCCTCTATCTAGTGTGACTGGCGCTGCTCCAAGCTCGGAGAAAGTAAATGAGCATCGGCTTGTTTCAGACAGAATTCCTTTCTCTATTCAGACGCTGAGCTCTATGAACAAGCAGGGCTGAGTCCCTGATGACTGGATGGCATTCAACTACACCTCCACCCTGCCCTTCTTTCTCTGCCGTCTCCGTTTCACCCTCTGTGTCCTCATTTCCCTCACCTCGCCCTCACCAAGTCTCCCGGAAAATGATGAAACTATTGTGAAGTGTAAAATAGAGGATGCTTTTCGTTAAAAACATAAATTCAAGCCAAATTTGGATTGACACTGTACCAGCCTTTGTAGTCTTTGAAAACTGACGCATTCTGTGTGAGCAGCAGTGCTATCTGTCTGTCTTTTCCTTTGCCTTTGGGGTCTGTATTCCTCTCTGTGTTGATCTCACTCTTCTCTATTATCTGACTTCTATCTAACTTTTTCCCTCCCTATCGCAGCTCCTCTTGTTATCTGCTCCACTCTGTCTGCTTCGCCTCCCCAGATTCAGCCCTGTCCCTCCACTGACTCGCACACAAAGTTTTGATCTTCTCTGCAAATGATCCCTATCAGCCCCGTCGCTGTCCCCAGCCGTCTGACGCCATCTGCTGCGCCCTACTGGCGGGGCTTTGTTACTGCCGCCAGCTGTGCAGCTGTTTGTCTGAGTGAGACAAAGCGTTGGTACCTGGACCAGTGCCCTCAGCGGATGGGAAAATGGATGACTAAGAAAATTAAGGAGAATTTAGATTCTAGATTAAAGACAGGATGTAGACAGGGCAAGGACTTTCCCTTTGGGGGGATTCACAACAATGTAATGTCGACTGAAAAACTTCAAACACTTCTAAGGAAGAAAAGGGGAAGCTGCTGTAGCCTGTTCAACACGTCTAGTGTACATTTCCTGCAGATGTGTTAGTAACAATGCCATGGCTTGTAGTTTAACTCTGTAACTCTTTCTATGTCACTAAAAATGACAAAAAGACGGATATTTCAGCAAGGGCAGTTTTCATGTTTGTATAAAATATAAAATGCCTAATATCCATTAAAGTAATGGATGCAATGTCACCTATTGGTTTGTGGACTACAGTTTTGAAGCCTTGAATTTGAAATTCTGACTGTCTTAATCTTAATCTTAACTGTGTCAACGGAAATGACTATATTTGGACATGAGCATAAAGTATATATAAACTTTATTACAGGCTCTAGACCCAATAGCAAGACATACAACATACAAAAAACAACAGATACATAAACACATTCAAACATACTCTTATTCATGAGAGTTTTAAAAGGCACCCATACCAATGTTTCCACAGATATGATTGATATCTGACTGAGCTGCACCTGGGACTTGTGAGCATCATTATAATACAGTTTTGTGACTCATCAAGTCGAGACATAAATTTAAACATCAGGTTCCTCAAGAGAGCCTGTAAAGTGCTGAGCCCTGAGTCACAAAAGAGCTTACTAGCACTGCTACTAAAGTAGAGATGGGCAATGGAAGAAACCTGCCAACTCGATTATCTATAATGTTAACATACCTCAGTACGTATTGTAGCGGTTTGACAGTGCCAGTCAGAGCTAATCCGACAATTTTCTTTTGTATTTTTGATTTGTCAACCTTACACAGGACCCATGCCTACCCATGCATGGACCCTACTAACAACCAGAAATTAAACCTTTTCCAAAGGCGACCCATTAAACACAAAACACACACACACACACACACACACACACACACAAGGACCATCGGTTGAAGCCTGGATTTTTGGGGCAAGTGGATCACCCAAAGGTGAGAAGCGAACACTACAAAATACAACACGGACTGGAAACCCGCTGCCAGGGATTGGCAAGCTAACGGAGCAGACACTGGACGGACTAGACCTCTTCCTCCTCAGTAGCTGCGGGCCGCCATCTTGAATTCCCCAGCCCGGCATGTTTGTGATTTGCTGAACAGAGGGCGTGCTTGAGTCCAGGGCGTTCCCGGAAGTATGACAGCATCGCTACAGTATAAAAAACATGCATACATGGGCAAAATAAAAATAAAAATATATATATACAGTACAATGCAAAAGCCTGTTCTGCTAAAGGACGCTTTTATTATGAAAGGACGAAAAGAGACTTCCTGTTGATTGTAAAAACTAAATCAAGTGAGATTATACTGTAAAGATAACATCAAGGAGTTTAATGTTTAAGCCCCCGAAGAGGCACAAGGTTAGTTTTCACAGTAATCTTGCAATCTTTAAGTGTGTTTTGTGTTTACATGTGTTTTGGATAAAATGAAACCGGGTAATTCATGCTAGCAAGGTTTGATACAGTAAGCTAGTGTTGCTCAAATTAATACTTTGTGTTTTATAATTGTTATTGCAACTTTCAGTTTGTAAACTGTAGCTTTATCCAACTTAATTCTCAGTTTATTGGCTTATTGACATACAGCCGCAGAACTGAACGCGCAGCCCTGTTTCAGTTCAGTGAGTGCTGATACGCAGTCACAGATAAAATAAAAAAATGCACATATCGTGTAAAAATTCCAAGTGATCGACCAAATTCTTTACGACCATAAATCGATCATCGATAAATTATTCCCATCCCTAGCATAAAGCTAACCCTAATGCTACCTTCTAGCTTGGAGCCTATTGGTAACTGTGATAATGCTAATGCTAATTTCTGCTCACAAAAAACAGGCTTAAACCTATTCAAACTAATTATTACAAAGCATTTACTGGAAAAACTCGACATCCAACTCTTTAAGGGGTCTTCTAGTTCAATCATAGACATTTTCCGGCAGTCAAAATGTTAGAGTTAAACTTAATGAACTGTGAATACACTGAAATAGCGATAGCTACAGCTGTGTCTATGCTCTGTGACTTCATGGCTACATTAACGAATCAACATTCGCCATCGCAGCAACTTGTCACCAAACAGCACCCACCAGCACACAAACCAGCCATGCCCTTCCTTATGTATATCTTTCGATAGTTATATAACATTTACCGCCCTACAATTGTAATGGACAGGATGGAGGATGAACAAAAAATAGCTATAGAGACCAGAACTGTTGTTGTACCTGTAAACATGTTTATTTCTGCTTTAAAGCTGGGTATTTTAACATGGGGGTCTATAGCAGCTATTCTCAACCATGGGGTCGGGACCCCAATTGGGGTCGCGAGATGATTTCTGCAGGTCGCCAAATCATTTTGGAAGTCAGCTCTGTCTCCACTGTGTTAAAGTGTTAATGTGTTTTAGTCTTTTTAGGTCATTTTATGTCTTTTTTTGATCATTTTGTTGTCAATTTGTGTCTTTTTTGATCATTTTGTGGTCAATTTGTGTCTTTTTTGGTCATTTTGTTTCTTTTTTGGGTGATCTGAACTGTGCGTGTGAGATTGTGTTCAGTGAGCGGGGGTCACGGACAACATACATGTTAAATTGGGGGTCGCGACTCAAAAAGGTTGAGAACTACTGGTCTATAGGGATTGACTTGCTTTTAGAGCCATTTGAGGAACTTTTAATAGCCCCAGAGGTTGCCGCTTACTCAAATCTCCAGATATAAAATTTTCTCTGCAAAATCTATAAGATCATTTTATTACTGATATGATAATGATTCATGGTACACTTTGGGTACCAAACAAGTTTTTAATACATGAGACCAAAATCAATCTGAAATATATTTAATGTTGAATCATGCATATCAATTCTACACAGTGCCTGCAAAAAAAACATCTAACCAAAAATTCCTGTAGCGTCTCCGTACAGCTGACCAGAATCACTTTAAATATTTAAAGAGAAACACTTAAACTACATCACATCTTTACGCTCAATTTGCCCTGAAGTGCAAAACACTACTCCACCTCAGTGTCACTAGAGTGAAGTAAAGCTCTTTCGAAATGTGAGCACAAACAATGGGAACAATGAAACAAAAGAACCCAAAATTGTTAAAATCTAAGGTTCAAGCTTGCACACACGAAGCACCTTAATGCACAGAGATAAACACATACATTCACAGTTAAGACCATGCATC
The DNA here is from genome assembly GCF_030273125.1 of Centropristis striata. Taxonomy (NCBI): domain Eukaryota; kingdom Metazoa; phylum Chordata; class Actinopteri; order Perciformes; family Serranidae; genus Centropristis; species Centropristis striata. The sequence continues at coordinate 4,124,293 of NC_081529.1, forward strand.
ACCTCCTACACTCTATTGTAATATTATATATAAACAATAGAAAATGAATCATTGCATTTTATAACCTTAATTTGACTTTTGTGCAGATTGAGAGTTGTTTACAACATCAATATGAGTACTGACTAGATGTCAACAAACTCATTGTAGGGAGCAAAAAGTCAAATTTATATGAGCAGTTACCAGCAGAGCGTTATAAAAGTTTAAAAAAAGAACACTTTAGAGAAAAGGAAGGAAAAGGAGGATGAGAAAACAGATGTAATGTTGCAGCTCTATCAGTGTGAGGTGATGTCATGTAGACGTTTTTATTAATTATTACCCAGAGACATCAGAGAACCAGTGTGCATAACACAGACAGCATCTGTCTCAACTTGATCACACACACACACACACACACACACACACACACACACACACACACGGAGCACACTCTCCAAGTGCCCTCTCATCTCCCTGATCCAGTGTAATTAAGGCCCACAGCGATAGAGAGATTATTTTCTTTTTCCAACTAAAAGGAAGCGGGTGAGAGAGAGATTAAACGAGAATGAGGAAGATTGAAAGAGAGAAAATGAAATAGATGTAGCGATAGAACGCACTGAGAGCGATACGCCGTAGATGAGGAGAGAAGTTATTTATAAAACTTTTACTCTGCACCAGCACAATTCAAGATGCGTGAAGGTCATCCGTCCATCTTCCTCTCGACTTTCTCTCCATCAACCTAGTCTTCACTTCCCTGTTCTCGCTCTGTCTCTCATCCTGCCAACCCCCCTTCTCTAATCTGCTGTTCAGTTTCTAAACCGCTGCAGATGTCTGGAATACTTCACACAGCCGCGCTGACACCTCCAGCTGTCAATTTAACTCCGTGACTGTGTGTGTGCGTCGCTAACTGATGGTCGTGTCAAGGAGTTATCGAGGAGTGTGTGTCAGGCCATGTGCTCGCTGCAAATCACCGATTACGTCAGAGCTCTCGTGAGGGTCTGTTGCACTCAAAAAAATAACTTGTTCCCAGAACAAAATAAAATTATGGAAATAATTTCCACCTAAATTAAATGCTTTAATTTAGCGAGAAACAATTTTGTTGAGTGAACAAAATCTAAATATGTTGGGTCAGCATGATGTATTGGGGTCAGTACAACTAGATTTGTAAGGGTAATTGTAACATACTAACATAATTTTCTTGGGCCATTTAAACGTGTATGACATTATTAAGAGTTACTTTATTTAATAGGGTTGTTACAACTACTTTTTAAAATAGTGCAGGACATGAATTAATTGTGCTGAGCCAATAAATCAAAGTTAGGTTGAAGTGGTTTAGCCTAAAAGATTACCTTTATCATATGAAAATGAACATAATAGTAATTATTCGGAAAATAAAGAATCTTTAGACAGAGTATTATATTCAGCAATTTAATTAGGTTGTTTTAACAGAAAGTATTCTAGTAAATTTTAAAGTGTTGCATTTTATGCTAAAACTACATGTTTTAAAACTGTTCAACCACAAAACATAATTTTATTAGGTAGAAGCTACATGTTAGACTAAGGAGAAGGTAACAGACACCCAGTTTGCTTTATTTGAGTGTGGTGTGTGCGACTGGCTGCCCATTATCCCGTGTATCATGGTGCCCGTGACTGTGTGCAGGTGTGTGATTTTGAAAAGTGTGTCAAGCGAGCGTGTCATCGAGTGAAAGGTTCAGCTCCTCCTGCAGCATCGATAAATATTCGCCGTCACCTGTTTGGCTAGATGGATGAGGAGAGAGGGAGGAAGTGTGTGAGCGTGCTGAGATGGAGCCAATGAGGAGAAGAGTGATAAAAGATGTTTGGTGGAGGCAATTTAGTCCAAAGTGTGTTGATGGTTCAATAAGGAACCTTTCAGACAGAGATGATACGGGCTGGAGAGAGGGAGAAAGAGTCTCTTCTCAAGTCAGTTATCATAAATAAAACAACCACCTATCTAAGTGATTGTACATTTTTTTTTTTTTTTACTTTATTGCCTTTATGCACATTTACAGACAATTTATAACAAAGGAAAACAAATCAAAACATCTTGAGATTGGGTTTCATCTGTCACACAAATGGCACTGTAAAGGGTATTACACATATTTTATCTGGTTCTGTATTCCAAAAAAAAAAAAAATAAATAAATAAAAAGGGCTAATTTAGATAATAATAGTGTATAAGAGTGTATAAGCAATATAGTCTGTAACTGGGGCCCACCTTCTCATAAAAACAGGTACTTTTAGCTGTGATTGGGCAGTCATATATTCCATCATGTAGACATGTTTTACTTTCGGTAACCACTGAGTTGTGATTGTACATTTAAGAGCAGATTTTTTTAGTTTGTGCTTTTGGAAAGATAACCTTCCACTTTCAGCTCCTTATGCTGTGAATTTAAACCATGAATTTATTTATGCAAGTGTGAAAACTAGGACAAACTGAAATAATTGAGTTCAGACAAGAGCTGCTGTCATTGGTTGAGATACATTTCAGGAGGTGGGGCCTATATCAGCAACTGCCAATAAAGGGATTATTGTAATAAATATAGATTTGAGTAATTGTATAATAGTTTCTCAGAGCCAGAGATGCTATAAGGAAACAACTCATCCAATGGGGCTTAGTTCAATCTCAACAGAGCCAGAGCTTTTCTAGTTCAGTCATCTTAGCCTGACACACCCTTAGGCTAGTCTTAAGCTACACAGGTAAATTACTTAAGTGAAGAAAATAAGTACTATGACTTGAAGCCCTTTGGTCTTGTTAAAAGTTACAGTATTAACATTTTCTACCGTACTTATGTTGTCAAGCTGACTTTCCAAGTTCTGAGTTGCCAAACTAGCCTGAAGTGATTTGGGTACACTAGTTAGCAATGCAACATTTCAATATTTTAGATTTATTACGATGCAAAACTGGTGAAAACTGCTTCCACATTTTTTAAGCATGAAGTCCTCCAACCCATATGACCACATAGTTTTTGTTGTTGTTATTCTCTAATCCTACTAACTTAGGGCACCACCAGTGGCAAAATATCAACATGTCCACATAACTAAGCATAATGGTTGTAGTTTAAGACATTAATGTTGTGAAACAGTTGTGGTTTGGTTAGGTTCAGGCAACAAAACTGCTTTGTTAGGCTCAGGAAAAGATCAGAGGTGTTGTCCTGGGTCAAAGTATGTTTGTTTAACCCATCCATCCACTCGTACCTCCTCCATACACGGACTTTGTTGCTCTTTATCACAATAACTATGGGCACGAGAGGTCGCTGCCTTACAATAAACGTTAATAAGGGTCGTATTGAGTTGTTTGTACAAATGACTTGGGGTTGTTTTGAGGGGAGGGCAATCTTTTTTAGTCTTAAAGCAAAACTTGGACATTTTGGGAAATATGCTTTTTTGTAGACAGTTTGTTAAGATGAATACAATACCACTCATATTTGCACAGTAAATATGAAGCGACAGACAGCAGACTGTTAGCTTAGTACAAAAATAACAATATCCTTCACCAGCAAGGGTTTTTTCTTTCGGTTTATAAGCACAAAAAGGGAAGTGAAATACAGAAATAAAAAAGCCACGTAACCTCATTTTTACTTATCAGGTGCTAAAGGAAGTGGATCTTACTGTCTCTGAGGGAGCCAGGCTAGTTGTTTACCCCGTTTACAGTTTCTGTGTGAAGCTAAGCTAACCTGCTGCTAGCTGTATAAATTATCAAACAGAGATTAAAGTGGAATCATACTGCTCATCTGACACTGCAAGATGGGGAAAAAGCATCTTCATTGAAATGTGAAACTATTCCTTTAATTTTGTTGCATTTACTGTGTTAAGTTAACTTCAGTCTGTGATATGAAGATCCTATAAGGTTGAACAAAATCATGCATTTATGATTTTATGAAACAGTTGCTTCTTTTGTTTGTCTTTTACAACACTTTTTTACGTGCTATTACATCAGTAGATCAGAGAAGAGAGGGACAGAAACGGCTAGGATAGAGTAAGGATAGAATAAAGTGAAATCATTTTTATATATATATAAAAAAAAAACAGATGGAGAAAAAAGGAGGAGACCCTCTGGGGGGTTTATTTCCCAGAGGACTGACTGGTCTTATTTCAGCTCCACTGTCAATATGAGAAAACAGAAAAATAAAAAAGTTAAATCATGCACCCCCAATCCACCCGCCATAAGCTCTTTCTTCTCCTGTCTGTTTTATCTGCAGCTGCTGCTTGCTCTTTCCCTCTGTCTCTCCTCATCTCTCTTTATATTCTCCTCTCTTCCCTCTGTTTCTCTCTGTATTTATGTCTCTGTCTCTCTCAAGTCTCTCTCAATTGTGTTTTGGTCACTGAACTGTGGTATTCAATTGGTGCCATTGAGCTGTGGTGCAAGCTGTGAAAGCCTGGACAATTGAGAAAAAGGAGTCCACTTACGTAGCAGTGATAAAATAAAATAAAAGGTATAATACGTTTTCTATGGTCAGAGCAAATTTTGGCAAAAATGCCAATGGGCATATTTCCAAACCCTTCGGCAGCCTTTCTGAGAAGCACTGGAACTATCTGATACGCTATTTTAAAACTTTCTCCTTCAGTTGATCTCGAATGAGTTTATAAACATATTTTTTTGTGGACTTTATTCAGGAGCTCCTGTTTCTGTTCTTCGACCCAGATGTCAAGCAAAGTCAGTCCTCTTCCAGCCTTGTTGCACCTGTCGCTCTGTGTACACCTCACAAAATGCCCGCGCAGGTCGCCCACAATCTGCTGCGTTTTGGTCCATTTCCTGTAATCGGGTCGTATTGGGTTCACAGTGCAATCCAGCCGCACTAGGGTTAGTTTGCAAACAGACAGAGATCCCCTCTCTCAAGTGGTCTCGGACCGGTTGTTTTGGTCCGCAGTAGAGTACGATTGGAGCATTCGCAAGCGACCAAACAGACCGCAAAAAGGATTCAACCGCACCAGAATTCGACTTTAACCCATAAGAACCCATGTTGACACGCGTGTAACACTTTAAATCTTCTAGAATCTCCCATATTCAGCTTTATGCTTCACTTTAACTCATTAAATCCCTTAGCAAGACTGTGTCACTGTGTGACTGTGACAAGAAGTGACTTCTCCAAAATATGTGTGTGACTGGAAACAGAAATGTGGAAAAGTAGCTAATTTCAAAAAGCTTTTTTTTGTTACTAGGCTAAGTTTAAACCCATTTAACAATTCTTATTCTAATCATACATTTGACCAAATATAAACAAAAAATAATCCTATCCTATCCTGTCACAATTTCGATATATGTTGTGGAGATGCAAAGAAAAAGGCAAATTTGTGTTTCTGTGAGCAGAAAAGGTGTCTAGTTTATTTATTTTAAAATAAGAAATATCATAAACATAACTTCCATAAACGCCCAATCTAACATATATGTCATATCACAGATCTTTGACATTTAGGGGTAGATTTAAAAAAAATAATTAAAACATCATAAATGTGTTCTATGTGGTTCACTTGGTCTGTGGTATATCCCCCATAATTTTACTTTAAGGATTAATGGGTCTGGGTTCTTATGGGTTAAATGGCCCAAAATGTACCAGAATGCAGCTGCTCGATTATTCTTCAATCTTCCCAAATTTTCACACACAACACCACTCCTCCGGTCCCTCCACTGGTTACCAGTGGCTGCGCAGATACGCTTCAAGACTCTAGCTCTGGCGTACTCCGCTGCTAATGGCTCATGCCCTGCTTACATACAGGATCTTGTCAAACCCTACACCCCTGGTTAACAGCTGGCGACTCCCACCCTGTGTGGATCAACTCGCCTCAAAACCTCTGGCACCCAAATGGCGGAACGAGCTCCCTACCGACATCAGGACCTCAGACAGCCTGAACATCTTCCGCCGCTGGCTGAAGACCCACCTCTTCCAACAATACCTCGGTTAAGTCATGGTCGCCTAATTTATTTCGATTACAGTTGGTTCTTGATTTCTGTGGTAAGTCACTTTGGACAAAAGTGTCAAATGACATGTAATGTAATGTAAAAGAGCTGTGGTTTTGGAATATTTTATTGGCCCAATGCTTGCCTTTTAATGGGCATGTCTAATATACAAAAATGTTACCATATTTTTCAAAAAAATATTGCTCATTCTGTGGTGGTGGCATTTCAGATCTGATGCCTGCAGTGTGCCATAGGAGCATGAGCTGACACATGTCAAATTAGCTGCATCATTTAACCCTTTCAGTGCATTTGCCCTTTTCGAGGAGAAGATTGATACCACTGATGTACAAAACGTTGGCGACAGAGCCTTCTCCACTGCTGCCCCAACCCTCTGGAACTCCCTCCCTACTCACATCCGCAATTCAGACTCACTTCACACCTTCTAACACCAACTCAAACCCCACCTTTTCAAAATAGCTTATAAGACCTCAACTCTTATCTCTCATCTCTGTTTAGTTCTGTTTTCTTCTGCATTTTGTGTTTGTGTAAGTCAAATTCCTGTTATGTTAAGCAACTTTGAGTACCTTTAAACGCGCTATAAAAATTGTATGTATTATTATTATTATTATTATTATTATTATTATTAAAACTACAGCCAGTTAGCTTAGCTTACTTCTTTCCTCTCTCATGCAGTTATTTCCCAAATTTTCTCCGCATAAAATTTGTGGGGCTTTCATTTTGAAAAAAAAAACAACCTTCTCCTGCATTTCCTGTTCAGACACTGTGAACTCATGGTTTTATTTTATTAAGCTAATGAGATATTAAGATTAACTTATTAGTGCCACAATGGGGAAATTCAAACTCTGCATTTAAGCCGTCCTTTTTGAACACACCAGTGAACACACCATGCTGAGGAGCAGTGGGCAGCACATATCTGTGCGCCCGGGGAGCTAGGTGCCTCGCTCAAGGGCACTTCAGTATTTTAACTTTTAACTGAACCGGCAACCCTCCGATTCCTAACCTCTAGGCCACGGACTGCCCAAAAGGGGTGATTCCCATACCGGGAGTCGAACCCGGGCCACCTGGGTGAAAACCAGGGATCCTAACCGCTAGACCATATGGGATAGTCACTATATCTAACTACCTGACAGTTTCGTCTCAGGCTTTTAGCATGCTAAACTACTAAAATATAGTGACTGTGGAGCTTTTATTTTGAATAATAGACCTATGATCAGACAGAAAAGTCTCTACTGAACACCTTGATACAAGTTTCATGTCTGTAGTAAAAAAAAAAAAAAACACGATCCGTTAGAAAACTGTCTTTTTCGGTTTTCCTCTAGACATGTCTGGTCCCAGTTCTCATTTTTTGAAGTCGTCCTCCTTGCCATCGCAGGGCTCAAACAGACATTTCATTTTTGAACTGATTAAATCACCTTTGTGTGATTTAAATGTACTTGTTACGAGACTAATGTATCGATGCATGTAAGAGCTGCAATAACAGTTAATGTTGAATGATTATACCAGCACTTGAATATAACTCAAGCCCCTCCCTCAAATTCACGTGATGAACGTTGAGAGCTCAGTTACAACAATAAAGAACGATATCGTTGGGGATCACATCCAGACTGATTTTCAGATGATAAATAGTTGTCAGCTAATCTAAATCTGTGGAATGTTAGCAATCACATTAATCAACATGGGGATGCTAACGTCGTTTATTTTTTTAGATATCGTTCCCATTCTGGGAAGCAACAATCAAAGGTCTATGACACTGTTTTGCAGCAAAAAATGACAAATAAAGACAAAGATATTTGAGCAAATGTAATGTCTCAACATTTACACTGATGTACTTTAACTCTCTTGAAAGTGCAATGTATAGGTATGTAAATTACATCAAAATTAATTTGGAATTTAATTTAAATCTGCCCAGATCAATAACAAATTGTTTTAAAATGCCCATTTCAAATGTTTAAATGTCGCAAATGGATTCAGCATCCCAAGTAACCCCCAAAAACATACTAACATTGTATCATTTGGCCAAGCAGCTCCATAATATGACCAATATAGTAGATGATTATGCTAATTAGCTCAATTGCACAAATTGCCCAACATATACAAATTAGCATCCTGCAGTTTCTGCATGCTGGGAACCCATACTGTATATTTCCATCATAAAACTTTGGTGTACTCAACTTTTCCCATTTTCACAATGGGGGTCTAGGGGCTGTCAACCGGACTAATGCATTCATTTATCCCAAAAAAAACTCAACTTTACTTTCGTCTGAGGTTATGACATTCATGGAACGCTGAACCTGCAGCGTTGTACTTGAAGCTCAAAGAAGATTATGTGGCTGTAAAACAAGCACAGCCTTAAGGGTCATTTCCCTTTATGGTTCCTCTTTGAAATAACGACCCTGTTAAGAGGCTAATGATGACTGATGACAAGGAAGCTGAATGAACGGCCCGATTCAGCACTTTACTGTATGAGCCATCAGTCACTGGAGGCATGAGTCAGTGATATCTGAGGCCATGTCAAAAATGGTGGCATCCACACTGAAATGCGACAACAACAGACAAATGGCAGTGCAAGCAACAGAGCTCCCAGTTTTCAGAGTAGGAGATGCTTCTGGAGGGTTTTTACTGTGTCTGAAATGTGGCTTAAAGAGGATATAAGGCCAAGAAAACAGCCGACTTTTCAAATGTGCCTGCAAAAGTTACTTTTGTTTTAATCACAGAGCTCAAGCCGTCAGACTCACAAAGTTGTTGACAGACATTTGGTTCAGACAAACCAGAGCGTGATAGCGAATACGAAAAAAAGACCACGGGGGGAAAAAAACAATGTGTGTGTGCACGCGTGGGCTGACCATCCTGTGTGTCAGAGGCACACAGAGGAATAAGCTGCGGTGAAACAACCTTGAGCTCTATCAGTCGGCAAGATGTCCAGAAATCAAAACGAAAGTGACGTCTGCTCTTACAGTTTGACTGAAAGAAAATAAAAAAACATTTTGATTCATTTCATGGGAAAAAAATCTAGCCCACGACACGCCCCAGATAGACAAAATGACCACACAGCTTAAATAATTAAAGTTTTTGCTTCAGATATTGTGTCATGATTATTATAATTCTCTCTTGTATCCATGTGCACACCTTCTGCCTCACTTACTGATTTCCTAGAGTGTCTTTTGATGAATCACAGAGACAGTGCACAACTGTTTTTACATTCAGCGGTGAGTTATACATGTAGGTGGAAGGCTGATATTGATAGTGATTGTTGCAGAGTGGAACAAGGAAGTGAAATTTTCCATTTGAGAAAAAGTGAAAGTTATGTCCCTTGTCAGTCTGAAAACATACCCCACCAACAAAAAAATGTTGATGTACCACAACTCTTCTTCTTCACACATTTTTTTCTTTTTCAAACTAGATCTATATTACAGCAATGTGGGAGACTCAAAAAAAACATCCTTTGGGTGAATCTGCTGCTGAGTCAAAGAGAACTGTGAAAGCCCAGCTAAGCAAAATGGATTCCTCATCTTTCTCTGTAAAAGTCTAGGTTGGCATCACTTTGCTCCACTTTCCAAAAATAAGCTACTAAATAACCCATTGGGACAGTTTCACTGGCATAGTCTGAAGCTGGTCCCCAGCCACATATTCCTTCATAACCACCTTTCAAAAAAAGTATTCTGAACGAAAACTATACTTAAACAAGACCCCCTCTACCCTGTCTGTGGACTTTACATCTATAATTTAATACATATTAAAAGATTGATTACCTTAAAGGCCAGAATCACTGTTGCTGTCTCTGAGATTTAGTTCTTGTTGTTTTTTTCTGACACCTGCAGTAAGTTTAAAATCTACATTGGTCAATATATATATATATATATATTTTTACATATTTTTTGACACTTACTATATTAAGATCTACAAATAGATACATGAATAATGATAAGATTAATTTAATTTGATCCAAAACCCAGTATCTTCAGACGTGTTTGGTTAAAGTCAAGGATTAAGTGTTTATTCACGGCTTGAGAAAAAGAGCCAACTTCTTTGGGCATTATAAAGCTTTTAAAACCTCTTAATTACCCGATTATCTGAAAATTGCATCGTCACCTTGACCTTACTATTTCTAAAAATCCTTGCTGCGGCCTGGTCCCCAGTGTGCATTTTTCATAATTGGATAGGATTGGATTGGTAAACAAGGCTGCTGTGTTCGATAGCCCATTAACAGCTTTCTGATGGCTCATTACATTTTATTTAGCTGGAAATGAAGCCTGAGAAATGCAATACCAGAACAAATTAACACTAAAGAGGCAATGACGTGAATGTTTATGACAAATACTTTTGTAGTAATAGAACTATTCATCACCACAACATGTAATAGTGACAGCCGGTACTAACAGCCTTACAAAAAGACCTTAAACCCCATGAAGTACTTCCAAGATAGACGAAGGTGATCAAAGTCAAGTCAAGTCAATCTTACTGATTCAAATCACAAATTTGCCTCAGCGGGTTTGACAATCTGTAGGCCTACAGCATACGACACGCTCTGCCCTTTGGCCCCCGCTTTGAATAAGGAAAAACTTTCCCAAAAGAAACTCTTTGAAATGGAGACAACTAGGGGTGTGACGAGATCTCATGCCACGAGATTAAACTTATTTAGATATTATATTTAGATTTAGATATTTCTCGTTGCGTTAAAAAATCTGTCTTGCAAGATTTGTGAGCTATCCAAACTTCTATTTGTGACCTGTTGGGACACTAAAAGGAAAATTAAAAGAGGAGGAGAAGGAGGGGAAGCAGCAAGCAGCCATAATGACGTCGCAGGGGCCGGCGGCTCATAAGAAGAGTAAGAACGAAGCAAAGCGGCAAAGTGCAGCAGTCTCTCCCAGCTGGGTTTATGATCAGCAGAGATGCTGTGCATAATTAGCCATGCTGCTTTTTTGTGCACAGTGGCCACAGTTGCTTCTCCCGTGTTTAATCTGTGCTTATATGATTACATGACAATCAAAAACCTCCGGAGTCTCGTAAATCCCTCTGGGGGCCTTTTTGTAGTGGAGACACGCAGAGTGAGGGGACATTTGAGGGGGCGTGGCCTGGGATTCCCGGTGGCCACTTTTCCCCCTAAGGGAAACACGTTTGGCTCATATTGTTTGCACTTGAAAAAAGAAAGAAATATTTAATTTTATTTATTTAAATTTTCATAAATTTTAGTTTTAGTTTCAATTTGTGGAAGAAGAAGTTTATTAAAAGCTCATGCCTACATCATGCATGTAAAGAGTTATAATAAAACATTTCAAAATGCACGTGCAACTCGGTTAAATAAAAGTCTGTTGGTCCAGTCATATATTATGTCATTGTAGTTTTCTTAAAATCTCGTCTTGTCTCGTGAGCTGAGAGTATCGTCACACCCCTAGAGACAACTGAGGAGGAATCTTTCTCCCAGGATGGAAAGACATGCAATAGAAATCGGAAAAGACCAACATAATTAATTGATGCCCTCGACAACTTTTAAAGGCATGGTTAACTTGAAACTTTGTTAAGGTTAGGAAAAAGATCAGGGTTTGGTTTAAAATAACTACTTCGATTCATAACTAGTTACATAGTTGATGTAGAACATGATGTAGAAGTTTATTAACAAGTTCATTTAAAAGACAATGTTGACTTTTTGACTCAACACCGGACTGCTGTTTCAACTGCTGTTCTTGTGTTCCCAGCTCCTACAGTATGTGCCCTTAACCCATTGAGGCCTAAAACGCCTGTAAAACCTCTGGGCAATTTTAAAATAAGCCCCAAAAACCTGAAGTTTTTCTGGAAATTCAACAGAAGTGTCAACGCTTCTACTAAATAATAGATTTTTCAGCCTCTGTAGCAGATAGAAATTAAATTCAAAAAGTATTTGAGAGCTTATACAAATACACAAAACGACGTATCCGCTTTCCAGGCTTCAATGGGTTAACAGACTTTCTCGTTCTTTATAGTACATCTTATGTCCTCCTTTGTTCCCTATCATAATAACAAATGTCAATATCCTGGCTCACGATTACATGGGTTGTCTGAAAACTATAGTCCATCACATTTCATTGGTATGACTTTGAATAGTGAATGAGCCTGCATGGCATTGCATCAGTGTTGCCTTGAAATGATGTTAGATTCAGGCAGATACGTTGGTCTTTAGTCACTGGTGGAAATGTAATCCCCCTCCCCATGGAAATCAGTTAGAGTGGAGGCAGAGTGTAACAAGTTGACAATTCTGTCTGATATCAGGCAACACAAATTTATATTTGAACCCTACAACAGATTTACAGTGTTGCATGGTTTCTGACTTAAGGAACAAAGTCCCTTTTGGCTCCCTCTGAGGCAGTGGAAGTGGATCCGATTTCCGCGGATTGACGTCAAAGCCGGACCAAGCTGAGCCGAGCTGGGTCGAGCTGAGTCGGGCTGAAGTTTCCACAGTTACTGCTGTCAGGGCGTCTCCTCTGACAGGGGAGCTGTCAGCACACAAGGACCACACACACTCACACAAACACCTGACCCAATTTTCAAGCTGCTGCACCATCCAGCAACAACAGCCAGAGAGGCATCAATAAGCAGCCAAAAAAAACAAGTAGCATCAAAATCCTCTCTGTCCCGTTTTGGCAAACCTGTTTGACACACAGCACCTCCCTGCTCTTCCTTCCTTCTAATTTTCCCTTTCGATTCCCTTAATGCAGACAACTTCCTTTCCTTTCCTGCCTTAATGCTTCCAAACTCCTGTCCTAAATCCACTGGGAGAGAGACATCAGACCCAAAACAACCCACAAATCAAACTCTTAACCCCAGACTTGAGCCAGTTCTTCTTAAAGCCCCGGCAGCACAGAGAAGAGCCAACCCTTACTTCCAAAATTTCAGAGTCCAGAGTCCCCTCCACCACACACACACACACACACATCCTCCACCTCCAATATCCACAGAGCCCCCAGGAGCACAACACCAAGCCTCAGCTGCATCCCTGACCGTCATCCCCCCCGACAAGACAACCGATCGGCCCCATCAGCAGCTCCAGATGCCGCGGTGTGCCAGACAGGATTAGCTCACATCAGGCCAGAGGGGTTGCAGATCCTCTTACCCTCCTCCCCACACCTTATCCCCCTCTGCCTGCTCCTCTGATCCCCTGCCACCAACATAAAGTCTACATGCACACACTCAAATGTTTTTATCGATCAAACAACGAGACATGAAGCCTGCATTTGTGCATTTGTGCATAGAGTATATGTTTGCATAGATCTGCTAATTGAATTAGATTGAATTAGGAGAGATTGAATGAAACTTTAATGATCCCTGTGGAGAAAGCAACATGGTCTCACAGAAATCCGTGAAATAGCCACGGATTTCGCTTAACTCAAAATCTGTGGAATAGCCACGGAATCACTCAAATTTCCGTGAAACTGACACAGATTTCGCTACAATGCAAGTTAATGACAGTCATATCCCGTGGCTATTCCAACATACAAAGTGATTATGTACATTCACTGAGTGAATATTTAGAAAATAAAACATATATTTCTCGCTAGAAATGTGATCAAAATCCATTTTTATGCAGAAACTAAGTCAAAATATTGATTTTTCACTAAAAATGAGAGAACTGTCCGCCATGTTTTTTGTTCTGACCGCCGGGACCTTGAAAGTCACGTGACACGTGAAAAATATCAATGGGATAGCCACGGGATATGACTGTCTTTAACTTGCATTGTAGCGAAATCCGTGTCAGTTTCACGGAAATTTGAGCGATTCCGTGGCTATTCCACGGATTTTGAGTTAAGCGAAATCCGTGGCTATTTCACAGGTTTCTGTGAGACCAGGTTCGGAGAAACAGGGCTGATGCAGTAATAAGAGGATGCATGAATAATAATAAAAAAAATATATATATTTGTCGTGTTGGTGTCGGTGTGTAGAAATCAACCTAAGGCAATAACAGTGAAGGAATGTGCAAAATATGAAGCCTTGATTGATCCTTCAGCTCCTACCTGACGGACATGGAGAACTCTCCGGGGGCGCTCTCGCTCTCTCGAACCAGAAAAGCCCCACACTCCCTGTGTCTGAGTCGACTTTCTGCCACACCTCGAGAAATACGACCAGCAAACCAGCTGTAACCAAGAAAGATAACAGAATTCAAGTTAGAAAGAAAGAAACTAGTCGTTGATTTTTTACAGTTTTTGCGTGTGAACTGTGTTATTCTGAGGTATAATTGCAATTTTGCACACATTAAGTTCACGGACAGATTATGGCCCAATGGGCCCCTGGGAACAGAAAGATACTCTTTGAGTCTCAAGAAGTCTACTTTGTGTCTCTTTGTAGCCACGATGTGGTAATTTAACAACAATTTTAAGTGTTTTAGTACCTTGTGTGGTCTTTTTTGTTGATGTTTTGCATCTCTGTGAGTTTTTTTAAATCTTTTTTTAGTCTTTCATATCTTTTTTTGTGGTGATTTTTCATCTATTTTAGTCATTATGTGTCTCTTTCTAGTAACTTTGTGGTGATTGTGTTTTTATAGTCCTTTTGCATCTTTTTCTTTTACACTTCTTTGAAATCATTATGTGTACGTTTTTTGTGTCTATTTTGTAGTTACTTAGTGTCTCTTTATGGTCGTTTTGCATCTTTGTAGTCATTTTGTGTATATCTGTGGTCAATTATTGTCTCTTATTGATTGTTTTGTGTTATTTTCAGCAACATTAGGTGAGTCAGTACCTGTGGCCTCTTTGGTCCCTGGGGCCTGTGCCCCATAGGCCCGTTTAGTTTTTCATCCATGATTAAATAATATGTAAAGGTATGTCATAACTTTTTTTGTTGTGTTTTCAGTAGAAATTGTGAGGCTTAAAAGAAAAGCCTTTCACAACAGTACTGTCTCTGCTGACAGACAGATAAAAGAGAGGTGGACAGGGAAAAAAAGTAAAATTAGCACATTTGTGAAGTTATTTTTAAACACGCTGCTAAATATGCACGCGAAACGACTCCCAAAATGCTGGATTTCAGCTGTCATCCGCTGAGCGTAAGTAATAGTGCCATTTTTCATGCTGTTTTTTGCTCATTAGTCTTGCTTAGTAGAGCAGTTTGTTTGGATGCAACGTTTGCATAAATGACGTTCTGCTTTCATGAGCGTGTGCTCCGCAGTCAGATTGATGGCGCAAACGAGGGGAGAGCACATTACGGGACTCTTTGGTTTAGGTCACGGGGTCAGAATTCTGGCTCTGTGAAGCAATGTGGAGGAGAAAAACACACTCAGAGACACACACATCTCCTTACGCTGTGCACAAACACCAACCGGACCGCGCATCGCTGTTCATTAACCCTTGTGTGATGTTCATATTGTTGTTACTCAGCCAGTGTTTGTGGGTCTGATGGACCCGTTGCATTTTGTGGCTTTTAATGCCTCACAATCAAACACTTTTATGTTAAAATACTGAACAGATGTTTACCTTATCCCAATTACAAGCAGTATAAACAATATATATGGTTAATATTTGCCCTTTACCTTTGTTAGGTCACATTTATAACTTATTATTTGTGTAATGTTCATATTGTTGTTACTCAGCCAGTGTTTGTGGGTCTGATGGACCCGTTGCATTTTGTGGCTTTTAATGCCTCACAATCAAATACTTTTATGTTAAAATACTGAACAGATGATGCACAACACAAGCTGAACACATGAACACAGAGTAAACATATCAGTCAAGACAGACTGAACATCAATTTCCACACTTCTATTAGCCCCGGGTCCAGTGGACCCGGACATCTTATATGTAATAGAAATGTGTAGGGGGGGGTGTATGGTGTGTGGTCATTAAATATGTATTCTGATATATGTTCTTCACAGAAAATGAGCCAAAGTCAGTGAGTCTCAGTTTGAAAAATTAATTAATTGTATCATTTTTCTTTTAATAGAAAATGAAAACGGGTCCCACAGACCCAAACACCACACAAGGGTTAACGAGCCACAGCCGCCGCGATAGCTGTGTTGCCAGTTAAGTGTTTGTCACAGCAAAAAAGTAGAGCCCAGCTGGTGTATGACCATCTGATGGAGATACAGCGAGTACCAGCAGCTTCACTGTAAACACACACACACACGAACACACACACATGGCTGTATCATGTGTGATTACGTAAGGCAGCGAGTGAGTGTGTCCCTTTGGGTAGGCTGCCTTATGCCGGAGTGCAGATGTCCAAAGCAGAGCAGAAAACGCCTCGAGTGGCACACACTCACTGATGAGCTGTTTAGATAGACCAGTGGTGGACGTGTGAAATGTATTCATCTGCTTTGAAGACATGAATGTGTGTGTATGTGTGTGTACTTACGCGTGTGGCCGCAGGTTGATGTAGTTTTTTGGCACAAAGCCTTTTCTGTTGTGCAGCTCAGCTGTGTACCAGTTAGGATCATCCTCCATGTTGGTGATCTAGAAGCAAACACACACACACAGATGAAATATTGCCCATAATGATGTTGATGCAGCCTATTACTATCGGGTGAAAGGCCACTATCATTTCTCTCTCTCCCGCTCGCTGTATATCAATCTCCTCGCCAGGCCTCTCTTCTTCTATTATCCGCTACAGTGGCTTTCATCCATCGCTGTGTGAAGCGAGGCCGTTCGTCCACTCACACGGATTCCAAAGCACACGAGATTATTGGCAAGTTCAAAATGTCACATAAAGCCCTTCAGAACACACAGACACACACATGAGGGGCAGCAAACAGATCTGAACTGTATTAAGCCATGTCGCGGAACATAACAGAGCAGAATTGTTGGATCTAAACCTCAGTTTCATTTTCAATCTAACTGGGAGTGCTGATGTTAAGTGACATTTACTGACGGACAGTTTATAGACAAGTTAAAAACCGACAAGTCCTCCAACATAAACGGCAGAAAAGGTTGCGTGTCAGGACCTCAAATCACAGCACGTAGGCGTGTATCGTGTCTCGCGTTTCAGGGCACATATTAACGTATCATGGCGCACATTACACAAACACATAAGGTCTGTGATTGTAAAAAAAAAGACTGCAGTTTCTGTGGATTTATGTTGTAAAACCACTGATGTTAGGTTTAGGTCAAAAACGTCTGTTAAAGTGTTATAAAAGAGAGATTAAACCGTAAATAAATGTACGTAAATGCCATAAATGAAGTAGTTACAAGGGTAACGTGTTACATAAAAAACAAAAATAGGTTACGTTTAAAAATGTGATTCACCTAACTTACGTAAAGATCATTACTTAAGTTAAAAAAAGGTGGTAACACTTTACAATAACCATCTAAGAAATGTTTATAGATGGTTTATAAACCGAATATAAACCATTTACAAAGTGCTATACATATTTAATCTTTAAATGGTTTCAACCAATTTCTTAAAGGTATATGAATCATTTCAAAAATCACTAACATACTAAATATGGTGTTAAAAATGTTATAATGAGTGAAACGAAAACTATTAATAAACTATTAATTATAATCTAATTGTTTGTGTATGGTAAATTAATTATAAACTTACATTAATATACCATCTATTAGCCGTTTATAAATGATTTAGTTAGTTAAACATTAATAAATTATGTATTTACCATTCTAAATGGCCTATAAACTGTTTATAAATGGTGATTAAACATAAATAAAATCTGTTTACCATTTATAAATGATGGTTATTGTAAAGTGTTACCAAAAAGGTTTACTGATGTTTTCACACGGGACACGACCCCCGCTCTCCCAGGTGGAAGCCCCTTGCTTGTTTGACTCCACCCCACCCTACAACTGCGGGGATCTGCCCTTTTAAACTTCACTTGGCTGTCAATCACTACTACGTCAGCAAGATGGTGGCGGCCGCAATACAGCCGAAATTGAAATATGTAAATATAGCTTTTTTTTCGCTGCCTGTACACACAACCTATATTGACGTTTTTGACAGGAGGACGTGCTGTTAGAAACATATGGGCAGCTGCAACCCTGTCTCCTAAAAATGATGTTCCCATACATCAATGTGCATTCTTAATTAGATTTCCAGGTCTTCCAGGTTTTTCTCCCAGATTACAATTGTAGTTTTAAACACGTGGTTAATGCTGAGAATTTGAACAAAAGTCATTTTATGGAAGAGATCATGCTTTTGGTAAGCATTTATTCTGTTAATGAAGTTTGAAGATCTACACATAGAAAATCTTGTAAAGAAGCTGAGGCTAAAATTGGGTTTTTATTTTCGAAATAAGTTGTGTTTTTTTTTATGTAAAAAAGAGTCTTGTCACTGCAACATTTTTATCTGTGTTGGATTACGGAGATCTTTTGTACATGAATGCTGCTGCTCAATGTCTTAGAATGATTGATAGTGTTTATCAGCTTCTTTGAGGTTCATTACTAACTGTAAGATTATGAATTACACTCTGGGGTAGGATGGCCTGCTCTGGCCACCCCAAGGGCTAGTCATTGCTATACTTTACTTTATAAGGCAATATTGGCACTGCTGCCTTTATACATTTGCACCTTAATTACTGTGAGAAATGCTGGATCTTATTATCTTCGTTCACAAGATCAGTTGTTGCTTTCTGTCCCTTATGCTCGTACGGAGTTGGGTAAAAGGGCATTTGTCTACTCTGAACCTTATGCTGGAATATGCTACAGAAAGACTGGAAACTAACTGACTTAGTTTCTTTGAGCACTTTTAAATCCAAACTAAGAGTTATTGAGGCCAATTCCACAAAATGCACATGTTTCTCTCTAAGGTCTGTGTCTTATGTAAATATGTAACTTAGTGTTTGCTGCCTCTTGGCCAGGGCTCCCTTGAAAAAGAGGTTCTTAATCTCAATGTATTGTGCAAGTTTTAAGTATGTTATGTTTGTAATGCAAGACAGAAGTTAAGTTACAATATCACAGAGGACAGGAACAGTCTCCTTGGTGATTGTTGAGGAATTGATGAATAGTTTGTATGATTTCTTATGAAAAGTAATGCACTGGAGTTTATAGGCACTTATAGTTCACTGACTAAGCAGGGTAATGTTAAATCCACTCAGGTTGCCTATCGGGGGGATGGGAGGGGAGGTGGATGAAGCGAACCCTGGTCTTTCAACCAGGATACCAGCGTTTGTGTCCTGTTGTTGTTGGAAGTTATTTCTGTAACAGTGTTTTTTAAGCCTAAACCTGTTCTTTTTCTATAACCTTAGGTACGGTTTTACTCGTCACATGTCACATTTCGTAGGACATCATACAAATCACTCTGACACTGATATGTCAAAAACAAAAATCATCAATTCCCCTCAAAACATATTTGACAATGCAGTTTCGTTGTACTGAAACATCATTTTAAGGAGGCCAGGTTTGCAGCGGAGGACATTTAATGTTTACCAGTTTCATCCTGTCTCATTTCATTGGTCTTGTCGCTGTCTCTTTCTATTCTGTTGACACTTTTTTATTCAGTATTCTAATCCAGCTGTGACATTCCTTGTCATTTTGATATTTTAAGCTGTTGTTTTGTTTGCTCTGCTTGGTTTCCAGTGATTTATAAACCCCTTATTTTCTTTATCTCCCCAACAGAGCTGAGCTTCATCTCTTTTTTTTATCACAGTGCTGCTATGTGTTATCAGTCAAACTCACATAAACTCAACTAGAGACAATATAACTGACAGCAAGCAGACCGTGACATGCAGTTAAAACATGTGCAGCTGATATGTGTCCTGCCTTTAATGGGACTTTGTATGATGGTAAAACTCCTTCCTTTGGCAACGTTGCCCATCTGCCAAAAAAGTTCCCCATCTCTGCCTTTAGGAACTTCATTTCATGCACCACCTACTTTAATGGTTGCACTGTGCAGTTGTACGGGCATTTTAAAATGTGTTGCAGGCTACGGAATGATTTACTGCTCATAGCATCAATCATTGTTCAATCACAGACCTGAGTGATTGCCCTTTCACTCAGC
Organism: Centropristis striata; assembly: GCF_030273125.1. NCBI lineage: Eukaryota > Metazoa > Chordata > Actinopteri > Perciformes > Serranidae > Centropristis > Centropristis striata. The sequence continues at coordinate 4,144,105 of NC_081529.1, forward strand.
TCCTGGTTTCAATGTCGGCCAGACAACAGTTCATTTGAATAAGAAGAAACCCGTCTTAAAGGAACACTCCACCGTTTTTTCATATTAAAACATGTTATTCGGTCAAGTAAGACGAGTTGATACAGACCTCTTGCGTCTCAATGCGTGCACTCAATCGCCCTGGCACGCGGCGCCACTTGGCTAGCACTTAGCTCAGCCCAGTTCATTCATTAGGACCCAAACAGATGGACAGTTAGAAGCGACCAAACTCCTCCACGTTTTCCCTATTTAAATACAGCTACACGAGTAGTTAAACGACCAAGTATGGCGACACAAAATAAAACGTGGCGCTTTTCTAAGCGGATCAAAAGGATAACTATAATGTATGGCGGAATAGCACTTGGGAGCACTTCGACTCGGCGCAGTAATATCATCACTCCTGAGGGGAGAAGATTTTTCAGGAGTGATGATATTACTGCGCCGAGTCGCTTCTAACTGTCCATCTGTTTGGATCCTAATGAATGAACTGGGCTAAGCTAAGTGCTAGCCAAGTGGCGCCGCGCGCCAGGGCGATTGAGTGCACGCATTGAGACGCAAGAGGTCTGTATCAACTCGTCTTACTTGACCGAATAACATGTTTTAATATGAAAAAACGGTGGAGTGTTCCTTTAAATAGCACCTTGGTGTATTTTAGTCCGTTTATTACAACATATTGGACTGTTTCAAGACTCTCGTCTTAATTGGGCAATTTGATTATAAGGCATGGGTCAAGATTTTGAAAATTTAGTATAGTATAACCAGTATAGAATTTGCTGCAGTGCTCTGAGGAGGGCGAGATGCTACACTGTAAAAATAAACCTGTTGTTTTTACCGTAAAAAAACGGCAGCTGTGGTTGCCAGAACTTTACCGTTATAAATACGGTGCAACTTTTTGTAATATTACGGTAAAATTGTATTAGCACTGTTTATTTCCTGTTTAAGATGCCATTTTAGTCCATATTTAAGCGTAAAAATAAGAAGTTTTTCCATCAAAAGAAACGCTGCTCTGCCATATAACTGACAAGAAACACTTTATAAATGCCAGATTTTACCATTAAATATTACAGTATATTTCTGTTGGAGATATGGTGTTTAGTACATTAAACTGTGAAAAAAAGTATTTTTTACAAAAAATAAATGCTAAAATGACGGCTTGTATATATCTATATTACAGTATATTTTTGCACGACAAACATGGTGCCAGTGTATTTTACAGTGGAGTACTGTATTTAAAAAAAAAAATGTAATACTAAATACTGTTTTGGCTGATATATACATTTACGATGTTTCATTGTTACTGAAACTGAATTAACCCATTTATCATTTTACGGTCTTTTACTGTCATGGTTTAGCAGTTTTTCACCGTAAAATCTACAGACATTTTTTACAGTGTACTGAGACATTTGGTGTTTGCCCGAAAGCCAAATGTACTTGTCCAACAGACTCTGATTGACAGGTTTAACCCAAGGCACCATAGACAGCGAGTTACCAGCAAGCGTTGAAATGCTTTTCATTTTCAACACAGAATCATGAATAATTAAGCTAAAAGACTGAGGTTTATCATTGTTGATGTGTTCTTTACAGTTCAAAGCTGTATTACAAAGCTTCTGAATGGGATACGAGCACCAGAGGGCTCAATGGCACATCAGTTAGCTGCAGGGCAAAAAACAAACGGTGTCTTAGATGCAGCGTTCCAGGGATATTTAATGCTAGAAAGTGCTCTTCAACAATACAGTACACACAACACATTGCGTTTTTATTTAACGTTACATAAATACATACCAAAATTTGGATTAACACTCGACTCTTCTTCTATTTTTTGGATTTTGCCTCTTTATTCCACTTTGTTGGGTACATTCCAGATACATCAACAACTAATTTTCTTCTATATTTCCCCAATATTTATTAATTCAACGCAAAATAGTAGTTTTATTTGTTATAAATCTTAAATTTCTCCATTGTGCACAGAATTCAAAACCATCCATGTTGTGTTTATTTGCTCCTCGGGAAATAACACAGTCTGAGCTCTGTTTAATCCGTTAAATTGTCTTTCTTTCTTCTGCGTGTATGTATAGGATGTTTATCCATGACCACCCCCTGATTCAGCTCTGACTGACTCAACTCCTTCCAGACCGTACTAATGGTTTTAACAATTACATAATAAACCCTTAAAATAGCAATCATATCATCAGCCCAAAATGCATCAAGAGAAAATAAAACATTTCCGGCATGAACATTTGCATGAGACTGGAAATATCTGAACCCTTAATGAAGCTGCAACAGGCCAGGTGATACTACTTTTTTTGTTTAGGATGAAAAGAATGGAATGAACTCCTCCAACACATAAAGTCACTGAAAAATGGGACAAATACACAAAAACATTTTAAAACAACGCTGTTTTTGTAATATCAAAAAGCTAAATCTGCTATTTTATAACATAACAATTTTAAACAACCAACCACTGAACGCTGTTTTTTTAATATCAAAAAAGCATTTTAAATTTGCTATTTTAATAATATGACAAGACATTTTAATCTTACTAAAACATCTTGCCTACCCAGGTCTCTTCACGGACAGCCGGGTGAAATATAGCAATTCTGCTAAGCCTGTTTGTACAACCATCTTCTCATGTCTCATGTTGCAATGTTTAATGGCTCTGTACTGTCTGTCCTAAAATAAAATTCATTCATTCATTCATGACCTGGAAGTAGCTAAGTGGTAGCCATGATAGGAGCTGGTCGTATCATCTAAATGCTAAGGAAAGGTGCTCCAGTGGTTCTTTTCTTATCTCCTTTAGCATAGGACACACTGGACCAGGCTTGATGAAAGAAAAGGGAGATACTGCTGTCCCAATATCAATTCTTTGAAGCAGCAGCTTTTAAAGTGGCGCACCATTTGACTGCTCACGAAAAACAAACAAATGATGATGTTGTAAACAACATTAAATTCCTATCTTGCATAAACTTATTTGGATTAATGTTGACAAGAATGAGACAACTCATAGCTTATATTCTGTTTATATTTACCCTTTTATTTTAGTTCTAACCTTTGTAATGAAGTTGTATTTTTCACTAGGTTGTCCGCATTTATCAGGCTATTCTAATGAACCCCATCAAATTCTGTCCAGGGTTTAACCACCTGGTGTGAAAGCCATATCGGTCTCCTATAGAGCGGGCGAGAGGGGTGGTGGTTGATCAAACCAGCCCTCTGCTGTTACCCAGGAGACCAGTGTTTGTGGTCCATCGTAGGTAATGTACAGATGTAGCCTGACCCTGTTCTTTTTTCCTAACATTAACCAAGGAGTTTTGGTGCCTAAACCCAATTAAGTAATTTAGTTTCACAAGTTCATGTGATTAGACAGCAGCCCGTCATACAAACCCGTTCCTGAGAATACATTGAGTTTATATTGCCTGCGTGATACAATACTGTAAGAACAAACAGGTCAAAGTATCTAAGATGCACTTTAAGTAGTCAATCTTAGGAATATTGCAGCCTATAGCTTCACCATGTCCGACCCACGTCAATAACATCTGGTATAATTTTGTAATTGCAGTACGATTTTCTTAGCACTTCCTGTATTTCGTCTTTCACATCTTTCTTGACCTCATGACATTTTCCATCAAGGTAAAGGAAAAGTGGTCAAGAAAAGAAATGGGACTTTTTTCTTTTTTTACTTTTCCACCACAGCCTGGGTCTTTTTATGTCACACCACATAGGGAACAAATGGAAAAGTAGCACTTTTCTTAAGCGTACCACCTGGCTACTCTGTGATTTTAACTCCTGCCAATAACAGAGGAGTCTGTCACACAGTCCAAATCCAATTTAAATCCAAAAGTGTCACATTCATGTGTTGGGGTTTAGAGAACAAAACAAACGTGTGTTTGGTGCTCTATTTTTGTGTCCCTTGTGTTAGAGTTGGCTGCACTGTCTTCCAGCTTTAAACAGAATGTCATAGCATCTACTTAAAAATAAAGATGTAACTATGAAGCTATTTTTATCATTTCATCACAAGTCTACAAGCCGGTCTGATTGATCTGCTTCCACATAGTCAGTGCACAACAGGACAGGAACAAAATATCCAAATAGAATGATACATGGAAAACAGCGGTAAGGACAACATGTCACAGTCAGATTAGAATTATTTTAAATTATGAGCATTTTGCATGACAATATATGAGTTGTTGTGATTTTGTAAAGCTCCGGTAATCTGGTGCCGCAAGCAGGAATGAACAAATTATTTAAAAGAACTGTTTGACCCAAGTTTGAACCAGAGCTGGTTGGCTGTGACTAGACAGCAGGAAGAAAGAAATTGTGCCGCATAAGCTGAACAGTGTTTTAAGTGTTAGTCCCAGTTTAGTCATAGCAAATCTGTGCTGTGGCCATAAAGCATCCTCCTTCAGTTCACTTTGATGCTGTTCACCTCGCAATTAAGATAAGTACAGTGTTGTGTAGCAGTTCACTGACCAAGGTCAACAACTAATTGACTTACAGGTAGGTTAATAGGACAAAAAGACTAATATCTGCACATAAATTCTCATTTATTTACAGTAAGAATGCACTGACAGCAGCAGAACTAAATGTCACCCCATTTTGGCTGCATCATACATTGACACTCAGTTCCAAAACAATGACTTTGCAGGCAGCAGAAATGAGAAGCTGCTTTATTCATGTGTCGTCTAATATTGGAACAGAGTGTGTCTGGGATGAATAATATACCAGTCTACTGCATACAATAAAAGGTAAATTCCAGCCTCAGGCATTATTATCCTCTTAGACGTACTTAAATACATGTCATGTTTTTTTCTTCCTTTTCTTTCCCTCCACCTGCCTCATTTATTTCTACCTTGAGTCATTTCCCAGAATGCCCATTAACAAGGAAGTGACCAGAGCAATATCATAATAAATAAAAGCATGGGGGTTTTCCCAGTCATGAAAAAGTTCAAGCTGCCCCTGAAACTCGTCCTGCAGCAGCATTGCACTCTGAAGCTAAATCCTGTGGAGAAATTGATCCCAGTGTGTCTTCTGCCATGAATTTATCCGTGTACGGTATGACCGTGGAACAGCTGGTGCTATAGTGTAAGTCTAGAGAGAAGCTCTTGCAGTTTAATTCTGAGGTTTACTGCTGATGTCTTAGAGGGACAATTTTCTACTACAGCAATTTCCAGCTGTGCGGGAGCTATCTCAGCACTGCATTTCGCCTGGTATCCATCAGAAAAATACAACAGCTGTAGCATTCAGAAGATGTTTGTTTTTCAGCATCTAGCAAAAATTAGGCTATGTTTTTGGTGTGGTTTGTCTCTTTTTTTCAGCAGGATTAAGGAAAAGCTACTCAGCTGTTTTTCATGAAACTTGGTGGAAGGGTGCAGCATGGACCAAGGAGTACCTGTTAAATTTTACACCAAGTCAGAATCATGGGGTGGATACACTCATTCATTTTAGAGAGATGGGGCATTTGTACTGCATTCATGTAGAGCCAGAATAATCGGAAAAATAAGGGTCACAGTCATATTTCATGGCTCAATTGATCGGTTTACTTTGCTTTGTTATCAAGCAAAAACTGGAAGCAGGGATTAACTTGTTGTTTAGAACAATTAAGTACAAGACAGCTTCTTTATGGTGTCCATGTTGCTTCCGCATTAAAACGTAAAGCTCATGAACGCACCAAAGTCAGAAGAACTACTTCTCAACTCGGGAAATGGGACCATCCAAGGAGCACATGAATGCACCATTAGACTTAGTCTTTGCTGCCTGTGTGCCATTCTTGTTTTTCTTTTCTTTTTTTCATTTTGTCATGTCTGCTGGCAAAATATGAAGCTACAGCCAGCAGCCAGTTAGCTTAGCATAGCGTAAAGACTAGAGACCGCAGACCAGAACCTCCAGGAAGTAACTGGCGGCCAAAAAAACACGTAACATAGCACATCAAGTCATTTATAAAACTTGTATTTCCGACTTTTAACAAATGTGATATAACGTATGAATTTGTGGGCTTCAGAGGGAATGTTTGGTGGGTTTTGTTATCTTTGAATGAAGCCAGTTTAGCTGTTTTTATGCTAAGCTAAGCTCGCTGGGTACATCAGCGTACAGACACGATAGTGGTATCAATCTACTCATTTACAAAAGTATTTCCCAAAATGTCAAACTATGTTGTGGAAGTGGAAGTTTAAATAACACATTGTTATTTACACTGTACAGTGTTTTTAGCTGCCAAGTCCTTTCTCAGCTACAATGTTCGATACAAGTTCAAGGCCATCTATTGGCTGGTTTCTCATACTGCTCTTTCTTTAGTCAGCAACAGCAGCACCTGGATACAGTGTCAAGATCTGGAGACGCTAAAGTTATAATTGTTGTAATTATCACAGCGGAGGCAGAGAGAGAAAAAGAAAGAAAGAGAGAGGTGGTTGATCTGTTGGTCCACTACTTTGGAAGTATGTGTGAGAGACATGTGCTGTACATTTATAGATAGATAGACAGGCAGACAGACAGACAGACAGATAGACAGATAGATAGATAGATAGATAGATAGATAGATAGAAGCAAGTAAGAAAAATCAGCAACTCTTACCTTGAGTAAGTCTCCCTTGTTGAAACTGAGTTCATCACCCTCTGTGGCACGAAACGTGTACAGTGCCACTGCTTCCATGCCGAAACCTCCCAACACACACACACTCACACACACACTCTCTGGGACCCCCACTAATGCCCCTGGCACAGGGGGGGAGAAATGTTAAAAAACTGATAAAGGAAGAGGAGGCAATAAAGAAGAGAGAGAAAGAAGAAGACGAGTAAGAGAGGAGAGGAGTCTCGTCTGTCCGCTGAGCCAAAGAGCGCGCGAGAGAGTCGGAGCAGAGGATGAGAGAGTGAGCTCGGTGAGGGGAAAAACACGACTGGCTGCTGCTCAGCAACACACTATCATGAGTAACGCTCAGAGAGAGAGAGAGAGAGAGAGAGAGAGAGAGAGAGAGAGAGAGAGAGAGAGAGACAGCAAGTAGGGGCAAGGGAGTGGGAGGCACTTCCTGTGTATATATTTGTCTCACACAGTTGGTGTGGCTTCTGTGGATTGTGTGTGTGTGTGTGTGTGTGTGTGTGTTATTCTTCAATCAGTTGCCTGTATGCGTGTGTGGTTTATTGTTCCACTTCTGACAGTGTTCGCTTTTTGTTTCACACCTTTCAGGTCAAAAGTCAGCTCATACTGTTCATTGTATACTTGCTTTAAATAAACTTTTATATCAAAGGTCAGGAGCAGGTGAACTGTAAAGGAATGATTCAACCAAAAATGGAAACATTTTGGAATTATTTACGAGTATGTGAAGTTCAATTACAGATTCCTGTTTCAGTTTCAATCCATTGTTCATCGGCCAGCAGCCATAACAAGGGCTTGATTTTGTTTGTTAAACTGGCATCTCCTCTTTCCATTACCTTATCTCCAGTGGTGGACTCAGGCTGTCTGTGGGGCGGGAGGGGCAAAAAGAAAAAAAGGGAACCAGCTGCATGTGGCGGGGCACTGGCATGCAAAGGTTTTTCTACCATGTAGAGACCAATCCAATGGCTCTTTTTTTTTTTTTTTTTAATTATATTTATTGGGTTTTTAGAATTAACATGACACATACATTAATGAGGGTTTACATGCCCACATTCTTAGATAAAAAAAAATCTAACAGACAAGGCAAATTACCACTAAAACAAAGAACAAAACAAAGTAAAACAAAAAAACAATAGATACAAAAATAATAATAATAATAATAATAATAATCAAAAAAAATTACAACCCTGTATTTCCTATGTAGCTGCTGTGTTGAATATTACATTTTCTTTATACACTTCATTGTCCTTTTCAAGTGTTCAACATCTTGATCGGTGACTTTCAAGATAATCAATAAATTGTCCCCATAGCTTAAAAAAGCTCTGTATTTTTCCCTTGGTGGCAGGTTAACTTCTCCATGGCTAGAACATTGGAAAGACTGTTAAAACAATGTTTAACTGTGGGAGATTCAGTGCTTTTCCAGGAAGTTGCTAAATCCAATGGCTCTTCAACATGTATTCTTTACTAGAAGGCCACCCATAAGCCCCTTTCATAGTGCCGTTTCATACCGGGACATTTACGGCTCTGTAATGTCTCGCCTCCACTATGAACGTGCCCGAATCGGGATGCCGGGATTAAATGATCCCAACAATTTTCCGCCTCCAGAGGTAGTCGCAGAGGTGGAAAATTGGTGGGACTGTAGGAAGAGTTGACCACTATGAACAGGCCATCGGGGCGAAGCGGGATATTTGACGTCTAACACACACCTCCCACTTGGTCTGACAGTCATCGAATCACTGTTCACTGCGGCTGCTGCTTATTGTAAACAAACCGGCATGCTAACTGTACATGTGTTGTCCGCCGCTGATCGTAAACAAACCGGCATCGCTAACTGTGCACTGGGTGTCAGGTGCTTGTTGTAAACAAACGGATCTCCTCCGACTATTGTCTCCTTCGAAAATCACACCTTCGCAGGATGACTATGAACGCCCTAAGGCAAAAAGCCGGCTCAGATCTTTCCGGCAATATAGCGGGACATTTGCAGGACCGCCCTATGAAAGGGGTTTTAGAGGGCCTGTTCTAAATGTTCTATACATTTATGGGGCATCTTATAGGGTATCATGTTTTCTCCACTGAAAGGTCACCCCATAGGGCACTTAAGCATGTTTTCTCCATTTGAGGGCACCCCGCAGGGTTCTGCATCACATTTTCTCCACGTGAAGGGCACCCTGGTGAGCACTTTATTATGTTTTCTCCATTTAAGGGCACCAAAGAGGGCACTGCGTCACATTTTATGTACTGAAAGGTCACCCTATAGAGCACTGGATCATGTTTCCTCCATTTGAGGGCACCCCAGGGGACACTGCTTCACATTTTCTCCACTGAAAGCTTACCCTAAAGTGGACTTCTTTATGTTTTCTTCTTATAAGTGCACCCTAGAGGGCACTTTATCATGTTTTATCTTCCGTATAGGATCATCCAAAACGGCACTTTTGCTGCTTTTTTTTTTCAGAACACAGGCCCTCCACCTGTTACATTACAATTTAATTGTGGCGTCAGCTCAATTCAAGATTTCAAGAAGATTCAAGAAGAAGCATCTATCAGTCACGACTTTCATTGTCACAGACACCAACATGTCAAAAAGAGTATGTGGGCAGCTGGATGAACCTTTGCAAGTTAAAGAAAGTGGATGGAGCATATATCCAGCTTTGAGTTTAACATTATATTGTCGGTTTTTCCACTTTCAGAGAGGGTCCCGACAGCAGCAGAAGGTGGCTAACAGTGGACAGACCATATGTCCCAACCTCATTCATTCACACTGTTGAATTCACTGTTACGAACAGTGCCCTGGAGTAAAGTTGGAAATAGTGGACAGTGAATAAGGTTTGCCAGGGAAGAGCTTTTCATTTCAAAACTGCAGGAGGGACACACTTAGGATCAGAGAAAATCACACTGACAGACTGTGGGTGTAACAGAAGCATAAATGCGACTCTATTTTTCCTCACTTCACCTCCAACATTTAACCAAAACAGAAAGTTTTGAAAGACTTGTTTTTGCTTCTAAAATTATTCTTCCGGTGAGTTAATCCACTCCTGACCCAGTGGTTTAAAGAACAAATGTAGAACAGAATGTCAGAAAAAAAAACACATTAAAGATGCACTGCTGGTCAATTACAGCATTCTTCATAGCATCAGACCATTGCTATGGACGCAATTCTTGAAGCAGAAGCAATAAAATCATTATTAAATCAATATTTTTATCAACTTGATTTTTTAATAAGAAGCTGTGTAATGAGAGGGATGAATGTAAAGCAAACGGGTCATTATTTCAAAATAAACCCCGGGGATTATTTTTGCAATAATGACCTGTTCGCTGTACATTATCCCAGTTATTATTAACACAAAAATCCTCCATTTGTCTCTACAAATCCTCCAAATCATCCACTATGATTGGTGTGTCCGTGATGTCAGCAGAGATTGTTGAGAGTCATATGAAACAAGTTGAAAAATGGCTCAGTTATCTTTTTCTTTTCACAAACACACATCAAACCATTTCAACTGCAAAAAAACATCACAGTGAATGAACGAATGCAATTACAACCACGGCTCAGAACAGACTCATATTCAGTCCTGAAACCCAGCGGACTCAGATGTTAGCCTAAAAAATCACTGAGGCTTGCTCTGAAAAGTGCAGAATATTGCACAAATGGGTGCACCATAAAATATGATACCATCCAATGGTAGTTATTCTCCTGTTGGTGTAAAATACAACATACGAACGTCAGCTGTTATTTATGAGGTCTGAATTTTCCAAAGTGCACATCGAGGCCGCAAGCTGTCACGGAATGAGAGAGCATTCGCCCTTTTCCCCTGTCAAAATATGCCATGAGAAATGTTGCGGCTCTCTGTAGCTGTTCAGAATGCTGAGTTGAGTTTTTTTATTTAGTCTTCATGAGATTATCCAACAGTACAATCCTTTTAGGGACTAAAGAACCCCTTCATTTCACGAGAAATGAAGAGGAACATGAGCAGAATTACATAGAACTGGACAAACAGCAGGAAAACATGGACGCACTGTGGTTTGAATAGCATGACCTGTCCAGGAAATCCCCAGTCAGCTGGTCTCTTGACTCAGCTATGGGAAGAGCGGCTGCAGGAGGAAGAGAGGAAGGCTGGTGGAAGAATAGAAGAGGAAGAGGGGAGAGGAAGTGGAACTGGCTTTCAGCTGCAGGGCCAAAATACGATCTTTACTTCTTGTGTGTGATGATTTCCCCTGAGTTCCTACACATCAGGACATGTATATATCTCAATAGGAACAGAAGAACCCATCACATATATTTTTGAATAACTTGTTTCATTTCTAAGTACACTAGTGTTAATTGGTCATTGCTTTTGTGTTTCTGTTGGCACTTTGCAGCCTCACTTCTCAAACAAACAGCGTGGGCGCTACTTTTGTTTTTTTTCTTTCTTTGGATATTGTTCTTTTGTTTGTCAAGTTGCATTTTCTGTAGGTGGTTCTGTTCTTTGTCTGCTCAGCCATGCTGGTGTTCAACGTTCATACCCTTTTCTTCTTCTCAGCTCACTCAGCTGATGCACTTACATCACTTCCTGTGTCCATTTTCAGCAAGACAGTGCCGGATGTTTTGAAGAGCGAGTGTGAACGCGCTGCCCAATGAAACATTTTTTATTTAATCTTAACTTTATGAACTTCACATGAACTATTGGGCTGAATGTTTTTTCTGACCTTACATCTTGAAAAATGTCATAGCCTGGTGCATAGGCTGTGTTACCTACAACATACCTGCAAGCTTGAGCTCTTCTGCCTGAGTGATGGAAACATTTCATCCTGTCAGGGGCACTGAAGCAGAGGGTACACACAGGTTTGCGTGTGTGAGTGTGTGTGTGTGTGTGTGTGTGTGTGTGTGTGTGTGTGTGAGTGTGTGTGTGTGTGTGTGTGGGGCAGGAAGCAAGTGGGCCACAGCGGAAAAGCAGGTGGGCACAAAGTCTCTGAACTTCTCTTCAAAGACAATGACAGCACTGCCTTTCTCCATCTGTTTAGTCTGAAGGCCCAGTTTCTCAGTAGTTTGTTCTTTACTTCTCTGTCAGAAGACAAAAATAAAAAGAAACAATTTGATAGTCAATGGAGCCAAATTTATAATGCCCTCTCGAGCATGTCGTCAGAACCCATTTTTTATTTTTTATTTTTTTATTTATTTATTTAAATTTTATGTACGTGCATATACGTTTGTGTATGTGTATGCATGTGTATGTATGTGTATCTATATGTGTAGCTTAGTGCATGCAGCACTGAAATAGAGAAGTCTTGTGCACTAGGTGTTGTCAGCTCTATCCGGTGCGGGTGGGTGGGTTAATGGGTGTGTGTGTGTGTGTGTGGGGTTGGTAAAGGAGGGTCGGTACAACCAATTATTAGTATTGAGGGAAGCATTGAACATTATAAGACAGATAAATTCTGAAGTAACTTGGATTTTGATGAAATACTATGAAACTGATATTGATGAAATTATGAAACTGATATTTGTTTTATTTATTCATTTCTTTTTGTTCTTATGTCCTTACTGGTACCTAATATGATGACCCACAGAAATTCATAAAATTAAATTCTACAAAAAAAAAATTCTTTACTTCTCTGTCACCACATCCTGTAAAAAATAAAGTCGTCAGTGTCCGCTGATTCTCTTCCCCTGTCATATTGCTGCCATGACACGTTTTGTATTTCTCTCTCTGTCTTCTCTCTTTCTCTTCATCATGGATTTTTGTCCTCTTGTTTTAATCACATTAAATGACCATTACCTTACCTTAAATCTATCCTGCTTTCATTTGGTCTTTAGCCTTCTGGGTATCTTGCTACAGCATTACTTTGTTTGTCAAAGCATTTTGTTATCTCTGTTTTTCAGTGGTGGAAGAAGTATTCAGATCCCTTCCGTAAAAGTACTAATACTCCATTGCAGAATTACTCCACTGCAAGTAACAGTTCTATATTTAGTACTAACTTTAGTAAAAGTACAAAAGTATCAGCATTAAAATATACTAAATGTACTGTATCATGATTTTGCAGAATGACCCCACTCAGACTGTTATATTTATTCCAAAAGTATTATTGTATTATTATTATAGATGCATTTATGTAAGCAGCATTTTACTGTTATCAAGGTAGGGATCATTTAAACTACTTTATATGCTGTTATGAGGTTTAATTTATTAAAACCTGTTTTTTAATGTTAAATCTTAACCTGAAAAGCTGTCAGCTAAACGTAGTGGAGTAAAAGTACAATATTTACCTCTAAAATGTAATGGAGTAGAAGTATAAAATAACATAAAATGGAAATATAAGTAAAGTACAGCTATATCGAAATTGTACTTAAGTACAGTACTTGAGTAAATGTATTTAGTTACATTCCACCACTGTTGTTTTTGAAGATGCTATGTATATGAAATTACTTCTCTCATTGGCGAGATATTCATATTAAAATGACTGGCTGATTTCCTTATATATATCGTAAGTTGGCTTTTGATTTTTGAATTTTATGAACTCACTGAGAAACCTTTGGATTTCCTCAAACACTGAGCAGACGGAGCAGATGCTCACTCTTCTGTTCATATTTGAGTGACATATTTCATCACTGAGTCATCATAATAATGAGTACCAGAGAAGAGTTTGTTATTTTTAAAATTTGAGAAGAGGAAACCACACGGAATATAATAGAATACTGGATGTGTTAAATGTGTGTTGCTTTGCTCACCCTTGAAAACTTATGTGTCAAGTAAAACAATAATTACTCAGCCAGTCTATAATTATAATGTTTGTTTTTTTGGGGAAACATAATTGACCTCTGTGTGCATCAGCAGTTTCACAAGGCTATTAGTGTCTGCAGTGGATGCATGATTGCAATGATTAATGGTGAATTACACTTTTTTTTTTTTAAATCCCATTTTGCATTAAGTTATACAGAGATAGCTGGCAGTGTTTGATTTAATGTAGCTCTTAGCAGCTGGCTAATATAACCACTATGTATTATTAATGTTTCCTCTGTAACTGTTGGTTCATATCCCATCAGTTATTTTGTGGTGCAACTGAGAGTTTGTTAACAACAGTGATGGGCTGAAAACGACAGCATCGTGTGCAAACACACTGAGTTTGATGCATTTTAATTATTCTATTTGTTGTGAAAATGTGCATTTTTCCCCTTACTGCTTCAACTGACGTTAAAAATGAGGCTTATGATTGACTAAATCACGGTAGCAGTCACAGGTTGCATTCAAGTCAAAGCCTGCTGGATACTGAATTTGGATAGCGCTTGTCCAAATGAATGACATGAGCAAGACGTTATTGTTTAGCTGCTTGAGCACAATCTACTGTTTAATCTTTCTTACATCATTTGTTTTGCAGTCGGAACCGGATTCCAAGTTTTTCTGCAATCACCTGCCTGACCTGTCTTCAAATTGTGCATCTCTCTATTCTTTATTTGTTGTCAGGTGCTCTGTGATGGTGGACAAAGTGAATCAGCTTATCAGATGCCAGGTTGGATGATGACATTGCATGTACAGTGGTCAAACAACTCTCAAAATCTTTTGACACGTGGAAAAATACAGAAACTGAACTTGTTTCTAAAAACTTAAATGACAGTGAAAGTTTCAGTATTTAACTTTTCCACTTTGGAAGGTGGTTTCAGATTTTTGCGTTTTTAAGCCCCGAAAACGCCGTCACCGTCTAAACGAAAGGCACTTCCGATAAAATATTTTGTCGTTTTTACCCGCGAGCGTCCTCGTGTAAACGGGTCCTTAATTAGCAAATAACCAACTTAATTGTGAACCAGGAGGCGCAGCTTGTTTCAACCCATATTGACGTTTGTCATTAGGTGGCGTCCTCTAGTGGTCGTATAAATTATGGAGTTTAACAGGAAATGAGGTGGTGCAGTATAAAGACCTAGAAGTAAATAGAATAGCCATGAGTTTCCGTAAGATATCATACAAACCTATACATTGCAAGAGTTGTAAACTGGACTTTAATGGTTGACAACTAAAAGGTTCAAGTGAACTCACAGAGGTTAACTCACATCAACTACAAATGTGTAAATGTTGAAACTGTTAAAGTACTTTTTCTTCTTGCTCACCTACTTCAGGTAGAGTTTGAACCAGCCCCCAGCAAGCATAATACCATTTGCACGTCTGAAAAGATTTATCTAATAAGCTGGCAGGAGTGGCAGGTATTATACATGATCCTGTTTCATGCTTTCTGTCTTCCGCTGCTGTTCTTGTGATTTGGGCTCCGTCTGGAACCACGTGTTCTACTGCGGGCCAAAGACTGAATCCTGCCAGTCTTTCCCTCTTTTACCACATTACATAACTTTGTAGGTTTTGAAACTGATGCACCAGTAATTCATGCAGCAACTATCAGGCCAGTGCAGGTTTCCTTATGTGAACCGCTGTGTTCACACATGCTGCTGAATGATATTCAGATTAACATGACTCACATTTGTAACTGTGATTTACTGCAGTCTGTGCCTGAAATGCTGGTGTAGGACAAGCAACTGCTCAATATTATAATGTGGACGCAATATTGGCAAATCTTGGGACAAGATTTTACCGGTAGATAAAAAAGTGATAATAATAGTAAATAAAGTAGGAGAATGCAATGAATGCTGACGTGCTATACTGCAAAACAGCTTGAATGTGACAGAAGAAGTTGAAGTCGTATGAATACCTGAGAAAGTGGAAATGGGTGGAATTATTATGATTGGCATTGAAAAGTTGCATAAAGCAGAATATGTAAAAAGATGTGAAATATTTTATGTTTTTTGAAAAAAAGACTACACTAGTTGGACGAAGCTGAAGCAGTAATAGTTGGATAAGTGAGAATGGGTCTTGTTAGTATGAATATCATTGAAAAGTAAAAAAAAATAGAAGTTTAAATGGGTAGAAATAGTTGGAATAATGGTAATGGGATAATTAAGTATAAATGTGATTAAAAAGTTTGACAATAATGTTTAAAGATGTGGAATATTTGCTAAAAGGTGAGAAAGTAGAGATGGGTTTTTTTTTTTTTAAATATCTAAGACACGTTTCTGTGTGTGTGTGTGTGTGTGTGTGTGTGTCTGTCTGTCTGCCTGCCTCTCTTCCTGCCTGTCTGTCTGCCTGATAAGGCGGAAGGAGTTGAGTGCCAAAAAAGGCTACAGAATAATAATAAAAATATTAGATAAAGAATTATTGAAATAGAAGAACAAAGAAGAAATAGAAGAACAAAGGTGCTGAATGCTTCCAGCATTCACACCAATAAACATAAAAGAAAATCAACTGCAGATGCTTATGAGACTACCTTGTGCTTTCTGCTGCTGGACCAATCCTGTTACTGATGACACTTCCATGTGAAGAGGAATAGCCTCAGTCAGTGCATTAGGCCTAAGGTTGCTAATAGGAGAGCAAATAGCCCAGTGAGTCTTTAAAAGGGTATGAGTGTTGTGAATAGAGGTAATTATATGAAAGTAGGCAGGCTGCGGTGTTTAATGTTAATTAGCTGTAATGACTTTTTAAATTAAGGGTCACCAGCGCTAATCACATATTAAAGGACATGCATGGCTGCAGGGGTTCAGTTAGAAGGACCTCCCAAGTCACCTTTACATTACATTATGATGAAGTGTTGTAAAAAGTAGAGTGTTGCTGACCTCTATTGGCTGAAATTGTACCTGCATGGGAAAGATGGGATCTGGTCTGAGGCACCCACACACTGCATGACCTTCACTGCTCTCATGGGCAGTGAAGGTATTTTGCCTTGAGTGGAATAGCACCGTCCATGTTTGCACAAGCTTGATAAAGCACTGAGGAAAATATGATAACAGTGAGGCAGATGTGATAAGAAAGCACTAACTATGAAGGTGTTGCAAGGAAATGGTTTTGGAATTTGTTTTACGTGTTGTTTACACAAAAAAAAGGTCCGACCCACGCTTAAACTTAACATTTATCTTTGATCACATGCTGCAAAGGAGATAAGCATTTGTCATACTTGTTTGATAGTTTCCAGCTGTATTGCAGAGAAATACACATTTATATATTTAATAACACAAAGCTATAATGCCCTCCTCGTGTCACCTTTAGTGTTGTTGAACAAACAAGCTTTGGCACATAATCCTCTCCTGAATATGATCATATCTGCACTAAATATTGACTTTTCCAGTGTGTTTTAGGATTTAGGCTTTTAATTTGGAGATGTGGAGCAGAGACAGTACACCCCAAACTTAGAAACACGTTTTTTTCCTCTTCCTGTCCTTATAAATCTAGACTGTTTTGGTGTGAGCTGCCGACTGTTGGAGGTATCAGTCTTTGAGATGCCTTGTTTTGAATACAATAAAATTGTAAAACTCAACAGCAATGTCTCCAGAAATAATTTCCTTTCTGGCATAGTTTCAACAGACATCTTTACGGCCGAAATTTCCAACACACTGCAATTCATTATAAAACAATCTAATAAATGGCACAATAGATAAGACAAGAAAAATGTAGTCTATTTTTGAGTTGGGGGTGAACTGTCCCTTTAAGTCTTTCGCAATGACTCATCAGTTCAAATACAGTCAACTGAATTCACACAGTAAAAAAAGAAGGGTGGCCAGGTTTGAGCTACTATCAGTATCAAAAAAACACTGCAAGAAGACATTTTTTGTAAAGGTCTTGAGTTAGTTTATAATCAGTCATTGTGTGTTTTTGCATCCTGACTTGCAAATGTCAGCTCTTTTCTGTTTCGAACTACAAGGGTAGTTTAGCTGATAACAGAAAGGTATTGTTTAAACGGCCTGTTCGTGCCATGACGTCTGTCTTCCTTTCTGTTACTCAATTGGCTTAGGCCTTCTTTTGCTTATCCTGCTCTGAACATAGCAGAGTAAAGCCCCAGCTAGTTATAAAGACAGAGAGGATGAAAGAACAAAAAGACTAAAATAAAATGTCACTGCCAGCCAAGAGGTACAGCATATGCTATTAATAGTAAGTCAACAAAGTCAGACACCACACTGGCCATCACGTAGCCTACTGTAGTTCAGGTGTTGGCACCTTTTCTCACCGTTCTATTAAAACTGTGACGTTTCCATCCTTACTTCTATTTTTAATAATCACTCTCCCCATCAAAACATGTGAAAATCTATTCATAGCTCAGTGTACACTTTTTCGGGGGAACCTTTCAAGTCTATTC
Source organism: Centropristis striata (assembly GCF_030273125.1). Classification (NCBI taxonomy): domain Eukaryota; kingdom Metazoa; phylum Chordata; class Actinopteri; order Perciformes; family Serranidae; genus Centropristis; species Centropristis striata. Next base: position 4,161,835 of record NC_081529.1, read on the forward strand.
ATAGAAGCTGATTTGCATAAACCAAACAGTGTGTGATGCATGTGTGTCTGAAACATGTGGGACTATGTCCCTCCCTCTATTCAAATGATGAGACGGTTGCACACACACAGTGGAAAAGTCTGAGTAGTGGAATGCTGTCCTACAATCTTTGTGGCTTGTACAGACACACCTGTAACACACACACACACACACACACACAGACACACACACCAGGATATCCTTGACATTAACAAATCATGACATAGTTACGCAATAACTGAGCTTAGGCATTGTGTTACCCATAGCTTTTCTTAAAAAATTTGGAACCAAAACCAGTATCCTTGGGAGAACCTGATTTACCTGAGTCATCTGTTCAGTTGCTAAAAAGCTAAAAACAAAGAGACAGAAACTATTTATCTTAAAATCTAGCAGTAGTATCCTTCATTCTAACCCAACACTATGACATATTTCAGAGTTGCATTCCCCCAGAAATAAGGCCCACCCTGTTGCATGTTATTCCTTTGAAATTTTTGGATGAAATTGATGGTGACTCTATGTGGCACTCTGAAACAGGTCTGCCCTGTTGCTGTAATGATACATTTATGACTTAATGGGCAGTGGTGGAATGTAACTAAGTACATTTACTCAAGTACTGTACTTAAGTAAAATTTTGAGGTACTTGTACTTTACTTGAGTATTTCCATTTTATGTAACTTTATACTTCTACTCCACTACATTTAGAGGCAAATGTTATACTTTTTACTCCACTACATATAGCCAGCAGCTTTAGTTACTTTTCAGATCGGGATTTAACATGAAAAACATGATCAGTTTAAAGTTTAAAGTGACATTTTCTAAATTAGACCTCATAAAAGCATATTAAATAGTTAAAATGAGCCCTACCTTGAGAAAATAAAATGCTGCTTATATAAATGCATCAATAATAATTATCAAATCATATATTGAGAATATATTTAACAATCTGAGTGGGGTCATTCTGCAAAATGAGTACTTTTACTTTTGATACTTTAAGTACATTTTGATGTTGATACTTTTGTACTTTTACTGAAGTAAGTTTTGAATGCAGGACTTTTACTTGTAGTGGAGTAATTTCACAGTGTGGTATTAGTACTTTTACTTAACCCTATAAAGCCAAGTGTATCATATTAGATACAGTAATTTTTGAGACCTCTACATCATCAAAAACCTGATGTATACATGTGTTGAAGATAAACAAACTGAGCAACAAATTGCACAAAAATACCGGATGTAGCAAAAATGATATGCAGGTTCCACGAGTGGATCAGTCATTGCTGCATTAAAAAACTTCATATCAGCTGATGTATGATGTTGTGTTATATGGAAAAAATATGTATTTTGCATGTTTGAGGAAAAAGGAAAAGTCAAAGTCTTAATAGGTTAAATATGTTAGGGTTTATATGTTTTTGTTAGTTCGAGAAAAACAAACTGTGAGCAACAAATTGCACAAAAAGACCTGATGTATCAAATATGATACAAATAAGAATTCATATATGCAATTTATTTGTTTTTTCAAATTCGTCAGCAGGTTAATAAGCACTCAGTTTTTACAAAAATTGAATTTTCTGGCAATTATTTCATGGTTCAGGCTTTGTAGGGTTAAATAAGGGATCTGAATACTTCTTCCACCACTGTTAATGGGTGACATGAGGAGTTTTCAGCGGGGTCTTTCTGAGCCCCTCTGGCAAGTCAAGCCGCCTTGGTCACACCCTTCCCGGCTCCCCCCTCCCGCTCTGCCCGCCATGTTCTGGAGGAGGAGATACGTGTAGCCTGGCTTTAGCTGGCTTAGCATTAGCAACACATAGCTAGGCGGAGGCGCAACAAGCTCCCAGGACGCCCAAATAAGTACTCTATCTTCATTTTTCCCTTGGAATTGGCGAATTTCGTTTATGGTTTCATATCCCTGGACTAATAATTGAACCGACGTAGCGCAAAAGATATGGTAAGTTAACGTTAAGCCAGTCGAGTTGTTTTGTTTTTCCAGCAGGGTGTCCTGTGATCCAGTCCGCTGCGGTGATGTCTCCACCGAGCACCCGTCTGTCTTGGCTGCTAGCTTCAAGGGTTGCTAACTAGCTAACTAGCTTAGCATGCTAGCTGGATGTCTTAGCACTGAAAATGGGTTTTTAGGAGATGAGCGGAATGGTTGTGTATCTCGGCGCACTGCTGACTGTGATCTCAATAAATACAAAGTATTTATATAATATAATAATAATAATATTTGCATGCCGAGTCAGCAACAGTTGAGTTTTTTTATCCGCTGGCTAACCTGACATTAGCTCTGCTAGCTAGCTTTGATCCAACTTTTTTTTCAAAGCCAAGTTTTGATCTCCATCAGAAATGGACGTTAGCTCAGTCAGCGGCTGTATCTAGCAGCGCAAATATCAAAATCAGTGACAAACCCGAGTTATACAGAATATGCAAAAAAAAGTAACTTTAACTGGCTTATACACTTTTCTAACCAGCCGAGACAACTAACTAACTAAAACAACATAAGCAAGTTAACGCTGCCCGCTAGCTTATTTTGCTAGCTAATGACAACTACTTGCCGCAAGTTTGCACTCAACTTGCTAACGTTAGCGGCAAGTGGGCTAGTTATTCCACCCGATGTTGCGCAAAGTTAGATCTCTGCGACACCCAACATTATTTCGCAATCCAAAACAGGTCAGTTGAGGGAAATAAGTGTGAATGTGATGCTAATGTTAGCTCAGGCTACTTTAGCCTGTGTGCTATCAATCACATCAGTTCAATGAAACGCAGTGATTTGTTCCTTTTCTTGTATTTTTTTTAGGAGCAGCTTAATTGCTCCTATTTCCTCCACTAACACGCCATGCTTTGGCAACCAGTAGATCCAAGTTAAACCATACTAATGTGAGTCATTTAGGTAAAACTTGACTTATTTAGATTTTTAGGGAAATTCTTTGCGGCGTGGGCGCTGTCTGTTTACTCACTTGGTTTCCAATCGGCTCACCCTACTAATAGGTAGGCAGGCAGGCATTAACTCTTTGCTGAAAGACACGGATCAGTGGTGGGGTTTATTTATTCTATAGTGTAGAACCGGTAGATGCATGTGTTTTAGATGTAAGCTTTCTATTCGGAGCTGCATTGAGCCCATATAAACGTGGCCTGAGAGAGGGGCAGGGCTTTGTCTATTGTCAGGATGATCAGTCAGTCACAGTGGGTGACAGATGCATCATCACCGTCCTCCTCCCTTCCCTGACTTAGCTTTGTCTCCCAGCCGGCCAGGGAGGACAAAAGGCGGGGTGACATACCGATCAGAAGGTGGCTTCTCTTCCAGTCCTTTCCTCCCTGCTTCTAGCTTGATGCTCCCCCTAACTCAAATACACTTAGTCACTTTGAGGCTTTTGGGACACGTGTTAGTGGCTTGATTTTCTTTGGGTTAGACTTGATACGATTGTTAGTTTGGCTTGAAGGAACTTAATCCTTGAGTAGCTCAGTGGTTGAGGATTAATTACTGGTATATGCTGCTTGTGGTTACACTCAAATAGAGCTCAGAAGAAGTAAATGGATGGTGAAGGAACCGGCTGGATAACTTGAGGTCATGCTGCTCTCTCTCTCTTTCTTAACACACAAAGATAATGTCACACACACACACACACACACACAGACACAGGCACCTGGTTGTGCAAGCCTTCTATCTCCAGATCAGCTTTACTCTTGTGTTGGCCTGGCAAGGTAGACCTGTTTTCAGTGTACAGCTTCTCAACCCTAATGCTAATCACAGTTTACCTAGGTTTTGCCAGGACACACCCAGACACTGGCACATACACACTGGGGTAGGTTTTGCTTGTTGTGTTCTTGCATCGGACAGTACACTTGTTTCCGGTGTTCATTTTCTTCTTAGTGGACATTCACTCTCATATTGGACTGTTGCTGTCTCACACACTAGACTTTTGATGCCAACACAGACCCTGATATAATTGTTTGTATAGTTTTTGACATTGTCATATCATCTACTGTTACTGTGCTCTGCAGTAGTTGTGAAGGTCTTTCATTTAAAACACTGCAAGGTTCCAGTGTTTTAACCAAGTGCAATGGGCACTTTTGGTAGCTGACATACTGGAATCAACAAACAGAAAGTGATCAAACTTTATATTGTTTGTGTGATACATCAAACAAGCCCTGATAATAATTATGCAGATTGGATCTTGATGTCTCAAGCTGTAAATGCTCTGCTACAGGAATATATATATACTGTTCACAGTAAAGTACTACAACACTAGATACATGTCATTTGTTTTCAGAAAATACTTGAATTGTTTTTAATGTGAGCAAAAATTTCCCAAGGACATTTTGCAATTGTTGTCCATATGCTTTGGTCTGCAGCTACTTTTTAAATTAATTTTTAAAATGTAAACATCACCTGTGACGTTGATAGATTTTCAATAGTGAGTCCCTTTGATCCCCGAGTGGTTTATTTGCCATAGAAAAAAAGTATATGGCAGTTTTTTGTTGTTGCTGCTATTAGCCATTCTATATGCAGCATGGATATGATAATTTGTTGTCAGTTAATTCACAAGTATCTTATTTGATTAAACAGGATTCCACAGTAGGGCTTAATTTAAATTTTCTGACTTTGCATTTAATGGTGAACACTATTCCTTGTCCTTGTCCACTGTGGAGATAATGTGGTTACTGTTTTGAATGATGTATATTTACAAGGTAGCTTGTCATCTCTTACCCATTCAAAAACTGTGGCTCACTTTGGGCAGAGACCAACTGTTTGTGTAGTTCTGGGCACTGTTGGGTTTCTGCTGATGCTGCAGCTCTGTAGCATTAACAGTCATGAATTTCTACATCATCTTGGCAGCTTGATGGCCGAAAAGACAGCCAAATGTGTAAAAGTCGACATGACTAATATTAGGAAACAAAATGTAGGCAGAGGTATAGGATGTAGAGAAAAATCCATGATGTTAAATGAAATCCAATGTAAATCCAATATTGGCACAAGGCAGTCTGTATTGCAAAATATCTATATCTCCTAAGTATATCAAATCCAGGAGCAGGACCACTGATAGAATTATAACAATTATTATTATAAATTAGGGAAGAGAACTGGCATGAATAGATACCATTATTTACACAATTTTGTTAGTTTCTTCTCAAATTTCCTCAACCTCCATGTGTGTCAGACACACAGACAGACAGACAGACAGACAGACAGAGAAAGTGGGATACTGTAATTGTGGTGGCAGAAAATAGGTGTGTTGAGTTCATCTGAAGTTGCAAGAAGTAGATCCTGGACTAAATGGTTTTGATGGTTATCCTTCTATTCTAGAAACAACAAGGCATAATGGTTATTTGACAAGAATGACAGGCTTAGTCATTCGGACACACACACACACACACGTCTTGTCTCTCGGGGTTTGAGTGATCTAAGCACAGAAGGGCTGAAGGAAGGCGAGCCAGCGGTGTCTTGTGGTGGGGGTTGTTCCGGGGTGTGGGGTGGGTGGGATGGACAAGACAGACTCTCCTCTCTTCGTCCTGTCTGCCATGGGTGAATAGGTGATTATAGCAGCAGATGTGTCATTAGGTCTGAGCTGCATTCATGCGGATGCAGGGTGAGGAGGAGGGTGACGAGGGATCGTTTGGGGGGGCATGCTCCACAGGAATCACATTTCACAAGCGTTTAGTAAATTTAGGGGATGTGCCAAGTTGTTTTCTTACCCCCCCACCATCCCAACACATACACTCACACTCCTCCTCATTTCCTCACCCTCGTCCCCCCCAGCTGTCTTTTCATGGCATTGCTAGGCAGGAAACTCTGCATAGTCCTATACATGCGTAAATATACATTGCCACTTGCTACTTTTATCATATAAAAAATTTTAACTGTTGCATTTAGCACAGAGGCAGCATAGACTGCTAATCAGGTTTAACACTTGTCCTCTGTTCGTGAAAGCACTAGGTTGTGGGGCTTGTCGGTGCATGCTTGGCGCAGGGATCAGATTACTCAACGGGATAAGTCATCATGGGTCTCCCTAGATGGTAGTCACAGGAACAGTAGCCACAAAATAATCTCAGAAGACCAAAGTCGCTATTTAATACAGAGAGCGATGCTTTAAATAAGATTTGATTTGTTTGCAGTTTATATAAATGTGGTGCAAGACAGCAACGTGTGCACTTAAGAAATGTTCTCTGGATAAATTAAATTTACAAGTGTGACTGAGTAATCAAGCGGAGGAGATCTTGCTGTGTAGCATGTTTGCATCTGAGCTTAAACTGTATTACAATATCGTCTTTCATTGAAATCGACTTTTCTTTCCAAGCAACCCCATATCACATAAACATAAGGACACCACTTACAAACAAGAGGCACATTAACTGTAATGTGTTTTTTAACCCCCATAATTTATTGTGGGACTAAAGTGACTTTTTTCATGCTCAGCAGTTTGAATATGGAAATTAGATGTGTAGGTCATACAGCTGTGAGTCTCCACATACTTTCCATACTTGTGTGTGTCAGGAAGTGATTAGTAGCTGCGCTGCTGATCTGTTAGAAACAGGACAGAGGAGTCATCAGTCACTCCTGTCGTCATCATCAGACTGGAAATGGTTCATCTCCCCTGCCACCCACCAAAAGGTGGAAACGCATTTTTAATCACTTGTTGTTCTGCCGGCACTCACAATAATGTACTGAGTGTTATTCATGTGATGAAGAGAACAGGCATAGATAAAGGCTCGGTTAGATATGAATTGTTTGAGAATGATTCCTGAATTCATCTGAAATTGAATAAGGAGAGCTCTGAGTCCAGCTTTGCTAAAATAAGCTGTTGCTTAAGGCCACTGGGCTGTGGAAGGGTAGGGGTTAATAAAGGCTGCAGCTCTGGGGAAAAAGATGTTCCCCAGTCTGTTTGTTCGGGCTTTGATGATTCTGAATTTTTTTTCCCGATGGCGTGGGGGCAAACGGACTGTGACCTAGGTGGGTTGGGTCCTTGCTGATGTTGCGAGCCTTATTGTGTAGACAGCTGGCATATACTGTGTCCAAGCTTGGAAGCTCAGCTCCCAAGATCCTCTGTGCTGTTTTTACTACCTGGACCAAGTCTTTCCGGTTCTCGGCAGTGCAGCTGGCATACCACACCATGGCACAGTAGCAGAGGATGCTCTCTATGGTGCTTCTGTAGAAGTTTACTGGAGCTTGGAGGGGAAAATAAATGTGTTAGGCTTACCAGTAGACACTATGTTTTCAGCTTTGTATTTAAAATCCAGTAGCATCTAATATATTATATCATTTATGGCATTTAGCTTCAAAATGGACAAAAGTAAACATTATTTAAGGCCAGCTAGGATTAATATAATTTTTCTCAGTAGTTAGAGAAAAGCATCACCTTGCAGTCTTGGTTAAACACAGATTAGGACATTATTATACTGTGAAACGCTAGTTGTATCTTGTTGACCATTTTGTGCATTTGTGATTATTATTTTTATGTTGTGTATTTCATCGCATGGATCTTCTCATTGGCTCCCACTAATCTTGTGTTTGTTTTAAATGTCTTGTGTTTTCTGTTTCCACTTCTTATCCTCCAAGCCCACCCAATGAGCAATTTAACCATTGCACAGACCTGACTGCCCTGAAATTATTCATTTTCAACACTCTGCCTTGTAATTTACTGTAAACTCAAGAAAGATTACAAAGTGGAAACACAATTCTTGGTCACAACACCCTGGCCTGCCCTGTGTAAAAAAGAAGGAGGCGGGTTTTCTGTAAGTGCATGGAAATTGCTTATCTAAGTGTGAAAGTATGATACGTATTGTTTTGTCTAGTTTCAAAAAGGACTACAGCTGTTCCTATAAATACAGAATTTCTTTGCGTTCTTATTGTTTAAGTGGGGAATACAGGATAACAGTGGCACCTTTTAAAGAAAGAATCGGTTTAGACCCATGCTATTATGTCTTAAATTTAAATCGGTGTCCAAATATTTTTTTTGATGAAAGGTAGGTTAAATATTTTATGCTTCAATGGCTTTAGTTTGAGAGAAATGTGAAGCTGTCATACTAGTTAAACCAAACTAAACTCTTGGCATATTCTGATTGCAGCTACTCAGAAACTGATGACAACAAGGAAGTGTTAAGGTGTTTGCCCTTTTTGCTTGTCTATGTGGAGCATTTTTCTCTCTTCTTATTCTCTCACCTTTTGGTCTTTTACTTTTCTTCACTTCCTTCCACTAACGTGTTATTTGTCTGTTTGTCCCAGGTGATGGCGTGGTCATGTGTGCAGCCAGCACTGTGTGTGTGGAGATGGTTTTAACAGACGCTGTTCTGGAGGACTCAGGAACACTGCACTGGCCTGGAGAAGCCTCATAGACAAAACACACACGTACACAACGCACACACAAACTTGTACACAAGATTTACACATACACACCACCGCCGTGCCTTGAGAAAGGACACAGGCGCACGGACACATAACACAAGCTTCACCTGAAGCACGACACACACTTTTGCACCCTGTGTGTGTGCAAGCCTCTCTACCCAAACATTATTGGTGTCCTACCTGCTCTCCTGTGTGAGAGTGCACATTTTATTCCTTCCCGTCTGTCCCATCTCCACCGCCACCATGCCGAGCTCCACCATCCGCCGGCAGATGAAGAACATGGTGAACAACTACTCTGACGCAGAGAAGAAAGTCAGAGAGGCCACTTCCAACGACCCCTGGGGCCCGTCGTCTTCGCTCATGTCCGAGATCGCCGACCTCACCTACAACGTGGTGGCCTTCAGCGAGATCATGAGCATGATCTGGAAACGGCTCAACGACCACGGCAAGAACTGGCGCCACGTCTACAAGGCGCTCACCCTGCTCGACTATCTGATCAAGACAGGCTCAGAGCGGGTGGCGCTGCAGTGCAAAGAGAACATCTTCGCCATCCAGACTCTGAAGGACTTCCAGTACATTGACAGAGACGGCAAAGACCAGGGCATCAATGTCAGGGAGAAGAGCAAGCAGCTAGTGGTCCTACTTAAAGACGAGGACCGCCTCAAAGGAGAGAGGTAAGAGCTTTAATTATCAAATCCTATCAAAGTCCTATCTAATTCTGACAGAATACCCTGTCCAACTATAATTTTGCACTTGTCTTTTTTTCTTTTCTTTTTATTTAACCTTTATTTAACCAGGAAATATCCCATTGAGATTAAGAACCTCTTTTTCAAGGGAGCCCTGGCCAAGAGGCAGCAAACACAGAATACAGTTACATATTTACATAACATACAGACCTTAAACACATCATGAGAAACAAGTGCATGTTATGGAATTGGCCTCAATAACTCTTAGTTTGGATTTAAAAGTGCTCAAAGAAACACATTCAGTTAATTTCCATTCTTTCTGTAGCATATTCCAGCATAAGGTGCAGAGTAAACAAATGCCCTTTTACCCAACTCCGTACGAGCATAAGGGACAGAAAGCAACAATTGATCTTGTGAACGAAGAGAATAAGATCCTGCATTTCTCACAGTAATTAAGCTGCAGATCTTAAGGCTTTCTGCCACTCCATGTGATCTGGAAGCTTTCAATGTCCTGCACAAATGGGAGAAATTTCAGTTAAATATAGTTGTTGAGCTTAAAATAATTGATGGATGACACGACAAAAAAAGTCACACCCATAAAACATGGTAAATGAGATGAGGTCCTTGTTTCAAGACAGGCCACAGTGAACACTAGGTCCACCTGGGAAGTGGCAAGATCCGGACAAAGGGTGCTGTAAAGCTCATAACAAGAACCACCTTCGCCTAGGGCATTTCCAAGATGACGTAGGGCTGGCTTTCAGTGTGTGCAAGTTTATTACAACTGACTGAGAAGCTTCAATAGAAGAAGAATCTCTTCAGTACTTTGGAACCAATAGGTCTGAGCCAAGGTTATAATAGTTTTGGATTTTTCATTAGTTTTAGTTTTAATTTCGTTGTGAATTTTTGTTTTCAAATTCAGTTAGTTTTAATTAGTTTTTAGAGTGAGTTTGCTAGTTTTAGTTTAGTTTTTAGTTTTTGAAAATGCTTAGTTTTAGTTTAGTTTTTATTAGTTTTAGTGTTAGTTTTTGTTTTTTTGTAATGGGTATGTGCCTTCATTTCCTTTGGTTTATCCATCTCAGCCCCAATAAGGTTATTAATTCTTACAGTTCGGGGTGTTTTGTATTTTGGTTGGAGTGTAAACATCCCAGTCTCAGTAAACATATTTACCATGTGTTCCTGCATGTTGAAATAGAAACACTGAATTATGTATGAAAAAAGTTGACAAAGACGAAAACTAAGGACATTTTCACGATAATTTCAGGTAGTTTTAGTTAGTTTTGTAACCACACAATACAGTTTCAGTTAGTTATCGTTTTTTTAAAAACTCTTGTTTTTATTTTTATTTCAGTTAACGAAAATGTTTTTTCAATTTTAGTTTTCGTTATTTTGTTAGTTTTCGTTAACTATAATAACCTTGGTCTGAGCAGAGTCCTAAACAAAGACTGATCTCTAAGAAGTCACGCTTCTTCATATATCTCTGCAGTTTTGCAATTGACAGTAGATCTCTGCTAGTGGTAGGAAGTGCAAACAAAGTAACTGCACTTGAAGGATGGCTACACAGCTGATGTCTTTCCCAGCTGAGCAGTCTTAGGCTAGTACAGCACGGTGAACATGAGTTGCCTTCTTCAGTGATTTACTGTGGCTGTACTTGAAGGTATTGCTTAATAACTCCATTAATACAAAAGTGAGTCATTAGCTCATTTGTTCTCCCACCTGTCTTTTTATAACAAAAAAATCTCTAAAAACTAAACTAAAAATAGGGATTTGATAATAACCCAGAGCTTCATCATGCTTGGCATCATTTTTAATTGATTTTTTTATTCTAATTAGTGATAAGGTGGTGACATTTTAGAATTTTAAACCATTTTAAAACCCTGATTCTGAGGGTGGTTTTCAAAGTAAAAATCATCTCATTATTTTTGGTTCTATGTCCCCAAAGACCAATTGCCCTTTTCTCATGCTTATTTTGTGCTTTTGGATGTCACATGGAATCTTGACTTGAGTCAAGATGACTCTTGATATGCTATTTTGTGTTTTTTTAAATCCTACTAGGTCTCAGGCTTTGAAGACCAAAGAGCGTATGGCCCAGGTGTCCACTGGGAGCAGTCAGATGGGTTTTGGCCGAGGCTCGTCTCAGCCCAACCTCTCTACTTCCTACAGCGAAGAGTACGGCAGATCAGAGGGCTCACCTGCCTCCTACCATGGCTGTGAGTATTGGCTTATAGTTGCCACATAGACTGCACACACACAGGGCTCATTCCATATGTTTAAGTAACACATTTGATCCAGAATATTCCATTATTCAGCATTGTGTCCCAGTTGGTGTAACTTTGGCCTACATCCTGAAACCGGCCCCTCCCCCTGTTCTGTCTCTGGCTTGCAGTCCCGCAGTAGGGCTGCATTCCTCAGCACACACACACACACACACACACACACACACACACACACAGACAGAAGAGGAAGCAGAGTTCACCCCCCCCCCCCCCGTCCCTCAGCTTCTATCATCCACATGACAGAGGAATCTGCTCCTCTTTTCAGTGATACGCTCACTTCTCCAGAGACACACAGTGAGGAAGAGTTATAGAAACACACAGTGACAGACAGTACAACAAGAGAGACGTGGATAGATGAATTCTGCAATGAGAGATATACGATTGAGATAAAGAAGTGAATGGAAACCAGGCCTGCACAACCTTTTATTTAAAAAATGAATGAAAAAAGATGATATGCATGATTATTTTTTGTCAGGCTTATTTTCTATTGACAATGTGTTTTCCAAGTGTCGGCTGTCAGCTGAATGGCAAAACATGAATACATTACCAGCCGACTATTTTCTTATTGTTTTTTTCATTGCAGTTGCTCCTCACCCCATTGATGTAATGTTACGGTGCTTTTGTCCCATTGAGCGAAGCCTCCGTCATGAAAGTGAAAACTGTCACCTAGCCTGGTGTTACGATATTGAAACACAGGCTACGGTATTGCAGCCTGATCTCACTAAATCAGCCTCATTAACACAGAGATACAATTGCGACTGCTACTGCAGACAGTGGTCGCGAGCGGCAATGTCATCATGTAGCTGCCGAGTTGACAGCGAGTCGAGAGAGACTTCTCTCAGTGCCACTATGGGACGTGAAAGCTGACATAGAACTGGATTACTCTGCTAACTGAGAGGCTCGACAGCTACGTGACGGCTGCCTCTTGCCTGCCACTGGCTGCTGTCAAGTGAGCTGATGCTGGCAAGCCACAGCTTGGATTTTGATGCTCATCTATTCGTGGTATTATGGTACGGGTTCTTGCGGCAGCCAAAAAGGACATAAAAAAGATACTTTTTTAATGGATTCCTATTTAGGATGAGTCGGTTTTTATAGATTTGAATATACAGTTTCTTGAGAAATTTCAAAGGAAAGTAATCTCAGGTCAAAGATGATTATTTGATGAGATTTTAACTCTTAAGCTTTCTTTTTGAAATATATAGTCCTTAGTTGCGATTCGACTCTGTGCCATCTTGTGGGCGACAAACTGCTGTTACCTTTATAGTAATTATTTAGAATGGATAATAAAGGCTTTAATAGTCTGGACATTTTTGATTTCGGCACCTTGAAAGTGCTTGGTCATCGTACCTCTTGTGCCTCTGTACTTGAATTTCTACTCGTACTAATTTCTTCTAGTTCCAATAGCTCAATTTAACAGAGAATAAAAGCCGAGTTTCAATGGGCTGAAAAGATAGATGCAGTGAGAGAGGGGTAGAGTTGAAAAGAAACAGAAATCCCAGTCAGGAAATGGGGTAACGCAGAGAGGAAGAATGGAGAAGTTAAAATGAAAGAGTGAACCTTGGCCTCTTTTCCTTTCATCCTCTGACCCCCCCTGTCCTTTGTGCACAGCAGGATTGCGGTGTGTGTTTGTCTGTTTCCATGCATGTGGTTTCAGCCTGCGTGGATCCGACGTGTTGCATGGAGCGTGTGTTCATCTTTTGGTTTTTGCGGCCCACATTCCTGCATGTGCATTCTGTTTGAGTGTGCGGCTCAGAGGCGGAAGCTCCTGCAGCTGAGTCATCAGTTGAGAAAAGTAAAGGAAAGACCAACCAATTAGGAGTGAGGCTAGGGTGTCGCTGTGGGCGTTTCCAGGGGAGATTTTTGGGATTCCAGTCGAACTTTCCGAGTATTGTTGTCCAGACAGGGTGTGAATGAGCGGCCATGCAAGTGTGACTGTTGGTGGGAACCTAGCATACCCGCCTCCGTCCCCAAAGTAATTGAAAAGGTCAAAAATGTGCTTGATCTATTTATAACCATGTGATTAGGCTACATTTTTTATTTTAAATTCTACCTTGTCATCCCACACACACCTGTGTGTCTATGTGCATTGACCTGTGCATGGGTGCGAAAGACCCTAAATGTATTCATAGGATAGAGCTTCCCTGAGGTTAATGAGTGGATAGTTAAAGCAACGTTTGCTCTATTTTTCATTTAATTTTCAAAAGAGTTCTTGCAAAAGTTCAAATAGTTCATTGTATGACTTCATTCAGTTTGACTTGAATGTTCAGCAGTTTCAAATCAACACGTTTAATGCAGTTGTGTGTGTTTATGCATGCATGTGTGGTCTGATCAGACTCGAGGCTTCAGGGCTCCAAGTATTTTCTCTGTTGAAGTGTAAATAGAGGAGATTTATTTTGTTGACTGGTGCTCCCCTGCCTTTGCGCAAAACACTTGACGTCGGTTGGGAAAAATGTACATCTCCATAGTTTGTCAAAATGTACAAAGAAATAATCTAGAAAGTGCATTTAAGCAACTGCCAATTAATTCTTTATCGAGAGAAAAAACAGACTGAGTGTCTGTAAATGTTGTGGTAGTTGGTGGTCAACACCCTGAGATTAAAATCCTCTGCGCCATTATCACCACATAAATCTGCTTGAGATGACACTAGTGGTCATCAGCCTATTTCACTCCAAAACTATTCATGCTCTTGAGACTTGGCTTAGTTTGAAAGGTTTTATAAGATATGTGCCTATTTGCTCAGTCATTGGACACGGCACTACAGAAAATTAAGATGAGAAGAAAATAAATAACTGGTGACACATAATTCAGGGGCAAAAAGTCATAAACCCAGACAATTTAGCCTTTTTAAATGCATTTTTCTACAGGCAGGCAGAGCTGTGTCTGTGAGAAAATCCAAGAAATTGTGATTTTCCATATATGGTCCATTCCCACAGTGGTGGGCAAGAAACTTGTGTTTTCGTTGGCTATGAGTTTTGTTTATTTGTCTTTCTGACTAGCTACTGTCAAGTGTTGAACTGTGTTTATGGTGTTGGCTTGCAGGTTAAAGTGTTGTTTAAGCCCTCTTTTAAAGACAGATTGTAATGAGTGTAATGCATTTAGCACACATGATGGAATAGAAGATACAGATTATGTCTAAAGCATGAATGAGCCTTCTTTTTGTAAGAGTTGGATTTTATCCACAATCCACATCCACATATCTCACATGTGACATCAAACCATGTCATTCCAGCATATTTTGCAGGGTTACATTGTCCCTGTGTATGCTTCGTACCTCTGTGTTAACTGTCTATTTAAAGCAGGCATGTGGCTGATGTCGAGTCCGTGGCTTTAGTCCCACCAGCTAACCAAACACACCTTTACCCCTGGTACTTTTGGTCACTTTCCCTGGAGAAGCTCAGCCTGGAGACGGAGCTAGGGAGACATAGGTCTAAGGAACAAGTGAAGGCATTTTCACAGCATGGGGCATTTTTTCCATGTGATTAATACACATTTAGATATATATTTCAAACGGTTGTTTATGTCATGAGTACTTTCACACAGATTTATTTATTTTTTATTTATTTATTTATTTTGTTCCTTTCATGAAAGTGGACAACAAAATGTGTACAGAGACACTCTACACCTTCATGATTAGAAAGGAACAGCAAGAAGAAAACATTTCTTATGTTTGTCTACCCCCTACTTGAACAATAAAAAAAAAAAAGATGGTCTGACCTCACATACAATGGATTTTCAGTAGCCTACACCAACAAATTATTTTGATTATAACAAAACACTTAAAATAACAAAAACAAACAAGACAAAAAACAAACAAAAACCCATACAAGCACATGTTATTATCTCAAAAACAAAAGACCAAAAACCAACTGATCATAAACAATCAGTTTAAGATTCTAGTACATATTGACAATTTTTTCTGCATTTATACATTTTTTTAAATCTATAAATGTCTGTACAACCTTTTAAATCCTGTAGTTGGGAATTCCATATTTTTACACCAACAACCGAAACACACTTTATCACAAATAAAATGTGCTGAAATAGAGACTTTTTGCATTGCAAGTAAAGGCATTAGAGGAGAGGAGAGAAGGACTCGGATGGAGTTCCAAGACCCAAGCAATGAACTAATTATTTAGAATATGAATGTTGTCTTTATTGGTGATTTTATGAATTTGTAACAATGATATCAACACACAATAGGCTTAATATATTCTCTCATCTCAAGGAACCATTTTAAACTGTAAAAAGTAAATGTCAGCATATTCCTTTTTTAAAAAGGAATTGAATTATTTGTGCCTTTTTCTCATCATGGAAACATTTGTGGCAAAATATTTACTATGTGGTGTTTATAGAAAGCTGCCGGTGTGGCAGACGTCTTGTATAGCAGGATGTTCGTCAAAGTGGCAATTGATCGTGGCAAATTGTGAAACTAACCATCAGTGTTTCCCCTGCTATCTATGTCAGTGTTGTTGTTTTGACTGTGCTCTCAGGCCTTCAGGTATCTCTCTCTAACGGTTTCATTCAGAATAGCTATTAAAATGGTGTAACATTATACACAATATCGTCATGTTGTGATGAGTGTTTGGGAGTGTCCACATCAGCAGCAGGGCATGTCATGACTGGTCTTTGTTATTTGGAGCAGAGAAGGAGAGAGAAAAAATCAGGCAGTCAGAAGAAGAGAGACAGTGTCAGACCAACATTAAAGTTTGAGAGGAATTGTCAGCCCCAAAAATCCAACCAAAACATTACACAGTCTTTTTTTCTCTCAGTGCATACTGTTTATCAACACATCATAAATTAAGCCCAAGAAAACACACGTTTGTCTTTTTTTTTTTTTTTTTTTTTTTTTGGGGTTTTTTGAGTGGAGGTTCAAATGTCTGTGATCATATAAAAGCATTTAAAAAAATTTGAGTTTGAATAATTCATTGGATTAAAGAAGTTAGTCTTTATTTTTTTTTCAAGGTTCGTACAGGTGCTTGAAATCCTTGAAAATGCTTGAATTTTAATGTTGAATTTCAAGGTTTGAAAAGTTTATGGATTAAGTGCTTGTAAATGCTTGAAATTCTTACTGTTTTTCTCTTGCAATCTGACTATAGATAACCGCATTTTCAATGGAAAAAATATATAAACCAAATAGCCCATAGCCTATCTGAAATGAAGACCGCTCCGCCTGCGTCTCGCCTCCCTCTTCTTGTTTCTGAGATGTTTCTTGTTGCTCTACCCTGTATCTTCTTACTGAAGGGAGTTTTTCATTTTCTCCTAGTTTGGGTAGTGTATATTTCCACCAGCTGCCGGTTGATGATTTTTGTGAGCTTACTTTTGCTCCTTGCCTCTAGATTCCCATACCAGTATGATGTTTTATGAGATTAGCAAACTATTTTTAGTTGTTAAAAGTGTAATACCATTGCTGGTGGTATGTTTAAGAGAAATTACCCCTTTTAGTATCAAAGTACTCATCTAAAACATACCATTTACAACCGTTGAAAGGTACTGGAAAAGCTTGAAAGTCCTTAAAGTGCTTGAATTTGACCACTGAAAAAGTGTAAGAACCCTGTTTATTATATCAACTTCCTTTAATGAATATAACTTGTCAGTTTCACCAACCTTAATACATTTGAGAAAGCTGCTAGACTGCCCTTTTTTGGATCAAGCAGGAGAGCAAACAGTTAAAATATTATTTTTTAAAACCAAAGCACCAACAAATATGGATTAAAGCATAATGTTTTGTTTGATAAAACTTGTTGGGGAATAGTTGTTTTAGTTGTTTTATTTTGGAATACATTTTGACTTTTGGACTTTACAACACTCTGGGGTTAGTGGAAAAGCTTAGCTCACACGAGGAGGTCACGACTGGAATCTAATTCTTCAAATAAATATTTTATCAACACTAAAACATGAATGGACATGCAAATAAAAAATACATTTGAATGTTGTTTTACAATTCAAATGCTGCTGTTATGAATGAAGCTTCGAACTGTTCGGTGCTGCCCCCAGTTGTGCCTTGTCTTGTCATCACCTCCCACGCCGCGGTCCCAATGGAAAAAGCAAAAATCACTGTTTCCAAACTCAATTAAAGAACACAACCTGTGCTACCTTAACGAACCTTACCTTTTGGCTGTGTCACTTCTTTCTCCCAGCCAGATATTTTGTGTATGTGTGTGTTTGCCACGTGCAGCGTGTGTGTTTTTTGTCCTGCCACATGGCCTGCTCTAATCCAATAAGCTGAATCATGGACCTGTCATCCCTTGCAGGCTGACCGAAGGCCTCTAATCACAGACAGCAACACACACTGTATTTTCTATACAGTACAAATGAAATTCAAATATGACAACACTGATATGTATTTGTATAACTTAATTCAGTAGGGCTTATTTTTGGACTGTTAATACACCATGCACTGGTTTTTCAGTATAAATATAGTATAAACAGTATGTGAGTGAGTCCCAGAGATGTTAACATATGTTCTGAATGTGTCTGTTAGCCACATCTCCCAACGCGGGTTCAGAACTGGAGCAGGCCAGACCTCAGACCAGCGGAGAGGAGGAGCTACAGCTGCAACTGGCTCTGGCTATGAGCAGAGAGGCTGCAGAGCAGGTACACATGCTGGCAGCATGAATCCATGCTTCTCATTATCTTTTCTCACTGTTTAAACCACGCAAACAGTTTACATTACATCTGGGGAAAGTAGAGTTTTAAGATTTCAAAAGATACTCTTTACCCACCAAAGATCATGAAAGAAGTTGCATGTGCTGCTTATGCTAACTGCGCTCTGGATGTGTGTTTAGGAGGAGCGCTTACGCAGAGGGGACGACCTGAGACTACAGATGGCCTTGGAGGAGAGTAAGAAAGGAGGTCCAGATTCGGGGAAACTGCCCAAGAAGAAGAGAGAGGTAAAAATTCACACAAACTCCGAGACCTGTGACTCAGTTATTCTGTTATCATGACCTTGCACATGAAACTATCTCCTCGTCCTCTTCTTCTGCCTGACACCGTCTGCTGCTTCATGAGCAGTAATGAAACCACTAACTGGCAGCAGACTACCCAGTTTACTCATCATTATTCTGCCTGAATAGCTGGCTGGCTGGAGTTAGAGTGCATGCAGAGCTAGACTGAAAAAGAAGTACAGCTGCATGACTATGCTTATGTTTGATCTCGGCACATAATAACATGATCACTGTCAGTATGTTTAAAAAGGATAATGGCTGACCAACAGATGGTCCTTCCTATCATTATTCCTCCTCATCTATTCCCTCTCTATCTTTACTCGCCCCGTTTTTCTGTTTGTCGGCACTCTTTTGCTCACTTTCTCTGTCTTCTTCTAGCCACAGTCGTCTCTGATGGATCTGATGGATGTCCCTGAGCCTGGTGCCACTGCTGATCCCTGGGGCGCAGGGGCCGGAGCCGGAGCCGGAGCTGGAGCCGGGGCAGCCGCTGCACCAGAAGACCCCTGGCAGTCTTATGGTATACAAACAATTGGTCACATCAGATGATGTCTACAAACTGACTGTCTGTCTGTGAAGTATTTGTGTAGAGAGTCAGTTTTTCTCTGTGTGTCGTCGCTGCTCTCCACCTGCAGCTCGTAGGACTGTGACTCTTTGTTTAATAGGAATGCTGCTCCACTGGCTCTGCAGCATTACTGCACAGAGAGGAGGGGAAGGGGGAAGAATGTGAGAGGAAGATGGTGTGAAGGAAAGGAGGGGTGGGGTGGGGGGGGGGGACAAAGAGGCAGGGAAAGGAAGCTGTGGGGTGGTTAAGATATGTAAATGTTGAAGGGGAAATGAAGAACCATGGATAAGCAGTAGTTTTCAAATGGGTCAGATCAAAAACATGCCTGCTATCAGTACCTGCATGGAATCACTCACCTTACTTCACCTTCCCCCTCCTTTCTCCTGCTCTTTTCCTCCGTCCCTCCTCCTCTTCTGATCCAATCTGGCCTTACTTTTTGCACAATTATTCTAAACCCTCCCCTCCCCTCTATCCTCACCAACTCTGAACCTCTCCCCAGGGTCTGCACCTAAGCCAGCAGCCCCAGTGGACCCATGGGGTGCCACTCCTTCTGTTCCACCCATGAAGAGCAGTGATCCCTGGGCATCTAACCCCGCTCCTGCTGCTGACCCCTGGAGCTCCGCTGCTCGCCCCAAGACTTCCAACCCAGGTGACCATCAGGGCAAAAGTAGCCTGTTTTCTGTTCTGCTCGGGCATCAGTTGGTAGGGTATTCACCAGGAAAACTGTACCTCCCTCAAAGAGGTTAATGTTCTGGCTTGATAGTTGGTATTGGAATTATGTATTTGAGTCTACAAGATGTTTGTAGAATTGTTAAGTCAGTGTTTCCCCCAGGATATTTTCTAGCAGCGGTGCTGAAGTGCATTCATTTTATTTCGCGCTGTCATAAGGGATTTATAGCGTTTGCTGACAGAAGAGGATTTTATACACATATTAGCTTAAAGACTTTTTGCCTCTCCTCCTTTCAACTTTTCCAGTTTCACCTGTACTACCTGTTGTCCTTTCGAATATATGAATACACAAAGCAAAATGCTTGATTGAGCATTCTACAAGAATGAAAATCAAAACAACTCCTGCTAGGCATTCTGACATTTCACATACAGGAGACAAAATACCTGCCTTTCTTTATCCAACTAACCTTTATTATGGCCATCATCAGCGTTTATTTTCCTTACCAACCACAAACTCATCCAAAAGAATGTTTTTTAACTAACAAGCTTATTGTAAGAACTAGAGATTTACAGTGATTGCATTCTGCACTATGTAGATCTGTTGGTATTGGCCAAATAGGAACAATCATCCATTCTAAAATAAATACACAAGTTGGAATATATTTGAATTCATGTTAGATGTTTAATATTTGTTTTACTAGTGCACTGCCCATAGGAAGTATGTATTCATATAGTCGGAGATTAAGTAGATTTTTCAATTATGGCCAAATGATGTTATGTGTTAAAGTGGGATGTACAATGAGGTGTAATACTCTTGTGTAGTGTTAATATACAAAGTGTATATTGGGTAATACATGGATGTACATTGAGATATAAAGAGACACAGAAATAGTTATTTTAAGAAAAAGAAACTTCATCATTCAACATGGTTAGACATATATACAGACAGATATAGGAGGGAAGAAGTTCAGCACCAACAGATGGATGTGAATAACAGAATTTTCACATTACATACAGACCATTACAACGTCTGCAACTCCATAAAACACAATCACATCAATCAAAATCACAAGATACACACCATCCAGAACATACACATTGAACATTGATATTCGCTGGAAACTATTCGAATATTATTGAAAAATTGAACCTTATAGCGCACTTTACAACTCTGAAGGATAGGTAGGCTAAATAAACTTAAAGAGGAGATGAATCAGGCGTGGAAATCCAAAATGAATTGTGTTACTGACCAGGTGTAGGCCTATCACATAATGGGGCGGAGCTCCTTTAAAAGGCGTCCGATTGGACACTCCACAAAACGTCCTACGTAAAAATCTTCAAAATCGAGGATGCACACCTTTGTGCCATGTGCAAGCCACATATGAAACCTTAGGTCAGTCTGACTAACGGTCAGCAAGATATGCCCTAGACACACACACACACACATACACACACACACACACACACACACACACACACACACATACACACACGCTTCTTGCTTTTATAGATAGATATGCCATTTATTAAAACATTGGTGAGAATTACTATTATGTAATCAAGGGTGATGTTTGCTAATTCCTGAAGTGGCAAGTAATCTTAGCTGTTGCCACATAACAAAGTTTAGTTTTGCAAATCAAATCATAACAGAAAACACCATATCAGTCTAATGCTATATGGAATAATAAACCACATATTTGATCTGTTAATGGCGACTGACATACCTACCCTGGGACCAGCCCTAATACACTTTATGTTCTATGTTGCTAAATGTCTTTGTGGAACTCAATTTGGTAGCGGAGCCTTTAGTTGCCACCAAATTAGATTTTAAAGAACCAATAACTAATAACAGACCATTTATAGTCCTTGTTCGCCCCTGACTTTGGCTGCTTAAAATAGAGATAGCGAGTGTAATGCGTTTGGGTTTTTTTTTATAGAGCAGCAGTGCTGTCGAATACATATAGGGGAAACACTGAGTATTTTTGGATCTTAAGAAATGAAAAAGATTTCTGATACGATAAATGGCTGGCTAGTGTCTCAAAGACTCAAAATGGGACGCATATAACACACAAGAACAAATGCTATTGCACTTCTGCATGCTTTCATTTGCTTAATGTGTTCCTTTGTTTGTTTACCAAATTATCCATACTCATTCGTACTTGTGTTGTCTGTTTCCATCTGTCTGTCTGTGTGTGTTTGCTGTTTGTTTTTATGATTTCGTCTGTGTGTTTGTGTACGTGTTGTCCCCTTTCAGGTAGCTTTGACCTGTTCAATGCATCCAACGGTACGTCTAAAGAGGACTTCTCAGAGTTTGACAGCCTGCGCTCTTCCTCCTCTGTCCCTACTGGTACTCACCCTTGTCTTCGTCTCTCTAATGACACGGTGTTGTTTTTCCTCTGTGTCTGAAATGATGCTCGTCTGCAGATGCAACGTCTCTGCGGGGCACAGACACACACGTCTCGTCTTCTATGTAAAAATCACCAGACCCGAGCAAAAGACCACTGGAGTTGATGATTTTTCCACTGCAAATGCAATCAGATGCTGCAGTAATCGTTTCAAATGCGGGAGAAATCTCCGTTTGCTCTGGTCTGGTCCCATATCACTGTGGTGTAATGTGATACAGCTTTTATGTGTTTATCGCTAAATGCATTATTAGACCTGGGTCATTCAGTTTATGGAATCCCTTTTAGATCTGCTGTTGTCTGTGTGGTGCACAAACAACAAATACTCCAAAAACATGTTTAATCAAACTCATTCACAACTCAGGAAGGTGTGTGAGAGGGTTCCAGTGAGCAGTTTGACACAGGTCTTGAGTGTTTTTCCCGTGTGGTTTGGCCGTCTGTGGGTGTGGGAGGGTGACATTGGTGTCTGCTCCAGCTGAACACAAACACTTCTGATACAGTCAAGGACAAGGTGAGAAGGAACGCAAGCACAAAGCTTCTTTCCCCAGAAAGTCGCAGCACGGTGTGTAGAGGACACAAACTTCAAGGAAGCAGCATTCTGCATTATGACTTGTAGAAATGTTGAGATTTGAATCAGCTCTGGCTGAAATTAATAGGTTTTATGGGGCGCTAATACACACCAGGCCTGACTGATGTTATCACTAGCCTTTGTTTGGCTCTGCTATGTCTCAGTTTCTGTTCTGACAGCATAGTTTCCATCTTGTGTATGTTGCTGCTGAGTTTGTGTTCATGTGTGAGTGCATTAATGAATGTCTCCACTGCTGTCTGACTGCTGCTGCTGCTGATGATGATGAAAAAAAAAAAAAAAAAAACAGCCAGGCTGTCTGCCTCTAATGTCCTCTCATAAAAAGTATCTTCTGATCATTTTATTGCATCAACTCAATTTGATTTCACAGTAAATGTGAGTGGGGGTGCTCACGTACAAGTGGGCGCTTTGTTCCAGCGTACTTGGGCGATGATGAGAAGTGAGAGCACAAACTGAGGAGTTCACGCAAGAATAGACAAAAATATACATCTTTGAATAACCACTAGACCTTTACTTACTTAAAAATTCAGTATCACAAATGTAAACAAGTCTTTCACATTAGAGATGAGAGCTGGGGAAGAAAGAACTGATTTGAAACAAGCACCAAAGTGGCTGCTTTTCTCACAGGGCTAGGTTAATACAGTAATTAACACAAATACAGTTAATATAACGCGGTTTGTCTTCGCTGTTCACACTAGCTCCTAGCAGGTAGGAGGGGCAAGTCATAACTTAGTGGAAAAAATCTGTAAAAATTGTTTGGTTCAAGCGATTCATGTGAAAAAGGTAACTGTGTAAGCTGAACCTCTCTTCTTCTACTGTAGTACAGAGTTCTTATGACATTAGCAGTATAAAACTTATAAGAAATGTTGTCTTCTTGTCTTTATGATACATTGATGTTATGTGTTCATTATGTTTTTGTTCCCTAAAGAGAAGTTTAAAACGATTCTTCTTCTATGAAACACAACTGCTCTTTGTTCCCCAGGTGATGGGGGCGTAGCATCTTCTCTCCCCTCCCAAGCCAGCCTCGCTAGCAGCGGCAGCCTGGACCTCTTCGACCCCCTACCCAGCTCCATGTCTATGTCTTCAAACCCAACCAGAAAGACTCCAGAGTCCTTCCTGGGTCCCAATGCTGCCCTGGTCAATCTGGACTCTCTGGTGACTAAACCAGCCCAGCCTGCTCCAGTCATCAACCCATTCTTAGCTTCAACAGGTAGGGAGACAAAAAGACAATTTCTGTTGTTCTCGGAACGTCCTTACTCTTACTACTCTAGTAAGAAATGTCAGTTTAGGGGATTGTTTTTTTTTATTTGAACGTACAGAGTGGTTTTTTTTTAAGCAGGTAAACACACTGGGTAATTCAAACCGATTAGATAACAAGAGTGTTCTAGCCAGGAAGTGTAGTCGGTAAGCCAGGAGACATGGACATACACGTGCAGGGCCGAACACACACAGTTAGACACACCCATCTGCACAGTTTAATGCTGAATCATTGACCCTGCCCTGTCTTTACAAGCAGGAAACCCCAAGGGCAGGGAGATGAATCACACTGGATTCAATTCACAAAATTGTAGGTATTGTAGTAGTAGTAATATAGTGATTAAATGAGCTCTTTAAGTAAGAAATATATGAACATTTGAACCTCGTACTGTATACTGTACTGGCACCATGAGAGCTCAGTAATGCGGTCTTCACACCAAGTGCGAGTTAAACTTCAAGACCATTGTGTTTATCTGCTTTAATTGCCGTGGTGTAAGCAAAACCGCCATTTATTTCCATCATCAAGCCACTTTTGCTGCTTTGTACCTGTGGAACCTTGTGGAAGTCCAACATACATTGGTTCATAACATCATCTGGAGATGCACATAGCTTGGTGAATTTCACCCCCTTCTGAATTATGAATCCAAGCTGATTCTGTTGTGATTTAACCCATTGAATCCTGGAAAGCGGATACGTCGTTTTGTAGTATTTGTATAAGCTCTCAAATACTTTTTGAATTTCATTTCTATCTGCTACAGAGGCTGAAAAATCTATTATTTAGTAGAAGCGTTGACACTTCTGTTGAATTTCCAGAAAAACTTCAGGTTTTAGGGGCTTATTTTAAAATCGCCCAGAGGTTTTACAGGCGTTTTAGGCGTCAATGGGTTAAATTCAATATGGATAGAAAGTATGTCTAAAAAAACTTCTTAACACTGTCACACACAATTGTATGTGCAAGTTTAAGAATTTCAATCTGATTGAATTCAGGGCTGACATGTATATTGCATATTTGCGTCATGCAGAATTTGTGCTATTTGTGTCACCCAGCGACACCTTTGGTGCGATCACACCATAACAAAAATTTTTTTTCATTCCTTCAGGTGGCTCAGCTCCAGCTCCAGCAGCCCACGCCAACCCCTTCCAAGTGACCCAGCCAGCCCCTCCCACCCTCAACCAGATGCGTGTCAGCCCCATGCCCTCCGGCTTCGGCATGGTGGAGCCCATGTCCGTCTCCACCGGGCCCGCTCAGCCCATCACCATGGTCCCCATGGCAGGCATGACCCCCATGGCCCGCGTGATCCCCGGAATGGGGGTCGCCAGTGTCGGAGGTGTGGGAATGACTGCGGGGATCCCGGCCTCCATGTCCATGCCCCAGCCCCTGATGAGCATGCAACCCCAGGCCGGGACGCAGCCCGCCGGAACCACCAACCCGTTCCTTTTGTGAGGGTGACCGGGGGACGACTTGCCCCACAGTTACCCCTCCTCTCTCTTTCTTCCACTTTGGCTCCTTAAGAAGCTTCAAAATGAACAAGGAGATGTCTTATCCCATTTATCCCTTTACAACCGACTCCTAGCCAGGTCGTAGTCCCAGCCTGGCCCCCCCTCCACCTTAACACACTCCTTTACTCCTTCCTCCTCCGTCTCTTTGTCTCAATGCTACAAGCTGCCTAGTCCTGTGTGTTCCATGCCGATCCCACGATGGTGTTGATGACCACAAAGAGTTTGCATCTGTCTACAGACTTACAGAGTAGCAGCGGTGTTTACAGATTTTCCATAGAGGCAGGACAGTCTCCTCCTGTCGTTCACTCGTCTCCTCTCCCTTACTTTTTACCTTAGGACTGCTCTTTTTCTTCTTCTTCTGTGGTGAAGTGACGGAAGAGTCTGACCATACTAACTCCAGGATCTTATCTCTTCACTAGAGCTAATCTTTTATAAGCCCTGTCAGCCGGTGTGTGTGTGTGTGTGTGTGCGAGCGTGTTTGAGCGCACATCTCAGTACTTTTACACTGTGTATATTCCAGTGGGTTTTACTTGTACACACTGGAGTATGGATGAGAGATGGCGAGATGTGTTTATACTCTTGTGTGTGTGTTACTAAGCAGGGATTTTGCACAATTATTATTTTTTTTGTTCTGTCTGCGACTGTTGGGCTCACCGTTACACCTTAGCTAAGGGAGGGAGGCTAGCCGCTACAACGGCCTAAACAACACACACTGCCTCGGCTCTCGGTACCACTCAGTCACAACTCTCGTCTGGTCACTTCCCGTCAACTTGGACCCCCCCCCCCCCCCCCCCCCCCGACCTTCCATGTGAACTTTGACCCCCAGGGGTCACCGGATTAACAATGAACACTTCTCAAAGGGGATGGAACCCCTTGTCCTAGGGGTCGAAAAGATGCGTAAACGCAATTTTTGTCCATGTGTGTGCTGACGCGCAGGTGTACTGTTAATGTTCAGATACTAACAGCCACATGTTGATGTATTTGTCACTAAATCTCCCCACAGTGCGTTTAGAGAAGAAGACATGAACTGTGATGTCGTCAGTATTTTGCTATCTGAACATGTGGATGCAGCGAGGCATCATGGGACAGTTTTTGTTTTCTTTTTAGTTTGTTTTTAGGGTCAAAGGGAAGAGGGTGGGTTGTGTGTGTGTGTGCAGTTTGAATGAGAGATACGTTTAGCTTCCAAGTGTACTTTAATGAGCAAGTTTTCCATTTCTCACTCAGCAAAGTGGAGACTGACTTAGAGATGGTTGTTTCTCAAGTGCAAGTCAAAATGGAGGGATAATGTAGACATCTGCAGCCTTAAGTGTGTGTGTGGTGTGTGTGCCCGCAACCATATATCAAGGAGTGTTACTATGGTGACAGCGTTGCGAAGAAGAAAGCTCTGGGTTTAAAGAGGATGTGAGCCACTCAGCATCGCAAAGAGAGTTTACCTCTGAGTGGATTTCCTGCAGCTAATCTATCCACAAGATTACCTGATGGACACACACACACTCACACAGGGTTGCTCCAGGATCGGTCTATTGATAGCACAGGGAATCCCACAGCAAACAACAACGAGACATGTCACGTAAACAAAACAGTTGTTAATTTTGTTGGTTACTTTTTTTTGTTGTTGTTATTTACTCGTTTAGATGTAAATTCATAGCCAAGCCTTTCAGAGTTTTGAAGCTGTGTACTAGCTAAGCCATGTATCATCTTCATTCTCTCTTTTTGTCTTTTATTTCTGTCATTGTAGTTTTTTTTTCACCCTATGGGTAGGCTACGTAATTCTCTTCTCTTAGAAGCACAACTTTTACCAAAGTCATAGCGACTGTGATTTCTGAGGATGTCGTACTTTTGAGTAGTTTGAACAGTAGGGTCACACTTCACTGACGATTTTTTTTTTCTGTTTATGGATCCATTGTTATATTTTTTTTTAAATATTTGACAGTTTGTTCAGAAGTTTGTGTAAGAAAGTGTTACTGTTGGCTGAATATCGGCACATTTACTGACAGCAAGCTGAGCGTCTCCGTCTCTATTGGTTGAACAAAGGTGGGTTGATGAATCACGCCCATTGTATAGACCCTTCTTCTCTTTAGGTCACTGTACTTCCTCTTTCAGTTCTGTTGATATCACTGCCAATGTTATTACTGTGTAAGAGGTGTTTTTTTTTTTTTTTTCTTGGTGTGCGTTGGCGCCCTCTCCTGGTCTGCTGTGGTATGAAAGCTACACTGCAGGACCTTTGGTATTTCCACTAAACACAGACCTTCATTTCTCTCAGGCAAAAGGAGGGGCAGCTCAACCGTGTGTATGATTTTAATGATGATGATGATGATGCTGAGGGTGGTGATAATGACTTTTATGCTTGGGGTCCTGAATGAATGGATGTACTTGCAGACCAGCAAACGTTTTTAATCCTAACTAAATATATGCAAAAATTGGAGTTGAATAAGTAAAAAAGAAAAGAAAAGAAGACTTAACGCTTGATGTGTTTTGCAAAGTTAGATTTGCTAATAAAGTCTTGTTTTTTTTTTAAATGCTACTATGATATTCTAGCTGACACTTTCTCACTGGCCTTGATTTCACTGCGGCCTGACCTTTAACTTTACTCCAGCGATTGTGAAAAAGGTTGTTATAGATGCATTGAAAAACAAAACAAAAAAAAAAACTTTACTGTCTTGAACAAATTCAGCACTCCCAAACAGTCAGATGTCACTGCAGTTTAACACTTTTTCTTGATCCCTGGCAGCAGTTTCACAGTCGTGGCTATGGTGCAGTGAAAATGTGGCCTGTGTGTAGCGAGCTCCTCTGCGTGTTACTATGTATTCACTATGCTTTTATCAAGAGGACTAACTGACCTTATGGACTGTCTGTCTTTATATGCATAAACAGCCTCCTTTAATCTTTTCCATGTCTATCTATTTACCCTTCTCATAGTACTGGGAGCAGGCTGCTTTTTTTATTGGATACGTGCTCAACCTGTTGGCATTATAACTGTATAATATAATTTATCATTTGTACTATTGTAACATACTGTTCCTCTGTATACCTTATTATTCTGTGTAATGGGTTTTTGTAGGAAAAGTCACCGTGGTATTTTAACGGCATTTAAACAAACGAACGCAGCAGGCCGCACCCTGTTGGATGAGGACAACTGTAGCTGCATTGGTTCAAAATAAAATGTGTATCACTTCAGCTCTGTAACTCCAGTGTCTGCGTGTCCTTGTATTTATTTATTTTACCAAATGTAACAACAGTGATGTACACTACCGGTCAAAAGTTTTAGAACACCCCAATTTTTCCATTTTTTTATTGAAATTCAAGCAGTTCAAGTACAATGAACAGCTAGAAAGGGTACAAAGGTAAGTGGTGAACTGCCAGAGGTAAATAAAAAAAGGTAAGCTGAACCAAAACTGAAAAATAATGTACATTTCAGAATTATACAAGTAGGCCTTTTTCAGGGAACAAGAAATGGGTTAACAACTTAACTCTATGGAGTCTTGGGCTATTTTGTCCATTTTTTAATTATTTTCATGTCTTTGTAAGTCATTTTGTGTCTTTTTTTTTTTAGTCCTTTAGTCCAACATAAAATGTGATTTTGAATCTTTTTTTTACTTTCAAAACACTATCATGCTCAATAAAGAATTTTAAATGTTGCAAATGTGCATTCATTTCAGAGTACACTGAGACATTAAACTGCATAATTTTCAATTAAATTCTGGAAAAGTTGGTGTGTTCTAAAACTTTTGACCAGTAGTGTATGTAAACAAGGCATGCAGAATACATTTTAAACAGGAACAATTCAGAGCCATTTATTTAAAAAAGTAAAAATAGTAAAACAAAAATTCAGGACATTATCTGACACCGCTTATATTTCAATACATCTAATAAAATCTCATTTACAAAATACTTTTTACTAAAATAACAAAAAGAGCTGCACTCTTTGTTTCTGAAGTGACAGTGGGATTGTAGTGTTGTGGATTTCCATACAAACTTGAAGTAAACAAGTTATTTTATAGTAAGTTTGAGTGTTGTGCTTTTGTTTTGGCGGGGACCAAACATCCTTGAGGGCAAAAAAAACTTTAAAAGGTCCAATAATTGTCTCTTGAGTTATCACATGGTGTACGGTTGTTCCTCTGTCGACCAACCAGATGTGGCAGACGGTGTATTTGCAGTGCATGATGGTCCTGTGTCATACCCCAGCTTCTTCATGTCTTTAGTAATGATGTGGAAGGAGACGGTGACAAAACCCTGGGAACGAACCCGCGTCACTGCAACACACCAATAATATAGTACAGCATGTAAAAAGATTAAAACACAATCTTAACCTGTAAATGCGTGTACCTCATTTAAATTATTCAGGGTTTCATTTTATTTGCATTGTACTCATCAATATCCATTAAGTGGTTGTTGGTCCAGTTCTGTTAAACTGGTCCACATAAGCTCAAAAGTACCCACATTCATCAAAGTGACTCATTTTTAAAATGTCTGGTTCAAGGAGTTTTCTGGTTATTTTTTTCCACACATTTTTGTTCCATCAAATGTGTTTGTTAGAAGATGTGAACTGCTGCACAACTTACATGGCACTGTTAATGTTTAAAAAAGAAAAAAAATAGACACAAATGCACAACAAACCTTCTCTGCCTTCACCCTGGGCCACTACTTTAGGGTCTGTGTACTCTGGCCGCCGACCCAACAACCAGCTAAACGAGAGGAAAAAACGTTAAAAAGGAGAGAGAGAAAGAGGTTTATTAACTTTTTAGGGGAACTGAGTTTCCTGTATACATTTAATACACTATACACACAAGGGTTAGACTGATAAACTGCTATAATTCTCTTTCTTTCTTGAGTTTTAAAACTATTGTTCACAAAGATAAATCTTGTCCAGATGTTAAAAACTGATTCATAAAATCGTGTGGTCTTGACATTCTAATGTAAGTAATGTAAGGTACAATTAATATTACAATTAATAATAGTGCTTCAGCAAGAAAGCACCACCTACATTAACTTGTAACACTTTCTCAGATCAAGTAGAAAAACAAACTCTGCTCCCACTGTTGCTATCTAAAGTGCAGATCCAAATCCAGATGTGCACCTCTGCATCTCTAATAGCCTATTGTGCTGGAGGGAGTTGAAAGGAACTGTGAATACTTTTGTGTGTGTGTGTGTGTGTGTGTGTGTCTTTCCAAACGCTGATAACAGGTGCTGGCGAACAATATGTACTGATGTGGAGTAATAAGACTTTATTCTCAGTTAGACTCACACACAGAGGAGCAGTAAATATTTGCTAAAACCCAGATATCAGCTGCTGAGACACAAAACTGAACACACATCGCACCTTGTGAATTTCTGAAGTCTCCATGTGGGCTCCGGGACAAACATTGGGATAGTTCGTGTATGTCTGAGAAATAAAAATAAATAACAGCATTTATGTATAAAAAAAAAAATCTAAATCAGATCCTACCTTACTATTTGAAGAGTAGGCCTGTCACAATAAAGATCTTAACAACTTAATTCCGTGCTTATTATATTATATCATATATATATTATCATTATATTAATGGGCAAAAATGGTCTTAAAAAGCCATAACATCATTAATAGCATTCATTTCTAGAACAATATATTGCCCAACAAAAGTAACTAACAAGCAGCTTAAATGAAAGCATAGAATAGAATAGAACTTTATTGTCATTGTACAAGACAATGACATTTTGTTTGGAGCAGTCCTCCTCCAGTTGCACAGTACAAAATATTGATATTTATATCAATATAGAAAAAAAAACAAACAATTTGTCCAAGCATTCCTATAAACAAAGGATGTAAATGAAGTGGGTAATACTGACTGGCCAGATGTGAAGGGGATGTGTGTTGCTCCGTAGCCTCTGACCACATCGTTGCCAAACACATCTGGACCGTACACACTCACCACCAGCTGAGGCCCTGGGAAAAAGGAAATAAAGCATTTTGCTGTCATATTCTCTGTAAGAAATTGTTATTAACATATGACTAAAGGCAACAGCTATCAAACAACGTTGTGTGGTTTGTATATATGTGTCAAATACTCACATCCTGAGGGGTTTGTGCTCTTGAACGTTGTCTCCAGTGGGAAGTTCCATATTAATCTGTGTGACTGACTGCCTTTACAGGTTATTTGAGTGATGCCTTCCTCCAATCCCTACAGAGAAGAAGAACAACTTTCAGTTAAATGATAACCAGACATGATTATAAACTGTTTAATACTTTAATTTACACGTTATTTACTTCAACTCTAAATTACAAGACAGAGACCAACACGTACTTAATCTTTATTTTACCTATTGCTACAGAAGAGTATCTACTGTTCATGCAAACATGCAATGCACTGCTTGAGTTTAATTTAACCCTCCTGTTGTCCTCGGGTCAAGGAAGGAAGAAGAGGGAAGGACGCAAAGAGAAGTAAAAAAGGATGGAGGAAAGAAGGAAGGAAAGAAAGAAGGATGGAGGAAGGAAAGCAGAGAGGAGGAAAAAGAAAGAATGGACAGGAGAGAGAAAGGAAGGAGGATGGAGGAAAGAAAGCGGAGGAGGTGAAGAAAGGAAGGAAAAAATAAAGAAGGAAGGAGGGAGAAAAGGAGGGAGGCAGGAAGGAAAGAAAGAAAGAAAGAAAGAAAGGAGGGAAGGAAAGGGGGGCGAGGGAAGGGAAAAAGGAAGGAGGATAGAGGAAGGAATGGAGGCGGGAGGGATGAAGGAAGGAAGGAACGAAGGAGGAAACGAGAGGAAATCAGGAGGAAGGAAAGAAGAGAGAAAGGAAAGGAGATAGCGGAAGGAGGAAAGAAAAGAAGGGAAGGAGGGAGGAAAGGAAGGAAAGAAAGAAAGGAGGGGCGAGGGAAGGAAAGAAGGAAAGAAGAGAGGAAGACAAGAGGGGGGAGGAAAGAAGGAATAGTCAATTTGACCCGGAAGGACTACAGGAGGGTTAACCAGCGTTATATAGTGAAGTTAGAGTTGGCAGCCGACCAGAATATTAAAATATTAATTTCTTAAATAAATAGCCAGTTACTCACCGAGGTGGGAGCCCAGTCGTGTCCGTAGACAAAACAATATTTGCAGTACAAGTTGTCATACTCTGGAAACTGAAATAAAACAAAAATACCCATTTCATAACCGGAAGTAGTGAAACACAAAGTCACATTTAAGACAGTTTCACGTCACTGATGTCGTTAGCGTAGTGTTGCTAGTATAGCTGCTAGGCTAGGCTAACACTCAGAAGCACTACATACGTTTGCTCCCTCAATTTGTCCGTTCACTGAGAGAAGAAACACTGTCGGGTTGCTTGTAGCCATCGCAGCTTCAGTTATTAACCCGGAAATGTAACGCTTCTTTACTTTATAAGCAATTCAACCAGTTTAGACGAATCCTGCTGCTACTCATTGAGCCAAACCTTTCTGTTGCTAAGGCGACGCTGTTCTCCCCTACGGCGGCCTGCTTGGTCCAAACTGAACAGAAGCGCCAAAACGGTGCTGAATTAATCCACAAGGTGGCGGCAGTGTAGCGATCATGGAGCACGCGGCGCAAGTTTACCTGAAGGAAATCTGCATTCACCTGCGCCGGAAGCTGATTGAGCAGCGTTGCTACAGGAATGTTTTGAGTAAAAACTAAAGTGGCACCAGTAAGAAAGGCTTTTTCATTAATTAATTTGCATAACAACGGAGCATCTCCAGCCCCCGAGAAAGGTAACAAGATGTGGTTGAAGCTCTAGAATACATAAAGTAAGTGGTGTTAAGGTATTTTGTTGAGCAAATGACAAAAAGTTAATTGAGCTTATTCTGAGAAAACTATACTTTGACACTGTCTCACAAGTTTTTCCAAGTCAGTTACATGCCAACTATTAGCTAATACTGTAAAAACACTATTTACCATTATTTACCAGCTCCTATGTTCTCAGTGTCCCATGTTGCCCAGTTCTAGCACGGAATGGGAACATGAAAAAGATGTTCCCCTGGTCTGTGTTAGCTTATTCAAGATTCCCTGTGCAGGCACAAAAAAACTGCAGTTCAGCTATCCTAAAGGTCCTCTCATTCACACAAATGACATATTATATATATATATATGGGTGATTATTCAATTAAGGGAGTTTTTCTGTCCCCAAATTTTGAAAAAATAATGTTTTTTAATCTCTGTTTTTTCTATTTCAAAAAGTTTATCAATTGGTCTGGAACAAAGATCTTAGCATAGCTTTGATTGTATTTCATGATGATTTTGATATTTTTATAATTTTTTCAAAATTGTCAGAGCAAAATGTCATTACCATCACGAAAACAAAACACTGATTTTAATACAAAATGATTTGAAAAGCAAAGTTTTCACAATCATTCCAGTAAGTACAAAACATGCTCTTTAAGAATCATATTCTAAATATTTGTAAATACAATTGGTCACTGTTCAATTATGTATCATAGTAAAGTAGTAAATAGTAAATTAAGCTAATATATTCTAGTTATAAGGTAATAAACAGATAAATTGTCATTACCATCACTGATTGTCATTACCATCACAGTCACTTGTGTGATGGTAATGACACGTGATGGTAATGACAATTTTCACTTGCCGCACAAAATGTTGGCTAGGTTTTCGCTAAGCTAAGCTGACTGGTTAGCTAGCATACAATTTACACTAAATATACGTAAATAAAGTGAAATTTCCTATTAATTAATTAAAATACTCAAATAGTAACTTGTTTGGTAATGACGCCTAATAAACATATGCTCAGATCAGGATGTATAAAACATCAAATTACTTACATATGTGGGCATCAAAAAATTAGGCTACTGCCTCATGTCTGGGATTGGTCCTCTGGAGCATCTAATTTGCATGCAACAATGTAAGTAACTTTTTGTAAAAACTTTATTGCTCTCTAAAATGTTGAGTGTGATGGTAATGACAGATGTATGAGGGACAGTGATATTTATATAATTAATATTAATAATAAATTGTAAATTGAATAAATATATATTATATGAATTTAAAAAATGTCTTTTTAAGTTGTTATGAGGAAATGCAAAGTAAAGTTTTAATGAATTTAGCACTTTTTATTGCTTTATTGAAGAGGGGATGTCAAAAAGTCTGGGTTGGGGACAAGCCCAAAACAGTGAAATTCCTGCCCATTTCAATTTTCAAACACTGAAAAAGTATTAAAATGTCATCATTGAGACACAGTTATTTTTTTCATAGCTACTACAACCTAACCTTAACAAATACAATAATTGTTTTTCCTAAAAAACATTTTTTTCTTGAAAATCTACCCTGGGGACAGAAAAACTCCCTTAATTGAAGAATCACCCATATATATATATATATATATATATATATTACAAATAACCCACCCTTTAACAAAGCTTAGCTGCCATCCTTGTTTTTTTCCCATGTTTTAATTTTTTTTTTTAATCTCACTGTCCACAATGTAGCACTTTGAGACACAAAGTGTGTTAATGTAGTTATTATTATTATTATTATTATTATAAGATTCAGCCATAATGATAAAAAAGAGCAACAGGAAATATAAAGGTAAATAAGAATATGAAGTGCATGAGTATCAGAATCGCCTTTATTGTCATTGCACAGAGTAACAAGTACTAGGACAACGAAATTAGCCATCAACCCGTCCTAAAGTATACTTAACACACATACAATATGACAAAGAGGTGGACAGGACAGGGAGACAGGGATGAAAGAAAGAAATACAGCACAAAGTGAGGAGAGGAGAGGAGGAAAAAACAATGAAAAAAACCTCTGCAACATAGGCACATACTCAATAGAGTTCATAACATGAACAGACTTATGACATGGCACAGGGGAGGGGGGAGCCAGCATAGGCAAGCAGCCATCTAGTCCTGCAGCTATTAGAGCGCTGGTCACAGAGTACTAAATAAACAAAATACAAGTAAATACCCGTAGTCCAATATTCAGCAGCAGACACAGAGATATTGCACGTACTGGTTTAAGGTGACTTTAGATATTACACAGTACATCAGTCTTGTCAGACTGAGGAGAAGTTTGATTCAGCAGTAACACAGCTTTTGGGAAGAAGCTGTTATTCAGTGTGTTTGCACGCGTGTGGATGGATCTGAAGCTCCTCCCTGAGATCCATTATTAATATGACCTGGGCTAGCGTTGGTTAGGGGACTGTTGTCCTGGCATGGAGTCATGCAATGGCACTGGCACTCTAAACAGAACAGCGGTGGAATGGTTCTTAGTACATTTTCTCAAGTACAATTTTAAGGTACTTGCTACTAGTTTACTTGAGTATTTCCATTTATGTAACTTTATACTTCACTACGTTTTAAGAGGCAAATATTGGACTTTTTACTCCAATACATTTAGGTGGCAGCTTTAGTTACTATTCAGTTAGAGGTTTAACATGAAAAATGTGATTCATTTAAAATGATTATGTAACCACATAGTATGTATATTAAGTTCTCAAAATTCGCCCTATTGAGATCAGTAATTGCTGATATGAAAGCATCAAATATAATAATCCAGTAATATATTTGGAATATACGTAACAATCTGAGTGGGTCCATTCTGCATAACAAGTAGTTTTACTTTTAAACTTAAAATACATTTTGATGCTGACAGTTTTGTATTTTAACTTAAGTAAGTTTTGAACGCAGGACTTTTAACTTGTAGTGGAGTCATTCTGCAGTTTGGTTTTAGTACTTTTACTTAAAGGATCTAAATACTTCTTCAACGATAAGTTACGGAAAACAACTCCCCAAACATATTTCAGACTATAAGAATTAGTCAACCATTTTAAAAAAAGGGAACGGAAAAAATAAAAGATGAGAAATTGATTTAAAATAATACTTAAATAACATTTTAGCGTTAGGAAATCAACAGTTGACTATTTCAACACCGATAAATAATAGAAAATGGCTAAGATAAGGAAAAATATTCGGGATATCTGGATTATATTAATGAAATAATTTATTTCATAAATATATATTATCTGGCATTGCAGAGAAAGCTTTGACAGATTTTAGACCCGTGGAGCAATCAACAATTACAGCCAT
The DNA here is from genome assembly GCF_030273125.1 of Centropristis striata. Classification (NCBI taxonomy): domain Eukaryota; kingdom Metazoa; phylum Chordata; class Actinopteri; order Perciformes; family Serranidae; genus Centropristis; species Centropristis striata. The sequence continues at coordinate 4,198,089 of NC_081529.1, forward strand.
GTCGGCACAACACCATAACTGTGAGGAGCGTGGCCTGTTATAAAGGACTGCTCCAAATAGCATGTACTTAAAGCTAATTATTAGGCTACGTATCCATTTGCTGCCTTTGTTCGGATAATTAGCTATGTTGTAGTTTTAGTGGGGGAAATCCACTGTTTGTGACACACACACACCAATAATTTCCCCCTCTGTCTGTCTGTCTGTCTGCTGCCCCCAGCTCTCTGTCTGACAGGTTGCTGTGTGTCCTGCTGTCAGACAGCAGCGGGCCCCCCGAGTCTCTGACCTTTTCCAACTGGCCAAACAGCAGCTCGTTTTTCCACCCTCCATCTTTTAACTGTACTGTTTATATGCAGCCCTCGAATCTTGTGATGTTTTTTTTATCCGTGTCTCCCAGATGAACCCCTCCCCTCCCTCTTTCATCCTTTCAGAATAAAGCCAGTGAAGCCATAACTTCTCATTAGTAAACAGGCCACCATTACTCTGTCAGCGAACAGAAGACATTCAAGTAAATACTCCATGATTAGGGGCCATATCATCCATCATACCACCCCTCCCTTTAAGATATTGTATGTCGGATTTTACTACCAAAATAAAATAAAATAAATAAAAAAATAACTCTTTCTCATTGACATAGCGAACATTTAACTCATGACTGATCAGTTGTTTTTGCCGGTCAAGATGAGCTGACATGAAACAATAAAAAAAAATTATAAATTGCGCAATTTGATCTCATTCCTGAAGACGTTTTCTCTCTTTGGTGGCCAAAGTTTTCAGATTAGCAACCTTTTTTTTTGGTCAATCAATTATCACAATATCTACTTCTACTATTTACTTACAGATTAGCCTACAGTGATACATTATACTGCCATCTTCTAACCAAAGTATGTCTATGCAGTTTTGTTTAGTCACTCTAAATCAGTTGATGGAAACGTCCCTAAATGGCATTTTCTTTCATGCAACATTTCAAAATTTCACTGTTAAAATTTGCTTTGACTTTAATAGAAACGCGGCTTGTATCTGTACAGTCAGACCTGCTCTCTGCCTGTGTTTTCTCTCCTCTTTTCATGTTGCTGTGTTGTTGTGGATGTTTCTGGGTGTCAGGCTTTGTGCACGTCATGTGTAGCCGCACGCATGTGCAAGCTTAAAAAATAGCGAGTGCAGCGGCAAAAAAAATTCAAATATTGTGCGGTGAAAGAGTGAGTCTGAGGGTTTCTGTTTGGAGGGTTTCCACAAGAAAATCTATTCGATTCAGCCTGATAACTTTGAGTCTAACTGGCTGTCGGTAACTTTGGGGCTAACCACCTTCACTTTAACCAACAGCTGCAAGCAAGATACAGAAACTCTCCCTCTCTCTTGCTCTAGATTGCACACTTGCTAATGTAATGCAGTTATGGGGTACACTAGTCTGTACACTGTAAAAAAAATCTGTTTAATTTACGGTAAAATTCCGGCAGCTGTGGTTGCCAGAACTTCACCGTAAAAATTACAGTGAGCGTATGTAAATGTAAGTATCAGCAAAAGCTGTAATTTATACTGGGTCATTCATTTCATCATGGTATTTCAACATTAATTTGACATGAAAATGTTATATTTTTACAGCAAAACTGTGTGTTTTTACAGTTTACGACAGTAGAATTTAAAGTTTTATGCTATTCTTTGATTTACATTAATTAAAAGTATCTACTACGGTGATGTACAATGTTTCATTTTACGACCTATTTCTAATGCAATTTGACAGTGTTTTACTGTAATTTCTACAAACATTTTTTACAGTGTAGTGTGGCAACTACAGTCAGGGGACGTTGAGCTGGGGGGGAGGGGCCAGCTTTCAATGTTGTGTTTACAAACAGTAAGCGACAATTCTTGCATAATATGCCTTTAAGTCTCCCTCCTCCCTCTCTCTCATCTCTTCTGTATCCCCTCCTCTTCCCACAATCCTTCCTTTTCCATATTTCCATAACACCGCCCTATCACTTTTCATCTCCTTCCCACCATCTCTCTATCCCTCCTTCTCTTTCTCCCAGCACTTCACCGGCCCTCCTTCCTCTCCACCTGCCAGCGCTGTGTCTTTCTGTTTCTCCACCTCCTGCAATCCCTCTGCTCCGTTTTCATCTTCAGTCCTCTCCCTATTGGCCTTTTTTTTCTTGCCAGCATCTCCCTCCTCTTTCTCCCCGATGTCCTGCCTATTTTCTCTTTTTCTTATCCTGACTCCCTGTCCTTCTCCTCTGTTTAACACGTAACATTCCTCCCATCTTCTCCAATCTCCTCATTCACCTGTCTTGTCTCCTCCCTTTTCTCCTCATCTTCTTTTTTTTTTTTCTTCCTCTGACCCCCTTTTGTTCTCCTTCCATCTCTCCAGTCGCCCTTCTCCCTGCCAAATGCCTGATTTAGAGTCAGCCTCACGACTCACAGCCCATTTAAAGTGGCTGTAGAGTGGTCAGTCCAAAGGGGTCATGTGGCCATATGGGATCTCAGTTTTTTTGGGCGTTTTACATGAAAACAAAACAAATTATGAAAGCTGGGGTGTATTACACAACTTGCATATGTGCATTTCCAGCCACAAGCACACAAATAAGGCAACCTGGTCTCACAGAAATCCGTGAAATAGCCACGGATTTCGCTTAACTCAAAATCCGTGGAATAGCCACGGAATCGCTCAAATTTCTGTGAAACTGACACGGATTTCGCTACAATGCAAGTTAATGACAGTCATATCCCGTGGCTATTGGTTTGTTCCAAGTCACGTGACTTTCAAGGTCCCAGCGGTCAGAACAAAAAACATGGCGGACAGTTCTCTCATTTTTAGTGAAAAATCAATATTTTGACTTAGTTTCTGCATAAAAATGGATTTTGATCACATTTGTAGCGAGAAATATATGTTTTATTTTCTAAATATTCACTCAGTGAATGTACATAATCACTTTTTATGTTGGAATAGCCACGGGATATGACTATTTTATTAACTTGCATTGTAGCGAAATCCGTGTCAGTTTCACAGAAATTTGAGCGAATCCGTGGCTATTCCACGGATTTCTGTGAGATCATGTTGATTAAGGTTTCTGAGCATTTGCCTGGAAGCTTATGGGAAGCATGAACACTTAATGAGACTGTTTATTAATCACTGAACACGAGAACACACACTTCATTGCTCACCTAGTGCCCTTTACAGGCCCCTATGTGATTGAAACAGACACTACATGCTTCTTATACGTGTTCCTTATGGAGATTTATTTTCTGTCACAGAGCGGACAATGATCTCATCCCTTGAGGCTGCATCGTCTTGGAGAAAATGTGTGGCTGAAGGGCCCTTCACAGGTATCTACCAGGTGTGTGTGATTCATCCAGAACAGAGGAATAAAACAAGAGCATTAGAGAGCTTCAAAACACACACACTCACACACACTCACCATACACAGACTCACTAAGAAACTGTCACAAAATATTATGTATGACAAGCATAATTTAGTGAGTCATATTTATCTAATTTTCAAACGGCTGCTCACACACACACTATTGAGACATGATGATGGAGGTTAATGTTTCAAACTGCGTGTGACTAATGGTCCATGACTGCCGGTTCACTGACTTTGCTCCTAAGAGGAAGCCCCGACACTTAACCTGCTGACAAAGGAGCCATGGAAGTGATCGGGCCAGTAAAAACATGACACAAGAGGAAAAAGTGTAAAAAGAAACAGATGAAGTGAGGAAAGTGTATTTTATGAAGCCATTTATCGATTACAGAACATTTTCCAGTGGTGATGAGTATTAAATACCACGCTGAAATAGAGCCACTCTCAGGACTGTGTGGGCGTGTACACACTGCACTTGATTGACACCTTCCTCACTCTCCTGTTAGCTGTTGGTTGAGACAACTTACACATCATTTTCTTGACCTTTTTCACGAGACATTCTGACATGTCATAGTAGGAAAAGCACAGGTGTAAATAATAAAATTGGATGATTGACTGAACGTCATTTAGCTGCTTCAGTTTCAGGCTCCTGCTGTTGTGCACGCTGTCTGACTGCCGCACTGTTGCTTTCTTAATCTTCTTTCACACATGCACTGCAACCTGAGCTTATGTAGATATTACCTGGAGGTGCTGTGAGAAGGCTGCTGTCCAAAACAGTTGGATCTGACATTAAATGGACTTTAAATAGACTTTACCTTGCCAGCTCTTGAGTACAAACCATGTTTTTACCATAGACTGTTTAAATAATGGACATAGTGACCGTGAGGTCACCCATTGGTTTGTGGACCGCCCATTGGAAGCATCAAGTTCAGCGTTACACTCGTCACCATCTTGCATCGCCATCTTGTTTCCGATACGGGGAGCAGACCATATTTGGACTGTGGAGGAGGAGAGGGATCTGATCACTGACTACAGCCTCTCTACACCTCAACCTGACTGAGAGAAGCTGCTGCTAATTCCTGTTAGCATTAACTGGGATGTTCATTTTGGCTAGCAAAAAACAAAAACAAAATGTACGTTACTGACCTCAGAAAACTGAGCAGCGACTCCTTGGAGTGTCTGTTAGTCCAACCAAACACTGAACAAGACATTTTTACTGAACAAAACGTTCAAATAAGTCCATTTGTGTGCTACATATGTAAAGGGACAATGATAATTGGGTATGAACATAGTGTGGCCCTGAGTTCCTATGAGATAACAGCTTAAGTTGTTTGCAGCCCTAGAACGAATGAGAGAAGGAAATAAAGAGGAGATGGATATGGTATGACAAGATTAATAGAAATAGTTGCTGAGCTTTTTATGGCTGCTGATACCAACATGCTGGAATTAGTCACTTCAGTTTTTTTCTCATGCTATGAATGGATTTTCTCACTAAACTACCGTACATGCCGTCCTTACCTATTGACTAACAAGGCAGATTGTGTTGCTCTAGTCCTTTGTTTAAGATGTCCATTAATTACAAACCAGTGTTCTCAGTGTCTTTATCAGGAACTATGTGTGTATTGATACCTGCAACAGTTGGTACATTCAGCCCGGCTGTCTGTTTAATGAGCTGTTTCTCCTCTCTGTCTCTTCTGTTTCTGGCTAAGCTGTCTGCAGAAGTTTCCTGTCCAAGACATCTTGTTGTCTTCCTAATCTGGACTGCTCTGCTGTATTTTACAGTTGGCTGTTTGTGTGCATGTAGCTGTGTGGTGCATGCATGTAGGTGAGTGTGTGTGTGGTCCCTGGCCCAGTTTAGATCTTTCTTTCCCTCAGGGAGAGGCACCAAAACTCCACATCATATTTTTATCCTCCTCCTCCCTCCACGCCGCCCCCCTTCCCCTTATTCTGCTTACCCTCAAATGTCTTTTTGCCTCAGTCTCAGAGTCCTCCCGGGTCCCAAGGGCACTTCTGTCCAGAATCAGGCTGGTCTTGTTTTGGCCCGAAGGCTTCTTTTGACTGTTGTGATCATTTAGGCAGGCTTTCCAGGAAAGAAAATCTCAAGTCAACAAGTTGTAGCCTGAACATTTTTGAAAATAATTTCACTAAACTAATGAGATAAATGTTCGCTACGACAGAAAAAGTGTTTCCATCTCCCATTTAGCACATACATTATTTTTCTCCAAAGAAAGATAAAAACTACCCCAAGGGAGGGAAAAAAACAGGCGGCAACCTCCTGGTCACTAACAAGTTAACAGATAACATTTTTTTCAGACCACAGGACATGTCTCCAAAAATTAAGGTCTTTGTCCCTGTGTGCATTTGCAAACTGTAATCTGGCTGTTTTATGTTTCTTTTGGAGTAATGGCTTCTTCCTGGCAGAGTGGCCTTTCAGCTCATGTCTCAGGACTCGTTTCACTCTGGATAATGACACACTCTTACCAGCTTCAGCCAGCATCTTCACAAGGTCTTTTGCTTTTGTTCTTGGGTTGATATGCACATTTTGGACCAAAGCACGTTCATCTCTGGGACACAGAGCCCGTCTCCTTCCTGAGCGGTATGATGGCTTGACATTCCCATGGTGTTTATACTTGGGTATAATTATTTGAACAGATGAATGTGGAACCTTCAGGCATCTGGAAATTGAACCCAAGGATGAACCAGACTTGTGCAAGTCCACAATTCTCTTCCTGATATCTTGGTTGATTTCTTTTGACTTTCCCATGATGTTACACAAAGAAGCAGTGTGTTTCAGGTGTGCCTTAAAATACATCCACAGGTGTGTCTCGAATTAACTCAAATGTTGTCAATAAACCTATCAGAAGCTTCCAAAGACATGACAGCATCATCTGGGCTTTCCCAAATTGTTTCAATGCATAATAATGTTAGTGTATGTAAACTTCTGACTTTGAAGAAAGTAATAAAAAATTGTCTAAAAGGAAAAGTGATTGTCTGATTTCATGTCAGACAGTGAGAAAAAAAGCATATGTGTCTTTTTATATAATGTATGTAAACTTCTGGTTTCAACTGTATATATATCTATGTCTATCACTTTTACGTCAGCAAGATGGCGGTGGACGCATTACAGCAGAAGGTGAAATATGTAGACGTAGCTCGTTTCTCACTGCCTGTACACACGGCCTATATTCACGCTTTTGACGGGAGAACAGGCTGGAAAAAGTTGTATAAGCTATCATAACTTTGTGCCAATGAGTGCACTATTATCACTGATTGTAAACAGGAAACGCATATGTAGTCATCATTCTTCTGAGTGCATCAAACATAAATTTTCTAACCATAGGGTTGCCCCTGGGCTTTGCCACAAAAGTCTTCATGCAATTAGCTGGCAGTAAAATAAGCTGTTAGGGATTCCATGTGTATATAACTGGTGTGAGAGGCACCTACATTTCCGGGCAGCATCAACCTCATCTCCCTTTCTCAGAGAGCCTGCTCTGCCCGCAGGCTACCACACGGCTCTGTAACCTCTACTGTCCTTCACCGAGGAGGAGAGGGGAGGGGCAGGAAAGGACAAGGTGTTGGGGAAGTTATGAGGGGCAAAAAATGAGGAGGCTATTGGTTGAAAAAAATCAGCTGTTTGAGAGTACCATTAAGGATTAGGTGATGGGAGGGGAGGGGAGAAAATCAAGCAGTAGATGAGAGGGAATAAAGAAAGGAGAGATACATCTGGAGAACTCAGAGGGGAGGATATTTAGATATTCATCACTGGAGTGAGTCTTTAAGGTCAGCCTGGTCTGCTGAGCTCCCCAGCGGTGGAGTAATAAGTCATGACGCTGTTGGCTCCGGTTGGAAAAAGAAAAAAGCTACCAGGGAGAGGTTTTTATGTATTCCAGCCTGTCAGATAGAAGCAGATTCTCTGAGCATCACATTTGTTTTGTTTGGGTAAATTTATACATCTGTTTAAGGCAGCTATTCTCAACCTTGGGGTCCCGACCCCAATTGGGGTCGCGAGATGATTTCTGGGGGTCGCCAAATCATTTTGGAAGTCAGCTCTGTCTCCACTGTGTTAAAGTGTTCATGTGTTAATGTGTTTTAGTCTTTTTGGTCATTTAATGTCTTTCTGTGGTCATTTTGTGTCTTTCTCTGATCATTTTGTGGTCAATTTGTGTCTTTTTGGGGTAATTTTGTGTCTTTTTTTGTCATTTTGTTTTCTTTTTTTGGTGATTTTGTGTCTTGTTTTGACATTTTGTGTCTTTCTTTGGTCATTTTGTGTCTTTTTTGGTCATTTTGTGCCTTTTTTGATAATTTTGTGGTCAATTTGTGTCTTTTTTGGTCATTTTGTGTCTTTTTTTGGTCGTTTTGTTTCTTTTTTTGGTCATTTTGTTTCTTTTTTGGGTCATTTTGTGCTTCATTTTTTGTCCAAAATTTGTTGTATCAACTGAGTTTGTATGATCTGAACTGTGGGTGTGAGATTGTGTTCAGTGAGCGGGGGTCGCGGACAACATGCATGTTAAATTGGGGGTCGCGACTCGAAAAGGTTGAGAACTACTGGTTTAAGGAATGGGAATGAATAAGACCTTATCAGTCTGATTCTTTATCCGTTCCCTTATTGATTCCTGTTCAATTTTATAATGGAACTGCTGTTACAGTGCTGTACAGTGATACTTTCAGGCAGTTTATACAATAGAAGGCAAAGGCAATGATTGCCATCCCCATGGGGTCTATTGAGAATTCTCCTATGGGATTTCTGCATTGGATTTTGGATCATTGCAGAAAATCAGCTCTGTGGCAAACACACGTTTCTGTTGCTAACACGTTTTGCTCTGCAGGATAATCTTCACAAATGAACACCACTTTTAGGATGTTTGAAGCGTTAATGCAGCAGACAGAAGTAAAAAGATAACGTTATGCTATAGTGAACTACTCCACGGTTGCATGACTTTAAGGTCACTACCGCTATGGTTCTCCAGACGATCTACAACAAGCTAACCAGCCGTTTTGACAAGCTAGTGAAACCGTAGCTTAATAAATTGTAATTAATAAATTTATTAACCTAATCTACAGTCTACAAGGAGAAAAACAGGACTAGAGGCTGTGAGGCGGACTAGTGAGAGAGTTCCTGTCCGTGTGATGATGTTTAATGCCCCTGAGAACCACTGTAGTCTCATCTAGCCACTTGTTAGCGACCGCCTTTTAAAGGACATGTATAAACTTCAAAATTCACAAGTGGGGTTGTTTATAACGTAATTTGTCATACAACAAAATGAAAACATCTCAAGCCAAGAACATAAACTTTAAAATTACAGAATGCAATTCCTTTCATCAAGCTATCTTAAGCTGAATGAGCCTGGTTTTGTTTTTGTTTTTAGCAAAGACCTCTGGATGCTGTAGACTTTATAATACCTGTATGTATCAGCACTGCCGTTGAGGAGCCTTGAGTGTTTAAGCCCAGTGCATATGAACATAAAACCTGTGATAACTTAGCTGCAGCAACGGCCCAGCTGTGGCTTGAGCAATAAGAAAAAAATATATATATTTCCATGTATTTGGCCTCAGAGCCTCCCTCTGACCCTGATCACAGCCATGTGTGGGAAATGGATGGTTGGATAAATGGCGCCAATAATTATCTTACACCTTTTTTCTTTATCTGGACAGATAGAGCAAGCCAAAGAATGCCTTCAGCTGGTACACATGACCTTTATTGGGTTAGGTACCATATTGGAAAAATCATTAGATTACTTTATGCTCCATTTTACAATACCAGGTGCATGAACAGTGTGAGCATAGAATATCTCATGATGTTCCCCTATTCCAAGACAATAATTCCCTAAAATACACTGCTAAACAAATACAAGAGTGGTTTCAAATGACTGCAGGTGTTTCCCCAGTCACCTGATCTAAACTTCATTGAAACTTAATGGGAAGTGATGGAGCCTAGAGTGTTTTTGTTGTGTACTTTCTCCATTCCCCTACATCCTCCACTCTGCTCGGGGACTTGGAAGAGCATGTTGGATTTTTAACCTTCATTTAACCAAGCAAGCTGTTTAAAGAGCCATTCGTAATAACAGTAACAGCCTGGGGGGAGTAGTTGTAGAGGGAGGCTGGCTTACACACAAGCCAACACTCGTCGGTTTCAGTAGCAGGTCAATGCTTCAATAGTCAAACAGTTTTACAGTTCGAGGTTCAGCAGGCTTTTTTCTGAAATGACAAAAGTTTGGAGAAATGCTTGTTCGATAATTTAGGGGACTGTTGAGCAAAATGCAGCAGCAAATACTTTGACTCTGAATTAAAGACAGGATTCTAAAGGCAGATGAAGCTAAAAACAAAACGGTATGCTGGTGTAAAATGAGATTGAATCATTTCAATGAGGACAATGGTGAAGACTTTAGAGCAGTTTGTCCTTTGTTGCACTTGTTTGTACACATGCAACATGACAGATGGAGCCACGTAAAGACACTTCTCATAGAACTGAACAATTAATCTGAATTTTTCTTGAAATTGCAATATGAATTTGATCAAAATCCAAACTGTAAGAGGCACAGCTTTTGTTAAAAGCAAAATATGTGTTGAAATAGCACTCTGAATGAAGTATTGAGATGCTGCACAGATGTCCAGGCCTATAAATGGTAATCTGCAGACAAAAAAAATTGAATAATGATGCAAAACAGTCCCTCCAGTATTGTAAAACATATCATAATTTCAACATCACTTAAAATAATCGCAATAAGATATTTTTCCACATCGCTCAAACCTACTTTCTCACTTCTGCACACCTTGACAGTAGCTGCGTGAAGTGGGCTTGATTGTCAGATTGCCTGTTTCAAAAGGTTACAAAAATTGTTGGATGCACTCTTCGTTATTCTAACTGAAAGGTGTTAGGTGGCAGGGGTTGATGCTGTTTAATATTCTGGGAAAAAAATGGCATTTGATAATACAGTACCCATTAAACCTAGTTTTTTTTAGGTAATTTAATTAAAATTGAATGTGTATGTATGTAATATATATGCATATATATATAGTAGTTTTTTTTCAACCATCACCATTAGCATCCATCCTTTATCCTGCAATATGAACGCAACATTGTGTCTCATAGAAACCAGCTACTTGACAATGGGTGCTGTGAATATTTATTTTTTCAGGTGTGGAGCTATTATCCATTCTGTAACTGCCTGTGGTGTACAAATGGTGGTGTAAACCCAATCTCGGAATGATTCAGCCAATACTTGCGTTTCCATGTGCTTGTTGCAGCCCGATTAGCAATTTGAGACAAGGGATTGTTTCACAAGTAGTGTAGCTAGGTAGCTTAACTATGAAGGTAATCAAGGTAGGTAATAAAAAGCTCAATTGCTTGCTCTCCACTATTGACAGTCTTTTGCAGTTGAACAAAGCCCACTCAAACAGGATTAGTCAATACTACATAACTAAAATATGATCCTCCTTACCTACAGATTCTGCATTCATATGGAGAAACTTTTCTTTTAGAGATTAGCACATACTCTCAAAGACTCTCAGGTGAGTTGTACATTATTCATTGTACAAGCTACTAACCACTTATGTAAGGTTTTTTAATGGTGTGTTTTTAGGTGCTTTTCCATTAGGTACTATTCCCTCTAGTGAGCCACTACTGGTGTGGCTGGGAGAGAGGATCTGCCCAACTTCACCGGTTAGTGGCTCAGAAAGTACCTGCCCCAGGTAGGTACTTTCTGAGAGAATCGAGAACACGAAACCAAAGAAGAGAAGACGATAGACAAAGGATAAAGAATGTCTCGGCTGTTTGGACTTGTTGGTCTATTGTCAGCGTCACGTCACTGTCAAAATCGTTGCTGAATAATCACGCAAGTGTCGCAGAACTATTTACGTTGCATTCAAACTCCGTTGGTTAGCCGCTACAAAAGTACCAGTATGGGAACAGAGGCCAAGGGGAGCTAACTAGTTGACGTAGCCATAACACTCAGCCGCTTTCCAAAAAGTACTCAGTGGAAACACGCCTTTTGTTTTTATTCAGCCCATGTGCTGTGTATTCTTCATTTTCTAGTCTGCTGCTCAGGGTCACGAGTGTGTCACAGACCTTACACAGTCAATCACATTCACACACATATACAGGCAAGTTGGTGTCTGATTCAGAAACATCTGTCTTTGCACTATGGATGGGCACACACACACACACACACACACACACACACACACTGGGGCACTACCTGCTGTCTGGCTGAAACCATTTACCCATCATCGATCTGTCCTTTCAGTAATATTTCCTTTCACTGACTTTTATTATCAGCCCGGCCAGCTGACCAGTACTCTTCAAGAAAACACACACACACACACACACACACACAATGGCCCTCATTTATCAAACAAGCGTACAAAAGAAAGTGAGCGTAAAGTGGGCGTAAGATGATTTCTACGCTAGCCTCGGTATTTATCAGTTTGGACGTGAGCGGAGGGTACGATCAGATCTCAGTCTGCTCTCAGCTCGTGTACGCGAATTTGAGGCAGCGTGAAGTCCACACGTCTGAGACAGAGAATCGATCTGAGACTATTATATCGATGCCTGCGCTCGTTTCTGCGCTCGTTTCTACGCTCGTTTCTGCGCTCGTTTCTGCGCTCGTTTTTACGCTCGTTTGATAAATGAGGCCCACTGTCTCTTTAATATACACACACAGTTGCTCTTTACTGTCAGCTTTTTAGGATGCTTCCCTTGTAGCATTTCCCCGACAGAGAGAAAACCATGATATGACTGATAATGATTTCCATCTGGTCTGTGTACAACATGTTTGCCTGTGGATGTGTGTGTGTCACAGATAATGTCTATTATTGCGGCAGACGTCTGCATCGTTTTGCTTACAGATAAAAAACGGGCCTCAATAAAACTTTAATCAATACATGAAATGACTCAGGTAAACAGCAGCTCTGTGAGATTGTGTACGCGTGTGCGCCAGTCAACGAGTAAAAAAAAAAAAAGGAGGTCAGGTGAAAGTGTCATCGATTTATGGCTGGCGTCTGAGGAATGAGGAAGCTATTTATTATGAAAGTCCATTAGTAATGTATGCATATGTGTATATGTGTGAGAGGAATAGAGAGAGAGAGAAGGAGGGTGGAGGGACAGCGCATCATCATTTATACGGCTCCTCCATTAGCCTGAGTGCTTCCGTGACAACATAATGGCGGTCGCCCAGACAACAGGGTCACCATAGTTATGAACACACCCTTCAACTGCTGATGTCAATGTAGCAAAGTGGGTCCCGAAGTCCCACTTGGCTGGAGCGAACACTCACATGGACACACACACTCAGCCTGGGCAGGGCAACTCGTTGGGATCTGAGAGGTTTTTGAACTAATCAATAATGAAAAAAGGGATGATGGGAAATGAAAGAAAGAGCTCAAACGAGCGAGTGAACGAGAAAGACTGGAGGGAAATGGCGTGCGGCTGAAAACGAGAGAGATGGAGAGCGATGGAGAGGCCTCCCATGAGAGTTGTTTCCAATACAGCTTTGCAGTTACAATAGAGTTATACGGGCCCATTTTCCCCAAAAGCATTCAGTGGTTAGATTATCTGCTCCATTATAAACCGATGCACTGAGAAGTGCTTAAGATGTTTTTGCGACTTGGCTCATATTTACTGTAACTTGGGTGAAATGGATTCTAAAGTAACAGGAAGAGGGACAGACAAACAAATGTAGAAAGAGAAAAGTAAAGTGATTAAGAGAGGGAAGAATTGAGTGCTGGAGAAGTTAACTTTTTGGTGTATGTAGATGTTTCAGACCAGCGATGAAATGTAAAAGGGGGATAAACAAATGTTTCCGCTACAAAACATCTGATCATTTCTAAATCAGAAGAAAAAAGAGCTCTCCTCTGTTTGGAAACCACTATTCCCTCTGCTGAAACTTAAGTTGCTGTTGCTCCCTTCGCTGTCTTTCACTGACTTTGCTTGAATTTGTGCGGTCTAATGATTTATTGTTGTTTACTTCTCATGCGGGGATAAATATCCTCCACTAATTAGTAAAAAGGTCAATTTAGTTTTTATGTTGACGAGTTGAGACATATTGATGCCGCTTTATTGGCAGAAGTCTGTAAATGGTAAGACAGTGATGATGAGATGTAGATTGGTAGAAAATCCTGAAAATGTTTTTAGTCACACAGACTCAAGGGATGTCAATATTCAGCAGCTGAAACATGCACAGCAACCCTGAACTGGAGCAGCTCTATGTGAGAACATGAATGGTGTCAATCAGTTGCAGCGGACTTTACCCTGCCAGCTCGTTAGCAGAACGTCTGTGTAATGTCCGATTAAACCCATGTGTGAATAGAGCTGGTCGTTATTGGGAGAGTTGGTGACACAGAATCGGAAAAATACAATCGTCAGTGACGAAGAAGTGTCATTTACACAACAGCACCAACAAAAATGTCTTATGTTGGTAATGGTCATTCAAATTACACTGAACAAAAATATAAACGCCCCATGTCAAATTTTTGAATTTTTATGAACATTAGGGTTATGCAATATACAGTACAGGCCAAAAGTTTGGACACACCTTCTCATTCAATGCGTTTCCTTTATTTTCATGACTATTTACATTGTAGTTTCATCAAAACTATTAATGAACACATGTGGAATTATGTACTTAAAAAAAAAGTGTGAAATAACTGAAAACATGTCTTATATTCTAGTAAGCAAAGGGTGGCTACTTTGAGGAATCTAAAATACAAGACATGTTTTCAGTTATTTCACACTTTTTTTGTTAAGTACATAATTCCATATGTGTTCATTCATAGTTTTGATGCCTTCAGTGAGAATCTACAATGTAAATAGTCATGAAAATAAAGAAAAACGCATTGAATGAGAAGGTGTGTGTCCAAACTTTTGGCCTGTACTGTATGAAGCGAATCAAAAATCATTTTTGTTAATGACTAATCTTTAAATCACCGTCCATTACATCTTGATATTGGCATCTGCAAAGGAGTGACAATCCTTTGAACATGTTGGGGGTCAGATTGAAGAAATTGAATGTTCAATATCTAGTGTGTCCACCATTTGCATTTCTCAGAGCAACACATCTCCTTCATGGAGCTGATCAGGTTTCTATCGTGACCTGTGGAATGTTATTCCATTCTTCCCGGAGGGCGACGCGGATCTGGCGCACATTATCCAGAACTGGAACACAGTTGCGGACACGTCGATCCAAAACATCCCAAAGACGCTCTAATACGAACTCTCAAACGGCCTATCGTCCCATAATTAACATTCGACTGCACAGCGAGCGCTCTGGTGGTTTAAGGTGATTTTTAATATTATTTGTTGGAAAGTCAAATGACTATAAACAAGGCAAAAAAATCACAAACGACTACAATAAGATTTAAAAAATCTAAAAAGAGATTCAAACCAATCACAGATATTATCAAAAACACGACAAAAGACATAACAAATGACTACAAAGAGGCACAAAACAACCATAAAAACATTAAAACGACTCAAACGACAAGCAAAATGACCACAAAAATATTTCCAAAAGCATACGAAGAGACACAAAACGAATATAAAACCAATCAAAACGAAAAAAGATGCAAAAGGACTACAAAGAGACTCAAAATGACCACAAAGACATTCAAAAAGACTACAAAGAGACTCAAAAAGACTACAAAGAGACACAAAACGACCATAAGAACATTCAAAGGATACAAAGAGACACAAAGCAACCACAAAGACATTCAAAAAGACTACAAAGAAACACTAAACAACCATAAAGACATACAAAAAGACATACAAAAAGACTACAAAGAGACTCAAAATGACTTCAAAGAGACACAAACGACCACAAAGACATTCAAAAAGGCTACAAAGAGACACTAAGCAACCATAAAGACATACAAAAAGACATACAAAAAGACTACAAACGACCACAAAGACATTCAAAAAGACTACAAAGAGACACAAAACGACCATAAGAACATTCAAAGACTACAAAGAGACACAAAGCGACCATAAAGACATACAAAAAGACTACAAAGATGCACAAAACGTCCGTAAAATGACTCAAAACAACCACAAAGCTATCTTCTAAAAACCTGCTAATCATCAGCAAGCTGTCAGCGTGAGCATGTTAGCATTTAGCCCCAAACACCACGGTTCCAAAGTATCGTCTCAGAGAGCTGCTGGCCGGGCTGGAACAGATTTTGATAGTGTAGGAGACCATAGAGAAGTGTGGAGGAGGTGAGAAAGACATTAGCACAGGTTGCAGTTCATTCCTCACCGATCAGCTCATAACGCCGAACCTCTCTGCAAGAGTACAGACTTTATTACAAAAGGGCATATGGAGTAACATCGTGAGCGTGTGTGTTTTGTGTGCACAGCTACACATCCAGCTGCATCACTAGAAATGTACAGTGCAGCATGCAGGATCCCAAAGGCAATAAAATCTATATTTCAAGAGCTGCAGAGCTGCCGAAGACTTCTGCCTGCTGCTTTGAAGACCAGGACCAGAGGGCTGGGGGTGGTGGCTGGAGAGAAGGGGAAGGGGAGGAAGCTGGAAGTAGAGGCCAAGGACTGGAGGGAAGGAGATGGACTGGGGAATATGACACATTTAATGAATATAGAAGTATGGGAAAGAAGGCTGAAAGAAATCAGAAGTGATCATAATCACCAGATTCAAGCAGCAAGAACAAGTGCTGGTGTAGCAACACGCTGGAAAATAACACCACACGCTTCAGACGGTGCTGCTCGGCAAATTAGCGAAGAGATTAAATGGAAATGATGACTCCATTATCTGTCATTATTTGCCATTGTCTACAAAAACACCCCCGAGGGCATACATTACAGACAAGGTTTTCAAAAGATGAACTGGTACATCTCTCTTTGTCCGTGTTTTTGTTTTAAAGTGCTGTGAACTCAAGACTTTTAGTTTGCCGACTTCTAAAGTATTCCAAGCAACATAAATAATCAAACAACAGCTCACTGAGTTATGAGAATAAAACTATAAGGATTAATGTAGGCTTTGATGTGGTGTTGTGATTGCTAATTCTTTCCTTTTATGGTGAGCTAAAGCCTCGTGCCATTAAATTATACTTCCTTCAGTACAGAGAGAATGCTTCTCTATCTTCTGCAGCGAGTTGGAGTTTTTATCATCTCTGAAAATGTTAAGGGTTTGAAGTGTTTCAAATGTCAATGCTGATACTGGAAACCAGCCGTTGACTTCAGCCTGTCATTCAGTATGTTGACATAACCTTTCAAGGACCCGCATTACCCGCCAGACCGACAATATTTTTTTTATGACAGCGATAGTAGATTTTGTTTCAAGAAAGTGTTCATAGCAAGCTGAAACTATGTTTGCTCTAAGCTACAGTTGTTAATGAAATGGAGCAGTTTCTTGGTGCACATTCTGGCTCTATCCCAAAGTCAAGGATCCTTCCTTGGTGGGATCCTTCCTTGGTGGGATCCTTCCTTCAGAGTCGGGTCCTCCAGAGGCGAGGCCAGAGTCCTTACTTTCACTGGTGTAACGCACGAGTGTGCAGGTGTGTGTCATTGGACATCTTGCTTAAATTCAGCACTGCAATTTCAAAACCAGTTCAGGATATGGATGTGGCTTTGGCATCAGCACTCTGCCACATATTTGTAGAAATGGAGGAAGATGCTTTAAGATTGAACCTCCACGATTTAGCAAAAAAAAAAAAAAAAAGATTAAGCCTAAATATTTCTCTGATCCTGGCTGAATTTGGCTGTTACTTAGTTTAATACAAGCAGTGACGCATAACTCACCATGGAGATGTGTTCTATGATTTTTTACAGTACAATAACAGTTATTGATAAATAACAATAACTATGTAACATGTATAACTTTCTGAATGGCATAGGTTTGTATACTTTGCACATAGTACATCATTATCTGACACATATTTATGAATTAACAATAACTTTAGCCTTATTAACTTAACTGGCAATGTATCAAGATGATGTTTATTATCTTTTAGCTAAATATTCTGGCATTTGTTTGTGCAAATGTTTTGCTTGACTTTGAACACAAGTTTTGTAAGTTATGTGATAAAAAAATATTGAATGTAAACTGAAAATACTTGACTATTGAAATTCATATTGTGCCGCCGGCAACGCTGTTTCTTCACTCGCTGCTTTTAAATCTCCCGGTAGACCGTGTGCAAGGCATTATGGGTACGCGGGCGCACAGAGGATACACAGATGCATCTTGGAATTTGGGCAGAAGAAGGACTCTGTCCTCTGGAGGATCCTGGACTTTGGGACAGGCCTTCGGCGGATGTAGATGACATAGTATCCTTCAAATTCAGCCGTTTGAGGATCCTTCCTTAGTCTTTGTTTCTCTTTTCTCAGTCTCCATCTTTTTTAGAAAGCAAGTACTTATAAGCACTTCAGACTGTCTCTGTGACGATTCACCTTCATCTGAACGGCTCTGTACCGCCTTCAGAGGGGAGCGTGTCTATGTACCCCGGGTCCTATGTTCCCTAGTATGTTACTTTTTCCACCATTGCTGCCAAATTCCATGGCAAATAGGCTTATGTAGGCCTACGGGCTGTTTGACGTGCATATGCAAATAGGCCTAGACGAGGAAAGATTAGGTCAGGGGTGGAGAACCTGCAGGTCTCGAGCTGCATGCAACTCTTTGGCTGCTCTGTTAATTATGTCACTTTATCTTGGACCAAGGGATCCTCTCAATGAATGTTAGTTCAATCAGTAATGATAAAACTTGGATCACAAACTCATTGTTTAAATATAGGACCCAGGGAACATAGGGATGACCCCCTTCAGAGGTAGGAACAGAGGCGTTAAATTGGCGAAACAGTTTAAGCCATAAAATCTGTGACATACCATATTTGTGCGGCGAACACTCCGGTAATAATAAAGGAAGTGGACCGTATCATCAGAAACACGCCTCTCACTTGAGTCCGACAGTAATCGAATAATGTTAAAAAAAATACAGAACAACTTCGCTTGAGTCTGTTGCTGATGTCAAACAAACAAAATTTATGAATGGAAAACATGACCTCCTTAGATGAGGTACTGTAAGTGATCCCTTTTAGTAATCTACTTTTAAATATAGTAACTGTATTCCAATTTAAATTAATGAACTAATACTCATATTTTGTATGTACATGTAGCCCCCAGATTCATAGTGATCCGTCCGTACCACACCATAAGGCGTTACGGTGTGAAGACTCGCCTTCAAAAGTAAAAGCAAACACATGTAGCTTTTCAAAATAAGAGCACATGGATGTGTTAGCAGAATCTACAACATAATTTACAAGAAGACTGTCAAAATATGATGCCTTAAATAAAACAGAACCCTTATTCTTTACAATAATTCATTAAAATATGCAATGATTAAGATGGAATAGTGGCATTAGAATGTGAAAGAGGCACCAAATTTAGGCTTTTAGGGCAAAAATTTCTCAGAGGGACCATGGCCCCGGACCCCCCGACTTTGTTTGGGTCCCCCCATCATAGGCTCAGAAAATCCAATGGGAAACACTGGTTCTACAGTGTCCTGACAGACTGGACAGACAAGAAAGTGTGTTCAGGGTAATGAAAGGAGGAGAGATGTTATTGGGTCCTTCATTGAGTCAGTTTATAATCAGTAAATGTATTTGGCTGCACTGGGAATTTCATGTGCAAACTTATTTTTATTTATGTAAATATGTTGGTTGTTGTTTACAATACAGTTCGTTAAAATTATTTAAATAAAACAAATTTGGGTTAAGGCATGGAGTGGAAAAGTAACAATCCCATATGCGCCCCTGATCAACACCAACTAAAAATCTTTATGTTTTTACTTTAATGGAGCAATGTACAACCCATCCCTCGCTCTCTCCCCCTACCCACTTCCACTCCATTTGTTCCACTCCCTTTCATGTTGAGCCTTTGCCACATTAAGTGCCATCCCAAACCAATTAGCAGGGAGTGGAAGTAGATAATTAAACCCTCCCAACAGCCAGTCTACATTGATACTGACCATGTGCTGCGCCTGGGTTGTGTTCGCCGTAGAAGACTTTCTGAATAATTATAATTTCATCTGACTATTTGTTTAAACATTAACTTCTCAAACTAAGATAGAAATGCAATATTGTCACATGGACATGAACATAATTAAGGTTACATTGAATTTAGGAAAAAAATATACCCTTCTCTAGTCTAGGATTTCATTTATACACTATAAAGTAAAATCTGTTTAATTTACAGTAAAATACCGGCAGCTGTGGTTGCCAGAACATCACCGTAAAAAATACAGTGAGTGTATGGAAATGTAAATATCAACAAAAAATGTAATTTATACTGAATAATCCCATTACTTTTAGGATAATTGTTTCATCGTGGTATTCCTCCATTAACTTTGCATGAAAATTTTATATTTTTACAGCAAAACTGTGTGTTTTCTACAGTTTATGGCGGTACAATTTAAAGTTTTATACTATTCTTTGATTAACAGTAATTAAAAGTATCTACTACGGTTATGTACAATGTTTAATTTTACAACCTATTTCTGATGCAATTTGACAGTTTTTTACTGTAATTTCTACAAACATTTTTTACAGTGTATGTAGAGTATTTTATATTTATAGGGACTGTTTTAAAAAACCAAGCAGCTTATACACGTATGAAATAAAATAAGAATATGTTTACAAAAAAAAAGAAGAAATGCCACCTAAGAAGTGCTACAGTTGCCGCCTCCAAAGGAGGCTGGTGTAAAACCATAAATACAAAAAATTACGAAAGTCCCTGTTGTGGTCATGAGGAGGACAGTTTGTCCCAAAGCTTGCTGCTAGATTTATATACACCTTAATATAATAAAGGGTTTTTCATTTAGCCGTGAGTGTGACTACAGACAGAGTTACAGTCCGTGACAGAGTGTGAGTGCGGAGCGTCCGGTTTGAAAAAGGCCCATGGACTCCAGGACCCTGTGACATCACTGTTGGGTGTGACCAAACCAAACCACACTTAAGGAGAAAGGAGGAAACTTTCAAAGTTGGCAGCAAAACTTTGCTTTTCAGCCTGGTGTTGAGTTGCTCTTTAAAAGATTTATCGAGAATTCAATATCATATTATATCAAGGCTGCTTTTAAAAAGTCCCAGCACAGGATGTGGGAACAGAACTGACCACAGAAACATTCCAAGCCCACATTACTTTGTAGCTTAAACGGGGTGATTCACATCCATGCTGACCAGACGACCTTTTATTTTCTCCGTGTTGGATTTGGTCCATGTTTATTCATCTTTGATGTCAAAACATTTCTTAATGCCATATTGATATGATGCGTTTTTGATGTTAAAGGAAAAGAAGTGGAGAAGTTGTGCTCAATGCGCATTTAATGCACACAAGCTCGGATTCAGTTCTCTCATGCTGCAGAATGAATGAATGAATGAATAGGGTAGAGGGATTTATACAGTCGTGGCTCAGTGCCAGCTATTTTGGTCAGCCTGTTCTCCTGTCAAAAACGTTTATTTAGGTCGAAAAACGAGCTACACTGAAAAAAGAAAATAGTTGAACCAACTTAATGGAATTGTTTCATTTGGTAACACCTAAATGAATTAAGTTCTTTCAAATTAATTTAAAAATTAATTTGAAAGAACTTAATTCATTTAGGTGTTACCTAATGAAACAATTCAATTAAGTTGGTTCTTTTTTCAGTGTATGTGTCCGTATTTCACCATCCGCTGCAGTGTGTCTGTCGCCATCTTGCTGACGTAGTAGTGATTGACAGCTAAGGGAAGATTAAATGGGTGGATACCCACTTTCAGATGGAGGCAGGGGGTGGTGGATGGGCCAAACAAATGGTGGACCTTCACCCAGGAGAGCAGGGTTTGCGTCCTGTGTGGAAACAAAAGTAAACCATTTTTAACTTAAATTACGTTGTTTACGTAAGTTAAGTGAATGACTTCACTTCTGGGATTCACATACATTTATTTACTGTTTAAACTGTCTTTTATAACGTCTTACCAGAAGTTTTTGCCCTAAACCTAAGGTCAGTCATTTTACAACATAAATCCACAGAAACTGCAGCTTTTTTTTTCAACCGTGTGATATTTTTAGAATGGTAAATGGACTGCACTTATAAACTACAGACAGCGCTCATTCACCCGTTCACACACACATTCATACAGGTGGCCGAGGCTACCCTAAACGCTGCCACCTGCCACCATTGGGAATTCATTCACACACAGATGAATGCAGCATCCGGGCAATATGGGATTCAGCATCTTGCTCAAGAATACTACAATATGTAGGCTGCCACGGTCAGGGATCGAACCACCAACCTTCTGATCAGTGACCACTCTACCACAGTGCGCCGTTGTACCGTCAGTTGCAATAGATAGATAGATTACTTTATTCATCCCCGAAGGGAAATTCTGTTGTCACAGCAGTCCGGTATTCAAGTACAATAAAATACAATAAAATACAATAGAATAAAATAAAATACTGAGGTAGCATAAATAAAAACAACAATAGAAAAAAACACAATAGAACAAGGACACTTAAGAAGTTAAAAAAAAAGAACATCAGTTGGTAGGATGGTTGGCAAGATGATGGTAATAATTAAACAGGTGATATGATGGCAACAATGCTATAGTGACTAGACGGTATATAATAATAATAATAGTACAGTATATAATATATATAATATAATATGTAATAATAGATAATAAACAATATAAAAATAAAATGTACAATATGTACCTATGTGGCGTAATTTGTGGTTCTGACACACCAACTCCTGTGCCATCTATGTTGGGGAACTTCTTGATGCATTGAAAGGTTCCTTAAGTAAAACAAGAATGTCCTTTCATGGTCAGTCTGTCAGAAACAACATCTTACTCAAGTTCTGACAGTGCAGACGTTTATTCAGTTCCCGAAATAAATACGTACCTAAATAATATAAAGTTTGTGCTGAGTCTACAGCGGCTTACTGGGCAGGATCACAAAAAAGCATTCTAACACATATAAATGAATAACTTTGTGATGGTCAAACAGGCACAATCAGTAGCTAGTAGCATTGATAGTGGATTAGCTATGCTGGTGTGCAGCACACAGGGGGCTGTATGAGCTGATGTGTGAAGGGTGTTCAGATGATCTCCCCGCTGACAATGAGACTCTTTCAAACATGCAAATGCAAGGTATTGCACAGCCTGGAACAAAACACCATGGGACGGGGAAGTGGTATAGAAATGAATAGAAGAAGGTATTCATGCATTTGTATGATTTGTCCTGGTGGGTCACATGAGAGCAGACTGATGCTCTTACGGAATTTACAATATGCTTTGGGTCATTTTTCTGGATCCCAGGAAGAAATTCTATCATGGCAATGAAAGGACTATTATTCTGTGTGCTTTGAGGAGGGAGCCAATCTCTGATAACCAATCAGCCATTGAACGCGTGAACATGCATATGAATTAGAGAGGGAGAGAGAAATCCTGACATGACGTGAGCATGTCACATATTTTAATGTGTCTGAACACTCGGTGGGAAACAGCCACGGGTGTGTTGGTGTCTGTCTGCGCGGATTCCCACCGCTCCTGCATGTGCGTGGGTGCATGCGTGCGTGTGTGTATGTGTGTGTGTGTGTGTGTGCACAAGCATGCGTTAACTCATTGCAGAGTGGATGGTTATGCTCTCAAACAGCACAGTCTGGTCGCATAGCAACAGACTCACTCCACTCCCCTCCGTCCCTTCCTTTTTCTTCTTCTCCCTTTTCTGTGTGAGTGTTTGAACTATAGTGTAACCTAAAAACATTCTTAAGGCTTTCACACACTCACCTCTCAGTGCGTCGCCTTGCTTTGCTTTGCATGTGTGTGTGTTTGTGTCTCTTTCTCGGTCTGTGTGTTATGTATGCCTGTTATCGGTGGATTCCACAGAGCTGAACACATGAAAGAGGAAGAGAGAGGAAGAAGTCCTCCTCCCCACTCTGCAGTATCACGGACAGAGAGAGAGAGAGAGAGAGAGAGAGAGAGAGACGGGGAACTCGAATCAAGCCGGCAGTTCAGGCTGAATATTGATGTTTTTACTCTGAAAATATCAGTAAGGGCTTTAAAGTCTGCTCTGCTCTCTTATACAGTAGTTTTTCATATTCCTTCTCTTCCTCCATTCCCTCTTTTCCTCTCTTTCACACACACGCACACACACACACACACACGCTCTGTGCTTGCACAGCAAAGTGGGAATTCTGCATGTCTTGACAATCACATTACCCCCCCTCAACCTCCCCGCTGCTCTCTCCCCACCTTCCCTGTGGCCTAGATAGAAAAATATGCATAACTTCTTCATTTACCCCTGCAGCTAAAGTAGTACACTAGATAATTCACAGTACTAACAGATGCCGCAAAACTGAGTTTTTATCATCTACTTGAGCGCTGTAATAGCCTCCTGATGTCGGATAAGATGCCGCTCTGATGTATGGATGTGTGCGACACATGCAGCCCCGAGGCATCATCTCCACATCCAACAGTAATCATGACACAGAATATAATCGACACAGTTCAGAACAGCAAAAACCCACGCAACTACAGCTCCTGATTAGGCTTATCTGCGCTGTAATTGTGTGTTTTACAGATGTGTGATGTTTGAAGTGAGGGAATGCCCCGTGTTGGCTGTGGCACTATGTGGCAGGCGGTTTTCTGCATTTAACAATATGAGAAGATTGGATTTGGATAAACGTGATTGTAATGTGGTATCTCACCGTGGAGCCAGCGGAGAGCTTGTTATGACCCAGTAATCCAAACATTAATAAAAGTTAAATCCTGCCAGAGGAAGGCAAAACAAAGCAAGATTGGTGAAATGCTGTCAGCTGCAGTGCAGGCGCTGCAGATAAAAGGCACTTCATAACATCTGGAATAGAATGCTGTTGTTTTAATGACTCAAACTTATTGTCTTTTGCACTCAAGATGGTGTTACGATTGAGTGTCATGCTTATATTTGGTTATGTTTATAATATCAAGGCTTTTATATCATGGGAAACACACTGACATAATAATGTTAAGTGCTCATTTTCAATTAATGCTGATATGAAACGATAAAAAGCAACCAGAGCAGCAGATGTTTGGATTTTTTATTTAATGAGTGACTTATTCTCTACATTCTTATAAATTTGTCATTCAAGGGGGCTATAATAAATATTTTCATAATGACCAATGCTTGAAGTAGGCTGATTTGCTGACACTGTGCCTTTTTCTTTTTCACCTGCACTTTTTACGAGCTGCCGGTACTCTTTTCTGCCCTCTCTACTGTTTGTCAGCCTTTCCAATTAGATTGAAGACTATGTATTCTTCATCTTAAAAGGTGTGCAATTTAGTATGTTTATAATTAACAATGTGAAACAATGTGAAAGGTGTTACTTACCATGACAAATCCACAGAGAGTTGACACCCCACTCCAGTTGTCATCTGATACGGCTGGTATTGCTTTCACCTTGTGGGTGAGTCTATGTGTCATCGTGGCAAAATGAGTTCCTCCACAGTCCAGATATGGTCTGCTCCCCGTATCAGAAACAAGATGGCGACAAGTGTAATGTTGATTGATGTTTCCAACGGCAGTCCACAAACCAATGGGTGACGTCACAGTCAGTACGTCCATTATTTATATACAGTCTATGCTACTACTACTACTTCTTCTTCCGTCGGTTAAAAACGGCAGTGCATTTGGAAATTAAATTATGTATGTGTTAATTTACATAGAGCGGACAATTTGAGTCACTGTGGGAGGAGAGAACATGCCACAAGCCGGAATTGAACCAGCAACCCTCTTGCTGTGAGGTGAGGCTAACCACACCACCGTGTAGCATGCTCTTAAAATCAGTTTGTTTTCTGTATTTAAAAAAAAAATCAGATATTCACACAGCATTTTATCATGCTATCAGCATAAGTGCAGAAGTGTGCAAACTGAGACACAGTAATAGACTTGATAGTCTATAATTCTGCTCCTGCATTAAAGGTGCTCATGGTAGTGTGAAGAAAATGTGATTAAATAGATTTAGCAAACCATGAAGAAGCTGCCTGCTCATTCCAGTTTAAACATGGGAAGAAAGTAAATCAGTCCAGGTGGCAGTTTGAGCACAGGTCAGTTTGTTCTGCCAGGCTTTCTAAGCATGAGTTACTGTTGGCTGGGAGAGGCTAACATCTGTCCAGACCTTGTTTGTGGAGGCTGTTTACAGAAGGCGGATCAGATCACACTTTCACAGTTAACAAACTGCATCACAGTGTGATTGGAAAAGGAAGATGAGCTCCCTACCTGTGCCATCCTCACTAGGGTAATGATGCTCTACACAACACCGCGGAGCCGGAGCTTTATGAGGTGAAGCAGGCCCGTCTACAGCACTTTTGATCAAATCTAATGTTATATGGCTCATATAGTACACCATCAGCATGAACACACGTCATTTGGTCTCAGTCGCTTCTTGTTCTTTATGGCTGTAAATCTTCAGATGGCTGTTTTTATCTCCTCCACTGGTGAGGGTGACTTTAAAGCTCTCCTCACATCCCAAGCAGCATCCCCGCTCTGAGGCAGGTGGGTGTGGGTGAAGGAGGGAAGGTATATACAAGGGGGACAGTGGCGGTGACAAGATGAGGGAAGGAAGCAAGGATGATGTAATGAGAGGGGGAGGAAGGGTAACTTCAGCATCTAAACTTCTCTTAAACGTTCTTGGCCCTGGCTGACAGGATGAGCTGTCTCTGGGTGTCCTCTCCTCGTCCGCAGCCACTCACGCTGTCACAAGAGCTGAAATTACAAGACAGTTTTGGGCCTGGAGTGTTTTTCACGCCGCACTCTGCAGAAATCATTTGTCAAACACTGTCCAGCATTGTGACTCGAATCTCTGAAGGCAGCGAGCAAGTTGCTCAAGTACCAATTTATAATGACACGCTGTGGAGTTGTTGCTAGAAGCTTTGAGAGAAATCTAGCAATTAGGTGACTAGTTTGGCCACAAGAGGGGGTCCCTTTCAGTTGGTTGCACCCCAGATAGTCAAAGTCCTGATTGAGTGTGGGCATCACAGGGTCTCGTGCAGATGAAGTGCAGGGAGACATTCAAATTCATGTTGAACTGAGCTGACATTCGATGAAAAGTAGAATATATATTAGCCGATTATGTAAAGATAAAAGCAAGAGGGAAAGGGAAGTTGATGACAGGTTTTTCTGACAGGTAATAAGTCTACTGAGTGCACTATCGCTGTCTCGCCTACGGCACCAAAAAAAAAAGTCAGAAACTGCATCGGCTGTTGCTGCCAGAAATAACAACTGTCTCATTTGCTTTTAACCGGAACACCCACCTAACACGAGTAAGGACAAAGAAAAAAAAACGTTAAATGCTGTCTTGAAAAGTCAATTGGGCAGTTAGTGTCAGGAGCATTTCTAATACTTGGACTTATTGAGCAGTGCTCGGTCGGTGTGTGGCGCTTGCAGAAGTGCCTTGATCCATATTCATCAGCCACTGTCTAATCCAGACACAGTGATGGCGCCTCATGAATTAAACAGCCAAACTGGGGCTCGTTCAGCTAAGTGTTAGCCGGTGTGTTAGCTCAGATAATGCACATTAGCCACTTCAATAATTGATATCCAAGCGATTAAACTATCAAAGATGATTTTAATAATGCAGAGAGGCTGATGCTGCACTATTCATGATAATGTTTGTCTCAACAGGTGTCAGCTATCACTGTCACATCTGAATACTATGATAATGCTATTATTTGTTTATATATGAACACAGTCAGTTTAACCACACACACACACACCAAGGTTATTATAGTTAACGAAAACTAGAATTGAAAAAACATTTTCGTTAACTGAAATAAAAATAAAAATTAGAGTTTTTAAAAAAAACATAACTAACTGAAACTGTATTTTGTGGTTACAAAACTAACTAAAACTAACTCAAATTAGAATGAAAATGTATGAAAACTTTTTTCATACGTAAACCTTTTGGGTTGATATGAAACCTATTTCATCTATTTGGTTTTATGACTTAATAAACTTATTGGGGCTGAGATGGATCAGACAAAGGAAATAAAGGAAACATTATTGTTACCTTTTTGAATCTCGCACCCAACAAAAACCCCATTCGAAAAACACTAAAACTAACACTAAAACTAATAAAAACTAAACTAAAACTAAGCATTCTTCTAAAATAAAAACTAATTAAAACTAGCAAACTCACTCTAAAAACTCATTAAAACTAACTGAATTGGAAAACAAAAAATCACAACGAAATTAAAACTAAAACTAATGAAAAATCCCAAACTATTATAACCTTGACACACACACACACACACACACACACACACACTCACCGGCCACTACATTAGGTACAACTTGCTAGAATCTGGTTGGACCTCCTTTTACCTTCAGAACTGCCTTCATTTCTCATGGCATAGATTCAACAAGGTGCTGGAAACATTCCTTAGAGATATTGGTCAATGTTGATATGATAGCATCAGGCAGTTGGTGCAGATTTGTTGGCATCCATGATGCAAATCTCCCGTTCCACCACATCCCAAATGTGCTCTATTCAATTGTGATCTGGTGACTGTGGAGGCCATTGGACTAACAGTGAACTCATTATCCTGTTCAAGAAACCAGTTTTCTGGATTTGAACTTTGTGACATGTGACAGCGTGCTGTCCTACCGGATCATAAGTTGGTACATCATGGTCATAAAGGGAACGACATGGTCAGTAACAATACTCAGGTAGGCGTTGGCGTTTTAAATGATATTCAGTTGGTACTAAGGAGCCCAAAGTGTGCCCAAAAAATATCCCCCACACCATTACACACAGGATGGATCCATGTTTTCAGGTAGTTTATACCAAATTCTGGCCCTACCATCTGAATGTCACAGCAGAAATCGAGACTTATCCGACCAGGCAATTGTTTTCCAATCTTCTATAGTCAAATTTTGAGCTTGTATGAATTGTATCCTCAGTTTCTTGTTTTTAGTTGATAGGAGTGGCACCCGGTGAGGTTGTTTGCAGCTGTAGCCAGCTGCTTCAAGGTTGGGCGTAACAAGTGGCTATTTGAGTTACTGTTGAACCAGTCTGAGCATTCTCCTCACTGAATATTTCCTATTTTTCAGACCATTCTCTGTAAACCCTAGAGATGGTTGTTAAATACTCAGACCAGCCTGTCTGGCACCAACAACCATGCCACATTTAAGGTCACTTATATCACCTTTCTTCCTCATTCTGATGCTCAGTTTGAACTTCAGCTGCTCATCTTCACCATGTCTACATGCCTAAATGCATTGAGTTGCTGCCATGTGATTGGCTCATTAGATATATACCTTAGACATAATATTTAGATAAATACATGCACACATACACTACTGGTCAAAAGTTTTAGAACACACCAACTTTTCCTGAATTTAATTGAAAATTATGCAGTTTAATGTCTCAGTGTACTCTGAAATTAATGCACATTTGTAACATTTAAAATTCTTTATTGAGCATAATAGTGTTTTGAAAGTAAAAAAAAAAGATTAAAAATCACATTTTATGTTGGACTAAAGGACTAAAAAAAGACCCAAAATGACTAAAAAAAGACCCAAAATGACTAAAAAAAGACACCAAAAGACACAAAATGACAAAAAAAAAGACCCAAAATGACAAAAAAAGACCCCAAATTACTTACAAAGACATGAAAAGAATTAAAAAATGGACAAAATAGCCCAAGACTCCATAGAGTTAAGTTGTTAACCCATTTCTTGTTCCCTGAAAAAGGCCTACTTGTATAATTCTGAAATGTACATTATTTTCCAGTTTTGGTTAACCTTACCTTTTTTTATTTACCTCTGGCAGTTCACCACTTACCTTTGTACCCTTTTCAAGCTGTTCATTAGACTTGAACTGCTTGAATTTCAATAAAAAACTGTGTGTAGTAGTGTACATATCTAATCTATCGGATTGAGAGTATTGGATTGTATTGTGATTTTGTACATTTTTTGTTTTGCTAACAAAGTTCTGTAAATAAAAAAAGACAAAACAGCCCTTTCATTACAAACAATATGGGAAATTGTAAACCCGCCAATCGACTGGTAATGGGTTAATCACCCGGCCTGTTGTATTGATTGTTTCTGCCCTGTAGCTGCTTGTTGGTGCAGACACTTGCAATCATTCAGTCCTGCTGTAATGTGAGTGTGTCCCTAATTTATTCAGCTCCAAATTTAAGGGGACACCAGGTTACAGTCTTTATTGATTCACCAGTTATTCTAATTGAATTAAATTCAAGAGATATGTGTTATAAAATTCCTTTAACATTATTTTAGATTTTACGGTTACCCTTCTTCTGGGTTTGGCGGAGCTGAAAATCAACCCAAGTGGGGGTATGATATGACCACATGTGCATTGAGCTTGTGCATTATGTGCAAGCGTCTGCATGTTTGTGAGCGTGTGTGTGTGTGTGTGTGTGTGTGTGTGTGTGTGTGTGTGTGTGTGTGTGTGTGAATGTGGTGCAAGGAATCTTAGCATTTGCAGCTGTTAGCAAAAGAATTCAGGACTGGTCGGAGGACAGAGGGGGAATTAGTATCCATTACTGTGAAAAGCCAGGCAGTTTCACTACAATGCACATTTACCATGACACGACTGTTTGTGTGGGTATTTATACATGTCCAAGGTCATGTTATAGACTTGTTCTGTGTGAACGTTTTGTCTGGTTTAGGGTTAAGCTCTGCAGTAAAAGTCTGCATGTATATTTGCCTCAGCATCAGGTCCTGCACCTGTTCTTTTCAGCATCAGAGCTGCAGAAATGATGAGACTAAACACACAGAGACAGAATGGCAGGTTTTGTTCTCACCTTAACACACCCACAACATGACTGCTCGTTTTTCTTCTCCCAGCCCCCCCCCCCTCTCGTATTGTCCCCCCGCCCTAAAAATGATGATTGCATGCAGTATAAATTTCACATAGCAGCTGGTTATTTGCCTCAGAGACATTATCTTTGTTGTGTCAGCAAACATATGTTCATCCGTGTTTGATTTACACAGAAACATGAAACACACTACCTTGATAGTAAACAGGGACGTATTCAATGACTGTGTGTGTGTGTGTGTGTGTGTATTTATAATCAGACAAATAATGCTTATCTTTTAGTGCTACTATATGTTAATGTAGTTATGGTCATTTCTATAAAGAATGAAAGACAATACACACCCTGTTGTGTTGTGGTAACACTGGCCCATATTACAGGACTGAGCAGGCATTTTTCTTTCACACACAAGACCGCACACACTTACATAAAGACAAACATTGCTGTCGTTTTCAACCAAAGAGAATGTTCTGTTCCTTGCGTCCGCTTTCCACCAACATGTTGTTTTCTCCTTTCTCCCTCCCTCCCTCCCTCCTCTGCCATTTGCACCATCACTTCCACCATCTTTGTCCATCACTTA
Organism: Centropristis striata; assembly: GCF_030273125.1. Taxonomy (NCBI): domain Eukaryota; kingdom Metazoa; phylum Chordata; class Actinopteri; order Perciformes; family Serranidae; genus Centropristis; species Centropristis striata. Next base: position 4,228,809 of record NC_081529.1, read on the forward strand.
CATCTCTTTTCCCTCCATCTCCATCATTATCTTCCTCCCATGAGTCCCTCCATCCACTCTTCCTGTACTTCATTGCTAATCTAGGTTCAATTTAGCTCCACTCAATGAGCTTTGTTAGCACTAAGTACAAATCAGCATGTGTTGCCGAGGCTTTTATGTTCATCACTGTTGATTATTACATCAATTATAATCATAATTCACTTATATATAATTGTAAATGCTCTCTTTGGTCGCTTGCTCACATGACCACAAATCCTCTTTGCATCAGGTGTGTCTGTGTGTGTGTGTGTGTGTGTGTTTCCTCCACCATCAGATCATTTTAATATCACCTGCCCCCCCCCTCTCTGTCTCTCACTGGAATTGCCGAACCTTGATATGCGTAACACGAAACGAAAGAACGATTTTCCACCACGCTTGCCATTCAAATTGAATCAGGGAAACAATAAATTGTATGTTATGTTTATGTTTTTGACTGATAAATCGAGAATGTGAGCTTGTTTCCACACCAAACCTATTTCCCCACTCCCTTTTTATTCTGAGCTCAGAATAGCTCAGTCCTTTAAAAAACTTTGAAAATGCATTTTTTTCCAGACCAAAACCGATTTAAGTTGCTTATTATTGATTTAGCAGCCTTTTCTTTGTGTACCTATAGCCGTGTTTCCTTTAGGGGGGAGAGTGGCCACCAGGGAAAGTCTCAGGCCACGCCCTCTCAAATGTCCGCTGACTCTGCATGTCTCTATTACAAAAAGGCCCCCAGAGGGATTTAGAGACTCTGGAGGTGACGTATGGTTTTCCGCCGTCGCTAACTGTGCACAACGTCAGCAGCTGATCATAAACAAAGCAGCATGTATAATTAAGCACAACGTCTCCGCTGATCATAAACATCATGATCTTGAATTAACCGGCATAGCTAACTGTGCACAGAATGTCCGGTGCTTGTTGTTAACAAACAAAAATCGTGAAGACCTCCTGTAGCAGCAGCACATGCACACTGTACTGCTACAGAGCTAACTGTTAGCATATTAGCAATTTGCAGACTGGACGCTAAGGGGTTAACATCCCCTCCGGCTCTGTGACTGCAGCTGGGAGAGACTGCTGCAGGAGGACTGTCTCGCATCGACTTGTTCTTACTATTCTTAAGGAGCTGCCGGCCCCGCAGCTTGTTAAGAAGAGTAAGAAGGAGTGTCAAAAAGTCTCCAATAACACCAGAAAAAGTTGATGGATTTATCGTCGCTTTTTTGAAAAACAGTCGCTAATGGGGTCTGAAAATTCGCTAAATATAGCAACAAAGTTGCTAAGCTGGCAACACTGCTCTGCAGGCTTTAACAAATGGCGCGTGTTGTTGTGGCGTCGAGTACTATGTCACATCCTGCTTAGCGTTCTATCCAATCAGCAACCAGGCTTTTTTCAGGGGAGAAAAAAGGCCCTGCTCTTCAACAGGGAGGAAAAAAGTCCCGTCAAAAGACCATTCAGCATGGCTCACATTCAAATTAGGGGCTTTTCGGTGAGTGAGACCCGCCTCATTCCAAGTATTGGGCTGTTGTGGACACACTGTTAATATGACAATGTAAAGGTACACTGAAGCCTACAAATAACTGTTTTAAAGGCTTTTAAACAATATTATACGTCACACTTACAGTATATTACATTACCCCTTTTGACGCTGTGTTTCTGGAAAAAGTGCCGTAACAAGCTCTGCCGTCATTTCACCTTAAGACATTCACATTGTTATACAGTAATATTGGCCGTGCACATTGCTATCAGGCATTGTGGAACAAAGTGGGAGGAGACAGTAGTGCCATGTAACAGAGCAGCAGCAGTGCATGTACAATAAGTGACAGCAGCGGCGAGAGCATTCAGAACAATGATGGCAGAAGAACTGCCCATCATACTGTTTCTTGCTGTAGAGATTCTCCAGACTCAAGCAAAGTTGTTCTGCATTTTTCTTAGCTTGATTCGATTACTGTTACACTCAGGTAAGAGGCGTGTTTTTGATGATATGGTCCTCTTCCTTTCTTGTTACCCGAATTTTGGTCACATACTGTAAATAACATGCTTATCTATTTTCCTTTCCCAACAGTCTGTCCAATTTAATGCCTCTGTTACTACCTCTGAAGGCGGTACAGAACCGGGATCACTTGATCCCCCGTCACACCTCTGGGTCCTTCAGACTGAAGGCGAAACATCACAGCGGCGTAAATATCACAGCTTGAAACAGCAGTCTGCAGGGGGATAATGTCAACCAATTCTAGGAATTAACAGTGAGAAAACAAACAAGTACTTTAATCAGTACTATATGTTAGTCGAATGCTAAACATTTGAATAAAGAATATAGTACAATTCAAATAAATGGCTTCAAGTCACCATTTCTTATTCACCCCAAATATCCTTTTCTGCATATATGTTCTTTAGAAGACAATTTTTTCTGTCAGTTTGGCGCTCATGAACTCCAAACCTATCCTTTCAGCAAAATCTGTAAGGTCTCATTCATATTTGATTACTATTTCTCAAGGGAACATTTTGGGTAATGAGTGTCCAGCAGAGTCAGGAATCAGGAAAGGTCAGCTTGAAAAAAAAAGACATAAAGTGAACCCAGAAGTGTAGAAGCAGTTTTTTGCCCCCATCATTTTTATCATTTCCCCATGAACTCCCTGTAAAGTTCTAGTGAAGGATAAAGATAGAGAGGGAAACACACACATATTTTCACCCTCTTCCTCTTTTTCCCTCCGACATGTTTTTAGACTCTGATCTTAGTAACTATGAGAGGGCTACATCCTCCTCAGCTAATATTTGTCCTTTGATTACATTTGTTCATGAACTTTAGTTTAAAAAAGGTCCGTTACCTTAACTGACCGGGCGTCCTGATATGAACGGGATCCTCGGTGCCACAAATAGAAAATAAGTGGAGATAAGAGGAGTTATTTTTCACTAAGATATATGGAAGAGGAGATTGACAGCGTGAGAAAGACTCACAAACTCCAAATCCCTGCTGCGACAGCCCCGCGGAAGGGATTTTTGCTAGAGAATTGAGTCTAAGAACTCCCAAACCTGAACAAAATGAGAGCAGAAAGCAGATTATTGGGGCTACAGTGACAGATGCTTTTTCCTTTTTTCCCCCCTGAGAATTTGAACATGCTATTGCAACTTAAGAAACTGTGTATAACTGAGGGAATACATTAAATGCCAAATGTTTGTCTGTAGATTGTTCAGTCTGATGTTGAAAGATTTTCATCTTGTACTTGCTTTGAGTTAATAAGCCAGACTCAAAGTTAACCTTGTTCAGTGGGTGAATCCTCCATAGACCTCAATATATGTGATGTAGAAAGAAAACTGCACATTAATATTTCATGTTTTGAACAAGATGGTGCCAGTAGACGTTCAGCTCTCCCCCAACTCACTTTACACTCCATCTGTTTAAGTTAACGGCCCTCTGTATTCTTACACTGCTGCCAGGTTAACAGTGTTGTGGCTTTCAATGTAATTGTTACCAGACTATAGAGTTAGTGCACTTTGGGGAGCAGAATTAAATAATTTGACATGAAAATGCAAATTGGCTTGGCGGCACAGTTTTGGCCATAATGTTCTTTGCACCAGCTGGTCATTTGTAAGCCTTGGCAATGCTGCTGCGAAGTGCCGACTGACTTGTACTGACATGTGGTGTGAAACTGCACAATTTGACTCCCTCAGTCAGACAACCATGTAGTCAGCATTGTCTTTAACTGTATAGAGGGTCTGATCAAATCAGATTTTAAGACATAATATGTTTGTAATTGGCATTACAATGTCTAAAAGCTACCAGACCTAGTTATAGAAACAGTTGGGATAATGTAACTCAACAAACTATATGTCTCAGAATTATACTAAGTAACAGTAATACAGCAGTTTTCTTCTAACCTTTATTTAAAGACCTAATTTAGTCACATATTTAAATATCTCTCCAGTTTAATACAATGTGCTGCTTTGACAAGTGGCTCTTGCCACCAAGTTAATGTGTACCGTAACATTTCAATGCTACAACAACGTTGTACGTGAAACGTTGTACACTCAAAGTTTATTTTACTTTCTTTTTGTAGTCAAAACAATCACATGCTATGCTGGGCTACCCCACAATTGAATGTACAACGTAACATTAGCTACAGTGGCTGTATGGGTAGGTGACTGATCTAATATATGTAAGCTAGCTAACGTTAGTAAGCTAGATAACATTATGTTTGCTAACTTTAGCTAATGGTACTTGCGGCTGTTGTATCAAATGACATAACGTGAATAAACATGGATACCTTTTTACATGAATACAACTTTATTATATGAACTCATCAGTGTTAAACAATGAAGACAACAACTCCCATAATCCCACACTAATTCACAACATCATCATAGTCCCTGTTTTGTTATTGTTTTGATTGAGAGACCCCTAGTGGTTTTATTTTCTAGTATTTGAAATTCAGATCATTTTGGCGTCTCATAATAGTTTTACCCAATTTCTTTTGATGAGTTTGAAGAGTTGAATTTTTTAAAGTTTCGTCATTATTAATTGAATTCTTCATATCACATCATGGCATGCACAAAAACACAAACTGATAAAAACTTTTCTTGACACATCCATGCTTTTACAGCATTTTTCAGGCTCCCCACTGCTTTATCCCAGTAACATCAAAACACCAGGCAGGACACTCTGTCTGCAAAAATAAGTGCTGTTTCCCACTGCTGTGCCCTGCTGTGCAGAGATGGGCTCCAGGATTATGGGTCACTACTAACAAAAGTATTTAAGTTGGACCTATGAATTTAGGCCTCCATGAGGGCATGCCGAATGCTTTTTTAATGCATTTTAACAGTTTGAAATTTACTGCTAACTAATGACACTTATGTAAGGGAGGGCAGGGTTATGCAATCACTGTCACACACAGCAGGAAGAACAAAGTACAGATTTCCTGGGATCCTGTGTTTTGGTCCTAATCTAGCTCCTGACAGTTAAATATAGAAGAGTAATGTCATAAAGCTGCTATGCATAACTAATGAAATGGCAGATCAACAACTAGAATGCACAGCCTCTCAGATTAAGAATATAAATTCATGCAGAATCACCTTATTTTTTTTCTAATGATAGCATCGTTGGTTGGATCCTGACTTTCATCCGGATGGAGCTCACATGAATCTATGTTATGATGCATGGCAATCGCTAATGAAATATTTACTACGTTTACATTTTAAATCTAAGCTCAAAATCATTTCCCTCAGGTATCTGCTTTTATCTTTTTACTCATTTCCAAGCAAAATGTCATACTATTACACCATTTCTGTTTACCGTCAGCATCAACATCAGCGGAAAACAGGCAGGGCCGTATCAGCACTTGCAGCATTTAGTTTTTATTGTTCATGGGGTTGTGCACCAAGGAGGTATAGTGGGCTGTCAGGTAAAGCTGCCCCTTAAAGCTGTAGATCACTCATTTAATCAATAATCCATACCCAGACGTGACCTCTCCTCATGACCCCGGCATGTACGCATACAGTACACAGCTGGCAATAGCTGCTGCTGTATTTGAGAACAAAGATGGACAGCCTGAATAGTTAAGTTGCCATCTCAGGATCTGATAAAGCTATTGCTATGTAGTGCAATAGTCTGACTCTTATTTTGAAAAAAACATTGGGCTGAAATATAAAACTATACCATTCAAATGTATGATGCAGTGCAGAGCTTGGTTTATAATTAATGACATCGCCATCAGAGTGCATTACACTTGACTTCCAGGATTCATGTTGCTTTTGTAGTTTATGCTTTTTCCAGGTAAAAAAAATGTATGACAATATATTGAGATAGTTTAGCTTTTGTAAAGATAGTCCCCTTGGAAACCGGACTCCACTTAGGAAAACAGAAATCTGTACTATTTTCCCTCCCTGGTCACACGTTTCCACTGTCTGTTTCGCGAGCATTTCGAATAAGAATGCCATCGCAAGTATAGGTAGAATTGATGAATACATATTTAACAGTCTATGTAAATGGCAAATGGAGTACAATTATATAGCGATTTTATCCAAAGCGCTTTACACTACACACTACGCTCATTCACCCGTTCACACACCCATTCACCCGTTCACACACCCATTCATACTGGTGGCCAAGGCTACCTGGGCACACTGGTGCCACCTGCCACCATTGGGAATTCATTCACACACCGATGAACACAGCATTGGGAGCAATTTGGGGTTCAGTATCTTGCTCAAGGATACTTCGACATGTAGGCTGGGATCGAACCACCAACCTTCCAATCAGTAGGCTACATATAAAATTGAATTTATGTACATGGAGTTTTCCATGTGTAATTACAATATGAAAGTTACTTTGATGAGAGAAAGCAGTAAGAATGCTTGGGTGACACTTATTGTGAAGGACGGAAGTTTGGTCCTGGGTGTGTTGATAACAATGGTTATGGTTAACAACGCTAATATATGTCTGGCTAACCCAGAAACATTCAATCTCCCCCAAAAAACCAGCAGCGCCTATTGTTCTACAGTGAGGAAATGGAAGTGTCTGATTTGAGACAAAAATAGCGAACAGCTAATTAATTGGCGTTAGCGTCTTTTGCTGGCTCTGGTAAACCCAAGGCTAACGTACACGGTTAAAGCGATATGCGGTTTGAAAGATAAGAGGTTAGACTTTAGATTCACACCACTTAATAATTGGAAACATAACACAATCATTTTTATTAGTAGTTAATTTGAAATTTTGATAGAATGTTAGCCAAAAGGCGGCCGATGTGCGATTCTGTGACGTTAGCTTAATAAGTGATCTTTAGAAAGGCTTATAGTCTGTTTTTGTTACATTTGGACAGAGCCGGGCTAGCTATTACCGTGTTTTCTGTTTAAGCTGATAGGTTGCAGCTAGGCTGACATGTTTACCATAGAGACATGAGAGTGCAATGAGTCCTCTCATCAATCTCTGTGAAATAAAATTCAAAAATACATTTTTTTCCCTTTAATTATAAAATAAAATGTTGGATTGCAATATCTAAAACAGCCTTAATGATGATATTAATGATATTTACTACTCTTATCCCAGCTATTGTCTTCATCATGTCAGTACCGATACTGGGGAGGAAAAAATTCTGATATCTGAGAGCAGCTTTTGTCTCTTATTCTGTGTTGCTTACCATTGCAGTGCACTATGCTGGACAAACTATGCGATGACACCATTTCTAAATCACCCATCCTTTTTTGCATTATATTCTGCAAAAATAGTTAATATTTATATTGGATAGTATTAACACCAATACAGATCCATCTGTGATTAGCTGATGTTGGCCGTTATCACTTTATTAACTGGTATTGATCAGTGATCCAGTGGGCCTTTCACATATATACAGTTTACTGTTATTATCATTTAATTGGCCCAATAAGAACAATATCATTGAGAGTACAAGAACTATCCGCTTCTTTAGCTTTCTGTGTTAAACATTCACCACCAGATTAATGGAAACTCATGTGTGTTAGCACGCGCACACACACACACACACACACACACACACACACACACAGCTCTTCCATTAAAGAGATTTAAGTAATCTAGGAAGTGATGTGTCGACGTAAGGTAAACGGTTTCTGAGAGATTTTACTGTCCCACTGTGCTGAGGACTGTTTTACACACACCCAATAAACCTCTCGCTTTAATTACCCGAGCCTTTAAAACCCACACACACACGCACACATTTGCAATCACACATAGAGCGTCTTCCTCTTCCTGTTGTGCACTTAACTGTATGTAACATGTTTACACACCAACACACACCATTAGATACACTTCGTTTGTTACTGACAGCTGAGTGACCACATCTTTCCAGCTCTACTGTAACCACAGACCCGAGGGTTCAATGACAGGTCACCTAGAAACCCTAACGACAACACCCACCTCTGTTTCTTGGGTGTGCGTGCAAGTCTGTGTGTGTTTGCCGTCAAGCCTGTAGGTTTCTTTACATTTGTGTGTATGCGAGAAAGAGAGGGAGGGAGGAGGAAGAGAGAGCGAATGAGAGAGTGATTGATTTCATTTGACACTGTGGAAGAAACATAAATAAAAAGACTGCAGGCGGGGAGGCCTGTCAGTGAGAGCGGGGATAGCTGTCAGAACTCTGGTGACTTCACCGTCGCACTTTAAATCCCTTAAATCCTGACTCACAATGCACAACTTTTAAGCTTCCATTTACTGCAGAGTCTCCCAGTGGTGTCATGGTGCTAATTTAATGAAAAGTCACTAAAGGATGTGCCCTCTTTGTAACATATCTGCACCACTGCTCCTTTTTTTTTTAAATATCTAAAGCAGGTTTCTTTGGGACACAACACAAGAAGTATTTAGCTCAGATCTGATGTATAAAGTTTTTCCCCAAAGTTACCATGACAGCCACCATGATGAAGTAGTTGTCAGTTGTAGAAACTAGAGTATAGCTGTGTCCATTAAAGCAAAATGTTGAAATATTGCATTAAATAAAATGCAAATTAGGGACGTTTCTATTCAGAAAAGAAATTTAGAGCAAATAAACAAAGCTGCATGAACGTACTTTGGCCAGAAGATGGCAGTGTAATGTATTGCTGTAGGCTAATCCATCAGTAAACAGTAGGAGAAGAAGAGATTGCGCGACAGAGAAAAAACGAGAGCAAAAAAGAGGTTGCTTATCGGACAACTTTGGCCATCCACGAGAGAAAATGGAGAGAAGTATTCAGGAATTAGATTCAATTAAACAACTTATAACAGTCCTTTCATTTCAGCTCGTCCTGACCAGCATAGAGGAAACAGCTGATCAGTCATATTAGTTAAATGTTTGCTATGTCAGCATTTTTCCATCTCTAGTTTTTCTATTTAACTATTTTTCAAAAAAGACAAATGAAAACCCTCAAGTGAGCGTAAAGACTTTTATGTGCATTTTGGTGTTTCCATCAAGCTTGTCTCATGCCAGTCTTCAACATGTGCATAGAAATTTGTTAATGGAATTGATTGAAAGAGAGGAGAAAGACGCCTTCAGTGTTGCTGTAGAACCTGTTTAGTTTACTAGAACACAAACTGTCTGGTCTGTTTCATAAGGTTGTAATTGGAAAGATGCAGTGCTGAAATGGTCCATTTCAAAGTGGCAATTTATTTATATTACCTAATTGCACTAATTCCCAAACTGGGGAAGTTGTTCTTTTAATGGACTGGAGAGCTGTTACAGGGGGAGCATCCATGACCAGGAGAAAAAGCCTGAGTAGAGCAAAGCTTAATGAATCTAATTAATTAGGAAGCTTTAAACAAACAAGAAGGTTTTGATGCTGCAAGGCCATCAAGATTCAGATTAACAAGATTTATCAGGAAGCAAAATGACTTGTACAGGAAAATATAAGATGGATTTTTGAAAAGGGGGAAAATAAAACAGTGGGGATCATTGATGGTCATCCGTGTACGCAAGCTTTGCTTATCCTATGGTGGTTTGTAGCGTTGGTTGCACATATCCTCTATATCCATATAACAGGAGCAATGTACCAATATTGCCATGCACAGCGGAAAATGATGAAAGAACAGAGTGGGGACGGTGCCAATGGCATATTTTGTCCACCAATCATCCGACGCTTGAGCTGGCTAAACAATTTCATCTATCACCTTTCGCTTTTTACGCCGCTGTGATCTGAGAATTAACATTAGATCAACCTCCTCGTGTGTCGCCATGTTTGTTTACATTTTACCATATTACATATATTGTTAGGGAGCTCTACTTCTGTGTTTTATTTGAGCCTCGTTGTCTGATTTATGTGGTGCTCTCTCTAGAGGAATCCTCCAGGAACACGTGTTGTATCTGCAAGTGTGTGAACATTTAAATTCACGACGCAGCCAGTTGTCTACTTGTACCATAGGCTGTATTTAAATAATGGACGTAGTCACCGTGACGTCACCCATTGGTTTGTGGACTGCCCATTGGAAGCATCGAGCAGTGTTACAATCGTTGCCATCTTGCGTCGCCATCTTGTTTCCGATACAGGAAGCAGACCATATTTGGACTGTGGAGGAGGAGAGGGATCTGATCACTGACTACAGCCTCTCTACACCTCAACCTGACTGAGAGAAGTTGCTGCTAATTCATGTTAGCATTAACTGGACTTTTTATATCTATATAACGTTATATATAACTGTATTGACATGTTGCCATGGATACGCATTGTTCTGCTTCTCTCCTGATGACGGCTCGCCTTGTCAGTGACCTGTCAATCAAAGGTAGCCACGCCCCAAATCATATGATTCTTTATCTTCTATTTTCATCTAAATGGGGCCTTATTTGAACTATTAACATAATTGTATTAAAGAAGATTTTTTTTTACTAGCGATTAAGACCTTAGTGTTGTCCTAAAAAAGATTTCTGAGGTAATAAATCAAGTGAGAAGTTTTCTGTTTTTTTTTGCAGAGTGCCGTGGCAAATCGTTTGTGTTTGAGTAAATTCATACACACAGGTGTTGATGGCACACAATCAAATGTTGATTCTTTACAGCTCAAATTTTAAATACTTGTTGACAGCCTTACTTGCGAAGAGGATTAGAATTATAAAGAAGCACCAGATGAAATCCTCAAGTTTAAGGACCAAAAAATTGTATAAATGTCCTTCCATCATTGGAGACATATCAGTTTTGAAGTCACAGTTGTTGTGGAAACCAGGTGCCCTTTATATTAGAAAAGAGATCACTAGATTTGGACTAAACTCTGATGATCAAAGCCCAAACTGATTAAACATAACGGTGGCAGCTTGCTAGAATCAGCCCAGATGTTCAGTGTTTTTTTCTCCATCTCTAGATACAGCATTACAACGGAGCCCACAGGACAGGCAGCAGCCACGCATCACTTTTCTGAATTCTGCTCGGTGAAGCTTATCACGTCAAAAGGGCTGATAGTGTCACAGGAGTGGGCCATTTGAATGGCAGAGATTTGTTTTCCATTGTGGCCCTGTGCGGTGACGTGTTGCCTCCAATCTGTCTCCTCCATTGTGACAGGACGGGCACTCACACAGCAAATACATTTTGAACTTACAATGACAGAGGATAAAAGGAAAACACTCAGGGGCAGGGGATTTACGTGAGTATTTGTGTGTACATGAGTTGTGTTTACACACGATCGCTCTTTATCGTGTGAATAAATCGTGTGTGTGCAGGTGTGTGTGTGATTCGAGGAGCATTGTATCAGACTGAAGGCTACTCCAGGCTGAGAAAAGATCAACTTTTTGCTGGTTAAACTGCTGTTCATACTGCCACTTGTTGTCTAGCACAGCTTGGAGCTTGTCTCACCTTCTCACGTACATTTATTCAGCATCTTTTGATGGTTTCTGTACTATCATTTCTCATTTTAATGGTCTTTTGTAGCTATTGAGTGAGTTCTAAAGCTACGAAGCCTCACAGACCACAGCGGGAAACGAGATTCTGCTCCCAGCAGCAGCGCCTCAGGCTTGGATGTGAATCCACCAAAGTCAGTTGGCAGTATACAGTAGATGGTCTGAAGGAGGCACGCAATCATTACCCTCTTGCTGCACCACTGGTTTGTCCTGGTTGGTCAGCATGTCTGTCCATTGGTGTTGGAGGGTGGGATAGAGGGCCTGAGGGAGACTATGAACTTGAATATCATGTCCTGATGAACGTCCTTGCTAAGAAAAGATATAATACTTTTCATTTATTATAATATATTTAAGTGGCTCTATTAAAGAATCTCATCAGGACTGTGAGTACTTTGGAGGACGTTTTTTGTTCTTGTCGACCATTTCCATTTTTCAAGTAGACACAATTAATTTAGAGATGAAATTAAGAGTCTTGGATTTATTTAACATGTACAGGTTTTACAGCCTTAAATGTGGAATACAGTAATATTCTGAGAAATATGTTTATTTACTTTGTTGCTGGGTGTCAGATGACAACATTGGTACCATCCGTGCTCCCGGAAAGCTGCTGCCCTGCATGTTTTATGTCTTCTAAGGGCTTCTCCACAACCCAAAGTTTAGTTTTAAGCTAACTCTGGTGCGGCTAAATCCTTGTTATGGTTCATTTGGTTACTTGTGAACACTCCAATTGTACTCACGGACCAAAACAACAAGTCAATTGGTTTGGATTCTGGTCGGATTACGTTCACAGTGCAATCGAACGGCACTAGGGTCCTTTTTGTTGTGCACTAGAGTACGGTTGGAGCATTCACAAGCAACCAACTGAACCGTAACAAGGATTTAACCGCACCAGATTTTGATTGAAACTGACTAAACTTTGGGATGTGAAAGCGCCGTAACACACCTGATTTAAATGATCTGCTCATTATCAAGCAGCTGAAGCTTGTCAGGATAATGAGAAACCTAAAAAACATGCATGTATGTGGCTCTTAAGGTGCTGGACAAGGCTGTTGGACACCAATGCTGTACAGTATATAAAGTATTAAGGCTAATACATACTCCACAACAACAGAGAAATGTTTTAGTTTTCTCGAGGTGGCAAGAAAAACACCAAGGTTAGTTCTGGCCAGGACATTTCATACTTCACGAGAAACTCAAGTGCAGAACTCCTGGGACGTCCTCATATCGCCTTCCCACTGCAACACACATCAAATTCAAATTTCTGACCAATCACACAATAGTTGTCAGACACCACACAAGAAAAAAAATTCTGCCCAGATGATGTGTCAAGAACAGAGCAATTTGTTCTCTCTCCCAGGGCTGCAAGAAAAGAATGACATCATTCTGTTCTCGCAGCCCTGGGAGAGAGAACAAATGTCTCTGTTCTCGTGGAGTATGTATTAGCCTGTAGGCTATAGCCAGCAGTCAGTTAGCTTAGCACAAAGACTGGAAACAAGGGAAAACAGCCAGTGGTGGAAGAAGTATTTAGATTCCCTTGCTTAATTAAAAATTAATGATACCACACTGCAGAATTACTCCACCTAAAGTACCAAAAGTACTTTAAGGTGGAGACTCATTATCCAGAACTGCCCCACTTAGATTATATGGAGTACATTATTGTTTTATTATTTTTGATGTATTTATGTAAGCAGCATTTTACTGTTGTCCAGGTAGGGCTAATTTAAACTACTTAATATACTTCTATAAACATATGTAATCATTTTAAATTGATCATATTTTTACTACACCTACTAAAAGCCCATTAAATTGCTTCCGATATTAACGTAAATTGTTAAGTGCTGACCTCTAGTGGCCGTAGTAAATATAGCAGTATAAAGAGCCAGAAAATTTGCGTTCCATAAGACTTGTGTTAAAGCTAATTTTTATATCCTGTAAGTGCCCCCTAGTTTTTTGTTTCTATGTGGTTAGATGCCTAACTTGAAGGAAATTAAAAATCAAACCGAATGGAACTGCGACTGGCTATTTTATGGGCTGATAACGGCCTCCTGCACCTACTACTTAGTGATGTTTATTATTTAAAGTATTTTATATGCACACTGTGAAAATGACACAGGTGCTTTTTCTACAATGTCTGCTGTGAAAATGGTTTATTATGAATTTGGTAAATGCCCCAAGGCTTGCAATTAGGCAAACAATACTCACGAAGAGAACAAATTATGTTTATTTGAAATGTGTTTTGCAGTGGCAGAATGTCCTTTGAGTAAAACATGCCACCACCCAGATTCCATTTTCAACATCGAACAGGCAGTGAAATGTGAGTCTTGATGGTTCACGTGAGCAAAAAGCAAATGAACACAAAGACGAGGTTGGATCTGTGTGTTTCCAGCGGCGATATATTCCTCCCTCTGTTGGAGAAATACAATCCTGCACTGTGCTCTGAATCACAATCACTTTGTTAGACAGAGTACATTCATGCGGTGGAGGAAATTGTGCTAACAGTTTGGTGCCAGACAAAAAGAACATGGGCAATAAATTAAAATCGCAAGCTTGATATGAAAGCACAGTTTCTGCTCCTTTTATGGCAACACCCACCTGTGCACACACACACACACACACACACACACACACACACACACTCACACACCTGTCAGAGAGCAGTGTTTACCCACAGTGTGATCTCCCAGAAGGAGTGTTTTTCCTGGTAATTGGACCTGACCATCAGTTGTCCTGCAGTCCTGCCTCGGTCTGTGTAGCTGCTCATGACAGGGTTTTTTTTCTTTTTTTGGTTGCTGTCTCGCACGATATATGACTCACACTCATTTGATGGGTTCATTTAAAATTTATCTCATTCGTATGTAAGTATGACGTCTTTGATATCTTAGTCCTGCTCCTGCACTTCTGTGTTTTTTCTTATCGAGGCACTTGAAACACTTTGTTCTGGAATATCTAAAGGACCACACTGTAAAAAAAAACCCTGTTGTTTTTTAAATATTACTGTAAAAGATGCACTGTTGATTTTACATTCAAGATTGCCAGTTTATTACATTTTTTACTGTATGAATAAAGTATTTTACAGTGGAGTAATGTATGTTTCAAAAAACGAAACTATAAAAAATACTGTTTTGGCTGATATATACATTTATGGTGTTTCATTGTTAGTGAAACTGAATTAACCCATTCATAATTTTACGGTCTTTTACTGTCGTGGTTTAGCAGTTTTTCACCGTAAAAGCTACAGACATTTTTTACAGTGCATAACACATTTACATTAGTGCAACTTTAAATGCCAAGGGGGTATAGTTTTTCAGAAAATCACATTTACTTTACTCATACTTGACTCATATACTGTGATCATTGGTTAAAATTTCACATCTGTTACAGTAAAGCCCGCCCCTCTGGCTCTCCCAGTAGTAAAATGAGTTCCAAGAAGTATTTCCTGTCAGTATCTTACCCTGGCATGTGGAGAAACCCTTCCACAACCCCCCACTACATCATGTTCACTCCCCTCCTCTCTGACTCATCCTCTTTTCGCTGACCGCATGTTATCCCACAATCCCACTTCTGTCTCGACAGTCCTCCAAACACTTGACACCCGCCTGTCTCTCCTTTGTCTCTCCCTCCTTCCCACTCCTGTCCTCCCCCTTCTCTTCGTGGATCATCAGTTGTCTAGTGTTGCACTGACATATTTTTATCTGCTCACATGTTTGTTTCTCTGCTGTCTGCCTTATCTTGTTTTCTCTACATGATCGCTTCCTTTGATATGTTTCAACTTTGTAGTACTAGTAGTTTTTTTTTTTTTTAGTTTTTTTTTTTTTACAGATCTTGAATATTTTGTCTAAAATATTCACATAAGTTACATAAACTATGTAACTCTCCATTAAGGGGTATCAGCTTTGCAACGAACATGTGTCAGTGATTTTATATATGCGTATGGCGTTTCTTTGAACTGTGTTTTATTAGATATTTATTGGGTCTTATGTTATCGTTGTGTACCTTGTGTTGTATTGTTGTGTACCTTGTCTTGTGTGTCCTGCTGCAAAACCAATCTCCCTTCAAGGGACTAATAAAGTGATTCTGATTCTGATTCTGATTCTGATTCTAAAAACATATTTTACCAAAACAATATTGTAGAATTACCAGCTGGGATGGATTATTGTGTGGATGGATTTTTTTTTTTTTTTACCCTATACCTTTCCATGGTAACATGCACTTTGTAGACGATCCCTGGGCATTCAAGCTCCATACTTATATAAAAAAAAATACATCATACACTGTAGCAACACATTTCCGTACTATTTAGTCACTTTTTGTTCCATTTATTTTTGCTTTGTTCATGGTTTAGCCACTTGTTAGCAACTGCCTTTTTAAGGACACATATAAACATAACAATTCACCATTGGGGGTATTTACTAACGCATTTTATGTCGTACAACAACACGTGATCATCTTTTAAGCTTGTGTTCCCCACAGACCGTATTTCAGGCATCTAACCACAAACCCATTCAAAAACCTCATTTAGTTTGAGAGGTTAGACTCAAGGGAGCTAAAATTGCTAACTTACTAACTGGTTTAAGAACTAATTTCTGTGGCGCCCTATTAGGATTCCTCAAATATATATTGTTGATGGACATTATTGTCCCACAATGCATTGCACAAAGGAACAGTTTACGATGCAATGAATATTCAGACGAAGAGGAATTCAAAGTCTAACATTCAAAAGAGAACATAATTTGAAGACATGACAACACAATTAATTCAAATAACAATGTTGACTTTTGATGTCACACAGAACACAGACATCGGCCTTCTGGGTCAAAGTCCTGTCTGTTGGAGCCAACCACCCTAACTGTCATCCTTTAGACCTCATTTCCTTGATTATCCTTTTTTTTTTACACTCCGGATAATGTGAAGGGACCATAAGTTAAGAGGGATATCTTTTCTTGAAGTTTTATACTCAAAATGTTTGTTCTTGTCACTATTAACAGTATGCACAATGCTTGGTGGGTGAAGTTGTTTTATGGGTTGTATGTGTTAGCCTTGAACTTCTAACCCCCTGACTCCTACTGTAAAGATGGTGTCTGTGATTTAAAGACAATTTACATTTTGTGTCGCGTTGCTTGGACCACATGTGTGTATAGAGAAAAAGGCTGTGAGAGCGAGAGGGACGGTACACAGAGGCAGTTCTAGACCAATTTTACTGTGGGGGCCAAGGAGGGGCCAGTGTTTAATCAGAGGGGCACATTAGCACATAAAAAAATGGCAAAGATGATATTTAAGCATTCAAAATCTTTATTTTAGCTGATTTAAACATCTCATTTAAGTATATTTGGAAGATACAAATACATTGATTTAAATAATGAGACTCACCAACAATAACAGTTTTTTTTGTATGACAATGACATTTCTCAATTTTGTGCACAATCACTTTTTTATTTTGAAAGTGCAGTAAAAACAAAGCAGACCAAAAAAAAAGACACGAAATGACCAAAAAAAAAAAGACACAAAATAACTGAAAATGACACAACAGACACCAATGACAAAAAAGACATAAAATGACCAAAAAAAAGATACAAAATAACCAAAAAAGACACAAATGACCAAAAAAAAGACACAAAATGACTAACAAAGACATGTAAAGACATGAAAAGGATTCAAAAATGGGCAAAATAGCCCAAGACTCCATAGAGTTAAACTATTATACATTGTAAACATTCTGGGTTTCTTTTGTGTACAATGAGATATTGTTTGAACAAAAAAAAAGGTTAGAATTGTTCCATTGTTCATCGTTATAAATTGAATTGATCATTTTATTATTAATTTGACACAGGGGCCACAGCAGGGGCCAAAAGCTTCTTCACAGGGGCAGTGGCCCCTGGAGGCCCCTGTGTAGAACTGCCACTGACGGTACATTTGTGGTCAGCTAAGGTATTAAAACACCTTAAGTACTTTATAAATCAATGATGATATTGTCATTATAAATGTATAATCTTTGGTTTTAGTGGAAATAAGGATGTGTCACAACACTCTCTCTCTGATGTCCTTTACAATTACCAATAGTAGTTTGACTATTTTTTTGAATCTCCCTATCAAAGAAATGCCAGTTGTCCAGAGCAATAATTTGTATTGTGGTAAATGTGATCTGAAATTATTTGGTGTATGTGGTTAACTCTGGTGTCCTGGGGTGATTTTTTCTGCCATCTGGATTGACGTCTGCTGTTCCGCAGAATTAGCGACTGACGCACCAATTGGATTACACGAGCTACATAACCAGCAGCAGGGTAGAGCAGCATCATTCGGTAGATTAGATTAGATGATTAATGATCATCATGGAAATAATGGGCTGCTGCAGCAAATATAACACAAGGAAGGAGAACAACAGCAATGGAGACTCAAATGAAATATGCAGTCATTTGCAAGTCTATTAGGTACATCTGGTAAGAATTAATCCAGTCTAATAACCGTATGTCATGGGGAATTTCATTGAACTACATTGTAAATGGTAAATGGACCTGCACTTTTATAGCGCTTTTCTAGTCGCTTTGCAACCACTCAAAGTGCTTTACACTATACAGACAGCACTCATTTACCCTTTCACACACACATTCATACTGGTGGCAGCGGCTACCCTAAACGGTGCCACCTGCCACCATTGGGAATTCATTCACACACCGATGAACACAGCATTTGGGGTTCAGTATCTAAGGATACTTCGACACGTAGGCCGCGACGGTCAGGGATCGAACCGCCAACCCTTCGCCAACTCTACCAACTGAGCCACATCCGCCCAAAAAACATTGTGAGCATAAAAAATGCTAAATTATCCTGCAGTAATACCAAAGCAGTCCAGAAGTGGCTGCAGGCCACAAGAATGTATGGTACGTTAATACGTTTTCCTTATTATTGATTTACATGGTTGTTCCCAGTTAGAAGCCCTCTAATCCTTTCAGTTTTTAATTCTGAGCAGTGGCCTCGAGAGCAAGTAGTTGTCACAGGCTGATCGGCTAAACATGTTGAGGTCTGAAGGGTCACTCTGTGGGAGCAGAAGCCACCTCTGAAGTTCAAAGCTTCAATACAGCTGACACCGGTGCAGCCAGCGTCATTAAGTTCTTCACACTGCAGCAACCTCCTTCTTCTTCCAACATGTCCTCTCCTCCTCCACCCCCACTGCATCCAGCCTGTCTAGGAATCCCCTTTGATCTGTGGTATGACAGCAGCTGCACTGTGCAGCTTCCCAGAAGCCCATATATCAACTGACAAGTGCTCAATACACACACACAAACACACACATTTGTTACAGATCTCAGAGGAATGCTATAAGTTTTAGGGGGGCCGGCTCGTTGGTCAGCTTACAGCATAAACGACGAGAACATAAATAACAGTAAAAGTGCATATAAAGTCAATGGAAAGCTTGGAGCAGACAGCTATTTGCATAATGTTGAAGAACAGTAATGTCAGGGAGATTTATTACCTGTTTATCTTTGTCCATGTCTAGCTTACATTTAGCCAATCACTCCGCAAAGCATGGCGCCTGTGGCTCAGGTGGTGGAGCGGGTTGTCCATTTGTAGTTAGGTTGGTGTTTGGATGTGTCTTTGAGCAAAAGAATGAACCTCAAAAGCACTTTGTTCTGTTCTCAGGCGCAGAGTGTCATATGAGCGCCATCTTTTCCAGCAAATTAGCTCTGGTTATTGAACCAGTTCCATCCAGCATTTCCAATAGTTTTGAGTGGAACCTTTGTAAGAGAGTAAAAGAAACAGTTGTAGTAAGATGGCAAATCACATTGATTATCTTTAAGCAGTTGTTTTATTATTAGGCCTACGCATTTTTATTTTTATCCCATAACAGGTTTGGGGCAACTATTAACAAGACCACTGCATGCTATTTTTTTTCTCAACAATTCTCCAGTGTCTTTCCCCAACCTAGAATATGACATGCCCATTCCACACTCCTGGTCAAGGGAAACCTGCTATGTTTTGGTTTAAGCTAGGAACCATCTTTTTAACTTCCGAACTAGTTTAGTTTCGGTTGAAATGTTCCCAGAATTCAAAATTGAGCTGGAATAAAAAAAAGTATGCAAGGAACTGGTTTTGGATGATAATAGAACCTGGATTTTAAACAAGTTAGCTACATAGCGCTAAAGTTAGCTGGTAACGTGCTGTAGCATTTGCTATGCTAACAGTATAGCTGGTAGCCTGTGTAACTTCTGCAGCTTCACCCTCTTGTCTAAATATGGTGACGCTGATTATATATTTCAATCAACTCATTGAGCTAATTATTCTTGGCTAACTAGCCAACTACAGTAAATACTATAGTTAGCAGCTACAATTCAGCTCCCTGCTTTTGTCTAGTGCTGTTTAGAAACAAGGGCCCATTTTTTTTTTTTTTAAATGTCTAAGAATATGAAGGGCTTCTAAATCTGTGCCCATTATTGTGGTACTCTGCATGTGAGAATGGAAAACTTTACAGACAGAGCAAACTAAGGGATGCAAGGCTTAGCAAATATCAGCAAAGCAATTTGACACAAGTGGTCATGTTTCACCAGTTTTTCATCATGTTTAAAAATGTATGATAGGAAATTCCTGAGCACAGCATCCAAAACCCTGACGTGTACATGCATCAGCTACAGTTTCCGCAACCACCGCAAAACAACGTCGATGATTGACACAAATATTCTTCAAGAAAGGCAACAAATTGAAGCTCAAGATAAAATCATGCCCCCAGATTAGAGTCCCTGCCATCTGTTCCTAGAAGCAGCGCTCTGATTGGTTCGCTGTATGGGAAGGTGATTATCATTGGGTGATACGTAGGTCCAGTGACCCAGCAAAGCCAACCTCGCAGCCTCTGTAGGTCAGGACTGTGTATGTGTATGTGTGTGTGTGTGAGAGAGATCAGTATCAGCAGGTCGCTCTCCTGCGAGGGCTGTATTCAGATTAGATCACACCACTGGACAGTAATCCTTCTTTGATGAACATATGTTTTAATCCAACGCCCACTCACCCACCCACAGACTACCACACTGTATTTACTATATGTGCCAAAACATACCACATGGACAGAAACAAACAATGGCAAAGGAAAAGGAAAAAAAAAATCAAGTTTTTTTCATTGAAAGATGGAGAAAGAGTGAAGTATTTAGAGACAAAATGGATAAAGGGCGTGAGGTGCCACAGGGAGAGCCAGAGATGGGGGGGATTAACCATGAGAAACTGCCTGGACGAGGACCTTTTGGCCTCACACACTCTCTCTTACACACACAGACACACACACACACACTTACAGTCCAGGAAATGGATTAGTGAGTGGGGTTGTTTGGAGGCAGATCGGATGAAATGGTGATTCACCGAGTCTGTACAGAGAGTTTCACAGAGCTGCTCCTGCGTGTGTGTGTGTGTGTGTGTGTGTGTGTGTGTGTGCGTGTGCGTGTGCGTGCGAGAGTGTGTGCGCATCACGGTCTCATTAGTGAGAGCAGTCAAGCCAGTTCCATGGAGGCGATGCCGCCACAGACCTCGTTAGAAATCCTCTCCTCTAACCTCACGATCCTCTGCTTACACAAAGTCACATACACACACATGCACATGTACTCCCTCACATACACACAACACGACACACAAATGCTGTACGTCGTAACAGCGTAATATTTGACACTCAGATCTAATAAGCCATATTTACTGGATTTTAGGTCCCCCATCCATGCGCCTTTCTTTGTGTGTGAGTTAGTTTGTGTGTGTGTGTGTGTGTGTGTGCTCTTCTTTGTGAATAGAAAAAGGGATGATGAAACTCAGCTGAAAGTCTAGTGAAGACGGAGCAACCGAAGCAGAAAGATGATAGCAAATGTGAAGGAGCATTTCCTGTTAGTACACAGTAGCTTCCAACTTTTAGCGCAGTATTGACTTTTTAATTGCCATCCATTATGTGGTTGATAATATAAAGTTTCAAGTTTCTACAAGGAGCTTTAAACTAGTTATAAAACAATCTCAATGAAATATGACCTACATAAGCAAACGAGATGATCATCCACTGGCTATATCAGTATAGTTCTTCCTTAAGAAAATCAGATAAAACGGGTATTTTGACAGCAACCAGCACTTCCTGCTTCTCCGTCAACCTGCAGTCGGAGCTCCATGGCCAGCAGCAGCAACTGTCCCGGTCCCCAGATGGAGATGATCAAAGACATGGTTCTACAAGGATCTTCCACGCAGTCCAGAACGATCAACTTGGACGGGAAGTTCCACTGTGTGTGTGTGTGCCAGTCATCTGAGAGAAGCTGCAGCTGGGTACTGGACCTGCAACTACTCAGGCTCCCAGAAAGAACACCTGGCATTTATTTGACATAGTGATGAAACAATGGAATTACAATTTCCTGGGGCCTCACGTGATACCATTGGTTCCAAAAAAACTTTCTAAAGATTTGATTTCAAATGTCACAGCCCCTGCAAAATGACTCATTTCAATGTCAGAATTTAACTCACTAGTGCAGTGCCCAGAGGAAGTATGTATTCATATAGTGGGAGATTAAGTAGATTTTTCAATTATGGCCAAATTAGGTTTATTTGTTTATTTGTTTATTGAATGGATCCCCATTAGCTGACGCCTTGGCGACTGCTAGTCTTCCTGGGGTCCCTAAAAAGACATAGAACATGAAATACAAACAACATAAACAAAAACAGTACATACAAGAAAAACAATAACAAACTCAATTAATACATACATGCAATACTGTTAAAAAAATTCTACATTCATATTTACCCGACAAATTTTATACTGTAAAAATCATTAATTCAGATGTCTATAGTGTCAATATCAGCTGTATACACTTATAATTTATCTTTTCATTGGAGAACATTTAAAAGGAAGAATCATCCGGCTACGGATATACAAAACAAAAATAAATTGCAACATATTAGTAATTATTCATTTGGTGGGCGGCATCAAGTGTGTCTTAAGTCATTTTTTGAATGACAATTTGTTTTGCGTGCTAGAGATGCAAGGAGGCAAAGAGTTCCATGACATTATTGAACGATAGATAACTGTGTGTTTGTGGTTGTGTGTGAAAGTGGGATGTACAATGAGGTGTAACACTCGCGTAGTGTTAATATCCAAAGTGTATACTGGGTACATGCAGACCACTACAACGTGTGCAACTCCATAAAACACTTACTTTTCATGAGATTTCACTTTCAAGCTAGCAGAGTGGAGGAGTAGCCGCCTCGGTCGGCGAAAGTCTTCAGTATGCATGTCCTGTTGGCCCAATAGATGCAGAAGAGTAGCAGAAGATCCGGGTATTTTTAATGCACAGAAGTTAAACTTTTTGGGGCATCATGCTCCAGAGCCCCACTCCACTTCTCTTTAACATCCATAAAACTACCGGACCTGGAACTTACAACCGTAACTTCCTGGAAAGGGAGGCATGGGGGAACCAGAACCAGTACTGAACAATGAAGACCCTGCTGCAAAAATGGATTTGGAGTTTTTTTTTCAAAAGGAATTTTACAACATAAGGGGGTGGTGCTCATTGAAACACTACCGCTTTTGTCCACAGGGGCCGCCAGAATCTCAAAAGCGAATTGGTAATGAGTTACACGTTCTTATGCACACAATAAATGTCCTCTCTAAATGTGGTTATTTGTTTATCAATGCTTTGGAGTGCTGCTCTTTCTTTGTATTCATTTGTAATAAATGGCATAACAATGAGCCTGTAAATGTACTTTTTTTTTCAATAAAGTAAAAATGTTTATAAGAAACACTATACATATATTGTGTGCTTTATAATACATAGATAAAAAACAAGAACCTAAACACTCCATCATCCACACACCACTCTGCCTCATTAGTGTGTTTTGGTTCCAAGTGCAGATCGACTCATTCTTTAACTGTGTAATTTGAAAATATTGCTACTACTACCAATTATATTGTGAGTTGACATCTCTGCAGCTGATAACCTGGAGGCTAAAGTGTGAATTGTGGCCAAAATGGACAAACACGACAGGAGATTATATCGGCTAAATGGCAGCTACAGCAGCATGGAGTAGATGTAGCAAATAAATATTTTTTACTTGCCATGTTTTACTCCTCTAAACTGACAATATCTGTAAATCAATAAAAACAATTTTCTCAGCTTTAGCATGAAGTGCTATCCGTATTCCATATTCCAGCTGTATGTGTTCAGTATAGCAGCAGACAGTCATGTTAACCTACTGAGCATGTTGATTGTAACAAAAAGCCTGTTGTATTCTCTGTCATTGAGGTTTATGTAAGGATAACAGGGGAGGACATAAACCAGCTAATTCTCTTTCTGTGACTCTGAGGCTGGAGACAGACAAATACTCACACATGCATGCTGACTGGTAGCAGTGAGTGGTCCAGATGGTAGGAAAGCAGCGGGTCTTAGTGGATAATGTGAGGGAGCCGGTGGGAGGGGGGCGGGGCCCTCAGCAGGGGCGACAGGGTTAAATCTCTCTGATTGGAATGAACAGCTGCACCAGCGCACACACACACACACACACACACACACGAATGCACTTGCATATCGTTACACAGCTGAGTATGCGAGGACTGCGCAGAAGTTTCTGGAAGTGGAGTGAGACTTCACAGATCTGTGCGACTCGGCAGTGGAAGTGTGCTTCCTCCTGTCTGTCTGCTCATCTTTGTATTTACCTCTGTGTCATATCCATCTCCTTCTCTCTTTCCCCCTCCAACTCTACTTTATTAGTGCGCTCTCTGTTCAGCTCGCACTCGCTCTCAACACACACGCTCTTATTTACGGTCTTTGTCTCACTTTATGTCTGTCTCTCTGCAGGAGCTCATAATGTGACAGACAGTGCAGACTCATCTCACAACAGTTGCAGACACACTCAGTGGAGTGGAAAGTCGAGCTGTCACACACAGTTATGGGTTTAAAGCACAGATGGTAAGTAAGTAAAAGGTAAACCCACCTGAAACATGTTACCTGCATATATTTACTTGTTGTTTAATAGTAATCACCACTTTAAACTGACAGTAATCTGTATGATGTACATTATGGTATAAAAAAATCTGCAGATATTTTGTTTGCCACATAAAATCAAAGCCAGAAGGTCACAGTAATGTGGCATAGAGTATAATAGTAATAATAGTTTTTGCTTTAACTTATTATGAAGAAAATGCTGATTGCACAATATAATGGCTATAGAATAGTGACACCATTACGCACCTCGCTTTCACTATCCCATTCTGTCTGCCACTGGTTCTGATTTTCTGGGAAAGGTTTAATCTACAGCACATAGCAAGTGCCTGTGAGCTGTTCCTGTACCTATGAAGGTTATAAAGTAATGACACGGAGGCTTTGTTGTCCAAACCAAGACGGCACATCGTCATCAGCAGTGCATTATTGCTGCACAACTTTGAATTCTTTCTTTCACAATAAAGGCTTACCAGAGAGCATTCTGCTAAGAAGCAACTTAACAAAATAGTTAAAAACTAAACAAAATAGCTCACAGCTACATAAAATACTTACTTTTTAGTAAGAGAGAGTGTGTGAGGCCACTTACTTACTTAGCGTAGCTATGCCCAGGTAGTGGAAATGGCAAATCATAGAACTGAGATTGGATGGTAAGCGGGCTGCCAGCTAAAGCCATTTCTTTGGTTAACATTAGCGTTATTGAGCTAGTTTTGTGTTAGTGTATGAGTGTGTACTTTGTGGTGTTGTTGACTGTGTTATTTTACTGCCCAAACTACGCTTAGATAAATGAGATAAATGTAATGCATGATTTATGCTTGGAACTTCTGCAAGGGTTTGTGAATGTCCCCATTGCTAAAAATGACAAATCACACCATCAGAAGTGACTTGTGGAAGCTTTTCACCTGTTTGTGTACATCCCACATTTTCTTTTATTAGGTTGGTATGAATGGCCTTCTTGGTCTGTTATTTGAGAGTTTTAGGCCCCGTTCACACGAGGACGCTTGCGGGTGAAAACGACAAAATATTTTATCGGAAGTGCCTTTCCTTTAGACGGTGACGGCATTTTGGGGGCTTAAAGACGCAAAAATCTGAAACCACCTTCCAAAGTGGAAAAGTTAAATACACTCCGCCGTAGCGTGTCCGTCTACACTGACAAGACACAAAACTCTGCTCAGATCTGCTCACGTCACGTATGTGTTTACGACACATACATGCTCCAGTACAGGAAAATAAACAAATGTGGGATTATTTCCATGCGTTGGACCTTCAAGCTGCTCTGGCAGCTCTAATAAACTTACAGGAGTCTTTCCACCAAATGTACAGGATATGTACAGATAGTATTAGTGAACAGAGAAGGATCTGGAATTACCCCCATCACATTTTGGATGCAGCAATTCGTCGGAGGCGAGCCAGGCGGCTTTGAACGAGACCTGGGAGATCTAGTGATGGTGGAGAACTTTGTGGAAGGAGTAGCTGATGAAAATGTGTGGCGTGAAAACTTCTGCATGCCCAAAGATGCTCTTATGGCTTTAAGTGATGCCGCCTGGCTGCATACAATCGAATTTCACACACTTTTGCGTCACCGTATGCAGCAGATTTCCTCCCGAAAACACTCGTCTAAACGAGGAATAAAAAGCGAAGACGCGACGCCACTTTTGCGTCTTCTGTTCAGACCGTCCTCGTGTGAACGGGGCCTTAGACATACATTGCCCCCCCTCCGCGAGGCTAAACCTATACGGAATAGAAAAGATCCAAACATTTCCTCGTCATGACTCCACGTCAGCTCACCTCCATAGCTGGAGCTTTAGCCTGGCACAGGCCGTTCTATTATACAATGACAACAGAGAGACCAACCAACCAACAATCATCTGGGAGGCAAAAAACAGTTAATGCAACATAGAAGCAACAAAAATAAACTAAAATTGAAATATAATCTAAGCAACTCTTGTCAGATTGCACATCATGTATTGATAAATGTCATCCATGGCCTACATGTTGGCTTGCTGTGTTTCCGTTAAAATATAACCCTAAGTCCAAAGAGAAAAAGCCATTATTGCAACAGGTAATTATCTGCTCCTCCCCACACAGTGGTTATATTTTAGGCAATGTAATGACATCAAAAACACGTTTATGTAACCACGCCATTATGTATTCTCCTCAGTTGTTTGTGTCCTCTTATTTTACTGTATGTGGTGAAAATGACACATCTTTTTTTAGGTGTTTTGACAATGGCATCATTTTTCCAGTTATGTAATCCCATTTATACTAAAGTGAGACGGGGAGTTATAATTTTATAATTGAAGTAGTGACTGATAGAAATGCAATAAATGGACAATCAGGAAATTAATTGCTGAATGTACTCCTATGGCTTCGTTCAAACCCTGCAGCTTCAAGTGTCCCAGTTTTAGTTTGTTGTGGATCTGGACTTTCAAAATGGGTCATAAGGACGAAAATCCTGTGATTTTATTTTAATCCGTCAATTTACACAGCATTTAGAACTGACACTGTCACGAAATTGAGACTTTCTTGAGCTTTGTTGCAAAAACAGTGGGAAGGCATGGGTCACGAGAGGTCATTTCATGTTTTCGTTGCCCTTCGTTGTCATGCAAATAATTGAAAAGTCCTGTTTAATCACTCTGAGCAATAAAACACAGCACATCTTCTTTGTAGCATCCATTAAATTCCCACATTACGACTTGGTTCATGATCACACCGAGGTTGGAAAAAAGACTTCACAGTTCAGGAAATGGGAACATCCTGGGAGACGGCTCTCTCAGAGCTCCATTCTAGTTAAGGTTTGGTTTTGGGTCCGTTTTCCTCAGGTCTGTTTTAGATCAGGTCCAAAAATCTTTGGCACATGGACACCGAGATCTAACGATAATCTTCATTTGCTTTATCAATTGAGTTACTTTGTAAAAACACATACCACAAACTTAACGTGATACTTTTATGGTGTTATTTTATTATGCACATGCATGTCAATTTGATGCCAGTGTTAGTAATATCCACATACATCTGTTTTTATTCTAACTAAGTTAAAAATTGGCAGTAAAAGTGTTTGAACATGTTTAATTGACACTGAGTGTTTATACGCAGGTATTACATGGAGGATGGTTGTTGCTTTATATGTGATTGTCCATGTTATTATAATGTCACGCAGAAGGCTGCCAGATGCTGTTGTACAACATCAGATTATAATCCAGATGTTACTTTCATTACTGCTGCTATGACACATCATCAGCTCACTCTCTCCCTGTCTGTGTGCTCAGCACTCTCTCTTTACCTCTCTCTCCCTCCATCTCTCTTTCTCTTTGTATACCTCTCTATTCACTCTCTCCCCTGTTTTGGTCTCAGCCTCTCTGTCTCTCTCTGAACCGGTTTGAAGTCTACCAGTAGGGGTGTGTGTGGGTGAGGACGCCCTGCAACCTGCAAGTCTTTGTATTGAAAATGAGTTTTATATTTTTCAAGAGGCCAGCAGGCAGTCAACGCCTGCGTGTGTGTGTTTATTCTTTTTTTTATTTTTCAATAGATGAAAGCAGACAGGGTGCAGACACAACAGAAACACACAACAGAGGATGCAGCAGCCAGGAAATAGATCCACACGACATAAAGACATTGTGACATGAGAGTCATCAGATTCTTGGCTATTTAAATACGAAGGCGAAAATATGATAATTTGGTGTTCCAATAAACAACCTGAATTATTTATTCATGAGAAAGTTGCTCGCAGCCTGGAAGGATTGCATAAGGGAGATTAATTTCATTTATTTATTAACTTATGTATTCACTTAACAAGGACAACAGAGATAAACATTGTAATGTATATAGGGCGTTTAACTGAAACTGATGTACAGCCCCTGTCCCTGGTTAGGCTTTCAGAATTCAGAATAAAACAGCTCAACAAATGTATTTGAATGGATGGGTACAACAGATTAAGTACAGTATTTGAATGAATGTACTCAGTTATATTCCAATACTGGGCCTAGGCTGTAATGCACACAAGACTGGATATGAAGTTGGTTTTCAACCAGAGCAAATATTTTATCATTCTGGGCAGACAGATCACAATACCTTTGAAGATGCAACTCTATGCTATGTATAAAATAAGATTTTTCTTTGAGGTTAGCATCACAGAGCATCATAAAGAGGAGTGTTGTGTTCACCAATGGGGCTTGCGTATAAACAGCTTCTTTAAAAAATAATAAGACCTAGTGTGTCTGGTTGTGTTTTCAACCACTGTTAAAACTGGAGTATCATAAAGAAGTATTTTCTTGTAGATAAAAACCGTGGTCGCGATCTTAAGGTTCAGTTCCCATCTGACCACCAGTTATTTATGTGATATAATGATCCAATTTAGACTCAAGCCCATAAGGGTTGGAGATGCAGTGTCATGCCTTCTTCAGATGCTCCATTACTCCAAAAACCTAGTCCCAAAGTGTCCCATTGGACCAAAAGCCCATTATCCTGAAAATAAATGCCCATTCATCAGAAAACACACTCTCTCCTTGCAGTTAAAAAGACTGGTGGCCTCAGGTGGCCCTGCGTCCAGTGATCCACACCCTCTTCCCCATCAACAAAACAAAACGTGTGTGCACGTGCATCCACGGAGGTCGCACTCACTACGGTTGTAATATCACAGGTTCATGGAACGCTACATAATGCCAACCAGGAAAGAAGAATCGTTAGATGAAATATCTGACCACAAAGTCAGACAGACTAGCTTCCTTATGTTGCACCCAGGAAGGTCTGATGACATCATTCTGCATATTAATTAGCCATGAGCTCCTAACCCTAATCCTATTATTTTCTAGCTACAGGGAGTGTTTATTTTCAGAGCCTTGGGTTTTCGAAGCAATGGCCTTTTGTTTTCAGGACAATGGGCTGTTGGACAAATGGGCTTTTGGTCCAATGGAACATTTTCTGGACTATTGGGGCTTTGGAATAAGACGCAGACCTCTCTATAGTTGGATTCCTCTGCTGCTAATCTAAATTTAACCGTAACCTGTGTATCTAGATGCAAATCGAATCGTTTATCACAGAGAGATGTGCAACCCTATCTTGAAGCTTGAAGTGGCATTTTTGCTGGCTAGCGCTAGCATTCTCCTTCTCTAGCTTGCTGGCATGTTGCCTTTTATCTCCCCAGCTACAGTAATTGGCCAACTGAAGTAGCCCTTCAGCACCACATATCGTATAAGCAGTTAGAACAAAGTCACGATCATTCAGAGAAGTAAGGACTGAACGTGACTTAGCAGAGACACACACATGCTAAGATATACGTATTAACATGCAAGATAATGCAGATGAGCCAACAGACGTGTTCAAAGACTGTAGGCAGATGAAAGCAAAACTAATGCTCTGCACACACACACACACACACACACACACACACACACACACACACACACAGGTATCTTTCACATGTCAACATGTATGACTGAGCTGCATGGTTGAATGCACTCCAGCATGACAGATTTCCTTCTAAAGCTGACGGATGTGTGTCTATGTGTGTGCACAAAGTGGTCTGCTGGTGTTTGTGTGATTATGTAACTGTTTCCTCTGTTCCTGTTGTGTTTTTGAACGCGGGGATATTTTTTCCTCTCCGATATCCCTAATTAGAATGATTGCTTTGGCATGCAGATGGAGAGGGGGATGAAAAACCACCATAAAAGTATCTTTCATCCTTTTCTCTTTCTTTCCAACCACTCTCTCCTTCACATTGTTATGTACCTCGGTGTACTTTTCTTAGCTCGATTTCAATAATACATCAAGTGTATGCATATTTCAGCGGTTTTGTACAATACACTCGTGACGCAAACTCGTCTCTGCACATGTACAGTATCGAAGTGCCCGTGCTGCTGCAGGGGGAAGCCCTCTGAAGGAAGACTTGCAGGGTCTCCCCCCTCCTCATATACGTCAGCAGGACTTAATGAGAAGACTCCCGTCCCCAGAGACAGGGGGAGAGAGAAATATGGATGGATCAGAGGACAAGCTGCGATAGAGCTGGAGAGATCGTGCTGAAATCTTTAAGAACCCTTCCTCGACTTTGTTGTTTTTATTTATTACTTTAGAGACGTCTTTGATGTCTGTTGTGTTTCTGCCCTGTGCATCTCAAGAGATCACATGTCAGTCAAACAGTGCGTGCAGGACAAAGACATGATTTTCCTTGCGGTTTCTGTCAAAGTTTTTTTTTTTTTTTTTGTCGGGGCTGTGGTGTTTCTTTGTGTTCAGCCATTTTTGCACTCGCTTTACCATTATGCAATGGAATGTATGTTTACCGATGTCAATGAAAGTGAAACAAACACAACACACCCAATATGATTGCTTACATGAAGATGTCTGAATTACATAGCGTGCTACATTCAAGACCAAAATGAATAAAAGCGGAATTAAAATCACTTCTCCTTCATCCTGTAAAATTGATTGTGTCTGATTGGATGTCTGGTTTTTCAGATTCATACAGTATTTTTTCAAATGAAAACCCATCGCTTTGTCTGTGTGTCCGACGGCTTTCCTCCTCTACTTCAAAAATCCCACCTAGTAGGATCTAGTAATGGTCGCTGATGAGAAGGAGATGAGAAAAGCAGGGAGAAAAGGGCTGGATGATGAAAGCGTGGGAGTCAGAGTGGAGGGGAGGAAGGGGGATGATGGGATAGGGGGATGGGGAAGTGGATGGGACAGCCAGGGAATGGAAGAGTGCAGGCTGACGGAGGACTATTGATTATCTGTGGGCAGCACACGCATTGCTATTGATTTAGACTGGTGGCAATACGTAGTGTATAAACGAATTAAATACAGTGTGTGAAGAGAGATGTTTTCCTTGGTGTGTTATTTGTCCCCTTGTGGAACCAAATCTATTGCATATACTGTCCATATCAGCAGTAAAGTTGCAAGCTCAGGAGTGACTTTGTGGTATAATGAAAGAGAAGCAAGCAGACAAAATCGGATATATTTGCTTCTCCAAGGCAGAGTGTGCTGCTGAGGGTTGGTACAGAGCAAATTGAGAAAATTCAAACCAGGCTTTCAGGCTTTTGTACAAAAAGCTGAGAGTGGTGTGAAACTGGAGCCAACATTATAGCAAAAGCCTCATGGGAGCCATTTTGGGGCCAAGCTTACAAGTAATGAGGATACGAGCTCCAACTCTGTACATGGTGGAAAGCCATGGGGGGAGCGGAGACAGACAGGTGGGAGAGACAGACAGGTGTCGAAGGCTTGTGTGCTGCAATCTGTCCGCTCGCTTTTGCTCACAGCTGAGAATGATTGGACACACATGCACACGCACACGCACAGAGCATTTAACTCCTGTAATGACTTCAGCAGGTCCTCATGATGGACATTACTTTAGATAATGTAATGTCCCATTCCACAGACAGATAACGGGAAAGTGTGATTCAGCGCGGCTGGGGGCTCATGTGGACCCTTCTATATTAATCACAACACCTTATTAGGAAACCCTCGCTTCAGTAATGCGTCACCATCAAGATGCAAACTATCCTCTTTTCTGACAGCGACAGATTAAACGTCACCACTTTTTTTAACACAACCCACGTGTGTCTCCATTGTCCCTCCAGTTCCACTACTTCAAACGACTCCCTAATTGGCTTTCGGGGACACGGCTCAGCTGCCAAGGGTCTTGAAGGAGAACATCAACCTTTTGGCAAATTATTATTTTGATCGGCTTAGCCTTGTGCGACGAGAAGGTTGGCAGCAGCCTCACATTTGTGTGCCCAGCATTTATTCGGTTTGTTCCAGCGTAGCTGATGCTTTAGAGTGATCTGTGAACTGCACAAGATAGCTCCGGGGCAGTGCTGTTCAATAAAAGGCTGAATTACTGGCAGTGTGTTCACAACAAATCTTATTGTATCATGTAACATTAATCAAAGAGCAGTGGCCAAAAGGGTTGGTTGACTGAACTTTAAACATTTTCTAACCCAGCTAAGAGTCCTTAAGATCTTTGTAAACAAGGCTGCTGCTTTTGTTATGTGGACTTTCAATGGATTGAGGGTTTTGAGCCATTTAGTTTTTTGACAAGGTATTAAAGCATGAGAGTACTGGTGTTTCAAATTAACAAAGATGGATTGTGGCTTGGAGAGGCCTGAAGTGTTACATCTGGTCTGATGTTTTTAGTTGTAACCAAGGAGAAACCTCTGGATCAAAAACATGCAGAAGTGCATTAAACCTGTAATCTTTCCAATGACCAGCAGGGGGAACCTCTACTTATTGCCCAAAAAGTCCCATTGTATAGAAGTCTATGAGAAAATGACTCTACTTGTAGCTTGATTTATTACATCAGTA
Source organism: Centropristis striata (assembly GCF_030273125.1). Taxonomy (NCBI): domain Eukaryota; kingdom Metazoa; phylum Chordata; class Actinopteri; order Perciformes; family Serranidae; genus Centropristis; species Centropristis striata. The sequence goes on from NC_081529.1 coordinate 4,261,366, forward strand.
AACATTTTTCTATTGAGTTTAATACCTTAATCTCTAGTTTGAAGTCTGCTTCAAAACAGCATGATGCTCATGTTGTAAATTATTTTCCCATTTCGAGTAAAATAGACGATGAATCCAGGTGTGCTTTAGGGCGTGGCTAGCTTGTGATTGACAAGTTGCTACCATGGCGAACTGTCCGGATAGAGGCATAGCAACGCTGTACATAGAATGGTGTACTTTAAAAAGCTGTGCACTTGTTTTTTTTGGGTATAGTTTTGTCCTCAAACTTTGAACCTTTCACAGTGTATTTTCAGTTCATGATTTAATTTTAACATTCCAGTCGGCCAAAAAATGTATTTTCCAGCGTTGTACTAAAAGACACTCTGAGACGTCGGCTGTTATTTATCCCAATTTCACAGTTAAGGTGCATTACGGATGCTGCTAACCATGCTAGCAAGCTAGCACTGGCGTTAGCTGATAACTCAGTACCCTCCTCCTGACCTCTTCCCTCTCATCCAAACATGCTCACTTCTGTCTCCACAGACCCAAGATGGTGATGACCAAAATGCCAAACGAAAATGATGACTAATGGGTGACATCATGATGACTATGTCCACTTCTTTTATACAGTCCATGGTTATGACAAGAAATCAGTATAAGTAATTGTGTTTATTTTTTTTTAATATGCACATGTGATTACAGCACAAAATCTGTAGCAGCCTTACTGCTGCATCATTGTGTTTCCTTTAGCTGGTTAAACATTTAATCTGTACATTTAAATTAATCAAAATCTCAATACTGACCCAGTTTAATAAATAGCTACAATTCCCAGGTAAGTTGAAACAAGTAAACTAGAAAATATAGAAAGTGGGACACATATAGACATGAGGGCAAGGAGGGCGGGATCAGGAAGTGTGTAGATTATAACTTTCATATCCCTCTGTATGATGCATACCAAGATTAAGGGATTACATCAGGTCATTTGGAGACTGGCTTGACCGAGCTACTTGAGCACAAAACACTCCATGTCCTAGCCCTTCCAGCGCATAATTTATGCTAACAATGGATGAGCAGCATTATCCAAAGTTAAAACATTGACATTTTGATTACATTTGTAAGATGTTTTTGTGCTCGCATTTCATCTTTTTAATATTTTTTGATAAACATTAAATATGTAATAGCTTCTCAGACTCACCAGTGTATGCCTGTTTTTACTGTCTAATGAGTATCTATATAGGCTTATATTTGTTTTGACTTCTGCTCCCTCTCCTTCGTTTCCGGTGGGAGCATAGACTGTATATAAATAATGGACGTAGTCACCGTGACGTCACCCATTGGTTTGTGGACTTCCCACTGGAAGCATCAATCAGCGTTACACTCGTCACCATCTTGTTTCCGATACGGGGAGCAGACCATATCTGGACTGTGGAGGAGCGAGAGGGATCTGATCATTGACTACAGCCTCTCTACACCTCAACCTGACTGAGAGAAGCTGCTGCTAATTCATGTTAGCATTAACTGGAGCATTAACTGGGATGTTCATTTTGGCTAGCACAAAAACAAAAACAAAATGTACGTTACTGACCTCAGAAAACTGAACAGCGACTCCTTGGAGTGTCTGTTAGTCCAACCAAACGCTGAACAAGACATTTTTACTGAACAAAACCTTCAAATAAACTGTCATTAAGTGAAAATACAGTGAAAGGGTCACAGCTATATGAGACCAAACCACTAAACATCTTTTTCTATATATATAATGTTTTATATAACTTTATTGCTGTGGATACGCCTTGTTCTGTTTCTCTCCTGATGACGGCTCGCCTTGTTAGTGACCACCTGTCAATCAAAGGTAGCCACGCCCCAAATCATAAGATTCGTTATCTTGTATTTTCCTCTAAATGGGGCCATTATTAGAACTATTAACCTCAAATTGTCTTGAAGAAGATTTTTTACTAGTGATTGAGACCGTAGTGTTGTCCTATAAAAAAAAAATTCTGAGGTAATAAATCAAGTGAGAAGTTTTCTCATTTTGCTTTGAAATTAATGGATGGAAATGTTTTTGCAGGCAAACTTTTCGGTAGAATGCAGCTTAAGGCACTTCCTGGTTTGCCTCCCTGCTCAGACCCGGAGGTTGCCGCCCTGGGTGGGAGCAGTAGCCTCACTGGTAGTTCAAAACACTTTTATTGTTTTTTCTGTGGTATAGTATGAAGTGCCTGTGTAAGTGATCCGCCAGAAACACTTGGAAGACTTTCCTGACTTTGTTTCCCTGCCCAAATCTCCCACAAACCTCGTGTGTCTGAGTGACTTGACACTTTCTCAGCCTTTCTGACCATGTTTGACTGATGGGATTCTCAGCCTATCACCTGTCAGATCTAAATCAACCCCAAGGGATTTGATTCAAGAGAGGAGTTTTGAATCTCTCTCATTCTCTCCATCCAGATATCAATTACTGTCAAGTTTCTGGCAGGTTCCTCTAATGGTGTTGATGTCAGCAGGCGCACCAGCGTGGGCCCCGACAGCGAGCTGCTCAGGATCCAAATGTACACCACTAAACTCTGCCCCAGCATAAACCTCCGTCCAACACCCTGTCTTCTTCACTCCGTGATTTTCTGCCCTCTCTTTCTCTCACTGAAACACTCTTCATTAAATATAGTGTATGTATTTGTGATCAATCATCCAGGCAGCATGGGAGTTTAAATTGATTGTCAAGATCAAATTGCCTATAAAGACGTTGACGCGGCACAGAAGCAGCAGCAGTTTCCTGATTGAGTACAGGTAGTGAACCGTGACCAATATGCTGAACGAAATATAAAGGATAATGTTGATTATGAGGAAATGCATAGACAAATAATTTAGAAACCCCCATTGCTTAAGCTTTAATCTTACAGGTTAACTATAAAGTGACAGGGAAAAACTACATCGTCTTAGTAAACACTGCGTACATTGTGCCGGTGTTTGTGTTTGTGTGTGTGTGTGTGATCTCTGTGATGTCATCCACAGGTTTCTGAAGAGCCAAAATAAAGTTCAGTGTTGGAGCTCCGTCCCAAGGACCGTAGCAAGTGATGTCATGGGTTCAAACAGCATATAATGGAGGTACAACACACAGCGGATCCAAAAGTGTTCTATGATTGTGTGCTACGTATTGAGCTTCATGTGTAGACAAGATTTTATTGCACATTTTGTACCGCAATGATATAACGCCATTTGAACCCATGACATCTCCTCTTTCTACGCTCCTTGCTCCGGCCTTTGTCATCTTGGCAGTGCCTGACTCCTCCCAACTCCAAGCTGATCAGAAAAAAGGATAAAGAGGTTGTGTTGTGTGTGTGTTGTCTCCTCTATTTGTATCTTACCTATGTACTTGCTGTCTTTCATATTTGTATTTATTTTAACTTTTTTAGGGACTACGGATGCATATTTACAAAGATGTTTATCGATGTTCATTAATGTGCACTGTCCCTATCCAAAAATAAAGTATTCGTAGGTGGAATGTGGATCTGAGGCAGGCTGAATAAAGCCGAAACATGTCACCTGTAATATCATCTGCCTGTCACTTAAAGCTGCCCTGTCCTTAATTATGCATAGTTTTAGACCTTAATATACACGGTTACTCATAAAGGTGGAATAAAATATATATTTTTTTACCTCTTTCCATGAAATGAAAATGTGATTTATTCCTGACAAATAAATTGTATATCTTCCCAAAACTTTATTAATCAATCTCTTCCAAACATATCACAATGTAAATGAACCACAGTTAACAGAGGATTGTGTCTGAAAACAAAATTATTCCAACTTTATGGGCGACCATGTAATATATTTTGAATGGGTCAGGTATATAAAGATTCCATGTTATTTCTGCTGCAAAGTTTGACATTTTAACATGGGCGTCTATAGGGACAGACTCACTTTTACCAAGCCCCAAGTGGCCATTTGAGGAACTGCAGTTTTTGGCTCTTTTGCATTTGCTTCATATTTCAGCCCTGAATGTTACTGCTTGATGTTTATATACAGAATAGCACAAAATGATTGAGCACAATTATCTTTTAAAATCCGAAGTTTTGAGTGTGGTTTTCCCAATTTTTATTTGTTAATGCCAGCAAGCCAACACCTCGTTGAATAGGTATGTGTTTTCCCATATTTCTTTCTTTAAAAAACAAACATATATATATATATATATATATATATATATATATATATATATATATATATATATATACACAGTCCCCCATAAAGTTGGAATGAAATATTTTTTTACCTCCTTCCATGAAATTATTGTGACAATATGATTTATTCTTGACAGATAAAGTGTATATCTTCTCAAAACGCTATTAATAAATGTCTTCCAAACATATCACAATGAAACCACAACTAACAGGATTGTGTCTGAAAACAAAATTATTCTAACTTTATGGGCGACCTGGTATAACTGTGTAGTTTAATAGGAATAAGATGTGTTCCAAGATGGCTACTCAGCTCATAGGGCACACATGCCAAAGAAGTTTTACAGGTTTCTGTGCTACATACATACAAAACTTTTTTATGCTGACCCAGGTGACATCCTGCTGACTCCCCTCACACATGAATCCCTGACAGCATTAGCTGACTCTGGCCTGGATTGGTTCTGGAGGTATCATAAGCTCCTGGAGTCCCTCACTGGCACAGCAAAGACAGGCTCCTGATTGAAAAGATTACAGATCCAGACCAGATCTGTCCAACCCAAAATCTGGTCAAATAAAATTATCTGAATCTGTTTTTATGAAATGGCTCATCTTGCTTTGACTCAAAAATATTTGTATGGCTTTAATCAGATCTAACCAACAAGGCTCTCTCCCATTTTTTTAGTTTATATTGAATTTATATCACAAAGAGTCATTTTGAGTGTCTTTGGGACCCAGTGGGCTTTAGGTGTCATGCAATTACAACTGTCCCCACTGCTAAAAATCATCTTGGAGCAGTTTTCAGACATCCTGTTTTATTTTCACCCCTGTCTGCAGAACATCTGAAAGCCTCATAGAAAAGCCAAACCCATCTATTTAGCCCAAGGGGAAATATTCATCTTTTATTATTTAATTTTTAATTTTTTAAAAATATTTTTTTTACTGAAAACATGGGAGATATAGAAGCACAAAAGCACGCAACTATTGGCTTCATATTCTAGGAATATCATGGAATAAATACATTAACAGAAATAAAAGTTATAATAATAATAACCATAATAATGGTTCCTAGTCTTTCTGTGACTGGGAAGGTATGTGCTAATACATTTTTCATTCCTCTTCCATTATCTACTGCTGACTGCATGGTGATGCGTGCGCGCCCGGCTTTGGCTCTTCGTGGCTCTTTCGCGCGCGCATGTGTGTGTCTCCTACTGTGCGCTACGTCCCTATAGCCCAGGCATCACGTCACGTGTCAGGACTCCCGGGTCCTGGGCCAAGTTTCTCCTGTGTCAGATCATCCAACGGAGCTTCAGCGCAGAACAGCAGAGACACACGGCGCGACCCTCCCGCGCGCATCTCCGCTCCACGCTGCGTAACCAACACCTCAGCGAGGATGGACGGATGGATGGATGCACGGACGTGGATGGACGTTTAACCGAAAATGAAGACCACTTCGAGTGCTTCTTTGATGACTTCCAGTGATTTATTTAACGGATTACCTTTGATCTGTGACAAACAAAAGAAGTAAGGAGATTTTTTTTTTGGAAGAGAGGGAAGAAAGAAAGGAAAGCTCCGGGGTTGCTGAGAAAGGCTGGGTGCGCTAGAAACACGGAAAGTCACGGATCATGCTTATGGGAACTTCCGATTCCGTCTCGATAAGGTATTTCAAATGAATAAAGTTGTTCTGTTTGCCTATATTGCTTTAATCCCGACCGCGTCAGATATTGACTCCACTTTTTAATGGCGAAAAAACAAAAACAGGTGATGGGCGCTCCGCTTCCTCGGGCGGTTTTTTATTTCCTTTGACACCATTTTAAATGCGTTAGTACTTTTAAACAGATATTCTTATGAAAGGCACGTTTAACATTTCCCTCTCTTTGTCAGGAGAGCGTACAACTGCCCTCAAGCGTCAGATGCGCTTTTCTCTCCAACGATGCACAACAAAGCCCGTTAAAAAGCCTTTAAAGGAGAAAAGTCTGTTAGCTGGATTATAATGACTAATGTTTGCTTCTCGATGTTATTCCACTTATTACAATAATCAGGATTAGTGTGGCATTTATTATGTGTTTTTTTTTTCTTTTTTTTTTGCGCATTCCCTGCCCACCATTGCGTGGTGTGGGCTAAAAAACCTCCAGTAGACCAGAGACAGAGCAGTCCATCTGTTCAATCACATAGCAACAGGAAGAGCGAGGGAGAGTAAAAAAAAAAAAAAAAATCCCCAGTATTCTCACAATATCACATTATAATTCTGTGGCACTGATGGAGTTTATTACTTTATCATAATGGTTTTTTAAACTATATGGTGCCTCTGAAACAGCAGATATTTGTCTGTCTTAGATGCTCAATAGTCAGTTTATTGTGCTCATGCATCTCTCATATCATATCAACGCTGTTTATTTGATGTGCCAACCACATTGTTAGTTTTGTGTGATTATTTGATGTGTCAGAGCGATTTTTCAGTGGAGCCAGAGAGACAAAGGAAATGTTTAACAAAATAAATGCTTATGAGCTTTAACAAGGTTAGTAAACTGCTGTTGGTAATCTGTGTCTAGATTGATTGGAAGCAAGTAGTTTTTTTCTGATGAGGGATTGGAAGAGGAAACAGTCTGAGTGTTTATTTGGCTCATTATGCGATTTGTCTCCAATTGCTCTTTGCTAAGTTGATCTCTCTCTTCCGCCCTCTTCCTTTTTCTCTTCCTCTGCATCTTTTGCAAAAATCCTCCTGTCTCTGCCTCTCTCATCACACTGTTGTCCATCTTTCCACCCCTCCCACTTCCCACCTCTCTCTAACCCCTCTCCCTCTGACCTCCCCTCAGAGTGGCTCTGCCTGATGCTCTATCATGACTGATGGCGAGGGGAGAGCGCGCTTTCAGTACGCAGAGTGCCCGGAGGGGCAAGAGCCGGAGGAGGTGCAGGAGGAGGTGAGGCTCGCTATACCGACGCCCTACAGGAATGAGGCCCCGGGTCATGATGCTGACCCCGGAGGAGGCGATGGTGATGACGACGACGAGGAAGAGGATGAGGTGGTGGAGACGAGGAGGAGTAGGAGCAGGAGCGCTACCGGTCGGAACAATGGAGTGGAATGGAGTCCTGAAGTTCAGGAGCATGAAGACCAGGAGCCGGAGCTGGAAGTGGAAGTTGGACCAACATTGGGAGTGCGCATCAGGGCTCCTATTCGGGATCCAGACTGTGTCTCGGAGGAGGAGGAGCAGCAGCCGTACCCGGCCCTGGCCCCTGTGGCCTTCTTCTGCTTAAAGCAAACAACAAGGCCTCGCAACTGGTCTCTCCGCGTCGTCTGTAACCCATATCCTTTCACATGCTGGAAACCCAACTCTGTCTGACGCCTGGTAAGACCAAATATGTCCTCACTCCTGTGTATGTGAGCGTTGCCAAGCTTCCACATATCCCCTGACTAAAAGGTATGTGATTCATATGCTTTTAAGTCCAAAACATGATGATGCAGTCAGCTGTTGCAAATGGGTGCAGCTTTCTAAAAGCTTTGTGCTGGCCATGCACATGTAGAAACTTGCTTTTTCCCATGAGACTAAACAAGCAGCAGGAGCAGGATTTGTCAGGTCATTTGTCCAACCACTGGGGTTGATTCTCCTTATTGTTTGGGCACATGAGATGAGTAATGAAGTGTGTGGCTGCACTTGTAGGAATGACTGGTATGGCTGCAGTTGTCTTGAGCTCATCCTCATTGGGGAAAATAGTCAGTGTTACACTTACTGAGTTTCTCTCCTACGCTGGTTTAAGGTTTGAATGGTTCATATTTTGAACTTGTGTACTAATCTGTGCTTTTGGTGTATTTTGTGCTTTTGGATGGTATTATGCACCAAACCGAATGAGTTGGTCTTTTATTTGGCAACAACATTTTTTTTTGCCTGTATTAGAGCAAAGGGCCGTGTGTTGGAATCAAATCCTGGCCACTGCTAACGACTCACTTTGACTTGCTCTTTTTTTGGTTCTCCTGCAGGAAAATTTGTGCATAATATCTGTTACTTTGTTTGAATGACCATCTCGTCGCAACGGGAGGCATCCTGCAGAAACCTGCAATTTTTTAGGCTTCCGTCAATAGTGGCTGCAATTTCTTATTCACTCGACCTAGATTTTAAATAAGAGCACCTTGCGAAACTACAGAATAAACTGTATTCTGTGAACACTACAGCATTGATTGCAGAAGTTCAGACTGGCAAATAAGAAGAAAATCAAATTAAATATTTTTGCTAATATTATTGCAACAACATTGTAGGGTTGACAATTGATGCATTCACAAATTATTTATTTATACAATAACATTTTGAAAAAACGCTCTGCAGTAATGTGGATTTATGACTAAGTAGAAGTAGATGACTGAGTGTAAAGGTGAATAAATGCAGCCTTTAAAATCAGGAAAAAACAATACTTATGCCACAGTATAATAACCAAAATCTAAGACGATAGCGTAGTTTCATCGCCATTAATTATTCTCAAATCTTATATATATTGCCCATGTCTGGTACGGATGTTACAGATGTAACTGTTTGGTGGCTGATGAAAGGATTTAGTGCAGCTTTGAAGATGATGTCGTGGCAGGTTCAGGAGGCACTATCAGTAATCAAAAACTAAATAAAAAAGCGAGATGTACCATGCAGCAAAAACATGGCAGAACTGCTTTTAGGCGTTCAAAAGTATAGTCACATACACATGAATGCAAAATGTGCTTTATTTGTGCAAATTTCAGTGTTTTCAGACTGTTTTTGGACACATTTCCCACACTGCATTCTGCAGGAGATCCCAACACAGAATCAGGCTCTTTTCTGGTCACATGTTTAAACTGATGATGTATGTATCCATATCATCCGTCTTAAATCATACTTGGCATCATTTCTGGATTTACTTCATTGTTGTATACTTTACCTGGATTTATCTTCTGTGTAGATTTGACGTGCTGGGAAACATCACTGAATTGCTTATGGATCAAACTCAAAGATATTTCTTATTCTTATCAGTCCAGTATGTTTGATGTTCCCATCATTAATCACACTGCACAGATTAATCTTTGAGGTGACAGTGTCCCTCTGCTAACATTTTCTGGCAGCCATTTTGTGCAAAAAAATCATTCATGTTAGTGTGGGGATGCCAAATAGTCCAAGTGGAATCAGCTTTTAGCCGCTCATGTCTGTTTTAGTATCTATTATTACCCCTCAGCTGAACATCCCGCCTGGATAATTTTCATCTGTGGGATGTTTTAACACACTGGAGCAAAAAGAACAGAATGTACATCCAAATCTGAGCACTATGAAAAGAATTTGAAGATCAACCACTGCAATATTTTCTTTTTCCATTCCTGATGCGGCGAAGTGGGTGGTGTAAAAACCAAATCAGGACCTGAGTCATATGTATTTGCTAAGTACATTCCTGTGTACCTGGAATCTAATCTGCAGACTACTGAGAGTATAAAAATATCAAATTGTAAATGCAAACTAGACTTCCTCTCCTCATATCCTCTCTTTGTCTTCTGGTGTAGTGGGAAGGTGATAGCTGCTGTAGACTCTGACTGACTGCATCCACAGAGGGTTTTGTAACAGTACTGCATGATGTTTTTATATCTTCTGTGTTTGTACAAGCTTATGACTGGCAGCTCGGAGAGGGAAGTGTGCAGAATATTTTGGAGGGGAATCTTGACAAGGTGTTTTGAAGTTGGAGATGGATACTGCAGACAGGTAGATAAACAGTTAGATGCATTTCCACGTTTTCCATCGTTTCCTGAGCACGAAGCTGCAAAGCTGCATGTAAATATTTATTTACTTCTGTTATATGAAGGGGAGTTGATGACTCATACACCATTCAGAGCGACACTGTGAAGCGGGTCAAACCCACGTCGACGGTCCGTCTGAATGGGTCGATGTGCGTTTGCCAAGTCTCCTTCACACCCTTGACCCTTGAATATGGATCTGATGCTACCTGGCTTTTGTGAAATGCTGTTTCTGTCAGGGATGGACATTGATTTAATAATGGTATGAAAAGATTATCTAAGAGCACCTTTCCAACTGGATAAAAAGCCATGACAAAAAATGATTATTTTGTCATTTCAGCCACAAATTCTGTCAATTGTTCCAAATTAGCCGCCATTGAGTTTGAAAAAGAGGTTGAATGAGTAACAGATAAAAACAACTATTAAGGGTGTTTCCACTACAGCCCAATACCCAGAATGAGGCTAATTTGAATATGAGCCGTCCTGAGTGGTCTTTTGACAGGACTTTTTTTGGCCCTGTGGAAGAGCAGGGCTGTGTTTCTGAGTGAGTGAGTGAGTGGACATTTGAGAGGGCGTGGCCTGAGACTTTCCTGGTGGCCACTCTTCCCCCAGAAGGAAACACGGCTAATGTTCTGTTTCGATCACCAATTTCGATGCACACATTGAAGATCTGCATGAGAAAAGCTTGATGAAATCACCAAAACTTTTGAAACTGCGCATAAAAGTTTTCACACTCGCTTTAGGTGTTTTTTGTCTTTTTGGAAATGCTTTTTCCGAATAAGTTCTGACATTTTTTTTTTTTTTTCTATCTTGCGCATATCTACTTCTTCTACTGTTTACTGACGAATTAGCCTACAGCAAAACGAAAATATGTTCATGCAGTTTTGTTTATTTGCTCTAAACTAGTTGATGGAAACGTCCCTAATTCACATTTTCTTTAATGTGACATTTAAAAAATTAGCTTCAAAATTTGCTTCAACTATAATGGAAACACGGCTACTGGACAGACTTCCACCAAGACTAATGGTGCATTCACATGCACATCAGATTGTCACATTTCCAAAGTGAAGAAGTCATTCTTCTGACGTCGATCTCTTTGTGAGCTTTAAGTTATATCGTGGAAACATCATAGGAGATACAAATAACATGTTTTTTATTTTACACTCAAAGCTTTTACACACTTAACACATTGGGCGCTGCTATTTGATGACAAAGTACAAAGGAAATGGATCAGAAGATCGATGAAATATCATAGAAAAAACATGATTTTCTGATTACTCCGGCACCACATGAATGCAGCACAAATGCCCTTTTTTTTGCAATATTAACAAAAGTGAAACTTGTATCCAACCCATGATTCAGGTCTGCTCCAAAATTGAATGGATTCTTCCTTCGCCCATGCTTCACCCTTTCACTAAGTTTCATGAGAATCGTGCCAGTTATTCTGACAGAAAAACAAACAGAAAACACAAGGTAAAAACAAGTAACCACCCCAACATTTTCCCTGGCCTCTATGCTTTTTCCTAACCCTGTTTTCCAGTGAATTATGATGTTAAATGTCACACACCGGGAAAAAAACAAAAAAAAACATACTATACTGGCAATGATGAAGGAGTCTGTCTCCTATTTTTAGCTGGTTTAAAAAAAACCTGCTTATACTCACTAGCTTTGTGGAAAAAGGGTATGGGTGATCATGTTCTGTCATGCCCTGTGCAATCCCCAGTAGAGGTATAATGATAGAATATAAAGAATAATAGAATCGTGTCTTTTATTAGATCTGTCTTGTCTGTTAAATACCCTTATCTTTCATACTCAACGCCCCCAGTTAATAATGCAGATTTTCTGTCAAACTTTTGAAATTAACTGACTTAATTAACTGCCGGTAACCCCGGCGACGTAATCAGAAAAGCTCCCTCCAGAGAAACAGAAGACATTATACATCTGTGTTTGCAGATTGGATTGAACTCTCCAGGGTGAGAAAACTGATCATTGTGCGTAAAATGGTCCCGTGTGTTTTAAGGTTAGATCGGTGTCCTTGAGGAAAGGCCGAGTAGTGACACAGACCTTCTTAAAACTGGTGGACCAGGACACAAACTGCCACGTCATCTCCTCCATCAAGTGCCCCTCATCACTACAAAGGGTCTTTTACAGCTCCAAGGTCTCTGTTTTGTGGCTTACACCACACTCCCAAAGGGGATTTCCCCAGTGTTATATCCATACGGCTCATTGTAGAGACACCAAAGAACCCATCCGTGGAAATGAAAGGCATGTTATGCTCTCTTGCAGAACAGAGCTACTTGGTGAAATTAAAGTGTAACACAATTCACGGAGGCTGGCCTCGGCAGTATGAGCAGTTGCATCTTAGAAAATAATTTAAAGGGGATTGAATTGGCAGACCTGCACAGGCATTTTGGAAATCATACAAATGCACATCTTGTTGGCGGTTTTTAAATGGATACGGCATAAAGTGGCAGGGACTCTGGCCAAGTCTATTTCCTCTTATGTTAGTGATTCCATGCAAAAACTGAAGGTGTATTTATATACTTCCAAGCTAGGACGCAGCATACTGGCATAGCCCTTTTTTTTTTTTAACTTTCCAGAACAAATTTAAGAAATGAAAGTACATGCTGTTTGACAGATGTTATGTTGCATTACATTATGTCTGTTTTGTTCACAGCACTGTAGCATGGATAATACTGCAGTGCCTGCTGAGGTAGATTACAAGCATGAAGCAGATGCTCCTATGGTCAGCACATGTGCTTTTCCCTGCTTGTGTCCTGATCACATTTCTGACTTCCAGCTGATGGTATAAGACACGTTGTTGTTTGGCGACTGTACCAAGACGGCGTGGCTAATGAAGGAGCCGACACCGTCACATGCTTGGCATTGCAATATAACGGCTTGTTTAAAACGGGAACCAGGTTATGTCATAAGAGCTGATCTCACTAGACGGCTCTTTGTGTTTTATTCCTCAGTGTCTCAGTGTGTGGGTGTGTGTGCAGGACCCACTCTGTAAGCATTGCAGAGTTGGTGGTCCACAGTGGGCTATGTAAATATTATTTGCAGCATAAATGCTCTGCCACTTAACCACACAAAGGCATGCACACTTTGGTTTAAGTGTGAGTCTGGAGAGGAGAGAGGGATAGATCTTTATCACAGCCATAACTTATCATACATACAGGAAGCTACTAATCATACGTGACAATAAAAACAGGTCAACAAGTCCACGCAATCACCAAAATAGCATTTCAGGCAATAGCATTTCTCATTCATCATGTTTATGATGCTGATCATCATTGATCAGCTGACCTGCTTTCTTGTCTGTACATAAAAATCTTAGCATGTCCAGAAAAATGCATCTTTGCTCCGGCTGCAATTACAGCAGTGGGCTATTGATTTACTTTATTTACTGCTTTGCTCTTGACTCTCCAGCCACACAATACAATGAAAAGATGTGGAAAAATGGCATGGATTTTTTATTGGCGTTCAAGACACAAAGAGCAGTGACCACTTTAAGATAGAAAATCAACATTTTGTTGGTGTCTGTATTTGTGGCTCCATGTTGAGATACTTTGCTATTGCCGTTCAAGCTCTAAGATTGTCAGCTGCTGAATAACGACTGGTTTTAAAACTGGAGACATATTTGTTCCTCCCCCAGGTTTTTATTTTCATACATATTAGCTTATAACTGCTTTTTTGGCATTTAATGGGAACATAACACAGACAAAAAACTGAAAGTAATTAATCCCCTAAGTCTAGGACTGTTACACTGAATTGAATAGTTAAATAATATTAATTTATTTATGTTTCAAGTGGAAATCTGGTTCCAGTCTCTTTAGGTTTTGAACTGTTGTTTTGACAAAACTATCAACACCAAAGGCTCTGTGGTCTTGTGATGGGGATTTTTCATTTTTCATCATATTTTATGAGCAAAACAACAAATTCATTATTACACAGATGATGCAGCACAATAATTAATATTGAGCTATTAATAGTTTATATCTGCAGTCTAGGGAAATCACTACTAACTGTTTATTGGATTATGTAAAGCAATTTAAGGCATGTTTGTCCAAAGACTGTATAATAGAAGTGGACGTAGCCACTGTGATGTCACCCATTGGTTTGTGGGCTACCATTCTGAAGTCTCAAGTTTGGGTTTTGGTTGTCACCATCTTTGTTTTTTTGCAGACAGAAATGACCATATTTGGATGAAAGGGTGGAGCTGAGTTATGAGCTAGCACTAGCTTGCTAGCCTGGTTAGCAAGGTTAATCCTCAGCCAACATGACTAAGGATTAACCTTGCTAACCAGGCTAGCAAGCTGTGATATTAATTTGTGATGCTAATTTTGGCAAGCTAAAAACTGGCTTAAAACAAAATATGCTTACCGGAGAAACACCTTTAAGTTTTCTTTAAATACAACAAATGGTGAAGAAAGGCATTTGTATTTAACCAAAATGTTACAATTAACTTTGATGGACTGAAAACACTGAAATAGTCATCATTCTAAGACGAACACCCTAAAACAGGTTCACGGCTACTTCAGTGTACTGGTGCCATGGCTATGCATTGCCCATGCTGATTGATAGGTAGCAGAGGTAGCAACTATTTTACTCTAAATGGGACCATAATTTAGTAAATGAACACCATGCTGTATTAAAGAAGACTTGAAACTAGCTGGAGAAAATAAACTCATAAGGAAAATGTTTTACTGAGGTAGTAAATCAAGTAAGAAATAGGGTCATTTTCTCATAGCCCTCTATACAACTGAACTTCTTTTTGCAGCCAGTAGAGTCGTCCCCTGCTGGCCATCAGACAGAACGCAGGTTTGTCTTTCAGACCCAGAGTCTACGTCCCCTTCTTTTATACAGTCTGTGGTGTGGGCCTTAAATAGAAAACCAAGATGGAATCTGCCCAGTAGATAATAAAGTCAAATACACCTGAATCAACTTTTTTAGTGCCAGTACCTCCTGTGACACTGTCACAAGACTGAATGTTTGGGCATCTCTGGTTCGATGGTGTGATAGGATAACAAGCTGATTCAGGCTGATTAGATCAGATTCTTGGGGCCAGACAAGGTTAATCCATTACAGATGAGTGGATTCATCACGCTATCTGTCTCCATTAGTCATCCTATACTCTAAACACGGTGAGAGGGCTTCTTGCACTTCCTTCATAAATTAATACAGATGAGTCTGTGCTAAGACACACACACCCACACACAGATCAACTTGGAGGCATTAGTTTACGATATTCATCATCAGATACGATTTTTAGATTTTTTTTCTACCTTTATTTGGGCAGGAAAACATTGTGAGGACCATTGACACAGGTGATTTATCTGGCTATTCTAAGTTCTGGCAGATTCCAGCTGAATAAAACTGGAGAGAGATTTAAAGCTGTCTGAGACGGGGCGGCAACCGATCCAAGTTCAAATCGCTAGCATGAAGAATCTCATTAAAATGTAGCCTAGATAAGTGTTCGGGATGATAAGAGCCTCACTGTTTGCTGAGGGGGGCTAACAGCTTACAGTGCAGCAGTGATAAAATGACCCCTAATAGGCTCAGGCTTCAGGGCAAGAAGTTTGAATCCTCCATTTCCTTTAACTCCCACAGTGATGTCATTTCAAAGGTCTCTTTCTCTGTTGAGTGTGTGTTTATGTCTTAAAATGACTTAATCGCTGCAGTGGAGCGATGAAGACAGTTGGCCTTGATGTCAGCAGGTTGTCCTTCTCATACTGCCACTCAAGACAAGAACCCTGAGTTGTTAGTGTGTTTGTATGTGCACACAGACAAGCTTCTGTGCATCTCTCCCTCTCCGACAGTCTCTGCGCTCATCTCGCTGTATTTATATTGAGCAGTGCGTCTGCTGGATCGTGTGTGTGTGTGTGTGTGTTTGGTGACTCATTATATTTGGCCTGAGCTCATGATAACAGCAGATTGGGGGTCATGAGGTGTGTTTCGCAGCAGAGACAGAGGGATCCTATCTCTCTGACGTATGAAGTCCTGGCACACCCTGCACAGTTCTCACAATGTGTGTGCTTGTGTGTATCTGTGTTCATGTATTTGTACAGTATATGAGTAGTGAGTCTAACTCTGTGTTATGTTTCATAACGTACAAGGCAAAAAGCTTCCACTTTAGCACTTGATTGCATGGCAACAGGCACTGATATTACAACAACATGAATACAATTCTTACAAAATAAAGAATTAAATAAAAACACAATATTTAGTCATGCATGTGTAATGCCATTAACAGTCACAAAACAATGCGTGCTAGCCAACATGGTGTCAGCAGTATGCCAACAGTCTGTCTCACACACATGCCTTCATAAACTTGAACTCTAATTAGCAGATTTATGCATAAAAATAAATGATACTTTGGCTCCGAGGCATTCAAATATAATCGTTTTACTTACATCTGCTTAAAAACAACATTATGCAAGAAGTTTGTTTTTTATGATGTGTGGCCCCTACAGTTTCAGAGTGCACTTGACTTTCACTCACTGTTGTCATTATGGATACCTTTGCATGTGCATCTGTTTTCATTACAAATACTTGCTATCAAAAACTAGTGAGTGACAACTTTGCTAATACAGCCAAACATCAAGTGCAACAACACAAGACATAGCAAGCCAATTAATATTAGCTAGCAGTCCAACAGCAAGTTTACCAGCTTGGTGTCTGTTTGCAGCCTTTCGTTTTGTGAAGCTCTTGCCAACGACTAAAAGCCATTAAGAGATTTAATTTTATTTGGCGGCCTCTTACTCGGTCACTCTTTTCTTTTCTCTACTCCTTTGCCATGGTGTCCTCGGAGGCAGTAGAACCTGGTACTGTTGCTCGCTTGTCAATCCGTATTTTATGGGATAATTTTGTTCATACACAGTACGGATTTGAGAACAATGTCAAGCAGCAAGAGCTGGCATTGACATAATTTTATTTACTGAAACATTTTTTTTATTCATAATTGTCTTGCCTATTTCAGACAGTCATGAAGGAAAACATTTTGCACACGAGCCATTTTTTTGGTACTGAAACTCAGGTGTCATATTGGCAGTATTACAGTACCATTTCAGATGATTCCCGGCCCTAAGTGGATAATTATTGCTGTTGTTCAGGAATGCATTATGTAGCCAGACACAATAAGTACACAAATTGCATTTCGGTGTAATACTTTTTGTCGGCCCTCCAGGTGTTTATTAATGTTTATGTGTGTGTGTGTGTGTGTGTGTGTGTGTGTGTGTGTGCGTGATTGTGACGGGGTAGGTGCATGTGTGCACAGGACGTTGAGGTGTGTGAGTCTTGGGATTACTTCCAGTACAGTAGGATCTTTGTTTATCCCCAGGCTCATTGTTTACAGACTGCTGAGCAAAATGATCTGGAACTAATAGCCCAGACTTTCATGTGTGGAAAGGCAGGGTGTACACGTGGAGTGTGTATGTGTATACTCAACGGTACGCGTGTGTGTGTAAGTGTGCATTCACACACACCCTGTGTTTAGCAAGTGACCCTCTCCTGCCTCAGGCTCTTTAGCTTCTGACTTTCCAAAACACTCCAGAGTGTGTGTGTGTGTGTGTGTGTGTGTGTCTCAGTTTTGGTGGGTTTGTGCTGTCGTCCAGTGAATAGCTAGTGAGTGTGAAATTATGGACAAAATATGATATCATTTCACATTTGGGGAAATGCACTTTTTCATTTTCTTGCTGAGGGGTAGACGAGAAAATTGATAACGAATGTCATGTCTGTGTAGTAAATATTAAACTGCTGCTAGTTAGCTTAGCTTAGCATAAAAACTGAAACGACAGGAACAGCAGAACAGCCTGCATGGATTCGTCTGAGGGTAACAAAATCTAATTGACTGAACTAATGAACACATTATACCTTGTTCGTTCAACCATACAAAACATTTGTATAGTTGTATGGGGTTTTATAGGCAATTTCTTGTCCAATCAAGATGACATCATTATGCTACGATTAATGCTTTATTAACTTACCTTTTTTAGGTTACCTTTTACCTAACTTAGGTTGTACATATTTAAAGGATATGAAGACAAATAAAGAAATGTCATCACAATAATCACCAATGTAGATTAAGCTAAGAAAAACCTTGTCACTCTGCTTATGAAAATGAGCTTAACATCAGCATATTTTTTAAAAAAAAAAGAGTAAATTATTATTAAAATGTTTATGCTTCTAGATTTGAAAATATAATTAATTTTTTTCTTTTTGTTATTTAGTAAAATATAATGAAAATAATTTGTCCAATTTTTTGTATATTTGTTTTATTAATGGCACAATTTTAATCCTTTTTATTTTATTTTATTTTATTTTATTATTAATATGGTTTATTGACTCACATAGCCTTTTAGCATAGGCTGTACATATTTCATTTCAAGATGCTCTAAAGAATTTCATCACACTCCTAAAAATACCAATGTAGACACTCGTAGACCATTTCTACTGCAGAGGTCAAAGGGTTAAGGGGAAAAATGTAGTCCATGCCCATAACTCCAGTGGTATGAATAAGGAGACGATGTGTCACCGTCAGTGTGTTCACTAGCTTTCTGCCAGCCAACCAGGTTGCAGTTCGTCAGAGAATACTGATGAGTCTCTTGTGTCAAAGACTAAAGGTCAATCAGAGTGGAGCTGGTGGCTGCTGGTGTTCAGGGTCAGAGGGTTAATCTCTCCAGGAGCAGACTATTGAGTTGTTGAACATCCCTCTGCTCTTTAAAACTGCAAAACAGGTCATTTCAGTCCTAAGGGTTTATTAGTGTTTCAATGTGTTGTGAAATACGGATGAAACATGCTCTCTTAAATGTATCGTTCTTTCAGTTTTGCATGTCTTATCCCCTGCACACTGCAGTCCTTGTCACTGCTCAGTGCACAGTTGGCCTGGGGAGATCTGCAGACAGACATGTGCCACCTCTGTGACACATGGTGCTGCCAGACGCTTCTTTTCACCTGCCAGTGTCCTGATACTATCAGACAACCCAGGAATAGCTCCTCGGCCTTTTCATGGTATATTTCTGCTTTTATTTGCTTTATTTTGAAAGAAATACGTGGTAAAAAACTACTGATAAAAACAACTGATTGAAAGATAATGAATGAGTTCCCTTCTGTATATATAGAGGAAAGGACACAGCTCTTGTCTGTCCAGTATGTCTTTTCACTCAGCTGTCAATCAAATTCCCTGTAGTGGCAGTGCCACACTGATTGGCGCTCCTTTACGATGGGAGGGATCTTCGCCAGCTGTTGCCATGGCTACGCATCGTGTTGATGATGGTCTAGAAGTGTATTCTGTGTTTCCACAGATCAGCCCACCATCCAAAACCTGCTATGTCACTCTCATAATGGAAATCCATCCAGAAAATATGATGCAGTATCTCTCAGTCAAGCTCTTTTTCGACCAGAATAATGACGGGTAATGAGTGTGTGTGTGAGTGAGTGCAGCAGGTGGTAGGTAGGTGTCAGGCAAAGCTGACACAAGGCAAAGAATTTCGGAGAGGAGAGAGAGAAAGATGGAGAAAAAACGGATGGATGACAGCAAGGAAAGTCAAGAAATGGAGGAAACGGGGAAGCAAATTAGGCCCGGGATAGAAAACAGACGGGGGAGGTCAGAGAGAGAGGAAAGGAAGGCGAAGAGCAGGATGTTGAAAAAAGGTGGGAGTTAAAAGTCGAGACGAGGAAGACAAAGAGAGAAGGAAAAGGATGAAAGGGATAAAGAGGATAAAGTCGAGAATCAGGACAGAGAGGGGATGATGAAAGAGCGGAGCCGCACAAGACGAACAAGAACACGGCGAGATGTGAAAAGGACAGAAATTGGTCATTTAAATCCAATCTATTCTGCACGCCGTGTGTACTTTACCACGGTGCTCTTGTCTGAAAATTGGACACAGCGTTCGGCCAATCACAAGTGTGAGTGATGAGCACGTTCCTCGTTGCTCTCTCCTGCTCTATTGTGCTTTTTATTGTCTTTCTCTGCTAGTTGCTGCAGTGAAGATGCAGCGGCTTCCTCATCCTCAAGACACAACTACTCTCTCAAGCAGCCCCCTCCCTCGCCCCGTCTCTCCAAAAAAGCTGCTGCTGAATAATGTGTGTGCTCTTTCTTTGTTTCTCTTTCTTTCTACACTCTTTCCTTTGTCTTTTCCTGCAGCTAGAATGTGTGTGTCCTGAGTGCAAATGAACCAAAGCACTTGTAGATTGTTTTTGTTTTTTTCTCTCTTGTAGTGTTTTTTTCTATGTTGCTCTTTCAAAGGCATGGCTTGGTTATGCATGTTTTTGTTCTTCTGTGCACCGCAGTATGAAATACGCATTTACATGCACACACAGACTCATGCTAGGCAACAGGGCTGCTCGATTATGACAGAAATCATAATTCTGTTTATTTCGGTCAATATTGAGATGCTGATTATTTAACAGGATTACTCATTGACTTTGGAAACATGCTTTTATTAAAAATGTATAATAAATCTTGTCTTCTTATAAAGGAGGATTTATATAAATATCTATATATAATAAATAAAGTAAATACATGGGGAAAAATTAGATAAATAAAAAAACCCATACATATATAAATATTGTAAAATAATAAATAAAAACTGCTTCACAACCAACTGAGAAATACTAAACATAAATACTCAACATAATAAAATATATAATAAAAATATAAATAAATTAAACAAAAATTAATTGGATCAACTAAGTTGCAATGCACTGCCACAACCTTGTGAAAACTACTAAATATATATTCAGTATATAAAAAGAATAAATTAAAACAAAATAAATTAGATCACATAGGTGGTAGTCGCAACCTTCTGTAAAACAAAACGAGCATAATTGTGAAACTAAATGTGCCACAATAATCATTTTGTCTTGTTTTATCTTGTTTTCATGGTGGTTGGAAGCCTAAATTTTAATTGAAAATAAAATTGAATTAATTGTCCAGCGCTGATAGCCAAAGGGTTCTTTTTTTCTTCTTTTTTTAATAATGAGACCACTAGCTGAAATAAAATACCAGAGTGTTTGTTTCCCTCTCATCATTTCTCTCAGTGTCTCAGCATCTAACATGGACTGACTGCCAGGCTGTATTGATGTAATAGGCACAAGTGTGTGTGTGTGTGTGTGTTGGTGCGCGATGTTCTGGCGGTCAAGGAGTTGATCTGGAGGGGAAAGGAGTTCAGTAAAAGTGGATTTATCCAGGCTGACAGTTATAAAACAGGGGGTGGAGAGGCAGAGAGTCAGCAGGTATAATTGAAACACTGAGCTGCCACAGATTCAGAGGGACCACTCCAGCTCATAGTGCATTTTCAAAACAACACACTGACACACACACACACACACACACACACACACACACACACACCCGATAGCATCCTCAAGATGTGATAAATAACCCGAAAAGGCGATAATGTATTTCTTTTACTGGAGGAGGAGCTGGGAGGAGGAGGTCAGCGCGGGGCTCCCCAGGGACGGTGCATGGTTCTGGGCTTGGGTTCATCAGTGGACCCCCCCGCTTGGCTGGACCTCTTTCTCTTCATCCCGTCTTCAACAGGGTGCTTAGTATTCAGTTATGTTTTTAGGTCATATTGCCTTGTTGCATTTGCTGTTTAGTAGCTACACTGCTGTTCCTAATGAGCTTTTTTTTGTTGTTGCTGGTGTGTGTGTGTGTGTGTGTGTGTGTGTTTTCCCACTGTATGTGTGTCTCCCTGTTCCTGCTGTTCTGAGCCGTTTCCCCACAGTCGAGCTCCACATGAATAACACAGCAGCCTTCGTCTTGCCGCTGATCACATTACTGTCTGAAAGATGGCTGGAATGACAGAAACTCACACACAGAAAGAGAGGGAGAGAACATTTGTAATGGCCTACTTTGTATGGACAGCTTTTCATTTCACCCAACAATGTTTTGAAGGCAACAAAAAATTGCTCACCCCATTCTGCATAAATACAGGCACACATTCTTCCCTGACACTTATGCCTTCCGCGATACATCTCTGATGATCAAACCAGCTTGTAAATGAGGGCGCATGCATGTTAGCAAACGGGTGGGAGTGCATGCATGGATGCACTCATGTGTAAGGATGCACATCTGTGTGTGTGTGTGTATGAAAGAGTAATGCAGAGATGGATGAATAAATAAAAGATCTAGGAAACCCATCAGCATCTAGCACTAGGTTGTCATGGCAATGCGGACAGCACAGCACACTGTGTGTGAGTGAGAAAGGGAGATAGAGATCATATCACTGCAATGTTTTAGCATGTATATGGAACTTTGTTTCAGCCCAGGCCTCCTTTAATACTAACAAAGGACAGACATTTTTCTCTCAGTTTCCGTCTCTGGTGCAAAGCAAAGAAATGGAATTTCAAATATTTTGCACTTGTGAAGAAACGGAGTGAGTGGAGTGATTTGTTTGGCATTGCAGGGGTTAATATTTGCATAGTTTATGCACTAATTCGTTTTTTGAATATAGTGTATAGGTTTTGTTTTTGCAATCAATTGTAAAAAAGAAAGAGAAAAGTGACCTCAATTTTAAGACTGTTTCTTGTTGTAAATGTGTGGCTCCGGCTTTTTGGGCACCCATCTTTGTGTGTGTAGGTCTAACAGATGCTTTTACAGCAGTGGTGTATAATGGATATGGCGTGATACTTAACTATATCTCCGTAGAGACCTGAAAACTGCAGCTTCTCCTCTCTTCTTCCTCTTTCTGCTCTGCAGCACGTGTCTTTGCTTTGTCAAAAAAAAAGGGGAGGGGGGTGTCTGGAAGCACAGGAGTAAGTGTGTGTGTGTGTGTGTAAGTGTGTGTGTGTGTGTGTGTGTGTGTGTGTGTGTGTGTAGATAAGTGTAGTGTGAAGAATAAGAGTCACAGCAACCTAGTTTTTACGGCAGACGGGTGATTGAAGGTTGATGGTGGAAGAAAAGTGCCGGGTGAATTTAAAGTGCATGTGCAGGGTTTAATAAACGCAGCTGCAAACAGCACACATATATGTTATAAAATTTGAATGTGTGTGTGTGTTTGTGTGTGTGTGTGTGTGTGTGTGTGTGAGAGAGAGAGAGAGAGAGAGAGAGAGTGTTAGAGTGGGCGAGAGAGGTAAAGGGAGAAGTCTAGGACAGTGGGATTCTCTCGACGAAGAGGCTCTTACTAGAAACTCTACCTGGTTACTAGGCAACAGAATGGCACTGCTGCACATTAGAGCATTGGGGAGTGTGTGCATGTGTGAGTGTGTGTGTTTGGGGGGTGGGCTATCTACACTGTGTGTGTGAGTGTCTTATGTTTGAGTGCTGAGTCAAAACCTATATTATTTATGAGTGTTATAGAAAGTATGTGAGACACAGAAAGGGGGAGGGGAAATTACAAGTAAATTCAGGCTGTGTGTGTGTGTTTAAGTGTGTGTGTGTGTGTGTGTGTGTGTGTGTGTTTTACCGTCATACAGTGAAGGTAAGATTTATTTAACGTGATAAAGCCGCTTTTGCAGTTGCTTAAAAAGCAATAAGATGGTTATTGCATGACAGAGGAGCTGCTTTGAAATTCATTTTGGAATAGTTGCAGTTGGAGATAGTGGTGGAGTGATGCACTACCCACCCGACCATATAAGACAAAGAAAAGGAGAGAGGGCTAAGTTGACCTAGCGGTCATGTTCAACGCTGAATTGCTCATATCTGATTTCTTTGGGTGACTTCATATCTGTTTGAGGTTTTTACCCACACCAGATTGAACTGACAGTGAACTCACAAAGAGACATGTGGAGTCAGAGAAAACGTCACATCTGCTTGTTTTGTCGCTTGATTGAATTCCAGCATCTGAGCAAAGACATGTCAAGTCTGTAATTTTTGTTTCTTTTACTCTTAGTCTGCACAATTATCCAAAAATGATAAAGGTCACTGCTTGAAATGCATTATGTGCATATGCAGAATAGATTCCCTGCCTTAAAGGGAGAGTTTGAACTATTTAAAGTGGGGTTGTATGAGGTACTCCATAGAAAGTGTACTACCAACCAAATAAGCAATCTAGCACTGAGGATGGGGGCATTTAGAATATTTCCACCGCTTTACATGACTGTCAGACCTGTTTTCTATCCTCTCTTTAAAGCCACCAGACTTCATAGACAAAAACAGTCATTTTACCTTGCAGAATGTGGGAGTGTAGAAGGTTCATACACCAAGGTTATTTACCAAAGTCACACAATAACACAAACAAATTAACCGATAGAGGTCGCGGCAAAAAGCAATTCCTGTGTTCTTCAAGGTAAAATTTAGCCTGGGTATACCCACACTGCCTTGCGCGCTCGATTTCATTTCGAACTGCCAAGGGGTCTGGCAACCAGAGAGGTTTCTTAGCCCTGTTTTAGGGATCCAATCACAGAACGGGGAGGGACGATGACGCGTACCACTCGGCAGACGGAAGCTTGTAGTTTTCTTACGGATCCAACATGGCTGCTGCAGACGCGAAACTCTCTTTAGCTGTAGATGGTGTTTTAAATAGTTTAGAGCGAAAGTTGAAAGGCGAAAGGTCTCTCAGCGGCTCCACTGCCCCCCAGCTCGTAGCCAGATCACCGGCGTTACGGTAGCGGGGCTAGTAGTGGGGCTAATAGCAGTAACGCTACCGCTATTAGCCCCGCTACCGTGTTTATTGCCCATAAAATCAGTGGATGTGTGTGGCTGAATGACATGAGGGGGAATAAAGCGTGAAAATAAATAATCTTGCAGAAAGCGAGAACTGGAGAAGCAAAGCAGCAAGCAACACTCTCTCACAGACACACACACAACAAATATCAATTTCTGTCGCTCTACTACGTCATCTGGTATAACTGATCTGATTGGCTAAGAGCTACCTACAGACGCCTTTGATAGACATTCTAAGCGCCCAATAAACGGCTCCGGAGGATCGTTAACCACACCTCCTCTACGGAGAAATGAACGGCTGGTTTCCAGACTAATCTCATTTGAGATTAGTCTGGTGTTAGCCAGGCTAGGTAAAATTTGTGTTTTTGTCAAATAAGTCTGGTGGCTTTGAAGAGATCAAAAATAAAGTTTCAGATCCCCAAGTAAAGCGGTTAAATTATTTTAAATGTAGGGAACACTTAAATTAATATTAATATTAGAATTAATTATTACTAACCAGGAAGGAGTACCAGCACAACAGCTAAGTAATGTACTCATGAAGACGGGAGCATTTAGCATATTTCCACCACTTAACGTTACTGTCAGACAGCCCTTTCCAAAGAGGAATTGAATCTGTTTTCTATGCTCTCTTTAAAGCAACCAGACTCTATTGACAAAAACACTAATTTTTCCTTGCAGAACGTGGGAGTTTAGAGGGTTGGTACACCAAAGTTATTCACCAAAGTCACACAATATCACAAACAAATGAACCGATAGAGGTAGCGACAGACAACAATTCCTGTGTTCTTCAAGGTAAAATTACTGTTTTTGTCAAATAAGTCTGGTGGCTTTAAAGAGATCATAGATAAAGGCTTCAGTTTCCCATTACAAAGGGCTGTTTGAGAGCAAAGTAAAGCGGTGGAATTATTTTAAATGTAGGGTGCACTTAAAATAATATCGAGTTGTTTTGAGTGGCTGTAATATGTTTTTTGTTGTGCACCGCTTACTCCTATCTTTCACCAAACTGGGACGTGCTGATCGCCATCCTCTGTAGTTTTCTCTGTCCTGGCGGAACGAGCTCCCCGCCGACATCAGGACCTCAGACAGCCTGTATATCTTCCGCCGCAGGCTGAAGTCCTACCTCTTCCAACAATACCTCGGTTAGGTCATGGTTGCTAAAAAAAAACAAAAAACCAAAACCCTCTTTTTCCTTTGCTCTTCTTCTTTAGCACATTGTGTTTCACTTATATAGCACTGTAGCTCCTAAAAGTTATGCACTTACTTGATTCCTGTGGTCTAAGGCTTGTATCATCAAGGTTGAATGCACTTATTATTAGTCGTTTTGGACAAAAGCTTCAGCCAAATGACATGTAATGTAATGTAATGTAGACCAGTGGTTCTCAACCTTTTTTCAGTGATGTACCCCCGTGAAATACTTTTTCAGCCAAGTACCCCCTAACCAGGGCAAAGCATTTTTGTTTGAAAAAAAAAAAAAAGACTTAAAAACAGACACTGTGCTATCATCAAACATTTGGAAAAAAAACAAAAAACAATTTCAAACATTTTAAATGTTAATGATCCATGACTAAATTTATAGCAAATATTTCTCATCACTAAAATGTAGTGATTCAAACTAAAAACAGTGACCATAAAACCATTTAAGACTGTAACAGCTGCGCTTCAACCACGACGCCATCTTTGATTTTTCAAGCGATTGACAGGTGATGCCAGGTGGCATATGACAGGTTGGGTCCAACCATCCTATGGGGGATCATGAAATTGAATAGCCTACTGAATATAAAATTGATTTTATGAACTTATACTTATACTTTCCTAAAATATTTATTAAATAATTATTTTTTAAAGGATTTTTGCATGGATGCTACTTTGTAAATGTAAATTTCAAAATCTCACGTACCCCCAGGGGTACACCTACCCCCATTTAAGAACCACTGATGTAGGTAATACACAGCCTTTGGATAAGTACCTCATACAACCCCACTTCAAAGAATCCAAACTTTCCCTGTAAGAAACCTTTTATTCTGCCCATTAGTGCAGGGACACTGCAGCAGTGTCACAGAGTCACACGAGGGCAGAGTTTTTGGAGTATCATATTAAAATATTCAAATGTACAATATTTCCTTCAATCACAGCTTCAGTTAGGTGATTTCAGCTCGCCACCTTCAGGGTTAAAGTTCTACACACTGACTGGAATATTAATCAGACTGACAAAAAGGGGAATCACACTGCTGTTGTCACAGTTTGAGTTCAAAATGTTTTCAACAGGCGAGGAGGCAAGTAAGATATGATTTAAATAGCTAAATATTATTGCAAATATTTAGATGTGAAATCATTTCCTTGTCATTTGCATTGCAACACCTCTAAATGGCCTTTTTTGCATATTTAAAATACAGACTATTGCATTGTGGGATTGTTAGCAGAAAGTTCACTCCTTTTAATGCTCCATTGCTCATTTAAACTTTATTACGGGCACTTTGTCGTGGATACATTTTCACATTCTCATATAAATTGGCACAGACTAAATACAGAGCACTAAGTACCAGCCTTTTTTAAAATGATGTTGACACAATATTTTAGTGTCAATGCAGGTTGTTGTCAGTTCCACTGTTGAGTTTAAGAGTTGCATGTGGATGTATTTAAGTACACATCAGCTCTGAGACTAATCCGTGCCATGATGCTGTCATTAATGCGCTGAGGGGAGAGAGGCGGGGCGGAGGAACAGATCATTTAAAGGCATTCTGTTGTAAACCAGGAACTAGACTCCCCCACGTCAGTATGATTAAACCAAAAACCAATGAACTGCCCTCCCTGTGCATGATCTATTGTTCTCTGGATCGAACTAGGCATTGTTTGTCTCAACACCAAAAGGTTACACAAACTTACACACACAAACACACACACAGGCAGTGGGTCAATGCAGATGGATTAATCTTCCTCAGACAGCTCAGATGATCATTAATTGTCTCTTGGAGGTAAGGGAGCCTTATCAGAAGCATTTCTTACTCGCTGCTGCTTTGTGTGTGTGTGTGTGTGTGTGTGTGAGACACTGCTGTTTAATGTCCATTAGGCTATAATGAAGGAACGCTGCTCTCACTGGTCCCCTGTCTGCTTTCTAATGGACCTCTATTATCACAGTTCAAAACACACATGAAAGCTTTACCACACACATTTTCCTCAACACACACACACACACACACCGATGCACGCACACACACACACACACACACACACACACACACCGACCGATGCATGCACACACACACACACACACACACACACACACACACCGATGCACGCACGCACACACACACACACACACACACACACACACACACACACACCGACCGATGCATGCACACACACACACACACACACACACACCGATGCACGCACACACACACACCGATGCACGCACACACACACACAAACAACACACACACACACACACACACACACACACACACACATACACACACACACACATGCTGCCTCTGTGTGAGATGAAAGTGCATCATGAAGCAGCTGACCCAGCTGAAGTACAGGAGGTCTGGTGTGTGTTAAACAGCCTGATTTTAGCTGAAGTGGCTATATAATGGCGCAGTTATACACTTGTCTGGAGAGGAAAGAGACATACATCATCGTACAAAACTCTGTTACAATGAATATAAAGCCAACATTAAGCCCAGACCTCATTATGCAGCAAATATGACAACAGCCGTTGAAGTTGAGAAACAACACTGCACAAGTATGGAAGTTTACATCAATGCATGTTTAATAATGGTTAACCTAGACCAGTGGTTCACAAATGATGTGCTGCATAATTTTGTGACAACCATACACTATAAATGCAGAATAACAGCAATATTCCCAAACTGAGAGCCTGCTACTACTAGCAGATCATCAGTTAGATACATTACATTCATCACTGAAGCTGCTCCTGCCAGCCACATAAAAACAAGAATACCTTTATCATGTTTGATGTTCAACACGTCCTCAAACCTAAATGTAATAATTGGAAATTTAAACATGTGGTTAATGTTGTCAAGCGGTCGCAGGTTGTTAAGCTTTAGGCGCATAAAGAGTTAGATGGAGGTGCTGTGGCTTAGCTGGTTAAAGCACCTGTCTGCTATGTAGCGCCTGTGCATCTGCTGAATCAACACATTATGACCTATATGTCTGATGTGGTTTGGGGTTGTAAAAAAAAAAAGGCTGCAGTTTCATTAAATTTAAGCTAAAAAACCACTGATCTAGGTTAAGATAAAAAAAAAAATCTGTGAGGCTTTATAAGAGACAGTTTAAACTGTAAATGAATTTACTCTTCCTGTAAGTCGCTTTGGATAAAAGCGTCTGCTAAATGACTAAATGTAAATGACTAAATGAATGTACGTAAATGCTGGAAGTGAAGAGGTTACAAGGTCGACGTGACTACTGGAAGTAACATAGTTACTTAAAACCATGACGCACAGAAGTTCAGTGATGTTTAAACCACATCATTTACTTTTGTTTTCACATGGGACCTGTTTTCCTGGGTGAAAGGCCAGGGTCTGCAGCCTCACTGGACCCCCCTAGCTGGCTACTCCAAGTCAAACATTCTCTAATGAATCAACAGAAGCGTTTCATTATTAGTATTAGTTCTGCAAAGACAAACGTTAACTGTGGTGGCTTTGCTGTCCTCTTATCTCCATGCATGCATTTACATACCGATTCGTGTTTACACTGCAGAATACCTATGAATATAGTTGTCACACTTGCCGACACTAATTGTGCAGAGAGAAAAACTGTAATAAAGGAAACCTGATCCCTGAATCAAATTTTCTGCAGAAATATCAAAGGTAGACTTGTGAGTCAGGGGGTTCTTGGCAACACATCACTTAAAGCATAACGCTCAGAATCTGTTTGGATTTAGTTTAATACTGATCTAAAAATACCTGTGTGGATGAGAATGTGTCTGCACTCTGTACGTCTATAGATTAATTCCTGTAGAGTTGTAAGCACTTTTGTATTTATGGCTCCCTCTCTGTGCTGTGATAAATGTTCAGGTCAGAGGTCACTGACTGGGGAACAGCATCAGCTATAAAAACACAGCTGGAAGCCAATAGGAAATTAAGCTGTCACACGAAGAGCCTGACATGCTCTGTAATAGCCTGACCGCTGTGATTTTTTTTTAGTATGACATTGTAGATTTAAGTTTAATGATTTCTGAGGGAAACATATTAACCAATTACAGACATGGCAGCAGTTGTATGAAAATAGACCGTCTCTATCTGGATTGTGCACCAATACGCTATACTATGCAAGGTTGTCAGAGGGCTGCTTTGTTTAAAAAATAATAACAATAATAAAAAATATTTTATTATATTAACAATTTTATACAAAAAATATTGTGTCCAGAGGTGGACAGACTGGAATTTCTGGCCTCGAACAGAAAGCATTTTTGGCAAAACCATAACCAATCAAACCATTGATCCGACTTCACTTTGAGCGTCCTTAGTTCTTCCTGAACAGCTACATATGTTTTTTGTGAAGAAAAATGAAGAAATAGCTTTGTAAGAGCGATCTGAAAAACTGTTAAATATGCTTTTCTACAGAAATCTTCCTGCGTTTTTAATATGGGAGCCAATGAGGCTGTTGCTGCGTGTTGGTGGCACATCTGTGCGTCCTACGCCCAAACTATAACTCTGACAGCTTTACCAGAGGATTGTGAGTGAGAAGACAAATTTTCCTATGTTTCTATGTATAGATTATTTCTGTAGAGTGGAATTTGCGGCCTGGAGCGCAGTTTTCAAAATTATTTTTTGACAATTTTTTCTCTCCCTCTACACTCTGGCAATGATGTCACACACTGTGACACGAACATTCCATGCAATACACACCCATTATAATCTCAGAATTTCTCCAAAAATGATCATGGTCATTGAACAGGGATTGATAAAAAACTACATGACCTATCAAAATGTGGATTAAACCAATACACAAGACTTGTGTCTATAAAGTTTAAATGGAGTCTCTAGGTGAAATTATGCCGGAGAAGTAGACGTTTGAAAATCTCCAATTCTTGTTCTTTTTCGCTCATTTTTTTTTGGCTGTCCCATTCACTTCAATGCAATAACTTACGTCGAAAAATTCATATTTCCTAGAGAAAAGAAATAGTACCGATCCCGATCAAACCGCACGTTTTTATATATAATTTGTCCTGCAACTCGAAGACTAGTCGCAGGACGAAATTGTGTCCGGAAGAAGAAAAAATCCACAGTATAACAATAGTGCTTTGCCCCGAGCACTGGCCCCTTGGTGCGTATTGGAAAACATATAGTGATACTATGATAGACCAATATAGGCAGATCATGTTGTCGTTTCTCCTCTATAATATATTTTAGTACCTTTTTCTCTGTTCACACACACGGCTCTCTTTCTGCTGCTGTAATGAACAATTCCCTGCTGGGGATTTATAAACTTTAGGGTGTGATTTTGTGACTTCAGAAAGGTGATGGTTACAAGTGGTGAATATCAAGATTTTACTGTGAACTCTCCTTTTATGTTTAATGCTCTCTGAAGTGCCGAAAAAAATGAGAGAAATCCCAGTAGGACTGAATTGAGAGCTGAAGACATGACTTAAAACAGGCCCGACAAAATCACTCTGACATTGAATTAGTGCAGCTGCAAAGCGCCCCGTGTATCCAGAAAGTGCCTCACTCGACACTGTAGAGCTGTGGGAGCTCAGAGAGTGAATGACTGGATACGGTGCAAGCTGCATCCATCAGGTTCTTTAGTAAAAACCATGTCACGGTGTGAAGCAGTACGTAGAAACACTAGACCTCCAGTGGTAAATGTCTACAGCTTGCAGACAGCTAATTGGGAAACAGCATCATCTGTTTCCCACCAGCCATTTGGAGGCACATTGGACAGACTGAAATGCCAAACTTTTCTGGAACAACATCGTTCAGACAGTTTAACCTGCAATTAACCCAGCAAGGAGAAAGATTCAGTGTTTCACCTTTAAAAAACAAATGATAAAGATGCAATTAAGAGGCATCAGTTGCTCTTCTATGTTGTAATGCTCTGTGTGTGTGTGTGTGTATGTATACATGTAAATGTGTAATGTATGTCTGCGGGTGTTCATGCATAATGCAGCAGGAGGACAGTTTTCACGAGCCTGTGCGGTAGTCGGCTCCATGTGTGTCACCGTGTGTCAATGTGTGTCTAACAGCATTCTGCTAGGAGTTCCAATGGTGTGTGTGTGTGCCATAGCGCACTGCAGTCAGAGGACATAGAGTGTGTGTGACAGACCTCCCACGCACCAAGCTCTGATCTGGTTTGTTCCGGTTGGCGGCCTTGTGTCGGCATGGCTATGGACGCCGGACGGACAGGCCCTCCTTTGGCTTGCTGAGCGCCAGAGACTTAACGAGATGCTGTGCTAACGAACAGATCAGAGAGCAGCCGACTGAGCGGCGGTGTGTGTGTGGGCATGTGTGAGAGAGACGGAGGATGTGTGTCTGATAGGAGCGTCATCTGTCAGCCCGGCTCAGGACAGCGAAACTGAAGTCCATATTGGCCTGTTATCCTCCACTACATCAGCCGTTGATGCAGAGGGAAAATCTTTAAAAGCCCGATCTTTAATTGAAAAGTAAACAAAATGTAGACCCGACGTAATATCTCATCCTCAGTGTCCTGAAAAAACACAGCCATCTCTGTGAACAAACTCCACGACACACCCGTCAGTGATGTTAGGGGCAGTGAAATCAATTGGAGGAAATCAGTGTTTGTGGCCTAGGAGATGATTAGAGGAGCACCATGTCAGGAATATAAAAAGTCATAGTTTTTCATGCTGTATTGATTTCTCAAAGAGAATTTTGTCTTTTTGTTATTAGCTACAGATCAGCACCCTTGCAGCTGATGGAGATCAAAGTCTTTAGTTTTACGGTTTTAAACAGGCCAGTAACAGTCCAGTGCAGTGTTTGGACTTCACGTCACTGTCAGTATCTGTACAGATTATTTAATCAGAGAATCAGTAATTCTGATTCTGATGTGATTCATTGTTATAAACAAACTGTATAGAATTGCCAAGTTCACTGCCAGTGCTGGTGCATGTTGGGTCGGGTTATGGATCCGGCCCTGGATGCTAGATCCCAAAGGCAAACCGGTGGTGTGTTGATTAGGCTTAGGCATAACGAATGATAAGCTAAGATAAAATTTGACTTTATTTATCCCACAGTTGGGGAATTTAGTTGTCACAGCAGCTCAAGTTACAGGCACATAGACATAGAACACAATGTAAAGAATGAAAAAAATAAGACATATATATATATATACAATCTATACACCTTATCTATACATATCTTTCTGCTATTTGGCATTTATTATTAATATTACTTTTTTGTGTTTGTTTGTTTCCTGAAAGTGCTTTTGCCCATTGGAGAAAATGTATTTTAGCATGTTAAATAGGTTAAATATGTTGTTGCATGTTGCATGAGATTGGTTAAGGTTAGGGTAAGAATATCAGGGTAAGCCAATCAGAGGCAGAGTCAGGCAGAGTAGGGCGGGTCATACCGTCTGTCGCCATTGTTCAGTGGTTGGGATCTAGCATCTACTGGTTCCTGGGCGGCAGAACACCCACATTTGTTAAAGAAGAAGAAGATTACTTTATTAATCCCACAATGGGGAAATTCAACCTCTGCATTTAACCCATCCTTTTTTACACACAAGTGAACACATCATGCAAGGAGCAGTGGGCAGCACATTACTGCGCCCGGGGAGCTGTGCAGTGGGGTTAGGTGCCTTGCTCAAGGGAACTTCAGTCCTAGACCTGTCAGTACCGGGATTCGAACCGGTGACTCTCCCGTTACAAGCCCGATTCCTAACCTCTAGTCTCAAGCAAACATGGAGGAGGTTAAGCCGAAATGGGGGCTAGCAGTCCTAGCTGCACTAATGGTGCTAACAGTGCTATCAGTGCTCACATTGGCAACAGTGCTGACAGATCTAACACTGTTAATGAGGGTCAGGTCACTCAAACTGGGCCGTCCTGGCTTCCACAACGATGCCATAACAACCAATGGTACCTGACCCATGGTTGCTAGTGGTTGTCGCATGAGTAGCTAACGCACGAGCACCACGCTCCCAAACATGGGCAAATAGTTTCAAAGTGAGGGACTAGCATGAACGTACAGTCTACCAACTAAAGAACAGAGAAGCTCGACTTGAGACACACACACACACACACACACACACACACACACACACACACAGCAGAGTGACTTTATTCTCTGCTCAGGACGTCATTACTCCAATATATCTTTACATAGCCAATATTAGTTAATTGCCATATTAATATTCTGAATGTCATGTTTAGCGCCTTTAAGTTGAAAGGCTAACAAATCCTGTGGATCCTGTCATCTCTGCTCCCTCTTTAATTAGCAAAGGGAAATGATGGGACCAGACAGGTAGCAGGGCTTTCATATTTTTTAGTCTGCCCTTATTGTCACTTTTACTGGTTACAATGACAAACATGGCAGATACGAACAAGATCTGCTGTAGGTAATTAACCTTAATTCTGTAAAATGAAACTTTTGGCAGCTGTCTGCTTAATATGCTCTCCGCAGGCCCAGCCAAAGAAAAAAAACACTTAACACTCTAACACCACAGTACAACTATGATGTGTTTTATAGTCCGACAAGAGGAGCAGAGTGGAAACTCTTCTCTGGAGAAATGGTCGAGGTGATCGCATCATGTCAATTTTAGAAGAATAAGATTTGATATGATTTGAAAGGCTTGGGATTTGATACTGTATTTGGATTGGATAAAATGCTATTGAACCATACTTAATGTATCTGCATTGACGCTGAACACCTGCTGCAAGTAGGACAATAAAACCTGGGACAGCTTCTAATGTGAAAACAAATGATTTTTCCCCCTCCTAGATTAAATCTTGGTTACACTTGGGGACCCCTGGTATTAAGCTGTTTAGGCTTGGAAACAGTCATGTCTGATCCTATCATCAAAAAGTGATGTTTCCTTATTATTGCTACCCTTCCACTGTAAAGAGCCACAATCTGTTAATAAAACTCATGTGCAGACTGGAGTTGACTAATAAATCAGATCCGATTTAACTAAATATGTCTGGTATTCTGGAAGCAACAGCCACCTGTATGTGTGTCTGTGTGTGTGTGTTTCCCCGACGGAGCAGAACATGATGTTTGTGCGACCTTGCATATTATTTCCTAATTTGGTAGTTGACATGGCGAGCTATGCAGTGTGTGTGTGTGTGAGAGAGAGAGAGAAAGAGAGAGAGTGTGTATATTCTCGCTAGTAGCTAATGTTTTCTGAATGATTACTATCAGGTGGGGTAGATCCTGTGAATGTGCGTGTGCTAACACTTTTGAGAGTGTTATTGTTCAGAAGCAAACCCTGCTTCCTGTGTTATAGCAGAGAGGTAAAGCAACAAGAAAGCATAAAGCCATTTGAGAGTGGGAGAAATATCCAGCCATAAAGATATCACCAGGGAGGAGAGAAAAACGAGTCCCACAATATGACTTTTAGTTTTAAAACAAAGGCGTGAGCAGTGAGAGGTGATATAACTTTAGTATGCTGGGATTTTGTTCTAGTAGAAAATGACCTCCACCTTAAAAATGTGTCTGCCTTTGTTCAAGCGTTGGATACGAACCCATTGAGATGGATGAAACAATGTTGGCCGTGGGAGGAGGGATGTGGCATTAACAGCCTGGTGTGGATAGCTGCTAATTTTACACTCATCCTAGCCCACCTAGCTTCGTGTCTGTACTTATTTGAAGTGCGCACTTATCTGAAGAGCACGCTGTCATGCAGGGCTTGGACTGGAAGAAGGGATGGATGAACTGACACAAATGCACACAGGGACAGATAGTACAGAAATCAGTAAGATAATGTGGTGAGTGACTATGGAAACATAGTATTTTTATAGCATAATCACTCATGGATGCATTGCTCATACAGGGACTAGAAATAGTTTAGTATGCACTTGACATAACATACAACGTAAAACAGTTTAGATCATACTTAACACTGTTAACACTTGAGTTAATGTATCCATATCAACCTCCATCAGTGAAACGTAACACGTTACTTTTTCTTATCAAGTAATTAGGTAGTTGTTACTAGGGCTGGGCGATATGGACCAAAAGTCATATCCCGATATATTTAGGCTGAATATCGATATACGATATATATGCCGATATTTTTATCGTAAAGTGAGAGTAAATGTTCAGTCAAAGTCAAATATCACATGTCACAAGTAGTTTTATTGAAACTGTTTAAGCGAACATAAATACTGTATAACAACAGGGGAACCTTTTTAAAAAAAAAAAAATCAATGCTCCATAAAGTGCACATTTAAATAAAAAATGTCCATAATAAAAATAGCCTATGAAATAAAACAGGCCAATCTTTTTCTGAAATAAATATATTAATATGAGAAAAGAATAACGCACATCACAAAAGAACTAAATATGAACCCTAGTAAGAGCAGCATTTATATATGAAGTCTATATTGATGTATGCAATATGGTCTAATTCCATATCACATTTAAAAATATATCAATATATCGATATATCTTTTATATCGATATATCGCCCAGCCCTAGTTGTTACTATGTTAAGGCCGATTTTGTTAATTTTTATGTCAGGTGAGTAGTATCTATTTGTAGCTCTATTTTGTGCAAATGCTAATGCCCCAGGCCAGATTTGATGTTGCAAAATGGTCTCTAGCTAGCAAAACATGCTAAACTTATATGGAGACATCCTAAACATTAAACCTGCTGAATATCAGCATGCAAGCAGTGCCACTGTGGGCATGTTAGCATGCT
Organism: Centropristis striata; assembly: GCF_030273125.1. Classification (NCBI taxonomy): domain Eukaryota; kingdom Metazoa; phylum Chordata; class Actinopteri; order Perciformes; family Serranidae; genus Centropristis; species Centropristis striata. The sequence goes on from NC_081529.1 coordinate 4,297,687, forward strand.
GACATTAGCTTTTAGCGCAGACTGGAGACGCGGCAGACTCTTAGTCTGGTTCTGTCATCTTCCATCCTGAAGCCAAAGAGCCTTCAAATGGAGCCATCCTTGAAATTTTAATTAGAATACCTTCAACAAATCTTCACTGGGAAGACTTTTAAAAAGACCACCAGTGGCAAAGTGTACTTGTAAATGATGCAACAGCAGAAGAGAGTCATGTGCCCTCCACAGAAACCTCTTTGACTTCACCCCAGTGACTGACCGTGTGCAGAAATAGATTCTGAAAATAGAACGTAACAGGAACAAGAGTTACATTACAGATTGTTAGAATAGGATGATCTTTTAATAGGCATTTTATTTGAATCTAGATGCATTCTTATTGTAATTGGTCTCTAATTCTGAGTTGTAATGGAATCACAGGCTGCATGTAAACACAGATAAGGAGACGATGATGCACAGTTGAGGCGAGACTAAAAGCCGTTGAGAAAACAAGAAAGGGAAAGTGAGAAGAGGAAACTTCAAACATTACAGGACTTCAGAGAAAAGAGCACATGCACAGAGGGAGCCGAAGGAGAGAGAAGAAAGAGGTTGAAAAAAAGAAGTGACTAAAAGCAGATAGAAGGAAAAGAAGTAACAAAGAAGCAGCAACAAAAGAGAGGAGAAGATGGAGACAGAGACGGAGAGAGGCAATGAAAGTCAAGTGGATGAAAGGAAGTCTGAGAAAAGGAGGAGAGGACTAGATGAGAGTTGAGTTTACTGCAGTATATAGAGCCAGGATGTTTCACTGTGTGGTTATATCTGCATACACCTATACATATACTAGATTATAAAAATAACTGTTTGTGTGTGTGAGTCTCAGCTGTGATGCACCAACAAACAGTGAAACTTTAATTTTGCATCAGGTGTGTGAGCGCCGGGGGGGATTCAGCGTGTTCTCTTGTTGTATCACAGTGCCTATGGTTTCCTGTCCGTGTGTGTCGCTTAGGTGATTTACAAAGCCTCTAGACGTGAGCAGCTTTTTCCGCTTGGTTTGATCAGCTGCTAATCGAATCGGAGAGAATAATGAGAGGGTCAGGGAGATTGTTCATTGTTTTAAGGCCATCTGGAGCCTTGCCTTGGGGGGGCACACACACAAACACACACACATTTCTTATGCAGTTATGTGCTCGCAGATATACAGAAGTGCCCAGGCATGCAGAAACATAAAAATGCCAACAGCTAATGCAACACAGGCACAGAAAACACACACACATGGGGAAATACAAAGTCAGGGGGACGGATGGAGAGAAAGCGAGGGACAGAAAGGGCGGGGCCAGGCCAGGAATGAAAGCATAGGACAAGAGAGATGGTAAAAGATGGATAGCTCTGGATAGATTGGCTAAAGGCTCATCGAAGCTCTTCTAGATAAAGAAATAGATTGCAGAGCAGAATATAAAAACAGCCCTGGGTCACACAGCACACGATGTACAGTAAAAGTAAAAAATAAACCCTTGATTTTAGCACCACAGGACTGAAGCCATTTGTTATAATGACACACCATCTGTTTGTTATGTTTAGATATGTTTATGTTTAAGGCAAAGAGGTGCAACTTGTGCAGCAGCAGATGCTCAGCAGGTTGAGACGTTTGTGCCTGTCTCTTTTTATATTTCCTCTCCGGAGAGCTTTGAGTTTTAAATACATCCATTAGGAACATTTAGCTAATTGAGAACATTGGTTTCTTTATTCAGTGGCTGGTTTAGCTTTAGGATGAACTTCAGAATGAGGTAACTAACTACGTAAATAAGAACTAAGTAACTAAGAATTATTTTCATTATGGATTAATCTGCCTATTTTCTCCATGAATTGGCAGAATTTTCAGGTTTTCAAAGGCCAAGGTAATGTCTTTAAACTTCTTGTTTTGTCTGTTTCAGCATCTGAACTCCAAGTGGTTTCAGGGCGATTTATGCTCCTGTCTACATTTTACTCACTGTGGCCTTTCCACTGCAATATTAAACCCTGCACTTCTATGGGAACATCACAATATTCGCTAAAAGTAGGGAGAACTCAAAAAAGTATTATGTGCAGTATGACACAGCTATGATGCAAATAAAAAGTTGAATTTCTTTGATAATTTATTTTACAAAAACAACAACAACAAATCAATACATTTTTCCATGTGCCCACAATCTTTGGAAAAAAAAACAATGGGGGCTCCATATCTGATATATGTTCAACTATTACATGTACTTCCAACCTCTCATGTCCTCTCCTCTCTGCTCTGTGTAAACAGCCAATCCAAGCTTAACTGAATTTTGGTCACCTGCCACCAACTGTTGGTGTCAGTTGAGTCATTCATAGCTTCCCTGTTTAATGTTCTTCACAGAATCTGCTTTGTGCAAATGGTTAATTTTGGCCACAGTTTAAAATAAGACATGTAGAACAAAGTGCTAATGATGAAAAAAAATCACAATTTTACGCTTTGATTTGGTAAATTTTTCTGATGAAAGCATTTGTCACACATTCACAATCACTTCAAGGACTATTTAAAATTTTGACGATTATGTCTGTTTTTACCATTTAAGTCTACGATACATGGTGTAATTTTGATTTCTTTTTCATTTGAGATCTGCTTAATACAGCATTAAAGCATATACATCAGGTCAAGTATGTATAAATGATATGGTTAAACCAAAGTAACACAAACAAGCAATAAGTAATTAAATAATAAACTGTGTAAATGGAAATAAATCAAATTAAATTAAGTGAAATAAAGTAAAATAAAATAAAGGTAACATGAAATTATTGCATTAGTATGGTCATGGCAGGTCTCCATCTGTTAACAAATATATCTTTTTGAAGCCTCAAGGAGTAAGTTATTTGTTCCATGTGATAAATTTCCCAGACCTTCTCAATCCACATATTGTATGTTGGAGGGTCTGGTTTTAACCATTTAACAGTAATACATTTAATTAAATACATTAAAGCAGGAAATCACCATATTTGAGCGGCTGAAAACACAATTCAAGGAACTTCAAGGAATGATTGCTTATCAAAGTAGTTGGTGTTTTTTCCTGTCGATCGACTAATCGTTTCGGCTCTAGATCAGAACTTGTTGAGTTCACCTGTGGGTTTTACATAAAGGTGGCGGAAGCATGAGTCATGCATGTCACTCAAAACATTACACATCATGTGGCTGCATTGAATACTGGTCTCTCAAGGCTACTGTCAGCTCCTATCTGCTGCTCCTGCAGTGGATTTCTGTATGTTGAGTCATTGAGTGTCATCAAAGCTGTGAGTCAAGGAAGAAACTTTTTGCTATTTTTGAAAAGTGCTAACATCTTAACCCCCAATGATCCGCAGGTGGATCAGCCGGTACAGACTCATGCCGTGCTGCCGGAGAGTGTTCAAACCCACAGAAAAGTTATTTTAAATTCTAGTTGAGAGCCCAGCGTTTCCAAAGATACAAATATGTCACAGAGCATTTGGGGGAAATGTGTATAAAATGGTGCATGAGACATTTAGTAGAGTATAATATTTCTATTTGACGGAGTGGTGCAGCCATAAAAATTGAGTTTGAATATTTCACTGAGTATAAGCATCATGCAGCTTCAGTGTAGAACTGGAACAAGTTGATACTGAATATATGATCATGTCAGGGAGTGTGGAATAAGATGATTTCTTTAACCTTTTAAGCTGCTTCAGAGGAAATAAAAAAGAGAAGTTATGGAGTCAGAAGCCGGTGGCCTTCATCTGCTTGTACTATGGCCTGTGTGTGTGTGTGTGTGTCTCTCTCTCTCTCTCTGTCAGTCTTTTGACCTCATGTCAAAGAGTTCAGCGACATCAATCACAAATGGCCGCAATGCAGATCAATATTCCCGTAAATGCAGGCACATGTGCACATGCATGTGAGCATCCACCCTGTACATTGTGTGTGTTTGTCTGTGTTACAGAGAGGGGACACTGCTGATGAGGTTAATATAATGACAGGCCTCTTGCAGCTCCTCTCATTAGGAGCTAGGAGGGTCTTTTTGTGACTCCTGACACACACACACGGGACAAGAGTAATAAATACGTTGCAATTTTTTCTAATATTACGGTAAAGGATATCAGCACTGTTGATTTCATGTTTAGGATTTGATTCCATATTTTACCATAAAAAATAAAAAGTCTTCCCATCAAAACAAATGCTGTTCTGCCATATATTTGACAAGAAAATACTTCATAAATGCTGCATAAATTAAAGATTTTACCATTAAATATTACAGTATATTTTTATTAGAGATATGTTGTTTAGTACATTTAACAGTGAGAAAAACTATTTTTACAAAAAAATTAATGCAACAATTACAGTCTGTATAGATATATATATATATATATATAACAGTATACTTTTGTTACAAACACGGTGCCATTGTATTTTACAGTGGAGTAATGTATTAAAAAAAACTGTTTTTGCTGATATATAAATTTACAGTGTTTCATTTATCATTTTACGGTCTTTTACTGTCATGGTTTAGCAGGTTTTCACCGTAAAATCGACAGACTTTTTTTTTTACAGTGTAGAGAGATATTGATAGAGAGTATAAGTAGAAATTGACACATATAAGGGTTTAGAAATACAGCAGAGGAGAAGATGTAAAAGGCCAGAAGAGTATTAGGGCGAGTCTAGGAAAGGCCAATATTTGTAGACTCATTTAAGAGTCCTCCAGCTGGCCTTTAAATCTGTCAGTTCAGACTGAAATCCTGTCAGTATAGGTTGTAAATTTGGCTCTCTGTGCTGCCCACTCTGCACACCTACTGGTTTATAATCTTGCCTGATAATTGGCCTTTTAATGAAAATTGAATTCTGTCCAGTTGGTGTCATCCGCCTCTAATATAGTGGCTAGGATATACTTTGTATGATTGCATATTTATTGTAATGCTGTTAAATTTCTATGTTTGTTCATGGAGAGAGCTTAATCAGAACTGATTATAATGCACTTCTTTCATTGACAGGAATTCACTAGTGTGTTTGTCTTCATCCTCTTAGCTTCAGTCAACAGTTTTAGTTTCTTTTACGGTGTAATGGCTTTTTCAAAGACTTTTACAAGAGGGAATCATAAAAAGTCCAATCTCTAGTGGTAGTGGAAAGGGTTTTTTTTTTTGCCTTTAGGAGTTTCACCCTTCAGAAGTATCCCTGAACAGGACAAGGACTCCCCACCACCAGAAGAAATTGTAGATAAAAAGTTTTACTTCCGTGATTATTTTAAGTAACAAAATACATAAACATATCCAGAGGAAGTACATAAAGGTAGCATAACCGTAACTGCAGTGACACTGTTCAGTGATGCAGATGATGAAGCTTAAAGGGGACACATAATGCTCATCTTCGGGTTTGTAAGTGTATTTTGGGTTTCTACTTGAACATGTTTACATGCTTTAATGTTAAAAAAGCACAATAGTTTTCTTATACCGTCTGTCTGAATATACCTGTATTCATACTCTATCCGAAAAGCTCCATTTTAGCACCTGTCTCTTTAAGACCGCCTCCAGAAAAAGCCCAGTGCGCTCTGCTTGGTCAGTGATTCTGGGTCTTTTGTGTCTGTATTCTCAGCGTCTCTGCACCATCATTGCAGCCGGGGAATGACTGTAATGGCTCTGTAGCGTAGCCGCACTACTACTATAGTATAGTTGTGACATCACAGCCTTACAGAACTCTGACAGCTCATTTAAAGGCACAGTCTCTGAATACAGGCTGTGTGCATATTTCAGCGGATTGGACATTTTGATATTTTCACAATATTAATGTAGCACCTAGATGCACTCTATGATCAAAAAACATGTTGATATCTCACTTTGTACAATATTGGAACTTGAAGTTCGAAGTCTAATATTGTTTGTTTGTTTTTATTTAGATCCCCATTAGCTATGGAGATGTTTTTTTGTTAGTCTGTGGCATAGAGGTTAGAGAATTGGGTTTGTAACCGCAGTCACTAGTTTGAATCCCAGGTCAAGGGCTGATGTGCCCTTTGGCAAGGCATCTAACCCCTCCACTGCTCTCCGGGTGCAGTAATGTGCTGCCCACTGCTCCCAGCATGGTGTGTTCACTGGTGTGTGAAGGATGCATTAAATGCAGAGGTTGAATTTCGCCTTTGTGGGACTAGTAAGTCAACTGATGCACTTCCAGTGAGGTACTTTAATTCCAAGTAATTACCATTCTAACATAGAACATCTTAAAGTGCCGATTCCATCTCAAGTTTCCCTATATTTAGTACCAAATTATATACTTCTTTTTAATTCATACTTCTTTCCAGGAAATGTCCTGGTTTTTTTTTTAAAGAACTTAATGGACCCGTAAAAAAAGGTATTAGCACTCAAAACTCCAGTATGTTTTGACAAATTGTTGAAGGTAACGATTAACAGCAATTAGGGTTTAATGCTCAAAAACAGTAGCCTCCTTTTTAATAACTATAAATCAATCTACTTCAGTCTACTTTTATGTCAAATGTAGTGATTAAAGGAAGATAAAGGCAAGGTGGAAATAGAAGTCAAGAGAGTAACAAAGACGAGAAAAGAAAAACCAGAGAGAAGTGGGCGTGATAGGAATGAAGGAAGAGTCCAGTTTTAAAGGAGGAAAGGAAAGCTATAAAACATGGCAGAAATAGAAGAGGAGGGAACGGTGCAGCCAGGGTAAATATTGCAGATGGAGTGAAGTCAGGTTAATTACATTAGGAATTGAGTTGAGGTTGGGTGAAGAGGATGATGGAGAGACACTAAGGAGAGAGTGGAGAACTAATGGGTTTTGAAGGTTGAATGAGCGTCATCAGGAGAGAGAATCAATCTGTGCCCCATCTCTTTCTGACCATAAACTACATACCACGGGCCAACATGTCTGCACACACACACACACACACACACACACACACACACACACACACACACATTATTTAATGCAGTGTGGAAGCAGCAGGCCATATCTGGTTCTTGTAGTGACTCCGTCTTCCATTATTCAATCAAAACCACATTAACCTCTCCATGTGCACATCTCTCCCTGTTTCATTCATCATATATCTTCTCCCCCCTCAGTCTCTTTAACCTTTATTAACGTATTCACATATATTGCTGTGACTCTACTGGCCGGGTCAATGCCAAGTGTGTGGCGTTCACGAGCTGCAACACTCACTCCAACCTCTAAAGTTATGGGAACGACAATAGTCTTCAGCGCCATAAAACTCACTGTGTCCTTTATCCACTCTGCAGGGAGAGAGTGATCAACTTGGAGAGAGGAGGAAAGAGGGAGAAAAAGCAATCCAGTTTATTCAGCAATAAGTGCCTGTGACAGAGAAGATAAATGTGACATTAAAACTCTTTGTACTGCTACAGCTTTAAACAAGCAGCTCTGTGCTTATGTGTGTGTGGGTATGTGTGTGTGTGTGTGTGTGTGTGTGTGTGTGTGTACCTGTGAGCCAGGAGGGTTATGGCGAATGACTCCCTTAATCATGTTCACTGCAATGTTTCTTGTTTTTATGCTGCTCTACAGTGAATGCCACTCCGGTCAGGGGGTCTGTGTGTGTGTGTTTTCGTGCGTGTGTGTGTGTGTGTTGTGGTTCAGCAGAAAAAGATGTACCCACAGTGATGTGATGGGAGCCGATTTATCTCCGAGGCAGAGACAGGTCTGACCTTTAACTTCACTGGGAGGAGAGATGGAGGGAGGGAAATCGTGAGGAGAGGAAAGAAGGAGATGAGAGTGTGATGAAGGAGGCGCTGATTTTTTATTCTTCATGATGACATCCTTGTTCTCTGCCCTTTTATTCTTTACAAATTGATGTTACTGATGCTGGAAAACACGTCACTTCCTGTGAAAGATAATGAAGAAGATCTTACACGAACTTGGTATACACTATGATGGTATTAATATTAAAAAACAGTCCAATATGTTCACATGAAAATGTTACTTTTCACCTGTAACAAGCAGCTCTGTAGGTTGTTCTATAGACCACATATCATTACTCTAGCACCACACAAGAGTTCCCACGCATGTTGGTTGCAGAAGAAACCAGAAGTAGACTTAATTCCATGGGAAACCCTTAATCCCAGGAAGAGTTCTGAGTAATCTGTTTTGAACATGTCGTGTTGTGTGGTGGGCTGCCAAAACCGAAAAGTTACTAATAAAAATTGTATGCATATACATTACATTATTATTGCATAAATTATTTTTTACTTGCCTATCCCTGGGTGAGACAAAATAAAATAAAAAGTCCTTCTTTGTGTTCTAATTGGTGGTCCATTTTTTATGCAAACCGTATGCGTACGCACTGTGAATGTTTCCAAATGGATTCACATTTGGACAAGATTTTGTGGAAATCATGAAGCCAAAGACCAGCTAATTTACTGTTCATGAAATTTAGAAAAAAGGGTGTGTGTGGTAGTGAATGCTAGTGGCCTATAACAAAAAGTGCATAAATTCTAAATGGATTCACTTTCTAACTAAATGGTCCCTTTGTTCATTAGAGATGGTTTGCCTCCTATACTTTGGTCACGCTCCTTCATAACTCATGAATGGTTTGTTGTAGACTCTTGAAGGAAGTAAAACTGGAGTTCTTATTTCATTCATATGAGTAAACCACACCCCCTATACTTAGACCACGCCCTCTTTCATTAACTGTGTTTCAGACACTTATGTCAGGAAACTGTTTGTCATACAGCCTTGCACGAGGCGTCATTAGACCCAGTAGAGTCATTTTTAGCTGCGACCTGCAGCTCTGTGACTCACATGCCCTGTTGGTTGGTACACAAAAATGTCCCCACCCTCTGACGGCCCGGTTGTCAACCTCAAATGCTGAAATTTGGCATGAAGGTCAAGTTGGAAGGTGTGTTTGTGCCATTTGGCTAAAATGGGGCGTGGCAATGGAAGCAGACTATCACAAAAAGGTGCATAACTTCCAAATGGATTCACATTTGGACATGATTTTGTCGAAAGTTTGAGCCAAAGAACAGCTTAGTGTTGATGAAATTTGTAAAAAGAGTGTGTGGAAGTGAGAGTGGCCTATAACAAAAAAGTGCACACATTCTAAATGGATTCACATTCTAACTAAATGGTCCCTTTTTTCATTAGTGATGGTTTGCCCCGCCCCCAGACTCTTATGGGAGGAAACCATTTGTCATACAGCCTTGCAGGAGGCGTCATTGGACCCAGTAGAGAGTCATTTTTAGCTGCGACCAGCAGCTCTGTGACTCATATCCTCCGTTGGTTGGTCCACAAAATTTCCCCATCCGTTGGCGGCACAGTTTTCGCCTTAGGAGGTCGCAATTAGGGATGGAGGTCAAGTATATGTGAGGTTGTGTGTGTGTGTGTGCCTGCATGTACGTGGTCACAGCTATTGCAAATTTGCACTTGTTAAACTTCATCCTAAAAGTCCCTAATTTGATCTGTAGACAAGTCACAGACTCATAGCGATGAATAGCAACAAGCTATATTCAAGGACATAAAAGCAATGTCAGATAAATGTATAACATATACAAAATAGTTCCTGGAGTGGACATGTGTGGCACTAATTTGGTGTGTGATGTCACAGTGAAGTGTTCCTGCAGGGTGCTGAGCCTGGAGCGGGTACAGCAGGATTTAGGCAGGAAACCACAGAGGATGTGGCATGCTTGATCACACTCTGACAATGCATGCCACTCAAGTTGGAGACTACAGATGGAGCCTGTACCTGGCGCTCTCAGATGTCTGTAAAGGGAGTTAATCAGCTGAAAGAGAAGGCTTTAATACATCCAAGCTGTTGTGGCTGACAGAAGGTGCAAAGACTCAGACATTAATCTCTTCAACCTGCCATCCTGGCATCGCAGTCGTAATCTGAATTAAACTTTGATGAAAAGTGCAGAATGAAAGAGAAATTGGCCGAGATATTGTCTGGAACTATCCCTTTAAAGGTGCTAGGCTAGGGAATCAGTTTATAATGTGCCTTTTTGGGGTTAGTCAGCACTTGTTTTTAGTGTTTAGGAAGCTCATTTTAACCCGCAGGAGATTATAACGGTTCACGAATCAAGAATACATGAAGAAATAGATTTCTTTACAGAATCAATGTGGTTTGCCCTCATTTTTTTGTTATGATACCAAACTTTAGAGTTATTGTTGGCTCCATGTATGTTTTGGGAGCACAACCAAAATGTTATTTATTGTTGAAAATGGTGGCGTAATATCTGTTCTGAAGCAGCTGTGTCAAATGAAGGGACTCTTTCTATTTAAAGAGCTAGTGAAGCTGCACATAGGGTAGTAAGCAACTGTCTTAATGTTCGTAAATAATTAATAACCACTTAAAGAAGCATCTTAAGCCAATGGGCATATGGAAGTTAATGTTATTTAGGCCTTGCTTGATTGTGGCTTTAATTCAACTTTAATTATAATAATAATAATGAACAATTTAATTTATAGATGACTAAATTACTATTGCTATGCTGTGCCAGCAGTGTCTCTTAAGGTGACAAGAAAATTGCATCAAGCGAGAAATTGGCCGAGATATTGTCTGGAACTATCCCTTTAAAGGTGCTAGGCTAGGGAATCAGTTTATAATGTGCCTTTTTGGGGTTAGTCAGCACTTGTTTTTAGTGTTTAGGAAGCTCATTTTAACCCGCAGGAGATTCTGACGGTTCATGTAATGTGTTGGTCTCCAGACATTTTTATTGCACAAAATCAGCTGTGCAATTTAAGTTTTAATGGAATTGTTTTGATGTGTTATGAGATACAAATCTTCAAGGGTGAGGATGATCTTATCCTACTCCTAATAGCCTCTCATGGGAAAACAGGAGTCGTCTTAAAGTGTTTTGTATCTTCTTATTATCTTAGATTTTGGCCAGTATAGTAAACCGGGAAGAGGCAGAGAAAAACTGCAACTCAGGAAAAATGCTACTCCTGCATAAACACAAAGCCAGAGAATTCACTGTTCGCTGATCTGACTCCTTCAGTGTAGGTTAAATAAAAGAGACTAATTATGTGGATGATGAGTGTTTCGGTTTTTCAGCTGTGTGTGTGAGCGAGAGAGTGTGAGGAACAAAGTGAGTGTCTGTGTGCATAAAGGCTTTAGGCTAATCCTGTTGTATTCAACTGGATCAAAGTTGGTTTTTAAGCTCTATTTGTAAAAAGTGTGATCCAGCTAATGGACTAATGTCTCGGCACACACCCTGAGACTGGAAACACACACACACACACACACATACACACACACACACAGAATAACAGTGCTTTAAATATTTGTATCTGCATCTTCTGTTTTCATGCGTGTGTTTTTATGTGTGCATGTATTCCCTTATGACCAAAAATGACATAAAGGAATCATCCAGCCTGTGGTTGGAGTGGGGTGTTTATGTACTGACCTGCTCCACTGCACACACCACCAATAATCTCTCTCTCACACACACAAACACACACACACTCACCATTTATGCACATATACACACAAGTAGAGCAGGAGGCTGTCAAGTAGGGCCGTAGCGTTCTGTTCAGTTTCCTCAAGCATGTGACATCTAGTAGACAGGAGGGGAGAGATAAGGAGGGATGGGAGATGGTGGAGAGAGCGAGTGGATGGAGAGGAAGGCTGCCTGGGAGCAGAATAATAGAACCACAAAAAGGCAGAAATGGGGTTAAAGAAACATCAGAAGAGGAGAAAAAAGAGTTAGAGGATGGCTGAAGTGCAGAGATACAGTTTGTGTTGTACAATGAACACAATAGACTGGGAATGAAGCCTTGATTGTAAGTTTCAAGAGCTCACTTACAGCCATACAGGAGAAATTGTTCATCCATATCACATGAACAGAGCAGGATTCCTCTTTTAGATACAGGCCATCAATTGTAGGGCAGTGCAGCAGTGCGTTGATTCGAAACATACAGAGAAAGTACATTATATATATTCTTAAAGACGCCTGGCAGAGCATCACCAGGGGAAATAAAGTGCCAGCAGATCAGCTCATATTTGTTCATGGATGTGAAAAATTCTGAAGCACCTTAAACCTGTATTCTTTGTAATGGCCAGCAGGGGGCGACTCCACTGGCTGCATAAAGAAGTCCAATTGTAAAGAAGTCTATGAAAAAATTACCCTACTTCTTACTCATTTATACCCTCTGTAATCATTTTCCTACTGGGTTTATGGTCTTAATTGTTAGTTTTAAGTCTTCTTGAATACAGCACAATATTAATTTTGGAAATTTTGGTCCCATTTACAGTAAAAAAGTTGATAAAGAAGGGCATAGCTTAGTAAAGACTGGATTTATAATGTTGATGGGCATGAGGAGAAGGAGGATCATGGTTTGGTCAGAGTCTTACGGTCAGGCTCGACTAACGGGCTCCAGTAAAGACTCGTCACAAGTACGATAAGATAAACAGAAGGTGTGTGTGTCTATAAACATCAGGATGACAGCAGAGTGAATCAGTGTTTGAGACATCCTGTCTGCCCACACATTCCCTGCAGAGCACATTGCAACGCGCTGGTTAAAGACTAATTCAAGTCCTCCGGTCAACACAACCTTAGTCAAGGGGAGCGTTTATGGTCAATTAGCTTCCCGGAGGGCTGAAATATCTTGCGCTGCACTCAGCTGCATCAATCTCTATGTTGACACAGATGTAATAGCACTGTATAGAAGGGCAGGAGGTTTGAGTCTTTGCCTGACTGTATGATTCCTGGAAGGATTCAGCTCTTCATACCAATAGTGTGTATTCTTTGGCCAAAACTGGAGCAGAAAAGTTTACTTTATTGCATTTTGCAGCTGGTTATTTAGGTTCATGCTGCCAAACTACAAGCAGGTCTGAAGTCACATGGTCTCACCAGGAGCTAGGTTCCTGGAAAACTTGTTATTGGGATTTGATTTTTTTTTTTTTTTTATTAAATGGATTTCATTGATCCTGTGAATCAAGAGTACATGAAGAAATAGAATTCTTTACAGAATCAATGTGGTTTGCCCTCTTTTCTGGCTCCATGTGTGTTTTGGGAGCACAACCAAGACGTTATTTATTGTTGAAAATGGTGGCGTAATATCTGTTCTGAAGCAGCTGTGTCAAATGAAGGGACTCTTTCTATTTAAAGAGCTAGCGAGGATGCACATAGGGTAGTAAGTAACCGTCTTAATGTTTGTAAATAATTAATAACCACTTAAAGAAGCATCTTAAGCCAATGGGCATATGGAAGTTAATGTTATTTAGGCCTTGCTTGATTGTGGCCTTAATTCAACTTTAATTATAATAATAATAATAATGAACAATTTAATTTATAGATGACTAAATTGCTATTGCTATGCTGTGCCAGCAGTGTCTCTTAAGGTGACAAGAAAATTGCATCAAGCAGCAATGTAATGTTTATAAGAACTCTTGCTATCTCCCATAGACCATAAACCTGCATTCTTGCTAACGGCCAGCAGGGAGCGACTCCATTGCTTCCAAAATTAATTCCAATTGTTTTTCTTAATGAGTTTATGTTCTCAATCACTAATTTCCAGTATTTTTCAATACAGCATGACATACACTTTTTAAATTATGGTCCCATTTCGAGTAAAATAGAGGAGAAAAGGGGGTATGCTTAAGGGCGGGGCAAGCTTTTGATTGACAAGACAATACCATGGTGACCTGTCAGTCAGGATAAGAGCTGTGAACTTTTTTGGGTGTTGTCTGTGTTTTTGTCTTAGAACTCTGAATTATCACAGTGAGTTGTAGTTTATAAAAAAATAGGCCCTAATTTTAATATATTTGTTGCTTTAAATTAAACATTATTTAAAGTCATTGTTCGTCTTTGTCTTTGTGATTTAGTGTTTTTTTTTTCTTCTGCTAAAGCACATTTTCTTTTAAGTCTGTTTTCCATTAGCAAAATTAAGCTACTAGCTATTAGTTAAGTTACAGCAGTGAATTAGTGGTGCACCTTGCTAACCAAGCTAGCTAGCTATCTAGCAGAAGTGTTAGGTAATAACTCCCTCTTCCTCCTTCACCTTTTTGTCACTTCTGGCTCAAAAAAATAAGATGGTGGGGCGGCTGTGGTTTGGTTGGTAGAGCGGTCGCCCATTGATCATAAGGTTGGTGGTTTGATCCCCGACCATGGCAGCCTTAATGTCGAAGTATCGTTGGGCAAGATACTGAACCCCAAATTGCTCCTGATGCTGCGTTTATCGGTGTGTGAATGAATTCACAATGGTGGCAGGTGGCACCAGTGTGCCCAGGTAGCCTCGGCCACCAGTATGAATGTGTGTGTGAACGGGTGAATGAACGCAGTCTGGCGTGTAAAGCGGTTTGGATAAAAGCGCTATATAAGTGCACTCCATTTACCATTTACGGCTGAATGCCAAAACAGTCCACAACCAATTCAATTCAAACAGACAACAGACTTTGCTGTGTGTTTATTCTGAATTAAAGGCATAATTCCAGTTTGCATTCCATAAATGATTATTGATAACTTTCCAAACAAGTATTGACTGTTTAGTCATAGCTTGATATATCCTGATTTATCTGCTGCCATGTATTGTTAGCTGACCACACAATAAGGTGGTCTAGGTGATGTGTCTTTCTGTTCCGTTCTGCTACTGCAGGAGAAGATATTATAATATTAAGCAGTAACACGCTGAGTGAATGGCTGTTTTGGATCACTCAATGGATACAGTGTTATATGATGGTAAAAATACTGTTTCATTGTCTTTTCCACTTTTTAAAGTACAATTTTGTCACAAACACATATCATCAGTCATGAAATAGAGAAACCTACTGAGCATAGACAGTGAGGGTGGTCTATCTTCAGGCTCAGTACAATTGTGTTTCTTTGGGAAGAAGCTGTTCCTGTCGTCTAAAAGCAGCAGCATGCAGACAGAGCTCTTCTACACTGTGAAAAGACTCCTGCAGTTGGTGCCTGTCCACCCACACCACTTGGAGTATTATGGTATGGCTCATTCACACAGATAGAGAGGCTACTGTACATGCTTTATCTGTTCCTATGGAAACCGCAACTTGAGACACAGTCGGCTACGAAATCAATGACATTTACCTGCCTCTTAGTCAATCTTTCTTTGTCGACCAAACAGCATCTACGTCCACGTACTCCAACACAGAGATAGCAGACACAGATATGCATGCAGTCACACTCTCACTGTCTGTGTGTTTTACTGAGTGTGAGACAGATTTGGTGCAGCAGTGCAGTCTGGTGTCTCATCTCAGAGGCAGAGAAGGCACCATTATTTAAGCAACCTGCTTCACATTTAGGATATTGTTTCGTTTGGCTAAGGGAGAAAAAGTGTCTTAAAATTGAAAGCTATAATAGACTCTCTCTGATTATATAGCGGAACCAAACGAGTGTAGTAAAAACAAAAAAGGTATTTCTTTTAGTTGGTCAGCAGGTCATTTCCTGCTGACAGCTGAAGCGAGAGAAAAGCCATTTCTTCTGTTTTTAATTTAGGGGAAATTTGCTTCGCTATTGAAATACATTTGCATATATTTTGTTATGCAAATAGCTGTCACTCAGTAGCACTTCAGCAGTGCAAATCTCCACAGTTACATAACACAGGAGTGAATAAAAAGTACTTTTCAGACCGCCAAAGAAAACATCTCAGGAAAGTAGTGTAAATTAGAGTCAGTTGTATATCGGGGCAATTATGATCCACTTGGGTTTTTTTAGGTAAAAAGTTACATTTGCAAATTAGATGTACAGCCCAGCTGATTTGGTAATCTGCAACATTTTCTTTTGTCCGGTGACGAAGCAATATGATGTTAAAAGTCGTGTATGTGAGCAGTCCCAGTGGATGGGCAGTAATGATTTTGTGTCATGTAGAAAGTCATGGCTGCTTTTTCGAGCCTTACAGAGATATCATATGCATAAAGGCATATTACTATTGTGTATATGCTGCCCAATATGTGCTCTTATGAAAACTTTTTTACACAATATATAATGCAAAAAAATACCTTAGTGTGATTTAGAAATGGTTTTAGCTATCGATTTTTTTTTTAAGTCAGCAATTTTCTGAAACTGACCAGTAATTATGTTTATTTAGGTATTTATTTTACTCCTATTTATTCTTGATTTTTTCATATATCATTATTATGGAATGTGTTGCAGTTCGTACGTGTTTACAGCATGTCACTATTTATATTTAATGTATTTGAGAGATTCAACATTATCTATGGTTTATAGAAACATACAATACCAACATTATCCAGTCATCTTGAACCTGAAGACATGGTAGCTTTGCAGACATTGGCATGTTGGAACAGGCAGACATTGGACATTTTTACTCCTAGTAACTAGTGCAACAAAATATAATGTGGTGAAGTATGCCAATCTGAGTTTGATGTGTTGAAGCCTGTCTGTTTGTTTTCTCTCTTAGAGTCATTGTATGCAAAGTCACTGATGTGTTATTGAGGTTCAGTCGAAAGTGATTTGAAAACCTGGTAAAATGGTCCACATTTCCCTGCTGCCCTCGATGAGAGAGCTTGTTCATAATATGTACGAGAGGTGGACTGTGTGTGTGTGTGTGTGTGTGTGTGTGTGTGAGAGAGTGTGTGTCTGTGTCTGTGTGTGTGGGAGCCAGAGTGGGGAAGGAAGAGTGTGGGCATAAGTAATGAATGTATTGTCACTTTCTATTTGCTATACTAAAGCTTCACTGCACTCGTCTCCCGCGGGAGGAAACGCTACCTACCTTGTTTAGCTCTGATGTCGGAGTGGAAGACTGCAGGAGCGAAGGGTGAAGTGATGGAAAAAATTGTATAATGTACAAAAGAAATAGTAGCGAGGAGTGGAAATGGATTATCTGAATATTTACTGTCTTTGCTGTTTATACATTTGTTTTGTTTCTGTGTGCAAACAGTGAGGTTTTAATAATCGTCGCTGCTGTTTTTGACCTTTTTTCAACAAGTCGTCTTAGCAGGTGTGTGTGTGTGTGTGTGTGTGTGTGTGTGTGTGTGTGTGTGTGTGCGTGTGTGTGTGTGGGGCACCATGCAGTGTGATAGAGAACTGCTCTGCTGCAAGAGATGACTTTGTAGCTGTTTCCATGGAAATGTTTTATGTTTGGGATAATATTTGATTAAGGGTGCTGTGTGTGTGTGTGTGTGTGTGTTTAATAGCCCCACAGTTGAAGGATTAGCAGTGTAAACATGATTTGTCTACAACATAGTGAAACAAGTGATCATTGGCCCAACTGGTGGACACACACACACACACACACACACACACACACACACACACATAAACATACTTGCACGTGTGGTGTCTGGCCTTTGTACTACACATATAACGGGGATGTTTGTGAATTAAAAGGTTACTGCTAACAGGACTAACACTTTGTCTTCCTAACAATAACAAGTTTCTGCTGTTGTGATACAATATACAACAGTACAACATATTTATATACAAAGCTGAATTGTGATTTCATATGAAATATGCAATTACTATAAATACTTGAGTTACTGACTACAAAGAGGAGCACATGCATTTACAATACATACACTCACTGGCCACTTCATTAGGTTCAACTGCTTGTTAATGCAAATATCTAATGAGCCAATCACATGGCAGCAACTCAATGCATTTAGACATGTAGACATGGTGAAGATAAGCTGCTGAAGTTCAAACTGAGCATCAGAATGGGGTAGAAATGTAAACGTGGCATGGTTGTTGCTGCCAGTATTTAACAAACTGCTGATCTAACAACCATCTCTAGGGTTTACAGAGAATGGTCCAAAAAAGAGAAAATATCCAGTGAGCCTTGATGCCTTGTTGATGCCAGAGGTCAGAGGAGAATGGCCAGACTGGTTGGAGATGATAGAAAGGCAACGGTAACTTAAATAACCACTCGTTACAAACAAGGTCTGCAGAAGAGCATCTCTGAACACACAACACGTCCAACCTTGAAGCAGCTGGTCGACAGCAGCAGAAGACCACACCGCCACTTTATTAGGTACACACTTCACCTAGTGGCTGGTGAGTTTATATGCATGTGTCTTGATTTGGAAAAAAGCAAAGAAGAATACATTTTCCTTCTTTCTGTTCATTCTTGCATTCCATGTAAGCCTTGTTTCCATGGTAATTGTCAGTAGGCTTACAGTCAGTTTGTTAACATACAATATATTGGGATGTTTGTGATGTGGACTCTGAACACGAACAGGTCTCTAACACATGATCACTTTCTCTGAATATTGCCTGTGTAGCATATTTACACAAGTTAATATTAACCCCTGTACTTCCTGCCAGAACCTGTGCCTCCCCTTGTTGCCATGGTTACGGTAAATACAGTTTTACTATTGTTTACTGATCACCGTGGGCCAATGAGCCACGAGCAGTGGTGAGATATGAAATAAATTATCTTCCCTGACCCTCTGAAGTGTTGAGTCACTGCTCCGAGTGAAATCTCTTTAAAGCTGGGATGATAGCACCCACCACCCCAATATACCACAGAACTACCAGAGCAACTCTCATTCACTGCTCCTGTAATCAAACATCCAAATTACCAGCCAGGTTTCCCACAAACTCAATTAGAGCGATAAGGGTGATTATCTCAGATATTGTCTTTTGGTAATGGAGGTTTACCCAAATTAAGTCTGTAACTTTCGGATTAAATGGGAATAAAATCTGTTCAAATGCTGCGGTGCCCTCAAGATGGTTAAATTAAAGAGCAAAATTAAAAAGTCAGCTCAATTTGGGGCTCAGGGTTTATATGATGCTTCAGCAGTTGCAAAGTACTGTATTTTATTGCCATGCTATACAACAATGATCATCAACAGCAGAATAGGCAGAATTACAGCGAAATGAATTCAGAAAATGTGGGGAGGAAAATATGTGTTCTGGTATTTAGCTTATTACAATAATGTTTCCGTAATCACAGTTTTTAACAATCATTCAAGACTGGTCTGCCCCAAAAAACGACCCAATAGGTCGTTTGTACAGGCAGAAAAATACAACCCACAGGTTTGTTTTAGATTGTCCTCCACCGCCCTCTAGCGGTCGTAGTAACTACGAATGACGGCCAGGCAGAATATAAAAGTTGGAATTTGCACCCGCGATGGATGGGAATTTCACCCAGGAGAACAGGCTTTGTGTCCCATGTGAAAACAAAAGTAAATGATGTGATTTTAAACATCATTGCACTTCGGCGCCTCACGTTTTGTGCATCACGTTTTTACATAACTATGTCACTTCCAGTTTTCACGTCCTTCTTGAATTTACATACATTTATTTACTGTTAAATGTAATTTTTAACGTCTTACCCGGCTGTTTTTTTGCCCTAAACCCAGATAAGTGATTTTGTAGCCTAACTTCATAAAAACTGCAGACCTTTACAACCGCAAATCGTACGTCAATATATAATGACATGTGCGTTATTTGTTAGAGCACGCTGCTATGGTCTGTACTCCAGAACGCTCATATGGGTCGTTATGGCTGGTTTGACAAACAACCTATTCTATCGTTCTTGTTGATCACTCCTCAGTGAACTGCCTCCTTGCAAAAGTCTGAGAGCTTCTTTCTATTCAAGTATCTAGTTATCATTATGGATTTCCCATGCTTTGAGGAGTATTTTGAAACTGATATAGGTAAATAAAAAGAGCATGAATTCAGTAAGAAAGTGAAAATATCAAACAATGATAGGCTAATAGGCATAAGTACATTATATTTTCTTTATTTGAAACCGGCACCCACAACGTCTGGCTCTTGGACAAATTAAGTTGATGACCCCTGTTATACAATATCTGCAACAAGTGAACATTATAAGCTTTACAAAAGTCCATTGAAGTGAACTGAATTTAAAATACAAAGTGCATTGTTACCCTTTTATATAACAGGACTGTTTTGTGTGGTGAAACTTTAGCCGTTAATGTGATAAAATCCATGTTTTTGGATCAGCGACAGATTAAGATATTTTCTCCCTTCTTTGTTTACATTCGCTGGTGTTTTCATGCTGCGAGGAGAGTTTGAATGTGCGTTTAAAGCTCCCCTTTCTTTGGATCCCATCCACCAAAGCCAGTCTCCTGTGTCTCCCGCTGTCTCAGCTAATAATAAAACACAGTGAAATATCCTGCCCACTCTCCTGTGGCTGTGCTGTAAAAAGGTTGAGGACCTCTGGCTGGGTGTGTAGTCAGCCATGCATGGCTTTGCATCTCCTTTTCTGTTCAACCCGCCTGAATGTTAGAGGTTACCTAGACAGGTTACAGAGCAGGGCACACGAAAAACTATCACTATCAATAATAAATGAATATATAAGAATAACCTGCTTTTTTTCCCACTTTCGGATACTTTGTCTCAAAGTACAGGGAATATATGAATAGTTTTGTCAGTTAATGTCACTTTTCAACAAGTATTAAATCAAAGTATTAAAAATTGTAACTCCATTGTTTCCTCAGGCTGGCAGCACTTCCTTCTATGAAAAGTAGAAATTTAATAATCTACTGGTCAGCTCTTTTAAGTGGAAAAGTCCGCTTTTTTTTCTTTTCTTGCAATGACAGTGAGTCACACAGAAACACTGCCCACGTGGAACAACGCTGCTTTCATTTGCAGTGCTGCTCTTTCTTTTGCTAAAAAGACGATTAGATTTGCATTTGAGACAGGCGGATGAATGCTAATAAAGAACACATACCATCATATAACTTTCTATGCTTGATTTTTTTTACAGTGGCCTACTGCTTTTTTTTTTCTCCTTCTGATTAATTTTATTGGTTGTTGAATTTGTGGCATAGGCTTTTGTTTAGTATTATATTCATGCAATATCCTTGCAGTACTGTTTACAGCCACAATGTTGTCAAATGCACATTTAAATTAGTATTGAATGCTTTGCCCCATTCCTTTTCTCGGAGGCATCAAACGTAGCCCTGGTTCTTAGTCTGTACCCAAATATATAACACTTTTCATTATATAAAAGTGGATAGGCCTATTGTTTATTTTTTACACAATTGAACTGTCAATACTTACGACTGGGAGATAAGCTCTCTAATATAAGCTATCTATTACTTTAAAGCTGAAATGAATGGCTAAAAGTGAAACAGTGAAATAGTTAGCTTAAAGTCTGCGCAAGTTATTTCAACCCTGTATAAATGTATTTTAGTTAACTATTTTCAACTGTTTATCAACTACTTTAGGCTAACTGTTTCAAACATGTATCCAGCACTATTAGCTAACTGTTTAAACACTTAAGAATTACTTTAAGCTAACTACTTCAGACATTTGTCAATTACTTTAAGCTAACTGGTTCAAACTTTAAATTAAATGTATCCATTACTATTAGCTAGCTATTTCAAGCTAGCTTAATGGGTATGCCAGTTATTTCAACCCAAATACTTATCTTTTAGTTAACTATTTCAGATGTTTGCCAATTACTTTAAGCTAACTATTTCAATAATGTATCCACATCTTTAAGGCTTAAATTAATGGATACACAGTTCAACCATTATTTGAACTGTTAAGTAATTACTTTTAGCTACCTGGTAGGGCTGCACGATTATGGCCAAAATGATAATCATGATAATTTTGATCAATATTGCAATCACAACAGCCCCCATGTTTGGTGCAAATACATCAAGTTCAAGTAAAGTATCAATAAGAAAAATATATTATTAAGGGTATTTTATATAATAGTTGGTATATTAAGCATGTTTCTGCTTTGCTCAAGAGTGAAAAATGGAAAAAATGGTGGAGTTTACAACAACATTTGTTCTGTACAGTAAATAAATGAAGGCACAGTAATCATGCAGCACTACATCTTGCACTCCAGGAGCACTCTCAGAGGACGGGTCATTGTAGATCAAAATCAGCACAGTAGTGGAGCCCAGGGGGAAACTGGAGCACACTCTTCCTTTAATTGCATTAATTGCACCTAATAAATTACAATTACAGGAGATGTCATGTGCCCCAGTCTCCTCCACCACCACCCTCAGACTGTGCTTCACTTTTTTCTGTAATCTAAAACACCCTGGACTGGGTGAACAAAACCTTGGACTCTGCAGAAAATAAAAGAAGTGTGCGAGGATGTGCTATGAGGAAATGTGGTTCCTATGGTAACGCGACCTGAAAATATGGAAACAAATTCAATTACTCTTTTTTTGCCCTTCGCCGTTTCTGATCTCCATTTTGTGTCTCTTCGTCGCAGTTCGTCACTCCTCCTTCCTCCCGCTCTCTGTCTGGCACTCGGTAATAAAGGTGATTTGGAGCAGACTCTTAGGCAGGAAGTTGCGTCTAAGTGCCACAGATTTAGGCTTTAAATGAAAGAAAGCGGGGAAACAACACATTCACCAATCTGTCAGATGTCAGATTTTGGCGGTCTTGTGTGTGTGTGTAGGTGTGTGTGTTTGTTTGTTTATGTTTCGGCATGGTTGGCTGTGCTGGGGATGAGAGCAGTGAAGAGGAGTTATTTTACAGCTCTGAGGCAATAAGCAGAAAATTTTGTGGAGCGCGCCAAATCATGGTCAGTGTGTGTGTGTGTGTGTGTGTGTGTGAGACGAAGCATTACAGTGTTAGCATTGGAAATATTGGAATCCTTAAACACAGCCTAGGGTTGCAAAGTTCTTTCTTCTTCTTCTTTTTTTTTTTTTTACAGTTTTCTTTCACATTTTTTATCTCTTCTGTTTTCCTGTCAGTCTTTCTATTAATCCATCTTTTATTCCCTTTCACTCCCTTTGGCTCCTCCGGCTCCTCTCCCCTCTGTTCCCAAATGAAAAACGAGAAGCCTGACGGAAAAGTTTTATGGAGGGAAGACAAATGTCATCTTTTAGTGTCCCCGAGTTTCTCTTCTGCTGGAATAATCCTTTCAAAGTGCTCGTGATAAAAGGGACCTCATTAAACTGGAGGAATCGTAGCTCCTTCATGTTAAAGGAGAGTTGAAGGTGGAGGTGCACACATATGGGATCAACACACATACACATATATAAATAGACGGGCACCATCAGTTGCTGCATATTGTTTCACTGCTCTGACACACAGTCGCGTCAACCTGAGTGTGGGATATTTTCAATTATGACTCAGCAGCAGCACACAGAACAAAATGAGAATGACTGTGTGTTCTAAATATACTTTTTCGTGACCGGCGTTGTGCTTTTAATGGCCAGAGCAGACTCCTGTTAAGTGTTTATTGTCGTACTCGGCGTCTCCGTCCTAATGGCTATAAAGCCAGCTCCATACTGCACTGTCGGGTTCTGCCACTTTTTAATAGCCTCTTATCATTTTGTGTTTGCTTCTTTAACTAAATTTGTGTTGCTAATTAAAATCAGCCAAATATCTGCTCAGAGTTGTATTTGTGTTTTTACACCATCAGCTTATTGAAAATCAATCATTCTGTTTATGTGCAGAACTAAGTGGTTGATGCTTATTTCAACTATTTAACTGTTTTTAAATGCATGAGTCAGTTAGATTGCAGTTGTTGTGGAAGTCCTAAGTTAAATGTCAATCCTCAATGTTTTTAGTTGTTCAGCACTGGTAACTTGCTTGCACAGAGTCATTACAACCAGTGCTTTAATAAAGAAGAAGCCAGAACTCTAACCTGCAGGTTGCATAACACACACTTGCAGCATTTGGGTGCATAAATGTCATGCAAGAAGTCATAACCTTATTTGAAACGTACCTGGTGTTAACTTCATTGTGAGTCTCATTGTGAGCAGGGTAATGAAGTAATCACTTGGATGGACAACTTGGTATATTGTTACAACAACATTCTGGTACAAGAAGCTGAATTCTGTCCAGAAGGTTGATTCCAACACTGGCTGAACAGGGAGAGTGAGTCTTTCGGGGACGAGGACCCCTAAAAAGACCGGAGCTTTCATTGTATTTCAGGTTCAGGTATTCTGAATCAGAAGATCCTGTATAAAACATTAAATGCTGTGCTCATCAGCTCAACTAGGAAGTCACAAATGACTCATCTGAGACGAACAGTCACATGATAAAAAAATTCTGTGTAACGTAGACTGAAATACAGGCTGCTTACAGAGCAGAGAGGAAAGGGTAAATTGTTGTTTAATATGTGTACTATGTGAAACCCCCATTTATTGATAAACTTGTGTTCACTTGAAATAATATAATATATATATATATAGAGAGAGAGAGAGAGAGAGATTTTTTTGTCATAATCTTTGTAAATTATATTAAGAAATATAAGAAAATTCAACTTGTGATTCTTCCTTGTTTAAGATTTGACATTATAACTGTGTTTACTGTACAGTTCTCCATATTTCTAGAGACCAGTTGAGGAGCAGGACTTAAATATTGCAGTGAAAAATGAGTCAAGAGTGAATAAAATGTGAAAAAAAAGTCCTAAAACTGCTTGAGATTGAGAGAGTTAACTGAAAACAAACTATAAATCAGTGAATGTCCACAAGCTAAAACAATAAAGCTTTTATTGCTTTTAATTTCCTTTGACCCACTAGAGCTACGATTTATGGCTCCGCAGTCAAACAAGTGATCAGATTTTGTGACGAATGATTGTTGTGTTAAAAATTAGAGAGAAATGGCTGCAAACAAAGTAAGACTCAGCTTGAGCCGGAGCGTCACACTGGACTTACTGCTCTTCCTTTTTTAAGTGATTTTACATAAAAGCATTGGCATAGAAGTGAGATAAAAATCTGAAGGGGGACAGGCTTATATAATAGTTACCCGTGAAGGTAATGTGCCCGTCCATTAGAGGCTGCAGCCTGCTAGTGATTCAGGTGAGCTCATAGAGAAAGCTGCCAAGATTCACCACTCACACATGGCTTCACACTCATACGCATGGCCACCCACACACACTCGTAGACACACGCAGGTTCATATGGAGGGCTCGCATTGATAAACACAAGACGTGCACACAAAGAGGTGCTTCAACGCATACACATTCTCACACAGGTTATAAAGCTGTGTAAAGGTGTGTGTCTTGGATACCTGCTATGTTTGCTTATATTATTGGGTTAATTTGTTGTGCATTTCAGACTTGTAACTATAGATTTTTTTCTTGCCTTTTCATGCATGTTTATTTACATATACATGTGTAAGCATATGTATTGTTGTTTGTGGGCATGTGTGTGTGTGTGTGTGTGCAGCTCATGCCTTGGTTTGTGTCCAGATGTCCATATGCTGCCAGGCAGGGCAGGGCATATGGCCATCTGGTGGAAGATAGAAATACAACCAATAGGCTTTGACCTTTTGATTTGGTTTCAGTAATGGGGCCTGCATGCATAATGCTTGTCTGATGCTTAGCTTTACATCATTGAATAATTGTCTTGTTTCGTTATTTGCATGTCATTCCATTGCTCTATCTTGAGGAATAAACTAAAAAAAAAATGTAGATGTGTGATATTGCAAAGGATTACATTTAAATGCTACATTTTCAGTTCTGAAATAGCATTTAACCCTCCTGTTATGTTAGTTTCTCAGGAACAGCAATAATTTTCATGGGTCAGTTTGACCCGGGGCATGTTTATTGTCATTGGAAAACTCTCACAGATCATGGTTCAATGAGGAAAATTTACTCGTTTTTTCATTAAAAATGCAAGTTAAACTATTTTTATGTACACTGGAAAGACCTACGTATAAAATACAATAGTTTTACATTGAGTTTATATATATATATGTATATCTATATATATAGATATATATAGATATATATAAATGTATTTATTTATTTTATGAGTGAGTTGATAAATTAACACGAGTCATCTCTTCTGTTCAGGGTCAGATTGACCATTGAACAGTATCTATGTAATATAAACTATTACATAGAATATGTGAAATATACATTAAATATGTGAAATGAACCATTTTCATTTTATATGTAGATTACACTTATTGAGCCAAGCAGAAGGATTTTTTTCCCGAAAAAATACTTTGAACTATTTTTTTTAGATTTATAAACGTTGAAATGGCTCTATTTGACCCGCAACATAACAGGGGGGTTAAAATGTGGTAATCCGATGATGGATAGTCATGTAAACTTCCAGATAAAGCAGCATAATAAACGTCAGGAAGCACTTCTGGCTTGCCTCTCTCATGCCAGTCTCTTAAAGAAGTTTGATATCCTAATGTTTGACTTAGCGTTTTCACTGAATGCAGAATATCTTGCAGAATTATAGAAAACGCTGCAATTGTTGCCATTGATTCTTTATGTAGAGTTGAGTATCTAGTTCACTTTTTTTATTAGTTTGCAGGTAATAAAAAAAAATACTTTGTGTTAACCTCGAAACATTTCCTAGTAAATACCACATATTTCACATATTCTGCTTTACACTTTTTTTTTAAATTATCCATGTGATATTTCTGTTCTCTATCCTTCACATCATTTTTTGTTTTCAGTGTCTTTCTTGTATTTATCCCTCACTCATTTGTATTTAGAGAACTCATACTTCTCCAAGTAATAGTTATATAATTATATGTTGATGGTTTCGATACAGTGAATCCTCGAGAGTGAGTCTTTGGTACAAAGCCGTTTGGAGGAAAAAAAACAAAAGAAAAGAAAAGTGACGCAGCTGTACTCGGATCAGCTGTTAGCTCCATCAGGGAGCTTCAGAACCTCATAGCATCATACGTAGCTTCAGGACATTTCACCAGGGTAATCTTTATATGACGATATTTGTATCTATGTTTACACAAACTACAAAACAATGCCAAGTTTTCAACTGTGCCGTCGCCCTCTTTCTCAGCTCCACCGCCTGCTGGTGTGCTCTGTTCACTACAGTTCATCCCCTCAATACAGCATTTGTCTATCACTTTAAAACATAGACTGAAAGAGCAGCATCTGTATTTTTAACAGTATTGAGAATCACACCATCTGGATTTTACACTACAGGTGAATAGGGACATTTTTTTTGAAACTTATAGATAACACCATGAAACTTCCCTAGTTTGTCATTTACATTAAGACAATATTTTTTTGCATTATAAGTTTTCTGGGATTTTAAGTGTGGATATGCAAATGAGGCACACACTTGTTAAATATGCGCTAGTTCGCATTTATTCCCAGAACATGAATGTGAACATTGGATGAAGCTAATTTCAAAGTTATTATTTTATTTTGTTTGTCGATAAGATTCAAAGTTTTTTTTACTCAAGAAAATTTGTCTATCTCCTTTTATTAATTCATACAATCAGAAAATACCATCAAAAGCCATGAAAAAATCCATTTCTGTCATGTTTTTAAAAGCAAAATATTCTATAAATCAGGTTATGAATGATGCATAGACAACCCCCTCTGCTGAAACCTTCAGAATATAGTTAGGAATTAAACTGCTAAGGTGCATGAAACTGTATTTGAGGTTGATTTAGATTCATGGCTCAGAGCATGAGAAAAAAACTCACGGCCTTTAAAGATTTCATATATTCTTAATGGAATTTTGATACTTTGAAGACAAAATATTGAATCTAACTCATAGCAACAGCAATATAGAACATGCAGAGCACATATTATTGTGCAGCAGAGTGGGATCTTTGTAACAAAGCCTGTGATGACGAGCTTTAGACCATGCTTGCTGTACTACATGCAATAGAATACTAGCTTTCAGTGAATTTAAGAGAAATCCACAGACACAAATGGATCAAATTTAGTCAAATATACACCTAGATGACGGAAAAAAACCTCAAAATTGGCCGGTGCATGAAACAAAACTTCTTGTCTTTGCCTGCAGGGCCTCACCTTGAATACTGCATAAATGCTGAAACACTGTGATAATGTTTCAGGGACGGAGGACTAGTTTCAGTTATAATTTCTCCATGTTCCTTCACATTTCTAATGTACCACATGTAATAACTCTTTTGGCCACCAGCTGCTTTAATATGTGGTCATGCATACAGTAAATGGATGGTTTAAAATAGACGTAATTCGTTCTATACCTCTTTCTGTTTTGCAGCTACAATATAACTTGGTTTTCAGAAGCGTTATATGTTTTTTAATGGGGCAGCATGAAGTTTATTTCTTCCGTTTTGGAAAGCTCACTGTCATGGGGTTGCTATGGAGTTTAATGTCTAATCTTAAACAACATCTGAAGGTACTCCTTGGCTATTTCTCTCCTTCCCTCCCAGCCACTGGTCTTTGTCTGTGTAACCCTGCAAACAGTGAAGCAGTCAGCAGGACTGATCTATAAAACACTCTAAAGCTGTAAAAATGATAGTGTGGGGTCAGCACTACGGTCCCCTGAGGAGACATGAACCTCCAAAACAAACACTCAACCACAGCGATCAAACACATTAACCGGACTATTGCAGGCGCTGACCGGCATTTAAGTCATTTGTTAAAGGATAAATGATCCTCGGCAAGTTTAACATAACAGTTTAATGGGATTAATTGATGAATACATTTGGAGAGAGGCTTATAATGTTTTTTCATGTGTGAGAAGGTAGCTCATATGTAATGGATTATACTTGGATTATAAGACATGTATTGGTGATGTGCGTTTGGCATGCTGAGGCGGGGAGAGGAGAGGAAAAAAAGGAGAAAAGAGATGGGAAATGAGAGGGAGGTGATATTTTTTTTTATCCCCCACTCCCTTGACAATACGGAGCGTGAGACTAGTTGAGGGAGAGGGGGAGGAGGAGAGAGACGGTGGGAGGGTGGGAAGACTGAAAATACAGAGGAAACAATCAAAGAAATATGTAAACACGGTGGCCAAAATGCAGACAAAAGACACAAAACACTCCACCTTCCTGTCCTTAACTCTCCTCTCTCTCTGTCTCTCTGCGGACACTTCTCTGGAATCCTCGGACGGTTACTAAGCAACCAGAATTCTGTCGAAACTGTGTCAGAGACCGAGAGAAAAAAAACATGCATGATAAAAGTGGCTCTCCTAATCGCTATAATCAGTCAGGATGTTTATGTGTGCATTACAACACAACAACAATATAACGTACGCAGGCCTACTAGAACCCATTTACAGTGTTTATGCGACAGAGTCCTTATATGACAGGATGAGGGTGCTGTTATTACTGTCAGTAGTTCTATGTGAAAAAGAATATTCACTTCTGTATGCATACTTTCTGATTCCTTATTCTGTCAGTTGCAATCAGCTCCAAACCCATTAGTTCTTACTGGAGACATAAATCTTTACGCTGATGATGATGTCATACGGATGTCAGCAGGGTTACTTTAAATTAATTACAAAAAAAGCCATCGTTAAAAAGTTGTGTCAGGAAGGCTTAAAGACGTGGCCGTTTGCCAGGCGGGGAAGGTCTTAATGAAGATGCCATTGTGTTGCATTGTTGGAAATGGAGGCACCAGTGTTATTGGAGCTTAAGCCCATAATAGAGATGAAAGTCATCTCAGCTTCTGCTGCTTTGAGTTGGACCTTTCTGTTTTTATATGTACTCCAACTTTATGGAAATACAATAGTACATTGTTGGATTATCTCTTCAGGAAGGGTGCTGTACCTTAAAAAAAAAAGAAAAGAAACTGCATTGGCCTTGTTATTTGCAATGAAAGTTCATGTGTCACTATGGCTCGCTAATGTGTTATTATAGACCTCCTCCAATAGAAAATCATCCTTGTTTACATGCTCATATGTGTTACATAACATACCATGAGCAAAATAGAAGTCAACACCATGGTCAATTATTTTCACTTGGGTAACCAATGACAAGAACTCTACAGCAGAATGAGGGGCTATCAGAGGAAAAGTCAGGTGTAGCTACATATCTTTAAGCTAAGTTTGACTATTTTTCACAATGCCAGAGAGAATAGAAGGGAGATTTAAAATGCATTATGTTATGTCGTAGCAGGTATTACTGCATGTTTCACTGTGTCAGCTACAGTTACAAGCTGACAAGCTAACAAAAACACAAACAAGCTAAAATATGCTAGCTATGCCTATTATTCTGATATGTGCTTGTAGCAGATTGTGGTGCTCAACAGATTGCTCAACTGAGTCTGTTGGCTCAAATATATATGGCTGAATCTCTCTGATGTTTCCTTTAACATGCTGTGCACTGCATTTTCACTGGTCAACCTAGCGCGAGCGGCACTGGTGGGCGGGGCATTGTGCCAGATCCAGAATTACCTGATGAAGAAAAAAATAGATTTCCTTCCAGCTCCTTTTGACAGTTTTTATTCATACTTACTCACTTTATGTTGGGAGGCCATGTTTAACAAAATATTAGGAAAGTATATTTACTTACTTTAACGCATCAGGAGGAGGACTTCAACAGTTTTTTGGATGAAAATGTAGCTGTATGACGAAGAGAAATAAGTCAGGCATTGACTACACATTACATTATTTGTTGGTAGTGCCAAATATTGTTATTTTTTCTGATAAGAAAAACTTATTATCACCAGCATCATCCTTCAAACAAGAGGTAATATGAACTTGCCAATGTTTGTGTGCCCGTGTGTGTTTGGCGCTGACTCTCATACATGTAGAGGAGCCAATAACTCAAGGTCGAGCTGCACGGTTGAACCATTTCAGGCCTGTTGGGTCGCTCCTTGTGTGTGTGTGTGTGTGTGTATGTGTGTGTCTATACAGGTTTAAGGCCAGGCCCCACCAGATGCAGCTGCTCTATTTAAGGCTCTCTGTATCTCTCCTCCCCTTGACACGCTGTCACACACACACATACTTGCACACACACTATACATGCACTTGATGGGACAGATGCCATAGGAAAGAGAACCTCACCTTGGGATGCCTTTTGTTCAGGTGTGTTGTGTGTCAGGACCGTTTCAGTCCAGGACATCATCTGCACATTGCAGCGCTGCAGAGAATAAACACTTGTCTAAACTGTTCCTGTTTTGTCGTACTGGACTGAAAAAGACTATCTGATGCTTGCGTCCACAGATATTTCTCTCTGTTTTGAAATAGACATCAGAGAGACATAGAATAGCATTTCATATAATTGTGGATTTTGGTAGTTGATGTAAAGTTTCACAGAAGACATTTCGCCATGGGAAGAAGTGGCATCAACACAGAAGATTAAAAAGGCAGGGAAATTAAGTGGGAGATGAAAGCGCATGCAGCAGAGAGACCGTAACGGAAAGACAGAGGGAATCCTGGTGTAACTGCGTCACTGCTGCCTCAGCCTCCTCTCGGGGGTGTTGGAGGTGGAGGGATGGAGGGATGCAGGGATGGAGAGATGAAAGCGGGAACGAGGAGAAGCGAGTTCAGGGACAGGCTGATTTATGAGTTTCTGTTTCTGAATCGTGCCGTCTTCAGGGACCTCGCTGAGATGAGCCGATCTGGAGTTCACACACACACACACACACACACACACACACACACATGCTCAGTGACACATGCGGCAGCTAGTCAATTCTGTTGGCAAAATCCTTAAAGTAGTGAACACAGCAGGGGGGAGTTTTTTTATGTTTGAGGTAATGGTTGAGTGTGTGTGTGCGTGTTTGTTTTCTGTGGCAGATGGTGAAATAAATGAACAATCATCCCAATCAAACACGGCTTGGAATCTGGATTGGAAAGACTTTACTGCCACATCGACAGAGTTAGAGGGAGATCACTAGGAGGCGAAGTAGAGGAGAAACTGAGATGGAGAGGCAGGCAAAGACAAACATGACAGGGAGGAAAAGCAGCACAACAAAGTTTTGAGTTGAGCGGTAGAGGGTAAAAAGGAAGTAAGGACAGCAGAGGGGGAACAGAGCTCATTAACAGTGAATGGAGTGATGAAAGAAGGAGGACAAACAGCCAGGGATGGTCTGCAGGGCGATGCCAGCAGTTAGAGAAGCTCTGAACCCAGTCGTACTCTTCATGGCGGCTGCTTGGTTGAAGCAGAAATGAGTTCCTCTGAGATTTACTCACCAACGAATCTAAGGTGCCTACAAGTGATACATCATATGATACCACAAATGCAAATATTAAATGCAGCAACTTATCTAAAAAAATTAGGGTGGAAAAGGTAAAACATAATAATCTGACATATCATAATGTGATAGAGTGATCCATTCCATGTATGTTTGCATTTTATCCATCAAATATAGTATTTTATTTTTCTGTCTGTACCAATATTCACTCAGGTATCCCAATATTTTCTTTTACAATTGTAGGAATTGATTTTTTTAATGACTAAATCGATAAAATTCAAATTCACTTGCTTAATTTCTGTTCGCTTTTAATTTGGTAGTCTATTTTAGCGTTATATCCATTTCAAGCAAAACCAAAGCTAGAAAATACAAGACAAGGCAAGGACACAAACTTTTATCATATTCAGCCATTGTTTTTGGAATATGCCTCATATATACTCTGTAGTATGAGATTGTTTAGGATTCAACTTTTTCCCGTGGTCTAGTGCTCAAGCTAAAAACTGTTAACAATCATAATATTGAATCACAATACTTAAAATCGCAACAGTCAACTTTGGCCTTTCCTTACCACTATACACTTCGATTAGGTCACTGAGAGGGATTATTTTTGTTTGAGTCCATACATTGTTTTGAAGGAAAATCCTGCATATTATACCTTTAACAAAAACCCCAATCTTTCCCGCACTTAACCAAGCATTTAGGTAGCACAAACCACAAGCAGGGCATAAATGTTGTTCACCAACCCCCACCACATGACTGTTGTGGGTTATTTTGGCTGTTGACAAGGAATATTACACTGTCAGGTTTATACTACCAGCTGGTGCAAAGTAATAACATAAAGCACATATGGAAAGGACAAAGGACACTGCAACTTAAATTAGTATGCTCATCCTAACAGACAACACAAATACATACACATACACATGTGTTTTCATTCTGACTGTACACACACACACACACACAGTGCTGCCCCGCTGATCGACCTGAGTACACAGTGTGATTAGGTTATTACATCTGATGGGATTGAGTTTGCTCTCCTCTAATGAAAGAGGGATGGACTGGAGCATGAAAAACGAGGAGGGGGCGTCAGAGAAATGATTGCAAGGTGGATGAAGAAAACCTACAAGGGGGGACAGGCAAAGATAAAGAGAAGGAGGTGAAAGGCTAAGAGGAGAGATGGAATGGGGATAATGTAGAGAAATGAAGGTAGCAGCAGGGGGAAAAAGAGAGAGAAGGGGTGAAGGTGAGGGTCAAGGAAATGAGGAAGGGGGGATGATGAAGGATGGGAGCCTTAACCTTGTTCTCAGTAGGGTTGATAGTAATATTTCTGCACTGTTTTGAGATTAATACTCCAAGGAAAATTGGGATTTTTTTAAATATTTGCACAATCTTATGACTTTTATTCAGCAGCACTCTTCCATCACATGCACACATCATTTAAAAGCATCCAATCAAATTGGAAATCAGTTAAATTACAACTCTCTGCTTGCACAGTGCATTCTACCATCACTAAAGCCAACACTACAGCACTGTCTGAGCCAAGGACAGCGTGCTTTCATGAAAGTTTTGATTAAATCACTGGAGTAAATATTGTATATTTTGTATTCTTTAGGATATTTTCATTAACTATCAGACAACAGTCTAAAGGAAAGTACACAGTATAACACATTATGCTAGTTTGTGCGTGCAAGCTAGCTGTAACTCCATGTCGTATGCAAATTTAAAAGTTTATTATCTATTTCCATTCATTCTTTTTTGTAAAACAATTCTTTTCCAAACTAGTTGTTCACTGTAAGCCCTTAAGTTATAAAAAGCCCACATTGCTGGCTCAATTTTTCAAAGTTGTACACCTTTCCCCATTAGTTCATTTGCTAGCTAACAAGCTAACACACCACATGACACATTTCTCACTGTAATAAACTTTTTTTTTTACAAATTCAGAGATTTAAATGACCAATTAATGGATTACGTCTGTTTATAATATCGTGCATAAGTCATGGTAAATTCAGCATACACAGATAACACCTAGACTTCGATTTTATTCACCTTACATTATGTTCCATGAATTATCCATAAATTCCTCAAATTTTCCCATATTTCACCATGAATATTCCTGTAAATTTGCCAAACGTATCACTTTTTACAGTCTGCAAACCAAGGCTACAATAGTTTGGGATTTTTCATTAGTTTTAGTTTTAATTTTGTTGTGATTTTTTGTTTTCAAATTCAAAAAATTCAAAGTTAGTTTTAATTCGTTTTTAGAGTGAGTTTGCTAGTTTTAATTAGTTTTTATTTTTATGGAAAATGCTTAGCTTTAGTTTAGTTTTGATTAGTTTTAGTGTTAGTTTTATTTATTTTTTAATGGGGTATTTGTTGGGTGCAAGATTAAAAAAAGTCACAATAAATGTTGCCTTTATTTCCTTTGTCTGATCCATCTCAGCCCCAATAATTTATTAAATCATTTCATATCAACCAAAAAGGTTTACGCAAGAAGAAAGTTGACAAAGACAAAAACTAAGGACATTTTCACTATAATTTTAGCTAGTTTTGTAACCACACAATACAGTTTCAGTTAGTTGTTGTTTTTTAAAAAACTCTCGTTTTTATTTTTATTTCAGTTAACAAAAATGTTATTTCAATTCTAGTTTTCGTTATTTCGTTAGTTTTCGTTAACTATAATAACCTTGCTGCATACACATAAAGACAGACAAGAAAAAATGGTTAAATGTGTGAAGCTTTTAAATCACAATGTTTATGATGACACTGAACATCCATACAAACCCATTTCAACATTCTCACATACAGTAAATTATAAATAAAGATCTCCACTCTCCCCAAACCACTTAAAGAATGCACTTCATTCTTTGCAGACAGGTCTGCTTCCATCTCCAACTCTTTATCTTTGTGTGTATGGATGCAAAGATTTTGCTTCCCCCAAGCCATCTGTCTCTATGGCAGTGTTAAGCGCTGCGTGACTGGTCACTGATCTGAACCTCTCACATTCACACTAATTACCTCTCCTTTAGCTCCAAATTCCGCGAAATGAGGCAACAAAGCAAAACAGACAGGTTGAAAATTCATCCGCTTGGCTGAGGTATTTCACCTGACACAGGAGAGCGACAGCCAATAAGCTTCAGCCAGGAGCCACACGAGGCTCTGACAATTGTGACAACTAACTGTGACCAAAAGCATCTGCACAGAACGTTTTTTAAAAAGCTGGATTCCCCTAGAGAAAATGCTGGTTCTACCGACTGTGTGGCATACTGAAATAGAAAACAGTGAAATGAGGACCGTGCCAACAGTTTATTTGAGCGTGTACTTTATAAATCAAACTTGTATTGTTGCGTGAACATGCGGTCAGACACAAACCTTTTACTCATGCTGAAGCAGAGGGAAGTTTGAGATCTGCTAACCAGTCGGGACAGGCTGAATTTATAGTTTCATCACAGAACAGAGAGCGCTGAGCCGAGGAGCAGACAGGGATAAGTTCTGCTTGTGTGCTGAGATTTAACACTGTAGCTCCTCTTTAACACATATGGACACATGCTTCATCTGTACCCCTCTTTCAGAAACTCCAAATACTTACTGTTCATGACATCAATATTTCTCAAATATGTGTTTTTATTTTTAAGGTACATTCAGATCATGAAAACTTTCCAAAGCACTTTAAGACTTATTTTAAATGTAATTCTCAGATTCTCTCTTATTCAACGCGTCAATCTTTAGATCTTCATCCTCCAAGATTTCTGACATGCAGAAGTCAATTTATTGTTCAATTTAGGGACCAAATTATGGAATACCTTTTCCCATCTGGCAAAGGACTCCATCTCTGTAAAATGCTTCAAAAGATGTCTAAAAGCTCATTTAACTGCTGTTTTAAAATTCTAATTAACACACAAATACACTTTTTTAACATGTTCATTTTTGTTTTTGTTTTTGTTATTGTCATTATAACTTGTTGATGTTATACATGTGTTTTTTCTATTATCAGTTTATTACTTTCTAATAATTATGAAATTTTAGGTGGAGGCTTTAAATAAGCCCATCTGGGTTTTCTGCCTCCCCGTGCACTTTACATTATATGTTATCTTTGTCATTTTATGTAATTCTAACTGTGCAAATAAATAAAACCTAAAACCTAAAACAGATAGAGAACCATGGGAGGATGAGGAGGGGCGGAGGGAAGATGATGAGAGGGGGGAAGTTTTAGCAGGGGAAGAAAAATATAAAGAGACAAAACAGCTGATAATGCACCCTTAATTTAATGAAACCAAAATGATTGTTTGCCATTTTGTGCACTGACTTCTGTGATGGACAATTCTTTTTGCAGTGGTTCAGTGCCCCTTTGTTGTTTACTGTGCCCTCCTTCCTCCCCTCCGCTCTCTCTGCGTGCACCGGCACCGACCTGACAGCTCAACTGGAGTGGGCTTGACACTGTGTATGCATTGTGGAGTGGGCCTGATGTGTGTGTGTGTGTGCTGTGAGACCTCTCCAGTGGATTCATGCTTGTGTTCATCCATGTATGCCTAAGAAGTTGTGTAGGGAAATTGTTGTTTTTTTGCATCAGCAGCCGCTTGTGTCTAAATATGCATGTTTGTAATGGTAAATTGTACTTTTCATGTCCAGTTGGCAGAAAAAACAGGAAAACACAAACCGTGCTTCACCCTGACTGTACTCGTGTATACAAGCACTATGCATTTGTGTGTGTGTGTGTATGTTCACTTTGTGAATGTGTGTAAGTGTTATCACAGTCGCTGTAGGTGTGAGACATTGCTATGACAGAGTGTGGTACAAATTTAACAGGCTCTTACTGTACAAATGCTTAATATTGCATTGTGATATTTGTGTCTTGTTTACCTTGGAAGGCTTGTATTGTTACATATTGGCACAGCAGATGCTGAAGATAAACACTGAGTCATTCAGTGCCCATTATACAGTCACTAATGAATGTCATTGGGGCTCCATATATCAGTCTCTTTTGCAAGCTTGTCACTGTCCTCTAACCTTTGTTTCTCCTGAAGGCCTTTATGCACTGGGGGCGTTTTTTTGAGCAATTCATTCATACACCAGTATAGTTTTTGAGCTGTTGTTTTTGAGATGAGTAATCTGACACAGAAAACGAATATTACAAGGTGAAAAGTGGCCTTTGGTGACCAATGACGACAACTATAGACCCCCTTAAAAAACAGATTCTATTACTCCTTTCAACCCCGGCAAAGGCAGTGCAGATCAACTTATTCTGTTCCAACCTTTCACAATAAAAGCCTGTGGTGGTTCACCAGAGGAAACTCATATTCACTCACAGTTTTGCTGTAAGGAAACTCAATAAAATAGAGAATGATGTTAAATCCTTATATTTTTGTGAGAAATGAGCTGGAACCAATCTGTTCATCTGAACAAGTATTGCATCCCTGCCAGTATGAATAGTTTTTATCATCCATCAACAACCCATCATCAACTCTATTTGACTGCATTATGACCAAAGGCAGCTATATAACTTATTTAACTAAGGAAGGGGAGTGCTGCTGTGCGTCTCTGTGTAATAACCAGAGTGTTTGCATGTTATGAACCTGCCTATGTAGGTGCATCTTACTACCTGAAATGCATTGTTTAATAGCAGGAAAATTACATTACATTACATTACATGTCATTTAGCAGACGCTTTTGTCCAAAGCGACTTACAATAAGTGCATTCAACCTGATGGTACTAGACACAGACCATAGGAATCGAGTAAGTACATAATGCGCCATTGACTTTAGACCATGTTTTTGTTGGTCAAATGGGCCAATAACTTTATGCTGCCTTAAGATAGCAATGATCTTCATCTCAGACCATCATAGGCACACAGATGGGCACAAGTTATATAAATGTGGGCATTGGATGTAAAAATGACAATTGCGCCTGTGTGCACCACTGTGCGCCAAGTCCAAGGTAGAGTCCTCTGTGCGTATGTGGCCTTGTTATATGGACAGATGATAAATGCTAATATTATACTCGCCCATTACTAGACTTATGAATACCCACAATCCCCCATGTCCAGTGTGACACGACACAGACCTCATTTGATTTGCTCAGAGTGGTGAGGCGTAAATCGACCTTAGCAAGTGAGTGATAACCAGGAGCGAACCAGGCCTGGATCTCTCACTGCTGGAGGAGGAAATCCAACCAATGTACACTATATTTGATCTAGCTCACAGCAACATAGGAAAAACATAACTATACTTCTGATATTTGAGCTTGTGTGTATGTGTGTGTGTGTGTGTGTGTGTGTGTGTGAGTACGGAAGCCAAACAAAATTTGAAAAACACCAGGATCCTTGTTGTTTTCTGTTTACTGAAAATCAGCGCGAACGCTGAGCTCGCGTTGCAGCGACAGCCTGGTTTGACTTTGAGGACTTGCTTGTGTGTTTCCATGCACACACTTGTGTGTTTGTGTGTGTGTGGTGTGGTGTGTGTGTGTGTGTGGGAGTGCTGAAGACAGAAGGGGGCTCAGGAGGTGTTGACTGTGGAGATTAAAGAGGAATTAGAGAAAGCGGAGCACAGGGGGGCATAGAGCAACATGCATGAGAGAGAAAGAGAGAGAGACTCTGAATATTCAAATCTCTCATTTTAATTCTGCCGCAGATTACTGAATCTTTCATCTCTGAAGGAAGGATCGACCTTACGTCGCTTGACTTACTGTGTGTGTGTGTGTGTGAATATATGTTTTTTGTCCTCTCAATTTATACACACAACAACACAATTGTAACAGTATTATCGACAATGTATTATTGCCTCTCCCCCGAGGAGGCAGTACAACACATGTTTTACATGTTGGTAATAGCTAAATACACATCGAACTGATTTGCAGACTTGGTACATACAAGCGACAGCCATAATGCCTCACAGCTGTTGTTGCTTCTGCAGAATTACTGAATAAAATGTGACGATTCCTGTGTGAACAGGGCCTCTGAACTGGACTGCCCCTTCAACGTGCCATTAATATTTGCTTGCAACAAGTCCCCTCTTTTACATACTCTACCCTCTAAAATGTTAACTACTCCAATGCCCTTTGTTTATTTCTCCCTCTCCCTCTTTTTAAATGCGTCTCCTGAGGATAAGCGGCATTCTTTCTGCCTCCCACAGTAGCCCTGCTTCTGTTAACTACAATATCCAGCTGCTGCATACCATAGCAGTGGGAGCTTGGCGCATTGGCAGAGACCATCTTTCTCCAAAAAAATAGCAGACCCTGATTCCCAAAGTATCACCATATTATTACTTTAAAAATGTGAGAAACGGGACTAGCATGAGTATGTGAGATTATTATATTTTCATGCTCAGGTGGGCATTGCAGACCTGCATAGACATGGTGCGCATACAAAATAACCTAACACAGTTAAGCTTTAATTGATCGACATATTCCAGGAGATCTATGTCTTTAACTGCAGACAGAGGGAAGCTTTTGTCAGCAGGGAGAATAAAGACGTGGCATTTTGGCAGAGCACATTGCACACTTGTCAGGTTTGGTTAATTAAGTGGTCTGACATAGGTGAGTGGTGGCAGCCAGGGCTCAGGAAATCCTCTGTCAGACGTGCAAATGGGCCGTCATAGTGATGCTGTGTTGGAGGGAGCAGAGCAGAGAGAATAGGCTATTTTTATATTACAACCGCAGTTCCAAAAAAGCTATTAAAAATGTAATAGAAACAAAATGCAATGATTTGCAAATCCTTTGCGACCTACATTCAATTGAATACAGCACAAAGACAAGAGATTTAATGCTCAAACTGGAAAACTTTTTTTTGTTATTTTGTAAATACATACTCCCATTCATTTTACTCAGCATCCCAACTTTTTTGGAATTGGAGTTGTACATTTTTTTGTTTTAAAATGCATATTTAGGTAAAAGCTTGTGGATAACCACTATAGACTGACTGAGATCTTTAACCAATGCATTTTCAAAGGGATCTTTGCTTTTTTTATTTCCTATCCAGACATCCTTAATAATCAAAAACATAAATGATTGATTTTTGTCTCTACACTTGACATTATGATAAACACTTAATGTATTCAGATGAGAGTCCTTTTTGACCTGGCTGTGGTGCTGTGTCAAAGAGGTTTATTTTACGTTATGTTTTCCCTTAGTATTACACATAAACCCTTATTACACCATTAACTAAATCTAACAATGACGTTATATTGCATTCAAAGAGAGATTTTGCATTTAAGACACTGTTCCAATGTTTATATTGCCAACTCTCTTTAGCTTCATCTCAGCCGATTGGTCAGAGGGCAACAACCAGGCAGAGAGTCAAAGGCAGCTATGCATGAGGAAGCAGTGGTGAAGCAGGCGAGCGAGGATCCATGCTAGGCTAAATGTGTCCCCAAATAAACCTGCACAGTACACCGTCTCTATCGCCATTTCCCGCTTTCTTGTCAACAAGCTGGACAACATGAGACTGCAGATAACCAACCACCACACCGATAAATGTATTATGTTCATATTGGAGACCTGTCTGCATGTAAACATTCCTGACTTAGCTTAGTATTGAAGCTAGCAGGCCACACGTGACTCCACATCACATCCGCCTATGCTTCTTCTCCACCCATCTGTTTTTCTATGTGTACTCTACTGAGCAAATAATCTCAGTTCGGGTGTAGAACTTTAGTTTAGTTTGGAAAGTTTGCTTTAAAGTTTTGATGACATTGCAAGCTAGCAGGCCACATGTGACTCGACATCGCATCCGCCTATGCTTCTTCTCCACCCATCTGTTTTTCTCTGTGCACTCTACTGAGCAAGTAATCTCAGTTCGGGTGTAGAACTTTAGTTTAGTTTGGAAAGTTTGCTATCAAGTTTTGATGACATTGCAAGCTAGCAGGCCACATGTGACTCCACGTCGCATCTGCCTATGCTTCTTCTCCACCCAGCTGTTTTTCTCTGTGCACTCTGCTGAGCAAGTGATCTCAGTTCGGGTGTAGTACTTAAGTTTAGTTTGGAAAGTTTGCTAAACATTTTTGAAGACATTGCAGGTTTACTGTGTGTATAACTGTACACAATGTTGTTGAGCGTCATCACTGCATTTAGTAAATAAAGCAGTCTGCATTACCTCTTACTCTAACAGCTAGTGGAGAGAAGAAAAGTTTTAGGTCAGACTTTTTCGCTGATACAAACTTCTGTCTTGGCCCCTGATCACAGCAGCAACTCCCGATCGTCCGTGTGTGTGTGTCTGTATGTGTGTATGTGTGCAGCATAAACTTAATTTGCCTATATCCAGGCATTTGTGTGTGTTTTGTGAGTGTGTATGTATGCACTGCATATGTGTGAGTAATGTGGGAGACAGTGGTCACCATTTGTTTTGTGCTTTAACTCCCTATCTAATTAGAACAGCACTTCACCCTGGGAATACTTCAATACCGCAACTCGGTGCACACACCAGATCACTGCATGTGTGTGTGTGAGTGTGTGATTCTGGGACAAAAGCCAAACTTAAGTAGAAAAACAGCAGCATCGGTGCCTTTTTTCTAGTTGAGGAGACACGATTTAAAGCTATTCCCTGCTCTCGTTCTCCTCGCTTGCGCTCTCTTCATACTCTTTGATTACTTGCTGTTTATTATTTGTTCTCAATATGATAAAGGGACATGTTCTGACTTTATTGTAGCTGGAAATGCACTGTGATATACTGTCCATATATATTTTTTTATTAGTCAACCTGTGCTTTTATAGACTGGTTTAATTTATGGTGCTGCATCATGCTGTTTTCAGTGCTGCTATGATGGATTTATGAATTTGTTCTCATGATGAACACAAACATGGCTGTACAGAGCATCACCTTTACCAGATTTTTACCTGCTTTGTTTGGATTTTGGAGGCTTTTCCGATTTGTTATCTTTCATTTAGTTGATAGAAACCAGGGTGCAGCTTTAGTTGCTTTTCATTTAGTTTGGCCAAACTATCAAGACTCCATTCCCTGTCACCACTTTATATCTGAAGCTCTTGTAATGTGAGCAGGAGCCGAAATAAAAGGCAGAAAAATCCACTGCTGACAGTGCCCACGGTAACTTTTTGCCCTGTCCCAAATAGATAATCTCACTGAGAGTATAAAACGGATAAAGAAAGGATAACAAAGGCGAAAGGAAATCAACAAAAGATTACTCACAAGTGCTATTTCAGTCAGGTCAGGAGGTGACAGCTGACATTTTTATTCTTTTGAAATTGTGCTTCGACCTTGTGGCAAGAAAGTAGGACTCTAAGAGCCAGTCACAAGGCAGATTTTAAGAGAAACCAAAGATTTGCATACAGTATGCAGTACTTACTGTCATACTTGTCTCTTTTCAGATCTTGAAATGAATTGCCTTAAATGTGTAGGATTATAAAATACCCATCCTTAGTTGTGATAGACATCTTTTCTTAGGGATTCAGAGTTGATTGCTTGGCTTCCCGTATTGCTACTTGCAGCTTCTCAAGAACAGCTCATCCAAAGAAATACACACTGGACACTGTGATTCCTCCTGAGCAATAACCCTGCAATGACATAGTTGCATCCCCTAGCAATGCATATAATTTGCCAACAGCTACCTATTTAGGACCAGGTTATTTCTGGAAGAAAAAAGCAACCATTCTGAAAGTTATACTACTGATATTTGAAATGTTTGAGATCTCCAGTTTGCTCTGTCTCTCATTCTTGATCTGTTCTCGATCTGATGAACGGTTGTTGAGAAAATCAAAGGACGGACACAGAGTCCTTCCATTCCAGTTAGATTAGCAGATGATTCAACAGGATGTACAGTAGACATGGAGCCATTAAAATGTTTATTTGTGAAATTGTGAAAAGGCCTGTAAACAGATTAACATCCAGTCCCACCGGGTCATTATTAGACCCATTATGTGCATTAGACTCGCACTAAACTTCCTATTGGCATCCTGCTCCAGTGTGTTGGCGGGGTGTTTGTTTACAGTTGATCTTTTTTCTGGTGTTTTAGCACTTTCTTTGTATGCTTACATATCTCTTGTATATCATTGTTTCTTTATGGACTGGAGCTCTGTGTATCACTGCGTGTCTCACTCAGCAACAAGTCAACAGGCTTGTTTGGACCATGTTTCTCCTGTGTATGTCTTGCACCTGATAATGCCTGCTGTGGGTGCACCTGTGGTCAGTGTTAGAGGTGGTGTTACAGAAAAAGCTGTCCCCAGCCTTGATAATGCAACATTTACATCATTAACCTCCTGAGACCCAAGCTTTAGTTTGGTAAGTATTGTTAGTTTCTCCTAGATATTTAGGATTAGTAGGACATAAGTACAAAAACTAAGAATTATTAAAAACTAAGCATTATTAAAAACAAAGCATGATTAAAAACGAAGCGTTATTTTACTGTAGAACTTTTTATTTCCATACATTTACAGCCTCTCTTTGAAAGAACGATTGCAAAATCTATTCGTTGTCAAATGAGAACTTCCTGATTAGCAGTCGTAGCTTGTTGCTATTGCTAAAAATAGTCAAATTTGTACAGAATCTCAAACTACAAACATTATTAAGCACAAATAAACAAGTTTTAACCATAAAATCTGATCAGGTTTTGTACCTGGTCCACTTTTTTCTGGGGATAAGCTGTTGATTGACTTGACCAAGATGCTGCCATCTGATTTTTACACTCCTTGGTGTATTTTCTAGAGTGTGTACTACTGAAGACAACATGTCATAGTTAAGCAGAATGAAGTATAAAGTCCAGCAAACCTAAAATGTAATGTCCACATATGGGGACGCAGGTTCTCAGGAGGTTAAAAAGAAGAGAGAAAACATTTTTATTTGTATTTTCAGCTGCATCTGATTGTCTTCAGTGTTTCTGTGCATCTGCTCTGGAGTGAACAGTGCTACTTCTGAATGTATACAACATGCTACAATATGTGTTTTGGCCTTAACCTCTTCCTGCACGTGGTTCGAGCACGTATCCATGCTGGTGATCCTGCTCAACTGTGTGACTCTGGGGATGTTCCAGCCCTGTGAAGACGTCCTCTGTCAGTCGGAGTGGTGCCGCATCCTACAGGTCAGTAGAACGCCCACAGGTGCATTATCTTACACAGCACAGCTTGTTTCCTTTCATGAAAACACGTCATGACATTCACACTATGACTCTACATGCTGCCTTTAATGGTAGATTTATATAAGGCTCTGCCAGGCCATGTGCAGTGTGGGCACTAAGTGTGTTTCATGCTGTAATAACGGTGTAGAAAAAGCTTAGTGACATGCTTGGGGTTCTTCCACATGAGCACCTGTTGCTGTAAAGAAATTAGTCATGTTTAGATTTTACTAATTTCTATTAAAGTCACGTTAAGGCTCTGTCTCTACATTAACAGATTTTTTTTATTTTTTATGATTTTTTCCTCCACGTATTAGGTTGTCACCCATACACAAACCTAGTTTCAGGTCACTAAAACAGAGATTTTTGAAAACAGCTTCAAAAATCTCTGTTTGAAATAAGTTTGTAGGAAAAAAAGCAGAATCCATGCCAGGGTTGAGGGAATCAGGGTGACGATTCTCATTTACATATTGACATTGATTTGACCGACGTACAGCCGAGTGCTGGAGTCCTTCTTCCGGCCACTCGTTCTCATTTTAAACACACAAACTTGCACACAAACACACTTGGACAGAAAACAATTCATCAACAGGAAGCGTCCTTTGCTCTTTCTCGAAAACGGCTGCAGATTTTGCAAAAATCCAGGTACTGTTTTTCTGTGCAGACATGTAAATTATGGGACATGGGAAATTATGCCGCCATTGCAATTGGGGCATACCTATTGTTGCTTTGTGTAATGAGCATGCATGAGAAACAAGAGATAATACTCAGCAGCAACTCCACCTCATTCACTGCCTGTATATGAGTCAAATTTAAGTTTTGCCATATAGCACCTTTGGTCGTGCACCAGAAATATGTTAAATAGGTATCAAATATGTATAAATATAGACATTATTAGCTTCTTTTGTTCAGCTATTGTTTTGCTAATACTACCAAAGTAAAATAAGCACAATACACAAGGTCAGAATCTTCTCCTCTGGTATTTGACATGTCGTAGGTCTTATCTTTAGCGCCACCAACTTGCTCAGCGAGGACTTGGTTTTTTTTTTTTTTTGTGTGGACAGAGATATCGCAATTAAAGTGTTTTTTTTTTGCACCAGCCTACCCCTTTCACATTCTATTGACAGGAAGAGCAACAGTAATCCAAATTCCAATTTGTAAACAAATGGTAATGAAAACAGCTTTCATTCTGTTTCTTGTCTCTTTTGTTTCAGCATGCTTTTACAGCAGAACAGTGTTGATTCTTGGCGCACTGAGATGTGCTCATTATATTCAAATACAGACATTATTTTTTGCTGTGGT
Organism: Centropristis striata; assembly: GCF_030273125.1. Lineage (NCBI taxonomy): Eukaryota > Metazoa > Chordata > Actinopteri > Perciformes > Serranidae > Centropristis > Centropristis striata. Next base: position 4,342,676 of record NC_081529.1, read on the forward strand.
AGATGTCTAATTAATTGAGACATAGCCATGCTAAGCCAGAGCCATTCCCTGCTGGGATGAGACTAACTAATGGAGACAAGAATTTCTTTTCAGACAACATCGTCTGGCACTTCAGCAGCTTCTTTCAAAATGAGACTCCATATTGATGAGGAAACTTAACAAGGACTTGACCTTTTTCTTTTTACTAGATGCTCCATTTCCTCTTGTTTTTATTGTTGTAATTCTGTCTGTATCTATCTGTTTTTCTCCAGGCATTGGACGACTGTATCTTTGCTTTCTTTGCTGTGGAAATGATCATCAAGATGGTGGCCCTGGGAATTTTCGGCCCCAATTGTTACCTTGGCGACAAGTGGAACCAGCTTGACTTCGTCATCGTCATGGCAGGGTTGGTATCCTGCAATGCTTTTTTGCTCATGCCCACAAATTGCTCATGATAAAGTAAACAAACCAACGGATGTGATCTCTCACACAGAAGCAGGCACACATACGAACAGTTTCAGAGTAAATATGGGTACACAGCTCATATATGATATAGGCCCATGTGTTAATGTGTTTAAAAACCTGTTTGTCCTCACAATATCACTATGTCATTATCAAAATACAAGTGTCTCTTATGGTAGGTGTTCTGTTTTCTGGCTTTATTTCACCCTATCAAGGGTAACAAGGGTGCAGTGTGAATGTATGACATCATATATCCACATCAGGTCTCAACACGCAATAATGCTGCAGCTGAACCATTTATACTTTAGTACATACTAAAGTATAAATACTATAAAGTATAAATACTAGTACATTTAGTGCATACTTTACTCATCTACTTGATTGACTGAAAAATGATCAGCATATTGATACTTGATTCATCTGTAAAGTAATTTTTCATGCACAACTCACACAAAATAATTTTTCCCCCTTTTAAATATAGACATCTGTGTTTATATGATATAAAACCGAATATATTTGTGCTTTAAACTGACAAAACAAGAGATTAAAAGACATCACCTTGGACTTTAATAAACCTGGATGGACATTTTTACCTTTTTTCTGACATAGACTAAACGATTTATCTAGGAAATAATCAGCAGATTAATTGGAATAAGGAAAATAATCATTAGCTGCAGCCCTAATATTAAAATGGGCCTCTAATGGCACCGTATAATCAGGTTGAAAACACCAGTCAGATAAGCTCTCCTTCCTCAGAGATAAGAGGTATTCAGTACAATACTTACCAGTCTTGAACCTTGAAAATGCACTGATCAGTAACCAAGACATGGAGACTTGAGGAGTGCAAGCTGCACTCCCAGACTAAAGTCTGGGACTAGTATATAGGTTGAGTTGAGGGCAGGACCCAATCAGCAGCAGACATTCCTTTAAATACTCCCACGCTCCGAGGGCTTAGCCGGTATGACCACACACACACACACACACACACACACACACACACACACACACAATCACAGACCATGACTGTTTCCCTCTGCCTTCTTGTCGCATTTATGACGTTTGGGTGCTGAAATATAGACCATAAAGAGGGGAAGGAACTTTTGACTCCATGTAATTAAATGTCATATGTACAGTAATTACGTGGGTAGCTGCCATTGTAAGCATTATTATATTTTGATGTTGTTGTTGTACAGAAGTAAAACTCTCTCTTCCTACCTTTCTCTGTCCCCGTCCCCAGGGTGATGGAGTATTCTCTGGATAACCATAACGCCAGTCTGTCAGCTATCCGTACCGTCCGAGTGCTCAGACCACTGCGGGCCATCAACAGAGTACCAAGTAAGTCAATGTTTGAACCTTTGCAGGGATGCTTTTTTTATCCGGATTTGCATGATGGTTTAACTACACTACTGGTCAAAAGTTTTAGAACACACCAACTTTTCCAGAATTGAATTGAAAATTATGCAGTTTAATGTCTCAGTGTACTCTGAAATGAATGCACATTTGCAACATTTCAAATTCTTTATTGAGCATGATAGTGTTTTGAAAGTAAAAAAAAGATTCAAAATCACATTTTATGTTGGACTTAAGGACTAAAAAAAAGACACAAAATGACCAAAAAAAGACACAAAATGACTAAAAAAAGAAACAAAATGACCAAAAGAAGACACAAAATGACTTACAAAGACATGAAAATAATTTAAAAAAATGGACAAAATAGCCCAAGACTCCATAGAGTTAAGTTGTTAACCCATTTCTTGTTCCCTGAAAAAGGCCTACTTGTATAATTCTGAAATGTACATTATCTTTCAGTTTTGGTTAAGCTTACCTTTTTTATTTACCTCTGGCAGTTCACCACTTACCTTCTTCCTGTTTACCTGTTCATTTGACTTGAACTGCTTGAATTTCAATAAAAAACTGGAAAAATTGGGGTGTTCTAAAACTTTTGACCGGTAGTGTACCTCTATTAACGACAAGCTACTATTTATCTACCTGTGGACATTTGCTTTATTATTATTTTTCATGAGCAAATCATAATTAACTGCTGCCCAGTGCTTCCTTTCCTGACAATATCTTCACTAAAAAAGACCACGCCAATATAGATTTGAGTTCAGAAAAGTTTAAAGCAAATTGAGTGCCATGATGATGTAGGAGGGGAGGATGGAGGTACTGGATGAAGCCATGAGGGTCGAAGAATAAAGGGATGAGGGTGGATGAGGGACGGGGAAGATGAGGCGAAGGGATGTGGTCAGGTTTGTAGGCGGATGGATGGTCGAGTGACAATGATACGGTGTCTGCTGAAGGCAGAGAGACAGAAGGGAACCAAGGGAGTCGAGAATCTGAGAGGAGGATGCAGATCGTGCCCCCAGTGGTTCCTGTAATCAAATAGAGAGAGAGAATGGAGAGGTAAAAGAAAAAAGAAAAGGGGGATTTTGGGTCGTGCTTAAGTAGCCTACTTTTTTTTATTCCCGAACATTGTTTAATAAAACTACAGTTATTGTAATATACACACAGCACAGGTACACTGTAAGACTTTGCTGTAAATTTACAGTCAAATTCTAACAGTAACTTGCTGTATTATGATTGTACAGTATATTGCTGTGAAAACAATGCATTGTGGGAGTTATCATGATTGCTCAGGCATTCCAACGGTCAAAATTATATATTTTTTTCAGGAATTTACTGTTTTCAGCTGAGCATGTCAGGAAAATAAAGTCATTATTTTCGAAAAGAAGACAAGTTTTATTTTATTTCTTTTTTGTCTGGGCTGAAATAATCACAATGTGTTGTTTTTCCAGTAATCCTAATATAGAGTTTAAATGGATTAGTTGTAACATAATTTAGAGTTAAACATTTAAATGTCACGCTATTTCTTTTTTCTTCGTTAAGAGACCTATATTTCTATAAAACAGTAGATGTACTGTAAATTTTACAGTAACTTAGTGGCGAAAATGCTGCCAGTAATTTACTGTAATTTTACAGTAAAAAGCTTTACAGTGTAGGTTAAATTATATAAATTTTACTTCACATTATATTTATTTTTCCATTCTCCTACACACCTGAGGAACATGATTCATGATTCTATGCTGTGTAATGTTAGCCACCTGTTATCATTCAACAATGCAGTGCTATGAAAGCAAAACCACAATGAAAAAGCTGAATGTTTCGGTGTCTGCATTCTCACTACTTACCGGTGAGTTGACCGATGATCCAGGACTTGATGTTTGCTTTAATCTCACTTCCAGAGGTGGTACTGAGCCAGCGCTGAGGGAGAACTTGCACATAGTTTGTCATTTTCCTAAAAGCTCTGTGACAGAGGTGGCCATGAATCTACAACTAAAGAGGATCACTAGACAACGGTGTCATAACAACGTACAACATTATTAACCAGCATACATTAGGAAGGCTGCCAAGATGTTTTTCAAGTTAAGGCTGCCAGTATCGGTAGCCATTTTATTCACTAAACCTCTCTGAAACAGGTTCATACAATGGGTTATAAAAAGGTAGCCCCGGGTTCTCCAAGTCCAGTTTAAGACTTTTTAAGACTTTTTTTTATACCTCTTCGAACAAGGTTAAATGCCAAATTTAAGGCCATACTGGCAAAAGAATGAAGGATATAATGAAAAATCGGGGTAGATTTTAAGCATGAATAAAACATATTATAATAATCACATTTAATACACAATGGCTGTTATTTTTTTCAGTTTGTTATCTTGTGCCTTGAAGCTAGACGTTCCACTAGCTAGCTTCTTAAGCTAACTCTGCGGCAGTTGACCTTAGCCACAGTTAGCTAACGGTTTTAAACTAATACACTGACAAGATAATACTATCGTATAACATCCAAATCACATTATATATATAACATTACAGACACATAAATACTGTATTCATCACATTACCGTTTTTATTTTGTTCCTATGAAATTCCTACAAGAAGTAAAATTAACACTTTTTGCAATTAAACATTTTTTACTTTTAATTCCTCATCTTGGTAAAAATGCATTGCTTTTTTGGTCCTGGATACCCCTGTGTATCCTGTTTAAACCTTTCTTTCTTGGTCTACATAGCTATTTCAGACTGATGTTAACCTGTTTTGTATTTTTACACATAAAAACTGATTTATTGTTTATAAAATGCAACCCATTTTAAAAAAAAATCAATCCTAACAACATTGGAGAACGCATGAGAGAATTATTGGAACCTGACAGGTGTTTGTGCTACACTGACGAAGTATGTTGTCAGGGTTACAGATGTCTGCAGCGAGCTAAATGACTGTGTGTGTGTGTGTGTGTGTGTGTGAGTGTGTGCATGTGTGCGTGTGTGTGTGAGAATGATGACCCCAGAAATAAGCCCGTTGTTAGCATGTGACACAGTATGACCCAAGATTCATCCACGTAAATGATGACGTTATGTGCGTGTGCGAGTGTGTGTGAGTGTGTGTGTATGAATGCTTTGGGCACCGTAGATAACCCAAACACAATCACAAAGCATGGCAGGTTGTCTGTTTCTCTCAAGCTATCATCACAAACAGTCTCACACACAGGGACACACACACACACATTCACTGTAGTGTTCTATCTCTGCGAGGACTGAAAATTTAACATTAACTTTAACCTTATCGCTAAGCCAACAGTAGCCCCGAGAAGTAATCTCCACAGCCGTGGACGAGGTGAAGTGAAACTTGTATTATTGTAACAAGTTTTCAGTTTCTCCCTGAGGGATCTGACACAGGGAGGTAGATGGAGAGAAGAAAGAGGGCGAGAATTACAATGAGAGCTATTACTTGGGGCTGGAATCTCAAGGTCAGCGTGGATACAAACAGACACAAATATACCCCAAAGGCTACAGACTCGTACATTCACAGGTACACACAAAGACACCCTGAGGTTGTTTGACACCAGCTCACTTCCCTTAATTTTTCCTCTCTCTTAAACACTCCATCTAATCTTTTGTTTTCTTTTGCTTTGTCATCAGAGACTGAGTGTTTGTGGGTGCGAGCCAGCCGGGCTAGCAGCCAGGCTAAAGTTTTTCTCTCCATACTTACCGTCTCTGTTTGTCTCGAACTATTCTGCGATCGCTCCGTCTCTCTGTTTGTCTTTCTGCCTAAGTGGATGGGAAGTATTCGTTGTTAGACAGAATGTTTAATGTGTTTTTGTGCTGTAGCCCAGATACAGTGAGCAGCAGTCTCTGGGCTCCACAACATTTTTTTTGTGAGCACAGAAAAAACTACAGCTCCTATGAAAAGAACTACAAGTGGCTACTTTCGTCATTGTTACTTTGATATTTGGCAGTATCCATAAGACCAAAGATAGTTTATGAAGATAGACAGCTCCCCAGAAGTGAAGCCAAAACATCTCAATTGCCCCCTGGTGGCTGGCTGCAGTATAGGTCATAAACCCAGCCCTCTGCATGCATATGGGACATTGGCCAAACTAAAAACTGTAGTTACATGTTAATTTTGGTGGTTTTTGGTCATTTTGAGGCTGCTCTTTATAAGGTCATGTATGTTCCTGCATTGTTGCAGTTCATGCAGTTTAGGTACATTTAGTTATTTAATGCGATAAAAAGGGGGTTACATCACTCACAGCTGTGATTGATACATGATTAGTCGGGCAGGTGTATACCCAGAAGTTATATATGGGGTCTATTGAGAATTTGCCTATGGGATTTGTAAGCACTCTTTGGCAAATACACTAACATATTTTGTTCATCAGGATAATCTAATGAAATTTGAAGCGTTAATGAAGCTGTTGAAAGTAAATAAGCTAACATTATGCTATCACGGTTTGACTGAACTAGCTAACTACCGTTATGCTTCAGACAGTCTCCGACAAGCTATAGAGCAGTTTTGACAAGCTAGCGAAACCGTAGCCTAATAAATTGTTTATTAACCTAATCTACAATCTACTAGAGCACTGAAAAGTGAGTGAGAAAGTTGTTATTTATTAACATATTTTATGTTGTATAACAAAAAGCGAACATCTCTCAAGCTTGTGTTAACCACAGACCTCGTTTCTGGCATCTAACCACCAACCCATTGAAATCCTCATTGGGTTTTTAGAGATAGACCCCAGGTCATTAAAATGCTGACTTAGCCGATCACTACTGTGCTGACTCTGGCTCCAAATGACATCACCAGTGTACCCATATACAGGATATTTTGGCTTCACTTTTGTACAATGATAGGAATTGAAGACACGCTGTCCATTCCATCCCGAAGATGAGCATATTTTGTCCCCTTTAATGTTTTGTCCACAGAAGACAATATAACCCAGCTACTGCTAAACTCAGCCACCACTATTCTACATTATACACCAAAACACTATTATTTGCTGCTTATTCATAGATACCATCACCCGTTTATTATTGTGTTCTGCTATGACTGGATTAAATTCCTGGACAGTGTGGTTGGATAAAGGCCATTTGTTCATCATGGCTGTCTGCTCTTCTTCCAATGAAAATGATTTCACATTAACATATTTAATTACTCCCAGATCTAATCTAAGAGGCTGTTTTATTAGAAGACTGGACTTTATTACAAGATCTTCTCATAGATTAATGCCTGAGTCCAAAAGCCTACCTCTTTCCACAATATATCAAAGGAAAACATCTGGACTTTCTTCCAATATTTTCATATTTGTCGCTGTCTTTTTACAACATTATCCCGATCGCTTCTTTAAATAATGTTTATAATGGCAATATAAATGTATTATTTCCCTTAAATCCAGCCCTTTGAAAACTTTATTTATCCCCATGGCATGACTCTGTGGATAGGTTGCCTTTCTCTGTTTCAAGTGGTCTCAGTGAATCTGCCACTTGTGCGTCATTAGATTGCATTAGTTTAATTAAACCTACTCGAATGCATTGTAACTCTGGGAGTGAACCCAGTGTCAATCTAGGTTTAAATCTCTTTGTTTTTTCTTACCCCGTCTGCATTGTTTTAGGCAATGAAATTGAGTCTATTGCTGAATCACATCTCTGTACCCAAAATGGTGAAACCATTAGTATTCTGCTTAGGGGATGTCAATGCTGTGAGATGTTTGTGTTTGATCAGATTTCACTGCACACAGATGCCTCTATAGTAAGGCATCTGTGTGCTGTTTACTTAGTGTGTGCATGTGTACATTTCCATGTGCTGTGTTCACAGCAGACAGCAATATCCTAGAGTCTCTGGAGTATTGCTGTCTACCTCAAGCATGCACACAGACATATTCCATCTTCTAACAAATATGTATTGTCAGGGTACGTGTAAGGTTTTCTTGTTTTGCTCGCTTTTTGTGAGAAGGTGGAAAAAAAGCAAAAGAGTAAAGGCAGTTGAAGGATGCAAAAGCCACATATGTTTAAAGTGGTAAATCTCAGTCAGAACACAGGATAATATGAGACAGATTGGTGATGAGACAATGATTTAAACTGGACATTTCATTGATTTTATGGTTTCTATTCCACCCCAAAGCCATGACCCCATCTCATTAGAGCTCTGGTTTGATGGATTGACCCGCACCTGCCTTGCTGTCACATATCTCACAAAAACACATTACAGCACATGCAACTCTAGATCTGCAGCTGATCCATGATCAGTAAATCTAAAAGAAAGGATAGATGGTTGAATGGACAGTCTGATGAATGAAGATGGATTTAGAGTTGACTTTTTCTCATTTTCACTATCCTATATACATTGTAAAGATCAAAGCAAAAGGCCATCATAGGAGATTTCATGCTGTAGCACTATGCAGAAGATATGTTCTATACAGCAACTTTGTGGCTGTGAGTGCATATAGAAGCACATACGGGTAAACTCTAATAGAAAGACGATGCATACTAAATGCTGATGAGTCATCCCCGCTGAACGGCAGTAAGTACTTCACAGTGTAACAACATAAAAAATCTACCATTAGAAAACTTTCTGTGGTTGTAAACAAGGGGTGGAGGGGATGGAATAATATCCACATATTGCTCATCTGTGCGTCCAAATATGAAAATATAACAAGTGATAATCATGTGGAAAATTGTATGACTTTTATTTTAGTCAAACTTCGACTTATTGAAAGTGTATTTATTATTGATAATAATTTTGATTAAAAAAAACAAGTAGCAACCTCCTGAGCTGAAGAATTAAGCCAATATGGAAGTGGCGAAAACTGCAGTTCCTCAATTGGCCACTTGAGGCTGGCTCCAAACGCGTGAGAGTCTTCATAGACTAAAATTTACAACTTTACAGCATAAATAAACAGTTTTTAATTAAAATAACCGCAAAAAATATTTTTCAGGAAGTCCCATTGAGATTCAGAATCTCTTTTTCAAGAGAGACTTGGCTGAAATAGTACAAAGCATCACCATAGTCAATTACAGATAAAAAAAAAAGTGGCTTCAACAAGTTTCTTCTTAGCACTGTAAGTAAAGCAGGATTTGTTTCGGAAATAAAACCCAAGCTTTTTTTATAGCTAATTTTTCAGTTTATGACAACTGCAAGGCCAGGGTGGATTTTTAAGACATCGTAAATTATATAAGGCTTAAAAATAATTGAGAGCATAGTGGCCACTTGATTGACAGGTGGGAGCCCTCCTCAGATCACCCATGCTGCACCTCTATGCACATTTTTTGTTTAGCCGGGTGGTAAGCACTGCCAAGATGGCAACAGTTGGAGCCAACCACATTGAGCTTAATTGAAGACTAAACTGAACAATGAAAAAATCCCAAAATTTAATGCGGGTTAGTTTTGTGCTGTTTAGCCCACATTGACAACTGTAAAAATCCAAAGCAAACCAGAGCACTTGTTTTTTAACCTCTCACCAAATGATAATAGATTCAGGGAAACTGTTTTCCTGCAGTGGCACAGTGCAAACTAACCTGGAAATAAGGTTCTGGAGACTTCAGCAGATTTAATTTGAAGTATCACTGCCACTTTTAAAATTATTAGTGACAATTTGGAATTGCCATATTGTAAGTGTGGTCATTGTGACAAGGCTGCAATATATGTGAAAGGGGACAGAACACATTGTGAGGGACATCAGGGATGAGATTCCTGACTCTGCTGACACTGAACACATCTGACAACTGGAGATGGATGCTGAACGCATGTGGTTAGGTAATACTGGCCACAGGGAAGCTGTGAATTCAAATCCCAGAGGATGAAATAATGTCAAACTGTCACATTCAGTATTGTCACCACTTGTAATTTTATTGGCTGCGGGGATGAAGTCGTTGGTTCCGAGTTCACAGATCAATAGAGGCTGTCAGGTTTTGCGGTAACTAGAGGGCTAGTAAAACGCTAGCTGGTGCATCACATTCAAACTCAGTTGTCATGTATGTAATTAAAAGAAAAAACATCATATTTGCTAAAACTGTCACTTTATCCTTACAGTACACTATAACCTTCTCAAGACGGATAAACTGTGGTGCTTCTTATGTCATTTGCAAGAATCCACCATGCCTGAATGAAAACACAAATGTTATAAGTTATTTTTCTTAAAATGATGTCTATTAAAGTGACCTCCTGAACCTTTTTAAAGTGGTGAAAATGATTATTTCTGATGGGATCTTTTTTTGTGTCCCGCTATAGGTATGAGGATCTTGGTGACCCTGCTCTTGGACACCCTGCCCATGCTGGGAAATGTCCTTCTCCTCTGCTTCTTTGTCTTTTTCATCTTTGGCATTGTGGGAGTCCAGTTGTGGGCGGGGCTACTGCGTAACCGCTGCTTCGTGAGAAAAGACATCAGCAGGTAAGTCATTTTGGCTCATGTATTTGCATTCCCTATTTTCCTTCTAGGCTGGAACTCCCTGGGATATTTCCTCTTCAAGACCATGCTCACATATAAATTAGATTTGACGGACAAAGCAGTTTGGTGAGAATGGAAAAAGATTTTAGTTATTTCTCTAGACAAAGCAAAGATAAATTAAAAATACAGACTGCTTCGGTAGAAGTTGCAATCAATTTTTAATTTCCCCCAAACAGAAAAAGTCTCTCTACCCTGCTTTGCAAGTGCTGTTCTTCTCATCCATATGGTGACCAGCACCGCCTCCAGCAAGCACACATGAAATCTTCAAACACACTCAGCTCATTTAACTCAAACATGATTTTTCTTTTCTCTGCCCCTTCCCTCTCTCCTTCTGTTAACATCTTTCTTTTTCTCCCTCTGCTTCTCCCTTTTTGCTCGCTCTTGTTAGAGTTTGTGTTGAGTTGTCATGTGGTGTATCAGTCAGCTGTTGCCTGTAGCAAAAATACAGAAATTGTAACTTGTTAGAGTACACAAACTGCATAGCGCCCTCAGGATGGAAACCAACGTATGGCTTCACACACATACAGGGACAAGCAAGGAGAGAAAGACAGAGAGATAAATATAGAGGTTGGGAAAGGTAAGGCTGCAGTCTCATCCCAATGTTATTTATTATCTGTATGTGTACAATGAACTTACCTTTAAAATAAATCACTAATGCACCAGTTTTGAAACAACTCCTCCTCTTTGCAGATTATGTTCTCATGTTTTAAGATCCAATCCAAACCAATCCACTTTATTTGTATAGCATGTTTATAGCAAACACAGGGTTTTCAAAGTGCTGCACAAAAACACAATACATAGGTAACACAATAAAAGCACAACAAAAAAGATAAGTAGACAATAAAACAATAGAATACAATAAGATAAAATAGAATAAAAAATTGAATAAAAAAAACAATAAATGAAATGCACTGCCCGCACAAAAAAATCATAATATCAACACTCTATGTGGTGTTAAAAGCCAACTAGAAGAGTTGGGTTTTAAGAAGAGATTTAAAATGAGACAGTGAGGAGGCCTGTCTAATGTGCAGCGGCAATTCATTCCAAAGTTTTGGAGCTGCAATGGCAAAAAAAAATGGGTCAAAGAGGTGCTACCAAAGACCACAACCTCAGTCTTTTTTCATTAAAACTTAAAATATTTGAAGACACCCGTACATACAAGCTTTAATATCCTGTAAGCACCTTCGAAGTGGGTCAACAGAGAAAGGTTTTTTGAGGGGGACATAGATTTGGCTGTCATCCACATAACAGTGATAAGAAATTCCATCTTTTCTGAGAAAGGAACGAAGTGGGAGTAGATAGAGGGAGAAAAGAAGAGGGCCAAGCATAGAGCCCTGCTGGACCCCACTTGAGAGAGGAGCAGTGGAGGACACAAAGTCACCGAGGCTGACACAGAAAGTCCGATGTGACATGACAAAAGTAAAGTTTGATTATATTACAAAATATATGATGATGTGACTATAAACCCAAATACAACTTTACAAATCTATAATTATAATTTTCCAGATAAGGCCCATAGCCCAAGAAAACAAAAATATTTTGTTGGTGGATGGAGAATCAGCATAACAGGAAATTAATAAACAGAAAGCAACATTTCAAACTCTTGGGAATGAAATTTTGAACAGTTCCAAATAGATTTAAAAATCAATCTTTGTTTTTACCAAATTGACAAAATAGAAAATGACATCGTGTCTGACTGAAAATGGAGAAAACGCTTGGTCTGACAGGGTGCAGACTTGGAGAAAATGTCCAAGGACAACACAAGGACAAAAACCCGGGCTCCCACATGTGTCTTATCCTGTGATAAATAAAATGTATTAAAAAAAGACAGGTAACAGACAAACAACCACTATCTCCCACACAGTCCGTCCTACACATTCACAGACAGAAGAAAGATCACCAATTTAGCTGTAGGGATTGAAATTATGCAAAAGAGAAAAAAGAAAATCTCATTCCGTGTCCACAACCTCAGGAAGCCAAAAATGTCACTGAGCCATCCTTGAACTAATTCTGTTTTGATGTAATGGTACAAATTGTACCAGAGTTAATGTTGCTGAGTCCTTCCTGTGTGTGAGAGAGAAAGTCAGAAAGAGAACAGCAGCTTAATATTTCATAACCAAGGCAGCTGTGTTTTCTCTCACAGAACAAATGCCTGTCTGACCTCAAGTTGAATATAAATCCTGAATATCAGTGGTGAAGTATATTGACTCAAGTACTGTGCTTAAGTAATATATTGAGGTACTTGTTCTTTAATGAGTTTGTCAGATGTATGCTACTTTGTATTTCTACTCCACAAGGTTAATATTGTACTTTTTATTTCACTGCATTTATTTGATAACTTAAGTTACTAGTTACAGATTCTCAATGATAACACAAAATACATTCCATAAATAAATTATAATGTATTACTATAGGCTGATCCCCAAAGAAAATCTTCCCAGTAGTACAACATTAAAACAATAAACACATTAATGTATCCACTAATTATAATCCAGTGCAGAGTAGATGAACCCCCTCAGTGTAGCCAGGATTCTCAACGGATCGCCGTAGTGCCACCACGTGAAACTGCTATGACATCACCTTCAACACAACACTGGCTAGATCTTTGGGTAATACCATTTTTATTAAATTATGGGCCCAATTAATAAAAAGATTGCGGTCACTATAGACAGCTTACCATGTTGGGTTAATGTGATTTTGTGAATTTTGTGTGCAATGGTAGTGTCTATGATGTGAATATTTATTGTATATAAGTAGTTAATATGCTGTTATCCCAATGATGCAAACAAGGAATAATACATTTATTGATATAATAAGTCTTTAAAGAACAACAGATTTTTTGCAGCACTCAGTGCTTGGGCCCTAATAATTACCTTTAAAATGAAATGAGTGAACAAAGTGTGATCAGTCAGTCAGTCAGTCAGTCAGTCAGTCACATACACACCATTTTGTAGGGCTGACAGTTTGTCCCATGTCACTGACAATTCTCTCTGTCCAATCAGTGGTGTGCAGTGTTTTAATTCCACCCTCTAGTTTTGGCTCAGCTCACATGGAACCTCGACCGAGGTGGTACAAAAAAAAAAGGTACTATCCACAACTTTTGCTCATGAAAAGCCAAAAAGGAGCGAGTTCAGTCATGCAGTACCACGCTGTGAAAAGCTATAAACAGGACAGCAGCAGAGGGGGAAAAGGACAGGAGTGGCAGGAACATAATTAGAGTCAATCACTAGACAGTCTGGTATAAAGTAAGATCCTTAATAAAACTGGTGGCTCCCACTACTGCTTCAATAGTGTCACTCTGCATAAAGGCACTCTCTGTTGTGAAGGGCTCTTCACTTTAAAGGGGAGTGTAAAAATAAGCAGGTAAACTGTGGGATGCACTCATCCCTTTTTACCATGGGTAGGAAACAGCTGTCACCATAGAATAGCTGCCTCGCTTCCTCTGCTTTTGAGTTGCTATGTGCTATTTCACTTTAAATACAAAATAACCCCACAATAATATGTTGTTTTTAAGATAGGTGGAATTTTTCTTTCGAGTCGAAGGGTGCAAACCAAATGTATGAATCAAATGAATAGAGTGGTAGATAAGTGAGGACAAAAATGTAGTGGAACTGGGAACTCCTGTCTATATTGTACAACTGACTCATGCCGAGAATCAACTACAAACAGGATTGACCAAACAAAAAGACAGAAGGTGCATCCGTTCCATTACTCTGCATTACGTTATGTTGTTCAGATGATTTATGATGAGGCTGGAAATCACTGATTAAGATTCTTCGGGAGAAGAGAACACACAGTGTAGATACAGTGTGAAAATAGTGTGGGAGTAGTAGTTGGTCGTTGTCGGAGAAGGTGTTCAAAGACAACATCTGTGATTGGATGGGTGCCTATTTAATAAACTCAATGATGTATTCGCTCTCATTAATTACACAAGAAGTGCAAGCAGTATTTTGGCATTTTCTGAGAAAGCAAACGGATTCTTATCTATTGCAGTCAAGGTCATGTGGAGGATTTGTGTATTATCTCCACACAAGCACTTAAACTTTAATTTAGGCAAGGACTAACCCATTCCTGAATAAATACAAATTAGTATCAGACTTAGATTAACTGATTGTCTGAGTTCTAATCACAAATATATTCTGTTGTCCTATAATGTGAAACTGGTTTAGTCCTTAAACTTGCAACAATGACAATTTTGCATCACCTTAAAGCAAATTTAACCACAATTAATGCATGATAACAATGTGGCCATTTCTTTTTCTTTTACTTTTCCCATCCAGGATTTACAACATGTCCGAAAAGACTTACTACATGTCTGAAGAAGGTGAAGATAGCCCATTCATCTGCTCTGCGCCCCGGGAGAACGGGATGCTGCGATGCAGCAGTGTGCCACCAAACACAGAAGCCGGGGCCGAGTGCACTTTGCCCGCTCCCTTTGGGAGTCCAGCTGTGTTTGGAATGGGTTGGGCCAGTGGTAACAGCTGTGTTAACTGGAACCAATACTTCAATGAGTGTCGCGCTGGGGACCACAACCCTCACAAGGGAGCTGTCAACTTTGACAATATCGGCTACGCCTGGATAGCCATATTCCAGGTAAGAAGGGGTGAATGTGGAGTTTGGAGAGCAGAGTGTTAATGATTTAGTACAGGATTTTATTTTGGAGAGGAGTTTAACACCAGGCTGAAAATCCCACTTTGGTTAAAAGTTTCGGTAACGCTTTATATTAAGGTCCTTGTAATAACCATTAATTAACAAGTAATAAGGCCCTTGTAAGTCCTTACAAGATGCTTATTAACATTATTGTGTGTTTATAAGCTTATATAAGTGTTAATAATGGCATTACAAACACCCATTATGTCTTTGCCATGCCTTTATTAATCATATTTTGTTTGCTTATTGATATTAAAATATACTTTATTGCTCATCTATAATAAGTTAACCATAAGTTAACTATGCTTTTTGCAACTACCGGATCTAAAGCGAGAACAATGCCTTATTACTTGGTAATTAATGGTTATTAAGGACCTTATTATAAAGCGTTTCCAAAGTTTCAAGCCTATGTCACCCAACCTCAATCAGCAAAACTGTGGTCTGTTGCACCTGTAACCACACCCAACAGTGATGTCACAGGGTCCTGGAGTACCCCTGTCTCATATCATAGCAATCACCTGTACAAATTTTAAAAATGGGTGTAGTTCTCCTTTAATTCATCATTTTTGTTAACAAAGACCCCGTATCTGTTGTTCATATAGCTGTAAGCTAGCTAGCAGACTGATTTTGCAGAGCAACTGATTCTAATACAATTTAAAACATACCTTATTAAAATGTTATTTCACTTTATTTGCAATACTGTGTCACCATTTCACTGAAAAAAACAGAAAGCTCTTCTTTTACTTTGATGCAGACATTTGTGCAAGATATGTTAAGTCTACCAGAAAGCACCAGTCTTAACAACAGAAGAACAAAATATCCCTGTCTAAACTTAGCTCATGGTTTAGAGTTTTCATGGTTTATGGACACCACAGTGGACTTTAAGCCCAGTGGGAAGCAGGATGGTTGCATGCATAAGTTGTTATAAAATGAAGACTTTGCTAACAACACAGCGATAAAAAGCTGATCACATATGGCAATTCAGTTAAAATACTAATAATATTTTGTAAAGCACTTTGAGTTTTGTAAAGCACTTTGAGTTGCATTTATATGTATGAAAAGCGCTATAAAAATAAAGTTTGATTGATTGATTGAATAAAACACTATTTGTTTGCATACATAGATAAGTCCTTATTAACTCTCCTGTTATGTTGCAGATCAAATTGACCCATTTCAATCAAAAATCAATGTCATGTAAAACCATTGTATTTTATATGTAGTTCCTTCCAATGTACGTAAAATAATTTTAACATGCATTTTTTTGAAAAACAAGTGAAATATATTTAATAATTAATAGATTTTTTAGTTTCTGAGTGTTCCTGAGAAAACAAAAATATATCAGGAGGGTTAAAAACAACGCACAATTGAAAAGGATTGCAGACATGTTGACATTTCCAAGTCATCTTTTTACAAATTCTTCCACACAGGCAATCAAAGGCCATGTATCATGACCTAAAAGCCATTTCCCCGGCACATGCTGGTTGTGAAAATGTCTTTTTCCCCTACTGCTGATTCCAGCTCCCCGGGGAGACCGTGACAGGCTTTTCCCTTATCACCGTCTTTGTGCTAACACTGTCTGTGCTGTTGTGATATGAATTCCCTTCTAATAGATCTGTCCAGGCTCCGCTGATAGACCTGTCTCTGTGCCTAATAGACTTTGACTTGCACAACATGACTTTCTCAAAGAGTGTCTTACCTTCAAATTACCTCAAACAGCACAAATACTGAACACACACACACATCCACAAACACACAGACATACTAATCCCTGTTAGGTACTCACAACTTCCAAGTGTGTGTGTGTGTGTGATTGGTCTCCGCTCACAGTCAGAGGCTTTAAAGATCAGATTTTCTTGATTTTCTTTTTCTCCTCAGTGGTGGTTTAGAAAGCATTACTTTGAGTCTTAGATGGGATTAGTTTTTTAGCCAGGTATTTAATGTGTCTAATGTGTATTTTACAATCTGCAGTAAGTGTTAATGTAGCGGATACTAATGTTGATTGGGAAAGTTATACGCATTAGTGAGGCTTCCTGCACACTCAGGTGTAGTGGTGTATGTATAATAATTTATTCTATCTTAATAAATTATATTGCATAGAACATTAAGATACAAACTCTATAATTTGGGAAAAATCTGCAAAAAGAATATTTGAATTAGATGTTATTATTTCTCAATAAAAGAATAATTTAAATATATCATAAATAATACAGAGTATTTGTTGAAAAGAAATGAAAGAGAAAGTAAAAGAGCTGTAATGAGTCAGAAATGTAAAAGCGATTGAGATCCAGCCAGTGGGAGAAAGATTAGAAGTTGGTTGAAATAAAGGCGGAGGCTCTATTGAATGTTAAATGAGTTGCTTGGCTTGTTATCCCAGTCTACAGCCGCTATTCCCTCAGTATCTGTAAATATAAAGAACATGAATTATACATTTCAGCGCAGGGTTTTGAAAACATTTCAGCCCATGGTTTTGAATTGAGTTAATTCAGGGTTACCCTGGGACTACTGCAGAAAACAACAAGCTGTGAACAAGTCACGTTGGATACCCACCACAACCAAGCCTGTGGGCTTGATTGGGTCCCACCTAGTTTGTGAGAACGATTGATTTTGTTGGAGGATGTCAGTCAATCCCAGTCCTGACCCAGGGTTTAGGGACCAGGGGATAGACTCTAAACTCTGTCAACACAGAAATAACAGAGCTGTTGATAAAGATATGGTAAAAAGACTGAAGAGATGACATGTGGAGAGATAAAGGATGACAAGGAGCATGAAGACATCTCTGGGTAATCAGGCCAATGATTCGATCAACGCACAAGCTAATGACTATTGACCGTGTAGCCATATTGGGGTTCAACAATGTGTTGGTCAAAGGAACAATTCAGTATTTTTCAACCCTTTTGTATCCAAGTGACTAATGGCAATAACGTTTTTTTAAATGGCTCCAGTATTGCGTGAGAGAACTGCAGCTGGGAAACTGCACTCTTATTGCATGGGGCGAGTGTGCACCGTCAATGTACGTCCACTAAAACTGCTCGTTTTTGCCACTGATAAACTCAGATTCTTAATATAAGTCTCACAACATTATGGAAAGGACCCTAAGGGGATATAAAAATGTTTTTCTTTACCTTTTCGCTTGATATGGTCAGCTAGTTATTGCGTCTAACCAAGTTCTGATCAAGGAGAAGTCTCGTTGCCGGAACAACGGTGGAAAGAGAGGAGTGCCAGGAAGAGTTTGTTCTGTGAGATTCTCAATGTCATGGCTGAATAGTCACCCCATTTCGGACAATGTGGAAGAGGTGAAACAAGATTCCAAAATGAAACTTGTTGAGATTTACATTGCAGCTCATTTTGCAGCTGATGGCTTCAACACTCTCGGTTTACTTGACCAATTTCCAAAATGATTGTCTCCATTAGTCATCTTTTTAAAAAATAGGATTTAGGTTGAAAAATACGGAAGTTTCACCAATGACAGCCGAGAACACACTCTCTGCTCCACACATTTGTCTTCAGCATGAATTAAAGGACCCTATGCTTTGCCAGCTACCACTGGTCTTTAAGGTGGGACTCAGCAGAGGATGGGGTGTCCTTGGGTTCAGCTGAGCGTCTGCTGAGAACCTTGTCTTTACTGCGATGCACATCACTGACTTTTACAACGTGGCTTGACACAAAATGAAGATTTTTAATAACATACTGCACAAGGGATGATAGTCCTTTATGAATTGTTATAAAAGAAATTGACTTTTGTTGCTGATGTCCATCAAAATTCCAATTCCTGATGGCTTGTCTGAAAAAGGAACAGTCTGTTCAAATGGCCTGGGTAGACTTGAGAGATGGTTGTTTGGTTTTCTTGCTTTCCAGTTGTCATGTTAATCAGATTATTAGTTTGGTTGACTAAATATTTGGTCAGGTGGCTGTTGTGTACTCCCGTCTGTTTCTGTAGAATAAAAGATGCACAACTAGAAGGGCACTCAGAGAGCCAGACCTCTGCCAAGGCCAAATGCCCATTCAGCAATGATTAAAAAAAGTAAAAAATAATGTGTGTATCCACCCCATGATTCGGATCCACTTAAAAATGGAATGGGTTCTTCTTTGGCCCATTCTACAGTCTTCCACCAAGTGTCATGAAACCCAGGCTGGTAGTTTTTCTGTAATCCTGCTGACAATCAGACAAACAAACCAAACTGAAAGCACACCCAGTCGGAGGTATTGAATACATTTTACAGGTGTATTTCTTCTCCAGAATGAGAATCCTTGGCTCTTCTGTTAATCCGGTGCAAGTAGAGCACTCCAGTAGAGAGCGGATTAGTCGCTGTTGTGTGCATAATATGCATATGTGATGTCTGTTTTTGGTCGTTTTGTGTACGATTCTTTACGAATACACAGGTATGCGTGCGTCATAGTGCCCGTTGACATGTGTGTTTGGACTTTTGTGTAGTTTGCTCATGCCGTTGCTGTGTGTGCTTTGGCACTTCATGCTGTAATGTGTTCTGCCAGCTGAGGTGTAAACGTTGAGGTGTGAGCGTATTATCGGCTTGGCTGAGCTGAGCCGCCGCTTTCGGGTCTCAGCATCCCGCCTCATTAGCATAGTGGCTACATGAAAGAGCTGCGTCAGTCCCCTGGCTCACACACACACACACACACACACACACACACACACACACACACACATAAAAGACGTTGGAGGGACACCACAGGCTTTCTTCTGAGGAAAGGCCATTAAAAACAGAATTGGAAATGTACTGCATATGACTGCTGTGGACTTTGAGCATCCGCATGTGTTTGTGTGTGAATGCATAGTGTGTTTATGATAAGCAACATTTTTCCTGATCATTATAATACAATATCTGTCTCTCTGTGTCTTTCTGTCCTCACCACCAGGTCATCACACTGGAAGGATGGGTAGATATCATGTACTATGTCATGGACGCTCACTCCTTCTACAATTTTATATATTTTATACTGCTCATTATCGTAAGTATCGCCTTGTATTTATTTCTGTTTCACTTAACAACCTTAATTGTTATTTCAATGTCTTGTTCAGCTTCCAAAGCGCCAAAATAGCAGCACAATTAATTAAAAGCCACACTTTTGAGCGGGTCCAAAATGTCTGGCCCAGATCTACATGAACATGGGTCTTGTTTGAAACGGAACCAAGCAGAAACCTCTCCAGCATTTAATGAGCCCAAACCCAGTAAAGCTCACTGTAATCCTGACTTGCTATAGTTTTTTTAAATACCTTGGCTGTGTTTATGGAGTCAGCCATCTGCAGAGTCCAGTTTGGCACATGCATTACAGCAGGGTTCAGGATGTGAAGTTATGTAAACGGAATTCAATTTAAATCTGCTATTGTGCGACAAAACCTTTCTGAACTCTGCACTATTTGAAATACACATTTCTTTATACGGCTCACAGAAAGATATTTTGGTGTACTTGCATTTCAGTCCCGCTTTGGAAAAACCAGAATAACCTTTCCCAAGCAAAGCACTAGACTCTGCTTGGGCACAGCATCCCTCTGTTGAACCTTCTTATCGTGTGTAATTTCGCTCTTATCATGCTGTTGTCGGGTTTTCAAAGATCCCAGCTTTAGCTCTATTTGACAATGCTGGATGAGCTCCCTGCCTGCCTGTCGTTTAATGTGAAAGTGCTTTTTATGCAATCCGAGGGAGGGAAAAAAATTTGAGGGAAGAAGGAGGAAGAACAGACAAAAAAAATAGAAGTATATAGAAAGTGGATGACACAATAATGATGGTAAATGAGAATGCAATAGAAAGGAATAAAACAAAATATGGAGTAAGTGCCCATCTATTTCCCATCTCTTTTTCCCGATCATACGGTAATGAGCTGTTAAATAGGCGGATATTTCTAA
This sequence comes from Centropristis striata, assembly GCF_030273125.1. NCBI lineage: Eukaryota > Metazoa > Chordata > Actinopteri > Perciformes > Serranidae > Centropristis > Centropristis striata. The sequence continues at coordinate 4,363,402 of NC_081529.1, forward strand.
CTTCCTGTCAAGGCCATCTCGTCAGAGCATGATTTAAATTTAATGATTTCAGAGCAGAGACTCAAAAAAAAAAAAAAGTTTTATCTGCCCAAATTTCTGGATCTTAATAACACTTATTTGGCTTCTTGTTGGCAGTGTTTTATTACACAAATAACACCTTGAGGAAACTCAACAGTGAGTTGTTTCTGAAGTAAAATATTGATGAAGTAGTTTAACAGCAAGGGGAAAGGTTTCACAGATACATAACAGCACTTTTATTGAATATGATGACAAAAAACACACAAAACTGCTCTTATATCATTATAATATCTCAGTTTGATGACTTGTATTCTTAATCTGCTTAACCAGGTGGGCTCTTTCTTCATGATCAACTTGTGCCTCGTGGTCATCGCCACCCAGTTCTCCGAGACAAAGCAAAGGGAGAACGCCCTGATGAGGGAGCAGCGCGCTCGCTACATGTCCAACGACTCCACGCTCGCCAGCTACAGTGAACCAGGCTCGTGCTACGAGGAGATGCTCCGCTACATCAGCCACCTTTATCGCAAGTTCACACGCAGACTTCAAAGGATATACTCTGGATGGCACAGGTACTGACATAAGTAGAAAGGGGCTGTTTGCTGGTACTGTTTATTTTCTATGTCTATTTTATATTTCCATGTCTAAAAATATTCAATCTATATCGATACAATTAAGTCACAATGTCACTTGCCAATCAGAAAGTGCAATTTTCAAGGCTTAATTTAGGCTAAATGTTAAATGTTATTATGCAGTAATATGTACGGAAGCCCTGAGAGGCAAGTGGGAAAAAATATATCATTTGTGGGTGTATTTTCTAAGTCTGATCTAGATTACTAAATATTTCCCTAAAAAAAGTTTTTGTCAGGTTATTCCTTTTTTTGTTTTTCTGTTGTTGTTTTTGCTCGGACCATTTTTCGCTTTCATGTTTTTACAGTTGACCAAAAAAAAAGTAACTTAGAAAAATTATCCAAGTAAAACATTTTTTAACTGTTTCACAGATGGGGGAAAAAAATGCAATTTAGAAAGATTATCCTTGCAAGAACTTTTTTTTCACCTGTTCTTAAGCCATAAACAAAGGACAGAAAACTTTTTAGATCAGACTAAGAAAATGCATCACAAGATTTTTTATTTCTCACTTTCCTCTCGAGCTTCTATAAATGTGTCATCAGAGGTATTAAACAGGCAAACTCCAGTCAGTGCCTGAGACGTCAAAACATTGAGGACCTGTGACTCATTTCACACTTGCTTATTTATTTTCTGTCAAAAAACAACAACATTTCATTGAAAATATAATCACACTTTCTCCCCAGGTTAAATTAATCATGGCTTTCCTCAGAAGTTTACAGTCTTTGCTGGTCCTCCTGTGTCTATTTACAGCATTGTATGAGTCATTTGGGGCAACTAAAATGTGTTTTGAGCATTTAGTAGTTGTGTGCTCTGTTAATGTTGTACCTCACAGAATTACATTATGCATAGTGCCCAGAGCCACATCCCTTCAGATACAAACACTCATAAACACACACACATTGAACAAACAGTGCAACATTCTGTAAACGTCCATGTTTATAATTATTAATTTCTTCTTTTCTTTGACCAGTAAACGGCGTAAAAAGGTGAATCCCAATGGCAGTAGTGGAGGCAGCAATGGCGGGGGTAATGGACACGGCCACGGCTCCAGCAGGGGCTGCGGAGGCCTAGGTCCTGGTAGCGCAATGTGGCTGAGACCGATCCACAACCTTCTGCAGCACCATCAGCACCAGCACTGTCGCCTCAGCAACGGGGGGCAGCACACTGTCAGCGTGGCAACCGCTGAGCGCACGGAAGGAGAAGGAGTGGAGGAGCTGGAGATGAAGTCGCTTCCTGTCCGGAGAGGAAGTACAAATGGAAATAGCAGCGGTGGCGGCGAACCGTCCAATGTCACCCAACGCATGGGGGCGTTGCTCAGCCGACTGAACGGAGGGATGAACTATCCCACCATTCTGCCGTCGTTCGTGTGCAGCTACAGCAGTAAGACGCCGCCCCCTCACTCCCAGCACTGTGGGCACAGTCCGGAGCAGCACCCACCCAACCACCCAGCATCAGAACATACAGAGACACTGAACAAGCTCTACCAGCTCATGGGACAGCACAGTAAGAGGGCACACACACACACACACACACACATACACTAACATGTTCTGCCTATTTTCTGTAACCAGTAGCATGAAATTATGGCGGAATTAACAAGCTAACTGATGCTAACTAGCCAGCTGCTGTAGAAATAGCAGTTTAGTATGCCAATTTGGCAGTTTTGTCAATTGTTTCAACTGAAACGCCTTAAAAGCCAGAAGTTAGAACAGAAGTGTCAGAGAGTCATTACCCTTAAGACCATATACTATCTCCACTGATGGACACAAGGGGGGGCAGGGGTGAAAGTGCCCTCTTGGATGCCCCCGTGGTTAAGAAAGCATGACAAAGTCCCTCCAGGGTGCCCCTTCAATGAACAAAACATGATAAAGTGCCCTTTTTGCATGCTGGTGCCACACTGCATACAGCAGGTGCCCTTTTTATTGTTTTCGCCCCTGCCCCTCAAACTCCTGAGTCTGCCAGTGGTCTCATCTAGTCTCATTGGTGTTAACTGGGAGGATTTTTAGGAACATTGCAGACCGGCACATTGCAAGAAGTTGCAAGTTTCAGCTTGTCTCCTGACAGTTCTTTGGTCTGAACTGGGATTCACACTTTCATTTTTAATTGGTTTCACTGTCCTTTAATTCCTCTTCTCAATCTGTACTCAATACTCCAGATTTCCCTTGGGCCCCTTATTATATTTTTGTCATCACACTCTTGCTTTCATCTTCATTTCTTGCTCTTTCATTTAGCAAGTACCTCGGTCCTCTTCCTAAGATTGACCTGATGTAGCCTCTGGCTACATCTGCTCTGTGTGTGCATGTGTCTCAAGCAGCCCTTAGAGAGTCCTGACAGTAAATCCATGTCTCAAGTGCTACAGTCATCAGTGTAGAGAGGTGGATAAAGGGGAGGATTGAGGGAATCAACACGCAGTGTGGGGATTGGCAGAGAAAGGAAGAGGAGGCAGTGTGAAGTAACAGAAACAAAAACACAGCTGTATGATGTCGTTTTGAAAAATGTGGAAGTTGAAAGAAGAACTAGATGGTTAAGAAGAGATGCATAAAGAATGAAGTATTCAGATTTATCAGGAAAGGCTCCTAGCCTGGCTTACGCCAGACTATATCACAAATGAGATACAGTCTGGAGACCACCTATTCATTTTTCCGTAGAGGAGGCGTGGTTTACGATCATCTAGAGCCGTTTATTGGGCACTATGAATGCATCTGTACGTGGCTCTTAGCCAATCGTATCAATTATACCAGATGAAAAATTTTGATTGCATTCTCCTCGGGACCCAGCTGTGCCGCGGAGATACCGAGTTGGGCTGCCTCCTTTAGCCACTTACGGGGCTAGTTGGTGGATTAGGCTTTTTTTTAGGCTTTTTTAGGAAGCAAGGCTAAAACATCCTTTTTGGTGGTGATAAGGGAGTGTAAAGCCAAACGTTGTTCTTCTTTTAAAATAAACTTTCGATCTAAACTATCTAGAACACTGTCTACTGCTAGATCGAAAAAGAGCTTCCCGTTTGCTGCAGCCATGTTGGATCCATAAGCAAACTACAAGTTTCCGTGTTTTTTGACTGCTGGGCTACTATGTATCTATGCGTCAGACCAATTGGATGTTGAGTAATGAGCAGTAAACCATAATATTTTAATCTAACTAACTTATAAAGTTAGCTAGCATAAAGTAAGCAGAAAATAACTTGATCTCATTTTGAGTTAGCTAATATTAGCTAATGTTAGCTAGCTATGCTAATGTCGCTATTAAACTCATTAACTTACTGCATTTGTCCTTGTTGTTGTTTGCGTGACGTTAATTTATTTGGTGGAATCGTTAGCTACAATATGTGAATCATCACATAATGTAGCTAACATTAGTATAGCAGCACTTCCCAAGAAAATATGTTTGGCTTGCTAGATAGCTGCAAAAAGATGAATTAAATAACTTCAGCCAATGTTAACATAAGCAATTTTTGGGCTACCTAACATTATAAATACAGTTAAATCCAAATTTGAAGGTCTCATTGTTTACTCTGGTGTTAGTGGTGGAGGTAATGTGGCCCATTCAAACTAATGAATACCTGCCATTGTAACCTGATGACCATCTTTATAACGATAAACATAACAATCAGTACATATGTAACCTAATCGCGAAACCAAATGTAATTAGTCAGCTTATAAAAAGCCCACTTTACATTGGCATGGACGTTACACGATAATATGCTCAGTAGGCTACTTTATTAATTAACGTTAAGCTTGAGGCATAAAGAAAAGGACAGAGTTGGTTGAATAGGAAAACACCAGGGAGGCTGAAACGTGATAGGTTTGTCTATTCTGTCCCACTGAAGTGAGTCTACTAACAAGCACACACATACACAAAAATTTACACACTGCTGGCTGCCAACGAACATAATTAAGAGCACATGAATTAGTTCCTAGCTGCAATCGAAGAGTTACTGTGTGACGTGTGATAAATACAGAATAGACAGCGATGAGGAAGAGTGCTGAAAAAGGCTTAAAAACATCACGAGTGTGCGTTCAAAGTGTTAAACAGTCAATACACCTCTGATCTACTCACAGTCGATACGATTCCTTTGGAGAGTGAGAGTAACACCACTAATGTGTAATTTAAGGGTTTGGAGTTGACTTGAAACTAAAGTTTAAATGAGTAAATAGTCTCCAGTCGCTGTCAGACATTTCTGGATCCGTAGTTTATGAATGTTTGCTTTCATCGTTGTCAGATGACTCAATCTCTGCTAAACCTTGCAATGTAATGGGATTAGAGTCTGAATGCTGATTTTGGTTGAATGGATCCTTTTATACTGGTCTTGGGAATGCTTTTTCATGTCTGGGACTCTCAAATCTAATTTTAATTTAAATGTAATCTAATCTACGATAATGTAATATAAGGCGATGTGAGGTTGGGCTGAATTTGATCAAGCTTTTTTTTGCCAAACAAATATTTTGTCGCTTGAAGGCATTTGCTAAAAGAATGCAAACAATCTGTCAATAGTTGGAGGCATAACACTTAGATAAATAGACATGGAAATGTATTTGTAGCAGCAATATTCAAGAGATTATAAAAGATAATAAAATATGGTGACAACTCTCTCAAGCCTTTTTTTATAGCTTGAGGTTTTAGATTGCATTGTAAACAACATAGTGAGCTGTTGCAGCTGAACTGATGTTTCCAGGAGTCCTGTTTAGCTGCTCCTCTTCCATCAGACTGGTTTTAACAGGATGTAGTGAGAGAACAGAGGGTGAAGGGAGTCAGCCAGGATCTCGTACAGTACTGTGGGCGAGCTCACACTACAAATCAGCCTGTGTTGGCTCTCGACTGACAGAGGACATCCCTTCAGAACTGCATGTAAAATTCACCTGCATTTTATTCCAACAACTCTATCATTATGCCATAATGCCTCATCATCTATGTGTCTGTCTTTACCTAGTGCACTGCCCATAGGAAGTATGTATTCGTATAGTGGGAGATGAAGTAGGTTTTTCAATTATGGCCAAATGAGGTTGTGTGTTAAAGTATGATGTACAATGAGGTGTAATGCTCTTGTGTAGTGTTAATATCCAAAGTGTATATTGGGTAATACATGGATGTACATTGAGATATAAAGAGACACAGAAATAATTATTTTAAGAAAAAGAAATTTAATTATTCAACATGGTTAGACATACAGTACAGGCCAAAAGTTTGGACACACCTTCTCATTCAATGCGTTTTTCTTTATTTTCATGACTATTTACATTGTAGATTCTCACTGAAGGCATCAAAACTATGAATGAACACATATGGAATTATGTACTTAACAAAAAAGTGTGAAATAACTGACAACATGTCTTGTATTTTAGATTCCTCAAAGTAGCCACCCTTTGCTTACTAGAATATAAGACATGTTTTCAGTTATTTCACACTTTTTGTTAAGTACATAATTCCACATGTGCTCATTAATAGTTTTGATGAATCTACAATGTCAATAGTCATGAAAATAAAGGCAACGCATTGAATGAGAAGGTGTGTCCAAACATTTGGCCTGTACTGTATATACAGACACAGATATAGGAAGGAATAAGTTCAGCACAAACAGATGGATGTGAAAAACAGAATTTGCACATTACATACAGATCACTACAACGTCTGCAACTTTTCTGCAACATAAAACACAATCACATCAATCAAAATCACAAGGTACACACACCATCCAGCACATACACATTGAACGTTGATATTCGCTGGAAACTATTCGAATATTATTGGAAATTCGAACCTTATAGCGCAATTTACAACTCTGAAAGATAGGCTAATAGACGTACAGATGAGATGAGTCAGGGTGGAAATCCAGAGTGAATTGTGTTACTGACCAGGTGTAGGCCTATCACACAATGGGGCGGAGCTCCTTTAAAAGGCGTCCGATCGGAAACAGTGCAATGCCGCAACATGTCCTACGTAAATAATGATATTTTGAAAAATGATTTCAAAAATCTTCAAAATAAAGGATGCACACCTTCGTGCCATGGACAAGCCACATACGAAATCTTAGTTCAGTCTGACTAACGGTCAGCGAGATATGCGCGCGCACGCACATACACACACATACACACACACACACACACACACACACACACACGCTTCTTGCTTTTATAGATAGATACCTTTTACAGTTTCTGTGATGCAAGACAGTGTTCTACATTGTTAAATGAAAATGCAAAGTTCATGTAAGACTACATTAAGAAATAAATAAATAAAACTAATTATACCCAGCCAAAGGTTAATTATCCACTTGGGTCCAATGGGGACGTTTCCTTCTTACTTTTCCAAATCAAATTTTTGTCATTACTTTTACCTAATTCATTTCTCTTTTAATTATTTCTAACTGATTAAGAAATTGAGTTTCTCTGCATATTGTTCTGATTGTCTAGACACCGTAATTGAAATGAGACAGAAGTTGATAACAATGTTGATCCATTCGTCTGAGTCACCTTCAATTATCCAGCACTCACAGCTCACAGCAATAAGCTTAACAGGCAAAAGGGAATGCTTTGCCCTGGGTTTTGCCTCTCCGGCCTCTCCTTGTGGGAGGAGGTTGTTGACTTCGGGCACAGCTCAGGGCCTACAAAAGGACTCTACATGCTTTTTTAAAATTATTATTTACATTTTTCTAAAAAAGATGCTATGATTCAACATCAGTCATGTATTATTGATGATATATTATTTGGTTTTAAGATTACTCTAATAACCATAAAGAAACATTTGCCCTTCAGAAACAGTACTTTAAAACATGTTCCACTGGCTTGGGTCAGGCATAAATTGGATTTAATCAAAAATACAGATTTGAATACAGTTTCTCACAATGTAAAATGGTGCAACAGGTGAAAGGCTGTAGAAATATTTCTAACATGTTTGACTTAACCCATAAGAACCCAGACCCAGTTATCCTTAAAGGAAAGTTATGGGGGATATACCACCATTTCTGATGTGTTTTCAAAAACACTATCCCGAAATGTCAAAGATCTGTGATGTGACATAAACATTACATTGGGCGCTTATAGTATTTATGTTTATAATATTTATGTTTATAATATTTCGTATTTTAAAATTAAAAAAAAAAGTAGACACAAATTTGCCTTTTCCTCTGCATCCCCACAGCATCTATCAAAATTGTGACATTATTAGTTCTGTTTAACAACAAATTATTTTTTAGATTTGTTTTAAAGTAGCATAATAATAATAAATCGATAATAAATAGATACAAATAACCATGTGTCTTTTTGTTTATCAAAATTGTGACTTTAATTTGTTCAGGAAATATGGTCAAAACAAGTTAAATGCAATACAGGACACCCTATTAACGGATTAGAATTGTTGAATGGTTTTAAAGTTAGCCTAGTAACAAAAAATAGAAGATTTAACGTGTTTGTTACATGGGTGTCACCATGGGTTCTTATGGGTTAAAGCTAAAAAGACAAGAGCAGCACATGAGGACACCGGGGGAAACCCCCTTTGCGATGTTTGACCGTCTCCACCCGTTTCCCCCATCAGGTCGCCAGAGGCTGCTGTACCAGCTGGCAGGCGTGGTGCCCAGCCCTCTGCTCCTGGAGCTGCTCAGCTGCCCTCTGTGCGCACGCAGCCTGGAGACCTTGGAGCTGGAACTAGGAGACCTGGAGGGAGGCAGGGGAGAGGCTGACGGACTGCACGACTTCCCCCAGGTCAGACTGTACGGGCGTGCACTCATGATGGTAAACAGTGAGGATGAAGGCTGTGGAAGTGGTGATTTGGCTTTAATGAGGGTGGTGAAGGTGACCAAACAGCAACCTGTTAAAACTAAGGCAATATATTATATTTTTAAAGTATTGCATTTGAAAGTACAAAAACTACAATAAAAAAGTTAGGTAACACTTTACAATAACCATCATTTATAAACGGTAAACAGATAGTTTATTAATGTTTAATCATCATTTATAAACTGTTTATAGACCATTTAGAATGGTAAATACATAATTTATTCATGTTTAACTAACTTAATCATTTTTTAAATGGCAAAAAGATGTATATTCATTTATAAACATGTCTATTAATGTAACTTTATAGTTACTTTACCATTAACAAACAATTAAATTATAATTAATTGTTTATAAATGGTTTTAGTTGCACCCATTTTAATATTTTTAACTCCACATTAAGTATGTTAATGATTTTGTACGTAAAGCACTTTGTAAATGGTTAATAATTGGTTTATAAACCATCTATAAACATTATTTAGTTGGTTATTGTAAAGTGTTACCAAAAGTTATGCTGTGTTCACACCAAACGTGAAGCAACCTTTTGAATTGAATTTCCTGAGTTTTACTGCAGATCATACATGTTTATTTGCACTAGTCACATTAGACGGCGCCATGTCTTTCCGTCATCAACCACGCCAAAGGAATAAGTATTGCTGTTTCTACCTGTTGTTCAAGTCTGAAATACCTCAAAAACCAAACGGCATCCAGCCTGGGTTCTTAACATCATCCGGATGTGCACAAAGCTTGGTGAATTTCAATACCTTTACCAATAATTTTGTCTGGATGAGAAGTATGAACCCAAAATCAGTGGAATTTACAGTGATTCAACTGCAATAAACCAATCAAAAGTATGTTGAGATTACTCGATCATGATGACGATTTGTAAAAGGTCTAAATTGATGATTTTTGAGGTAATTCTGCGGAGCAAGCAACTTTTAAAATCCTTGTTTTCTGAATGGAGTTTGGATCAATCAGGGCTACGCAAAAGAATCTCAACACTGACTTTTGAAACACAGCGTCAAACTAATCTCTCATAGAGGTGAATAATTAAGCGTCATTAAAAAGTCTACTTGCATCTTTGCATTGACTTTTTTTGCAGTCTTGCTATAAGCAGTTTTTAAAAAAAAATTATTTTATCTTCTAGGGGGTGGATCTGAGAGGCGGGAGATGTCGGAGCAGACGCCGAGGGGTCGTGGACTACAAAAATGGAGTGGTTCGGGCCTGGGTAGGCTTCAGAGAAAAACTGAAGAGGATTGTGGAGAGTAAATACTTCAACCGAGGGATCATGATAGCTATCCTCGTCAATACTCTCAGCATGGGGATAGAGTACCACGAGCAGGTGAGAATTCCACAGACTGCTGACCTTCAGAGAGAAACCAGTAGTTTGATGAGAACTGTCAGAAATGGCATTTGTGTTTGAAACTGGCTGTCTGAGAGTATAATGAGAGGAAATGAGTGTATAGGTGGGGGGAGGAGACGGAGTGGACTGGGGTAAGGGAATGAAGGCAGAGCGGGGAGGAGCAGTACCCACCCTCTCACACACAAATACACACTCTGTCACACACACTCTCCAGGATTATGTTTCTAGTTTACCCTGTGTGGCCAACATCTGGGAAGTATCGGCTTAATAATACAGCTCCCCCTTTCCTCGCTCCGCTGTCACACACTCAAATTTGTGTGGTCGCACGGACACATTCATCTACAGAGTTTTTACACCCAAGAATATTATATATGCGCGCACACGCACACAACCTTTTAGTTTCCCAGGAAGCAGTGCAGCAAATGGATGAAAACTCAAAGATTCTTGTGCATGCACACGGTCCATTCCCTCTTCTCCCCTTCTCCATCTCTCCTTAACTCCCTCTCTAATTCCCTCTCCAGGGGATGTGTGTGTGTGTGTTTCTATCTTTGTGGTATAAACATAAGAAGCGACTGGAAGAGCCATGGCCTTATTGGGCCAATAACACACACACACACACACACACACACACACACACACACAGACTGAAGTGTTATGTAAGAGTTTCTCCTCCCCTCAGTACTCATCATCCCCCTTATGTGACACCTAGCCAAACTTTATGAGACTATAAGTGTATGTAGGAAGCATAGAGTAGACGTGTGTGTTTGTGTGTGTGTGTGTGTGTGTGTGTGTGTGTGTGTGATTTGAGAGACATTGACTGGCAACTCAAATTGGATTATTACTCTCTTTTACACAAATCTCAATACACTGACATTATAGTCAGAACATTATTAGTCTCCAACATTAAACTGTGGCTTCTGAAAAGCGACCACATGTTATTAATGAATGACACAAATCCAACTTGATCACTGGCGAAAAACAGCATGGACATTAAATCCTTAAGATTACATGTGAGAAGCAAATCACATTTGCCTGCAAGCTGAACATCTTATCTGGATGGTTGTGTATTAAAAGGACACAGACAAACACAAAATATAGTAATTGTGTGTTGTGCACAATTCCATCTCTCTTGGATGATTTTAGATTATACAGTGCAATTCAAAAGGTGGCATCTCATCTTTGCACCATCTCAAGGAACAATTTCAACTTGGATATTATATTTCAGATGAAGTTTGTCAGTTTGCAATTAAACAGATCCATTAAACGTCTTTCTGTGCGTCTTTCTGAGAGAGACTCCGCTTGATACACATCTTAAAATGTTCCCAGGAACAGACCCAAGTTACTCCTGTTGCTATCCAGACAACGAATCCACCCTTTATCACATGTTTTTAACTTGCTCAGTCCTGGCAGCTATGACTGACACTTTTTTTTTATATAGATCTGTGATCAAGAAATACAACCAAACCAAGCAACTGCAATATTTGGTGTAGCCCCTGTGGAAGTCTCACTGCCAGTGGCTGATAGTGGGGCTCTTAGTGAATTAGTTTTATTGTACTAATAAGTCTTTTTGATCTTTATGGACAAAATTTTCTGTCGTCTGTTAGTTTTTAGTTTTTATCTTTCTTTAATGCTGAATGAGTTATTTCCATGGAAATTTATGAGCACATCTCTGGTGAACACAAGATTGAAAGGAGCCCTTTTTGCATGATTGTTGCTCGAGAAACTTTTTTTAATCAACTAATCAATTACTCATCACAACTATATGAGTGATTTGTTCCAAAGAGTCGGGACGTTGTCTAAAACTTAAATACCACAGAATGCAATAATTTCCTAATCCTTTGTAACATACAGGTGCATCAGGTTGAGAAAAATTAAATATCATAGAAAAGTTTGTCAGTAATTAAATTCAAAAAGTGGAAATAACACATTATATAGAGCCATACACACAGAATGAAACATTTCATGTCTTAATTTATTTAATTTCTTCTAATTATAATCATTATGGCTTACATTTAATGAATACCTAAAGTTCAGTGTCACAAAAAAAATGTAATGTTACAAAAGACCAATTTTAAAAAGTATGTTTAATATGGAAATGTTAGCCTCTGAACAGTATGTTCATCTATATGACTCAATACTTGGTACTAATATATTGAGGGGCACCTGTATATTCAATTGGAAACTGTACAAAACATCATATTTAACCCCTTAAAGCCCACCTGCCCTAGATGTAGGGGTACAAAAAGAAAACTTTTTTTGACTGATGTAGTTTTAGCCACATGCTAAACAAGCAGAACCACATAAAAGTATAAGATGTAAACTTTCAAATGAGGCCTTACTGGTTTTACACAGTGTCACAACTTCTTTGGAATCAGGGTTTTATGTCAATCAAGGCTGTTCCTTTACCCTGCTCTGTATGTGTGTGTGTGTGTGTGTGTGTGTGTGTGTGTGTGTCTGCTGTGCCTCATATTTTGGAGGGCAAGAGGTCATATGCAGAGTTGTATTCAAACACTCTCTAAACGTCTTCTTGCGTTCACTGACACTGTATTTATGTCTGATTAATTGCCTGGTCTGTCAAACATAATGATGATAGTGGAGGAGAGCAGCAGCAGTTTAAAGTGATGGCTCAGAACGCTCATTTGGGCTGATAGCGGATTACATAAAACATATTGACATATGGTTAAGAGCTTCTAATTATTTTTCAAAACCACTCAGTTACTAATGACCACGGCAATGTAGAGATACTACTATAACACAGAGTGCATCATGGGATACAGATGAAAACTCAAGGGCACCTTGTTGGGATTCATTCATATTCATTTATTTTCATTTTCCTCACTCACATGTTTCTTGTTGGCCGCGGGACTCAAGTAGCTCAACCCTTAAACTTGACCAGCTCCTGAACTTCTTCTTCTTTCCACCTTGTTACCCATAATGCCATCAGCCACAACAGGAATCATAATTCCGTGTAAATTCATTCAGCTTACGTCAAAACATCAAAGCCGGTGCAAGCTCACTTACTTTTGGAGCACTTGGGACGTCCAGCTCTGAGCCCTTCAGCTATTGCTGTATTTTATTTAGCATTGTTTTAATCTACTATATCAGCCACATTATATTATCCCCCCTCAGCACACTGTAAAGATACATATGTTATCCTAGCAGGCATAAAAACTGCTGTGTAGCATATGGAAATGATTGCCCTGCGAGTCAGCAGTCCGCTCTTTCATTTCTCTAGCGCGAGGGCCACAAAGGTAATGAAACTGCCACTAGTAGCCCACTGTTAAATAATAATATACTATATGTGAGTCTGGGATTGTGACTGCTTGGGGTAGAATAGCTGACTGAGAGCTCTTTTAAAGCTTCGGTGAAGTGCTTTAAAGTTTTTTATGTGCTAGCTGGACAGTGAAAGACAATTTGAACAAACAGCCAGGACAGCAAACAGATAGTCTCTCTATTGTCTGCCAAGCTCTTATAAAAAATAAATAAACATGGCATTGTTTTCCTCACCATGCAGGACGGCGAAAGTTGTACTCGAAATCCCTGGTGTTACTTTCGTGCCCTTTTATTTTTGCATAGTTTCTGCTTTCAAGGCTCACGACTGTCCCAATTAACTCAATAGCTCGTCAGCTGAAAATAGTAGCGATACAGAGAGAGATGCTGCGTGCTTTAATATTACACAACCTTGTACTGCACTGAAGGTATATTCCTCATGCAGCAACCCAGTTTAAATTGACAGTGAGGTCACAGTTATACTAGCGGTTGGAAGTAATCGCACACACACACACACACACACACACACACACACACTATGGGGGGCATTTTGTGCCTGCGAACTATACTGAAACGGCGTAACCGCGTCGTCTGCGCCTGCATAAAGACTGATAAATATGTGTGCGTACAGGCACGTGTATTGCGAGTACATCAGATAATGAAGGGGAGACTGGTGACAAGTGTCATACCATGAACAAATGCAGCGGACGCTTGTGCGCACGTTTGTCTCAATTTATAAATAATTATTGACTTTATGATGACGAATTTTGAGTTTAACAGCTGCTTCACTTCACAATTAAAGCAGTCCATGTATTACCAAAAGAGAGCGATGAGACAGTTTAGGCTATTTTGGTCTACACGTGCACACGTTATGGCGTCTGAAGCGTTGGCTTTAGGACAATAGTGACACACGTGTTAATGCGTGTCACATGTGTACACCTATAAGAGTATATCAGGGACTGTATCATTGCTCAAGGCGCCAAACTGAGGAAGAGGCTGTGCGCATTTACTCACGAGGTCCACTGGATCATTATTTTCTATGTCCTGTGGCATATCTACGCAGATCAACTGTTACACACAGTCTCAGGTTCATACGGGATTGTTTATAAGAAAGCATAACTTATAGATGAACCCCAAGCCCCAAGAGAGCTGTCAGGATATTTTTATTTTAGTAGCTGAAATTATTTTAATTATCCCTTTCAGCCTTGCTATCATTAAATATCAATTCCATATCATTCAAACCTTAAGACAGAGAGAGAGAGAGAGAGAGGGGGAGAGACAGAGAGAGAGAGTTTTGAGGGAAGTGCCTGATGCACGATTTAAAGGAAAAGTCAGCAAAATGCAGCATAAAAAAATGTTTTACCTTATAAGTTAACTACAAATGTCTTTAAAAAAATGGGACTGTGCATAGGTGCCAAATTCGGTTAAACAGTGTAGATATGAGGTCTGATGGAATAATATTGTGAACAGACTGTTCCACATGGCTACTTAATATTCATTGGATGGGTCCACATGGCTACTTAATATTCAGCGGTGACAGCGATTATGGTGTCTGCAGGCACGTAAACCTACCTAATAGCAAGTTAAGTAAACACCTGGTGCGTAATGAACTGTATGCGCGCATAAAATTACTCACGAAGCTGGGAACTGGCTGTCGGTGTCACACTTTACTACATGCAGTGTAGTGAAGTTTAATTGCACTTATAGGCCATAACGTTAGCTGTAAAACTAAAAATGTGTCATCATTATGTCAATAATTATTGTTCTGTACCTTGAGACGAGCGTGCGTCAGGCGTCCGCTCCATACGCTCGTGGGACGGCACAAATGACCCATCGCTATTTTATTTCCACAAACACCACACAGCGCGTGCTTGTACGCTCATGTAGAAATGTACTTAACAGTCACACTGGTGTTCATGTCACGTATTTGAGGCGTAGTTCACCCGTCACGCAGCCGCCATGAGCGTATGCGCAACAAGCGTGTGCAGTGTCTGCTCGTTTGTCCATTGAAAGTCAATGGAATTTGCACACCCTCGTTAGAGCTTTGATGTCATCACATAGCCGCTGTACACACGTTTTAGTATAGTTCGCTGGCATAAAATGCCCCTCATAACGCACACACGAACACACACACGAACACACAAACACACACACACACACACACACACACACACACACACACTCACACTCACATACCCTTTACTGCAGGGGTTTAGCAACCTTTTTGATATCAATTACCATTTTTACATTTTCTTGTTGTGTGCCATATCAAGTTTAATTATGACACTACATCAAAAACAATCTACAATGGATCTGTTGTTTTAATTTACCAGATTTATTCTGTCCATAAAGGCCACTGGTTCCAAACCTGGAGTCCCGACCCCCTCTAGGCTCTTAAGGGGTATAAAGTTGTGATTTGACCAAGAAAGTGCTGGGTAATGAGTCCATCTGGTACTTAAAGGTCATGAAAACATCATTTTAGAGTTGAAATCAACTGGTTCATCAGGAATAAACTTAATAAATAGTGGGGTTTTTTACCCGCTCTGGTTACAAATTATATGCACAGTTCCCATTATAACTGCATTAATTGGCATTCCCTCGTTTACAAAGTGATGCAATAGCAGCAAATGTCAAAGAAGGAGAATTAACTGTAACAAACTGCCATCCTTATCCGAGAGGTCAGTTTTTGCTGCTGTTACACTGAATCTCAGTTGTTGGACTAATAAATAAATATCTTATCTTAGGTTATTAGGCATGCAGATGAGAAGGAACTTCAACATTTTCAAAAAACTCTCTTGCTACTGCGTGGCAGTTGTGACACCCGTTCCTAAGGTTTCTGACCCCTTGTTTAGACATTCTCTGTTTCTGGAAACTGTTTGGGTAAATGTGTGTGTTTTAGCAATCACAGTATAAAATTAGAATATTTATCAATACACTGAATGAAACATTAGTCCAGTCTCCATCAACAAATTTCTATGCGCATGTTTAAGATTTTCATGCTGGATGGGAACACCAGAATCAGATAAAACTTTCAAAAATGTGCATAAAAGTTTTTACAGTTTTACCACACATTTGAAATGTAGCTGTCAGATAAATGTTGTGGAATAAAAAAGACATTTTAAGTATATGTTTTAGTAGCTTAAAAGGAAAATATCAAAAAACATAAACCCAAACATATACTTAAGCACTGCAAGTAAGTTAATGTACTTTGTTACTTTCATGATTATTCTTTTTCCGTAAAAGTCTTGAAAGTTGATTGTAAAAGCTTGGAGTTGAGGTTTTGTGTGTGTGTGTGTGTGTGTGTGTGTGTGTGTGTGTGTGTGGTGTGAGGAGATGTGAGGTGTGCTGTGTAGTCTGGCGCCCTCTATCTGTCATCATCATCCTCAGCTGTACTTTAGCAGAAGCAGCAGTGAATGGCTGTAAAAGTTATGATTTAATAAAAATGTTATATTATTTAGTATTATATCCTATATAGTATTATAAGTCTACCAGAAGAAAGCATCATACATAATAATAATATGAAATTATAAATATGGATGATTGTATTTTAAATTATTTTCACACAATTGACTAGTATGATTGTGATGGGAAAACCTCATTTATCTCCTTGATTGGAGTTTTGTGGAACATATTTGTATGCATGATGTGTTTCCAACAACAATAAACACAAATCGCGCTCTGAGTGTGTCTGCAGTGTGCTGATAGTGCAGAATAACCCAGGCTGAAGGTTAGCCCCTATCTACTGTCCAGGATTGTATACATTAATCTTGTCAGTGTGTTTATTAGTCCAGAATATAGTCTGCCTGATTTTATATGCCATTAGACGCGGACACAAAATGGGCTTTGGGCCTCTTGCATGTTGATCCCCACATGAAAAGAATCACAATTAATTTTAATGAGACTGCAACGCGTGACATGAAAATTAAACTGTGGATCATAAGCTAAAGGGCTTTAGAAACAGTGAGGCACACTATAGAGTGTGATAATTTATGGTTCAGAGTGATTCAGTCGTCAGGGGATCATAATTTTGAATTATTTGCAAATTCTGTCACGACTGCACAAAGGTTGTCGGCATTAAATCATGACACAAGGCAGGAGGAGTAAAAGTGTGTTTATTACAAGAGAGCATCACAAGAAGATGTTATTTCTTTTCAGCCTTGTAGACAAGAATCATACATAAGTTGTTGCTATTTAACGGACCATTTAACACCTTTGGCAAGGTGAGAAACGCACAATACAAACACCGCCCTGCCTCAGTGAAACAGTCTCAGTGTCGGATGGATAAAGAACTGGAGTCATGACTTTTAATCACATTAAGCACATTACGATCACTGATGCAGCTCTGGCAAAATGTCTCTTTGAAGAAAAGTTGAGGATGTGGCCCGCGATGCATTTAGCAGAGCACAAAATTGCTGTTTTCCACAAAAGAATTGACTACATGCTTTATGAGAGGGCCGCAGTCACATCTAGCCGGATCACTGACTGTACTGAGAGGTAAGTGGAGTAGATCAGCAGTGATGGATTGGTGCTGTTGCTCCCATTTGATTGATTGGGCGTGACTGCAGCTCTGAACTTGATTGATAATGTCTCAGCTCAGGGCACTAAGACCAAACAGGTTCCACAGCTCAGGGATAAAAGAGTGCAGATATTAACTAACTCTTTCTTTTTCTCCTTTTCTTTCTTTCTTTCTTTCTTTCTTTCTTTCTTTCTTTCTTTCTTTCTTTCTTTCTTTCTTTCTTTCTTTCTTTCTTTCTTTCTCTTATCTCTTGTCATTGTTACTTCCTTCCCTACCTCTCTCTTGCTTTTGTTTCTTCTTGCTCTCCTATTTTTTGTCTCTTTCGTTTGTTTGTTTGTTTGTTTCCCCCCTCTCACTTTCTCTCTTGCTTTTGTTTCTTTTTGCTCTCCTATTTTTTGTCTTTCATTCTTTTTTCTTCTTTCTTTCCTCCCTTTCTTCCTCTCTTGCTTTTGATTCTTCTTACTCTCCTATTTTTGTCTTTTTCTTTCTTTCTTTCTTTCTTTCCTGCCTTCTTGCTTTCTTGCTTGTCTGTTTTTTTCTTGCCTGCTTCCTTGCTTGCCTTCTTTCCTTCTTTCTCTCTCATTATTTCTTGCTTCTATTTCTTCTTGCTCTCTTATTTCTTGCCTTTCTTTCTTGAATGCCTCCTTGCCTTTATACCTCCTTTCCTCCTCTCTTTCTTCTTGCTCTATTATTTCTTTCCTGTCTCCTTGCTTTCTTGCTTCCTTTTTCCTCCATCTCTTTTATCCCCCTCCCTGTCTTCTTCTTCCATGCTTCCCTCTTCTCTCCTTCCAGCCCGAGGAGTTGACAGATGTGTTAGAGATCAGTAACATCGTTTTCACCAGCATGTTCGTCCTGGAGATGGGCTTCATGCTGCTGGCTTTTGGCTTGTTTGGATACATCAAGAACCCATACAACATATTCGACAGCATCATTGTGATCATCAGGTAATAATAAATCTTTATCAGAATATTTATATCATCAAAGTCAAGGCAAAAACAAAACTCACAGTAAAAAAAACAAAACGGTGGCTCCATCCAACATAGATTCACAAGCCAGACGACTGTGCTCGGCCTTGGAGCCGCCCTCTGTTCTTATTTCCTCTCCAGCTTGTCAGTCAGTGCGTTTCGTGTGTCAGGTTCACTGCTGCAGCATCCGTCTTTACAATAGCTCAGATTGACACACTCATGATGGATCACACAGGAGCGGCTTTGCTTGCTGCAGCAGCAGATATTTGATCGGGTCGGGATTCGAGGTTTGCTGTGTGGCTGTCATTTAGTTTGACAGAGTTCATTTTGCATCAGGGGACAGTTTGATATGTGGCTGGGTTAGTTCTGGTACTGACAGGAAATTATCTCCAAAATCTCCATATTTTTAATATTGTCTTTTTTTCTCTAGAATTATAGTTTCATACATAGTTAATTTAGACTGAAGTCACCAAATATAACCTTTAACTCTGAGGTTGTCCAATAATGTTTTTGTCAGGCCGGGCTCAAGTCAGGACTCAGATACAGAGCAGGTGGACTTAAAAGTTTCTTTATTCAAGAAATGCAGCAGGGTAAATCCTCACAGAGTGAAAGAAAAGGGCTATGAAACTCCTGACTCTGAGATGAAGCTTAACAAAGAAAAGTCGCTCCAAAGGTGGAAAAAACACAGAACATATCTACACTAAAAACTAAATAGATAAATCCTAGTCTAAGATAAGGGGGAAAACTAACTCAACTCACAAGGGGAAATCAAAAATAAATAAAAACACCTACAAATCCTGGTAGGAAAAATAAAGGATTCTACAAAAACACTATGAAAAACTGGATAAGGACTAAAGGGGGAAAAATAATAAAGAACACAAATTTACTCCAAAAGGAGGAAAAACAAAGCTGACACGAAAAGCTAAAAACTAAGAACTGCACTACACTAACAATTACAAAGAAAAATCACTCTTGCGAGGAATACTAATAGGCGAAAACAAGACAAGCTGTGGCTGTGGCTAGAACGAGATAACTGGCTGGTATGGTGACGGGTCAAACACACTGGACCAAGACAAGGGAAACACATGCTGTGTTCCAATACCCATACTTCCCGTACTTACTATACTTAGTTTGAGTACGCATGGTGTTTCGATTCCGATCACGGCGAAAAGAAGTGAACTTAAAGGACCCGGATGTTGCCCTCATAATAGTCAAAACGTTGAGTGTGGAACGATGTACACTATACGCACTCAACGGCCGCCATCTTGTCTATGTAGCGGAAGAGGCGGAGCCAGGCAGAGCCGCTCAGCTCGAAAAAAATGTTTGTAATGGCGGCGCATTCTCCACATTTGCTGCGTTAACGGAGCCATATTGCCAGATTGTAGAAGTAAAGATTAAACAACACAAAGGATAATTTTTTCGCCGTTCAAAGCCGGAAGTTTTTCGCGGGTGACGAGCCGCGGCGGCTGTCGCGAGCGTCATTTCCAGTAAGTGCACTATGGAGGATTAGATTTGGAACAACACTCACCTGCTGAAATCTGCGTACTTAGTAAGTGCGGATACTGTACTGCGTTTAAGTGTACTCATGGAAGTATGGGTATTGAAACACAGCAACAGACTATTGGAGCACATGGAGGGAAGGGAGCACCCGGTGAACACAATCTGTAATTAGGGGAGACAATCAGACAGATGACACACGGGGAAGGGCAAGTGACCTGAAACGAGAGGAGAGTCACTATTTCAAAATAAAACAGAAAATAACAAGACCAGAACACAAAATACAACACCACCTCACTGCGGTGTGACAGTTTTATACAAATTTGTGTTTGACAGTGTGTGGGAGATAATCGGTCAGGCGGACGGTGGGTTGTCAGTCCTGCGAACATTTCGTCTGCTGCGGGTTCTGAAGCTGGTTCGCTTCCTGCCCGCCCTGAGGAGACAGCTGGTGGTGCTGATGAAGACCATGGACAACGTGGCCACGTTCTGCATGCTGCTGATGCTTTTCATCTTCACCTTCAGGTACGCACTCATACAGCAGAGCTCTCCATCACACAGTAGAAAGACAGCGGAGCAGCTTCTCTCACAGGCTGCTCCAGCTCCGCCTTCATAGGGACAGATATAAAAAATCTTTCCTTCCACATGCCATCACACTGTACAATAACAAATAATAGCCTGGTTCATTACATACCGTCTATGCACTTTATGTGTTCTTTATGCACACTGTTCATTGCACCTTATTTGTTTCATAGCACCAACATTTTTATAGTGTATATTCATATTTATTCTGCACTGGAATTCTATTCTACTCCTTCTTTAGACACTTTATATTTTATTGTATTTTTATTGTATTTTTATATTTTATTGCTTGAAGTATGCCTAGGTTGTTCTTTTTATTTAATTGTGTTGTCATTGTCTATGTGTGTAATGCTGCTGCTACACTGTAATTTCCCAGCTTGGGATAAATAAAGTCTATCTATCTATCTATCTATCTATCTATCTATCTATCTATCTATCTATCTATCTATCTATCTATCTATCTATCTATCTATCTATCTATCTATCTATCTATCTATCTATCTATCTATCTATCTATCTATCTATCTATCTATCTATCTATCTATCTATCTATCTATCATCTATCTAGCTATCTATCTATCTATCTATCTATATATTCCTTATTGGTCTACGTCAGAATACACACATCCTCTCATTTTATTGATGTTAAACACACAAAAGTATGATTGCATTTTTTTTTTTTTTTACAGTATACTGGGCATGCATCTCTTTGGCTGTAAGTTCAATCAGGAGACAGAGAATGGAGAAACCATCTCAGACCGCAAGAACTTCGACTCTCTGCTGTGGGCCATCGTCACTGTATTCCAGGTTAATTTTTCATTCAAACAGTACTACTATGTTTTTGGACTTGTTGGCTCTAGTCCACAAATTGACTTGCTCACTCACTTTTTTCTAAGTCATATTGATTTGCCATAACTGCACTGATACTGACTTCATGTAAGATTTTACTCAGCTACGCTCCTGTACTGTCAGTAAAAATTACCTCTCCCAGGTGTTAGCTCAGTGTGTGTGTGTGTGTGTGTGTCTGTCTGTCTGTCTGTCTGTCTGTCTGTCAGCAGCTAATCCTGCATGCTACTAGCCTGGATCTTGATCCTACCCGATCTGGACAACGAAAGGCTTATCATTTCGGTGCAACAACAGCCAGAATTGTTTGATCGGAGCAAAATAACACAAACTTATTATATATTTAAGCTTTTGTTCCATTCCAATAAAATCTGCACTCTTCTGAGTAAACTTTTCTGGTCTGTCTATCTGCAGTTCAGATGCTTTGCTTTTTTTTTTTTTTTTGATGATTAACATAACATGACAAGCACCAATATCTTGTGGAATATATATCAACATTGTACATGGTAAGCCCCTGCAAAAAAATAAGACAGAAAGAGTAAACAAAAAAAACACCTAAAAAAGTAAATAATAAGAAAAACACAGGGTATACCTGAAATATTTCAGACTCTGGGTTTACAGCAACAGCAACAAGGAAAATAAAGAGAAGAAGGATTTAGTGCTGAACAAACCCAAGCCACAAAGATAGAACTCAACCTAAAACTCAACAGGACCTCCCTGTCCATCTCTATTCTGGATGCTTTGTGTATTTGTATAGATTATGATGAGTATGTGATTCAAAAGGTCACAGAAAATAGACGGCTAAACTAGGGATAGAAAGAATTAATCGATAAGCGATTAATGGTCGTTAAGAATTTGGTAGGAATTTATAATCGATCTGTATTTTTGAATTTTTATTTTTTCTCTGACTGCGTATCAGTACTCATTGAACTGAAACACGGCCGAGTGCTCAGTTCTGTGGCCGTATGTCAAAAGCCAATGAGCTGAGAATTAAGTTGGATGAAGCTACAGTTTGCAAACCGAAAGTTGCAATACCAACCATAAAACACAGAGAAATACAAGAATATTAATTTGAGTAAAACTAGCTTACTGTATCAAACCTTGCTAGCATGAATTACTAGTATATTAATTAGTAGTAGTAGTATTAATTAATAGTATTAGTATTAAGATCGACCGGAAATCTCTTTTCGTCCTTTCAAAATAAAAGCATCTGTTATCAAAACAGGCTTTTTCATAGTACTCTCTCTATATATATATATCTTTTATTTTGCCCACATATGCATGCAGCGATTAATCGATCAATTGATGGTTAACATTATTGATGCTCGTGTTGGCAGGTTTCTTCCAAACGCCCTTCCCTAGGCTATACTCTCTGCAGCAAACAGGTATATAACTAGCTTACCTAAAACAAGAGCCCACGAGTGACTCAGTGACCTCAATGCATGATAAGAGGAAAAAATATGAGCTGCAGCATCACATCCTTCCAACAGTTTATTAGTAAGAGATCAACTGGACGTTTGTGTATTTTTATCCAAACACAGGCCATGTGTACTCCTTGGCCATCCCAAATCAATGTGTCAAGCTGAGTGTTTTCATGTGTGTATTTGTGTGTGTGTATGCCAAACTCAACTGCCAAGTTCTGCTCATTAGTCAAATGCTGTGAAATGAGAAATTCTGCTTATGCACACCCTCTTCCACTATCATTTCTATTTCTTCCCTTTCTCCCTATGGGGAGATATTGTTCAATCGCTCCAGATAGATTGTCCCCTTTTCTCTACTGGATGCGTCAGCAGAAAGGTGGAACACAGAATGCAGTGGACTGTCTCACTTTTTGTGTGTGTGTGTGTGGGAGTGTGATGCTGAAAAAGCATTTTATCCAGAACTGACTGTCATGTGAAGGCGTTACGCTCACTATATACTTACTATAGTTCTTCTCCTGGGGAAGTGGCTACACATGCATATGTGCATAGACACATTCACACAGACACGGCGCGGTGAATTGCCTTCCTGCCACAGCGCTTAATGAGTGGGCAGAGACGGAGTGAGCTTTCATGCTGCATCATGCACACCGGCCTAGTTTTAAACGCTTTCATCATTCACATTGATTTAAGCACAGGCGCACGCAAACACACACACACACGCCCACGTACACATTGTGGTAATCCCATATGCATGACGTTAAAGTATTGCCGCATGATGGCAATAAAAGCAGCTCCGTACTGAATTTTATAAAGCGAATAAAACCCATGAGGGCTGTATAGGCTAATATTCCTCCATTTCCCACCTTACCTCTCCATCTGTCTCCATTTCTGTCTCATTCTGTGCCTTCTTTTTTCGTCTGTGGACCCTTAAATTTCACATCCCTAAACCTGGTTTTGTGTTTCATTTATTCTATAGATTCTTACACAGGAGGACTGGAATGTGGTGTTGTATAACGGCATGGCCTCCACCTCTCCATGGGCCGCTCTCTACTTTGTTGCTCTCATGACTTTCGGCAACTATGTCCTCTTCAATTTACTTGTGGCCATCTTGGTTGAAGGCTTCCAGGCTGAGGTGAGAACAACTTTACTGCAATATTTAATTCAGTGAATTTAATTTATTGAAACTTTATTAGGTACACCTGTTCAGCTGCTTGTTAATATCTAATTGGCCAACTAATGTGACAGTGACTCGATGTGTTGATGTGGTCAAAACAATCCACAAAAGTTCATCAAGTATCAGAATGGGGTTGTTGGTTTTGCTATTTCATAAAATGCTGATCTGATCTGCTGGTTTTTTTGGGGGTTTTTATCCACACAGCCATCTGTGGGGTTTATAGAGAATGGTCCTGTGAGACTAAATGCCTTGTTGATGGCAGAGGTCAGAGAAAATGACCAGACTCATTTGAGCTGATAGAAAGTCAACAGGAGTCGTGTTTCCAATAACAAATTTCTATGAGCATTTTGAAGATTTGCATGAGAAAAGCTTGATGGAAAAAACAAAATTTGATAAAACTTTTGAAAATGCGCATAAAAGTTTTTCTGCTTGCTTGAGGTGTTTTTTTGTCCTTTTAAAAAATGAAGAGCAGGGACTTTTTTCTCCCTTGAAAAAAACCTGGTTACTGATTGGATAGATCGCTAAGCAGGATGTGACGTAGTATTCGATGCCACAACAACACGCACCATTTGTAAAAGCCGGCGAAGCAGTGTTGCCAACTTAGCGACTTTGTTGCTATAATTAGAAACTTTTCATCTCTTCTTAAGGAGCTGCGGGGGCCGGCGGCTCGTTAAGAGGTGTCAGAACGAGTCAAAGCGGCACATTCCTCCTGCAGCATTCTCTCCCAGCTGCGGTCAGAGAGCCAGCTAACAGTTAGCTCTGTAGCAGTACAGTGTGTATGTGCTAACAGGCTAACAGTTAGCTCTGTAGCAGTACAGTGTTTATGTGCTGCTGCTGCAGGAGGTGTTCACTTAGCGATCTCTGTTTGTTTACAATAAGCACCGGACACTCTGTGCACAGTTAGCGATGCCGGTTAATTCACGATCACAATGTTTTTGATCAGCGGAGAAGCTGTGCTTCATTAGCCATGCTGCTTTCTTTATGATCAGCTGCTGACTTTGTGCACAGTGAGTGACAGCGACCACTGTTGTGTCACCGGTGTTTAATCCGTTGTGCGGTCGAAAACCATACGTCACCTCCGGAGTCTCGTAAATCCCTCTGGGGGCCTTTTTGTAGTGGAGACACGCAGAGTGAGCGGACATTTGAGAGGAGACTTTCCAGGTGGCCACCTTTCCCCCTAAAGGAAACACGGCTTATTTTTGTTGTTGTTTTCTCTCTTCTTCTTCTACTGTTTACTGACGGATTAGCCTACAGCAGTACATTACACTGCCATCTTCTGGGGAAAGTTCCTTTATGCAGCTTTGTTTATTCGCTCTAAGCCAGGAAACGTCCATAATTCGCATTTTCTTTCATGGGATATTTCAAAATTTTGCTTCTAAATTCGCCTCGACTTTAATGGAAACACCACTAGTAACTCAGATAACCACTTGTTACAACAGAGGTTTGCAGAAGAGCTTCTCATGTTGCACAACACACGAAACCTTGAACAGGTGGACTACAGCAGCAGAAGAGCACACCAGGTGCCACTGCTCTCAGCTAAGAACAGGAAACTGAGGCTACAATTCTCAAAAACTGGACAAAAGAAGTGTTTGGGATGTGATGGAACACAAGATTTACATCATGGATGTGCAGCCAAGAAATCTGCATGAACTGATGCTGTCATGTCAATATGGACCAAAATCTCTTAAGGACCTTGTTGAATTTATGCCACCAAGAATTAAGGCAGTTCTGAACTCAAAAAGAGGTCCAATCTGGTACTAGCAAGTTGTACCTAATTAAGTGGAAACAATATGCAAATTTTAAGTTCTGAATGCGGATAATATACAGAAGACTTTTACAATTATGGCAGTAATGTCAGGGGAACAGTAAAGAGGAATGTCTAATTCTTAACAAGCATCTTCTTTCCACAACTGTGTGAATGCAATATGATATGAGGGCATTTTCTCACTGTTAATTAACTCCCTGTGGAGCCATCTGAGGTCCGCAGGTCCAGACTCTCAATTACCAAACTGCCACATCCTGTAAGGCACCGCTGCTTTTAAAAAGGATGAGAGATGGAAGATTATAACCTGCCCCAAACACACCCACTGATCATTTTAGTTAATCAGTTCTTCCTCATTCAACGCCGTTGTCATGTTGTGCACCAGGGGCACGGTGAAAAAATGTGCTTATGTGTGTTGTAGGGTGATGCAAATCGGTCGGAGTCAGATGACGAGAAGAAATCGGACAACTTTGAGGAGGACGAGAAGGTGGAACAGCTGAGAGACACCGGTAGGTTAAATGACAGAAAATACATGAAATTTCATTAAAATTTGCTGATATTTTCTGAGCTGTATGAGCACATGGTGGCTATAATAATGGCTTTATTCCTCCATACCACAGAGCTAAAGATGTACTCTCTAATGATGACAGCCAACGGTCACGTTGACCCTCGCGGCTCCATGGCTCCTCCAATAATCATGCGCACGGCGGCCACACCAATGCCCACTCCCAAGAGCTCTCTGGGACCCGAGTCCATCCTGGGAGAGGAGCTCATGCACAGTGAGGAGGTGCCTCAGTACGGGGAGATGGGACTGGGGTTTTCCGAGGCAGGAAGCGGTCATGTAGAGTCCCGCCGTGGCAGCTCCACCTCCATGGATCCTTTGGCCTTCGACCAGCATTCTCTGGTGGGTTCTATCAAACACCAGCAATTAGTCTTTAAAAAGAAAATGTAGGTTGTATAAACAGTATTTTAAGGAAGTGTTATAATATACAGTACAGGCCAAAAGTTTGGACACACCTTCTCATTCAATGCGTTTTTCTTTATTTTCATGACTATTTACATTGTAGATTCTCAACTGAAGGCATCAAAACTATGAATGAACACATATGGAATTATGTACTTAACAAAAAAGTGTGAAATAACTGAAAACATGTCTTGCATTTTAGATTCCTCAAAGTAGCCACCCTTTGCTTACTAGAATATAAGACATGTTTTCAGTTATTTCACACTTTTTTGTTAAGTACATAATTCCACGTGTTCATTAATAGTTTTGATGAATCTACAATGTAAATAGTCATGAAAATAAAGGAAACGCATTGAACGAGAAGGTGTGTCCATATTTTTGGCCTGTACTGTATATATATATATATGTATATATATATATATATATATATATATATATATATATATATATATATAGTGTGTGATTTGGAAAAGAAGTATTATAAGAAATGGCTACGAGATGGATGCAAATACAAAACATGGTGGCTGCATAACCCACTTACTAAGCAGCAGCCAAGGACTAGACAGGCATATGAGGTAAACCCCCAGTGGATCCAAATGGAGACCCACAAAGGACTTGAAGAACCATTGACTCTTGTCCCATGAGGGAACACTGGAGTTAATCACAAGCTTTGAATGTTTCAATCTACGGGGGACCCACTAATCAATCAGCTCCACCACCATGAAGGACTTCCTGAATCCCTAAAAACTGTTCAGAGGACTGAGAAGGAGCTCATCTCACAAGTCCAATTTTTACAGGAGAAAGGTTTTTCTTTTTATTATCTCGACCAAGGAGGTTGTGTTTTCTGTTTGTTTGTTGGTTAGTTTGAGGGATCGTTCACATGAATTTTTTCCAGGCAGGGAATCAATTTTCCAACATGCAGTGAAGTAAAAAATAATTTTGTATTCACCCTGTGATTCAGAGCTGCTCCAAAATTGTAAAAGTAAAAAGGAGAGAGGGGGTTGTCTCCACGCCCCAAATCATACGATTCTTTATCTTCTATTTTCTTCTAAATGGGGCCATTATTTGAACTATTAACATGAAATTGTCTTGAAAGAAGATGTTTTACTAGTGATTGAGACCATAGTGTTGTCCTAAAAAAATTCTGAGGTAATAAACCAAGTGAGAAGTTTTCTCATTTTGCATTGAAATGAATGGACAGAAATGCTTTTGCATCCAAACTTAGCGCCCCCTGCTGGAATTTTCGGTAGAATGCAGCTTAAGGTACTTCCTGGTTTTGTCTCCCTGCTCAGACCCGGAGGTTGCCGCCTGGGCAATTCACAAGTATGGTGCATCCAATAGCTTAGGAACAGCTATGGTGCGTTGGAGAGCATGGGACATATGAAAACTGAATGGAACAAGTTAACAACACATTAACAGCATGGGCTTTCTAACAAATTGGATCTTCTTTGGCCTTATGAAAATCCTATTTTATGAAAATCAGAATGGTAGATTCTCTGCAAAGAAACAAACATTAGAAGTTGAGAATTGAGTCAAAAGCAGCTTTTTCCCCTCAATGTCCAGATAGTGCTTCTGAAAATACTACAACTCTTGCTCAGACACTTCAATAGCCCCACACTTTATGCTCACCCCTATTTCCTGTCCCCGCAGAACCTCTCAAGCCCCGGCCGGCGCTCCCCTCTTCCTCCCCGCTCTTGGGGAAGCCGGCGCTCCAGCTGGAACAGCCTGGGAAGAGCGCCGAGCCTCAAACGGCGAGACACCAGCGGAGAGAGGGAGAGCCTGCTGTCTGGGGAGGGAGGAGAGGAGGAAGATGGTGGGGAGGAGAACAGGGCGGAGGCCGGGGCAAACAACAGACTCCGGCCGGAGACCTTGGAGCTGCTGCAGGCGTCCACTCTCTGCCCGTCCATCATAGCGGAGTACGGCGACTGTAACGGACGGACCCTGAACTATGACCCCAACGTGAACTGCGACACCAAGGACGACTCCTCTCCTGAAGATGACTTGGATGATGATGTAAGTAATCACAAGTCATTTAACCGTATAAAGCCAAGTGTATCATATTTGATACA
The DNA here is from genome assembly GCF_030273125.1 of Centropristis striata. Classification (NCBI taxonomy): domain Eukaryota; kingdom Metazoa; phylum Chordata; class Actinopteri; order Perciformes; family Serranidae; genus Centropristis; species Centropristis striata. Next base: position 4,392,233 of record NC_081529.1, read on the forward strand.
TACGTTTTTGAGACCTCTACATCATCAGTGTGATATTTTTTTCCTGAAAAACCAAATTAACACATGAATTGACAATTAAAAAAACTGAGCAACAAATTTCACAAAAATACCAGATGTAACAAAAATGATTTGCTGGTTCCACTGGTGGATCTGTCATTGCTGCGTGAAAACTTCATATCAGCAGATGTACGATGTTGTTTTATATGGAAAAAAAGATTTTGTATGTTTTAGGAAAATGTTAAAAGGAAAGTCAAAGTTTTATTTGGTTAAAAATATTAGGTTTTATGTGATTATGTTAGTTCAAGAAAAGCAAATTGTGAGCAACAAATTGCACAAAAAGACCTGATGTGTCAAATATGATCCAAATTAAATTCATATATGAAAATTGATATTGAATTAAAAAAAAGGTTAGCCGGTTCAACAAACACTCCAGTTTTGAAAATTTAGAATTTTCTGGCAATTATTTCACGGTTCAGGCTTTATAGGGTTAAAGATCATATCTAATGTTGATGATGCTTTATTTACATGGAGGATTGTTTTACAATTACATACAAAGCTCAGTTTTTTTCTGTCTGGTGACAAGTTTCCTGAACGCCTCAGTGGTTTTTCTCTCATATGTAAATTCTTAATCTCTTAATCTGCCCTCTTCGGCTCGGTTTACATATTTTATTTCAGTTTTTTCTCCCAGTCTTTCTCTACTTCCTCAGTTCCTCTTTGTCTCCTTTGCCCTTTGTCTCTCTCTACTTTGAGATATTATGATGTGTGTGCTGCAAGGCCTGCAGGGACGCTTATTGTCATGCTGTAATTGATTGGCTTGGACTGTAATTGTTTTCTCAGTGGGAACAAAACCACTTGTGTATGCACGGGAACATGCGGTTGTACATTTGCGTATGCTTGCGTGTGTGTGTGAGGCGGAGAAGGGTGTGCTCCCCAATGGTTTTGGATGACCTCTGTTGCGACAGTGTTGATGCTTTTATTGGCTCTAAATTGAGTTTATAAAGCCATGAAATCCACTGAAACAAAAGGCCTCTCCCAGGACAAGCTGAAAACAGGAGGCTTAAAACAGATCCTCCGCCAGTGTATGCACGTACGGGTGTGTGTGTGTGTGTGTGTGTGTGTGTGTTTGTGTGTATGTATATCAGTGTGCATATGCCAGTTGAGATGTGTATATAAATGTAGTGCTTTGTGTGTGTGTGTGTGTGTGTGTGTGTATGTCAGAGATTATGGATTTCAGCTACAAGGATATCTGAGCAGCAGGTTATTCTCATCCACACACACACACACACACACACACACACACACACACACACATACTGTACAAACACACACACAAGCGGCAGTGTGCCAAATAAGCTGAGAGGCTTGACTTTGGGCTGTTTTTAATTAGAATCCTAAAGTACTGTACAGAAGCTGTGCACCCAAGCTTCCCTCTATTTGTTTTATTAGAAACTTTAATGAGTTTTACAACACTTTGTATCGAGCTTGTGTTGGAGCTAAGTTGAGAGTTGTGGAGCTATCTCCTTCTCCACTTATGCAAGAAAACACTTGTTTATTTTGCCCCCGTAGATTTAAATGTGAAAGGGCTAACATCAGCAACACTGTGGAAACTCAAATTACACTTTGCATTGTTTTGTTTTTGTCTTTTAGCCTTAATTTATACTTTTTTTCCCCAGCAAATTTACACAAACATTTAAGCATACACACCCAACCTCCTCGTACACACAAGAGGTAAACAGATTGGAGAGAAAAAATAAATAAATAAATTTAAATATGTATACATATACCCTCAAATCTTCAAATGCATTCTTGAATTCATGTTTGTGTAGTGAATTCTATTAAGGCAGACCAAGTGTCCCTGAATTTCTGACAGGAGTAACATCTGTTATATCAGAGTTTTTTTCACACTGGGGCGGTTGCAGCCGAGTGTGAAGCGGTAGGGATGAGGGTCAGCAGCTCCAAGTCTGAGGCCATGGTTCTGGACTTCCCCCCTCTGGGTTTGGGAGAGCGAATGAGTTCAAGTATCTCGGGGTCTTGCTCACGAGTGAGGGTAGAGTGATGCAGGAGTTTTACTGGACTATTGTGATTAAGTCAGTCTACGTTCCAACCCTTACCTGTGGTTCTAAGCTTTGGGTAGTGACCGAAGGGTGAGATTGCAGATACAAGTGGCCGAGACACGGTTTCTCCATAGGTGGAGGAGCTCAGACATCCAGAGGGATCTCGGAGTAGAGCCACTTCTTCTTCACGTCCCCAGGACCAAGCACCGCACCGTTGGGGACAGAGCCTTTGCCACTGCTGCCCCAATTCTCTCGAACTCCCTCTCTCCAAACATCTGAAATTCAGACTCACTCCACTCAAAACCAAGACAGCTTACAGAACCTCAATGTTTTTTAATGCTTTTAATGGTTGTTGATTGGAAAAGTATGTTCCTCGTAGTGCAGCTATTGATGCTGTCAAACACACTGCAAAGTTATAAAACATGCATTTATATAATGTTTAATATTTTAATTTTTTATTGACCATATCTATGGGATCAGTAGAGGTTCCTCAGTTATTCCACAGCTGAAGGTTTTTCACTGTCTAGGTAACATCTCATCAGTTCTTGAACAAGTACATACTAAATACTATAACAGTTATATGTCTCATTTGGGACTACTGTTTTTTGCTGGAGGGTTAGGAACAATGAAATTGGATTACGACTTCTGGTTTAGCTTGGGCAGCGATCCATCTGTGGAGAGGATTAAAGATGCATTTCCCCTTTAGCAACGCTGCCACTTATTCTAAAGACACTCTCACTATTGTGCATAACGGATATGAATGGGAATAAAGTTTAGTATTTTAGTATTGTACATGTTTAGAATAGGCTTTCACTGGGTGATTGTGGCTTTAGTTTAGATGATGGTGATCATGTTAACATGTGACCTCTCACCTCTGCAGAGTTCTTTCTGGTGCTGGCTCAAAAAAGAGCTGCGTGATATGAAGCCCCGCTGGTGCAAAGAGCACGAAGACTGGACGCTGTACTTGTTCTCTCCAGAGAGCAAGTGAGTCTCACACACACACACACACACACACACACACACACACGCTCATCAATCTGTATGGTTCTGGTTTCAGTTGGCTTCCCTCCTCCCTTTCTCCTCTTCTTTTCTTCTCATTGCTTTATTTAATTGTCTCAGTTCCCCTTTCTCATTTTTCTTCTTTTACTGCTTTTTCACTGCTAATTATTTGGTCAATAGCTTTAACCGAGCATAGACGTTTTATAAATGCCTCTGTGCTGTGTGTGTGTGTGTTTAGAGTCCGTGGCTGGTGCCAAAGTGTGATCTCTCACCACTGGTTTGACCATGTGGTTCTGGTTTTCATCTTCCTCAACTGCATCACCATTGCTCTGGAAAGACCTGAAATACAAACCAAGGTAGCACACACACACACACACACACACACACACACACACACTCACTTCCTGTAGTGTTTATGCTGTTCAGTCTTTCAGAACTGATACACTTTTCTTAAATATTGAATGAAACATTCTACTCTGGCTGCAGACCAGTTCTTTACTGACATCTCTTACATTTAGTTATTATCAGGTTAATATATTATATATATATTAAAAATAAATATCTCTCTCTCTCTGTAGCTGTTGTGTATTCAGCAGTTACTGCCCATTATTTAGCTTTTTTGGCTTTCAAACAAAACCAACGTAAAACTGCATGTTTTGGTTAATTGAAAGAGGATGTGCTGTCCATTGTTTCCACAAATTTCTATGTAAACTTTTCTCAGATTTCCACTGGTTAAATGTGTAACATGAGCCAATAGACTCCTGTACATTCACCAGACTAGGGCCTTTTAATACTAATTTCAGGGGTGAAATGTGTTACCTTTTAGCTAAAATTGCAGTTTTTGTGAATATCTGATGAGTTTTTGAAGTTTGCCAACTTTTTACCCCTGATGTGTTTGCACCTTTGGATTTACTCCAGTAGATACAAATAGATACAAATATAGAAACTCACTAACCTAGCAACACTAAGGCTAAAAGCGAGCCACAGTACATTACGATCTTATAGTAACATGATAAATGTGGAGAACACTAAACAGTACTTGCTTAGGCACCTTTATGAAGAATTGGGGGTTTTGGGTGGTGGATTTTTAGCGGGAGATAGCAGGTCAACAGTCAATGCCACACATGCCACGTCTTTGCTAAAATAGCCTAAAATTGACTCCCTTCCCCGCAAGATGTAATGGCATAGTACCAATGGATTCCTTCGATCTTCCTGTGATATCAATATATTGTCTGTTACCTTAAGCCTATGAAAGGAAATAAAACGGCATAAAATCCAACAGCCAGCAAGGGGTTAAAAGCGATCATTATTGTCTTATGCTGATGACCCTCTCTTCTTCAGGAGCGCCTGTTTCTGACTATTTCCAACAACGTTTTCACTGTGATCTTCCTGGCAGAGATGGCCATTAAGGTAAACAACACTGTGGTGAAAAAGTGTAGTTTGTTGTATGTGCTGTGTAAATGTTTTAACATTTTGATTCTGCTTCAATAGCTTACAAGTAATAGATCTGATTTAAAGCTTAAAGTGACGTTGTTATAATTCTTTAATGGTTTCTGCAGGTTGTAGCTCTGGGTTTCTGCTTTGGGAAGCAGACTTACCTCCAGTCCAGCTGGAACGTTCTGGATGGTTTGTTGGTGTTTGTGTCTCTGATCGACATTCTGGTGTCTCTGGCCTATTCTGGCGGAAACAGGATCCTGGGCATCCTCCGAGTCCTACGCCTGCTGAGAACACTACGCCCACTGAGGTACACAGTGCATTTGTGTGTATATGAAGGTATTGGTTTGTGTAGACATACAGGAAACACCCCACCGTATTTCATATTTCTATCACTTGTATTTGTGTGTGAAGGTACTGGACTATATTTTCAGTGACAAACAAACATTTCAACAGTGGTGGAAGAAGTACTCAGATCCCTTACTTAAGTAAAAGTACTAATACCACACTGTGAAATGACTCCACTATAAGTAAAAGTCCTGTATTAAAAACTTACTTTAGTAAAAGTACAAAAGTATCAGCATCAAAATGTACTTAAAGTAAAAGTACTTATTATGCAGAATGGACCCACTCAGATTGTTTTATACATTCTACATATGGTAGATTATTTGTATTGATGCTTTTTGGAAGCAGCGTTTTAATTTGGTTAAAATAGGAGTCATTTTAACTATGTAATATAGGCCTAGTGTTATGAGGTTTAAAATGTTTAATCACTTTAACTTTATCATGTTTTTTATGTTAAATATCGACCTGAAAAGTAACTAAAGCTGTCGGCTAAATGTAGTGGTGTAAAAACTACAATATTTGCCTCAAAATGTAGTGGAGTAGAAGTATAAAGTTACATAAAATGGAAATACTCAAGTAAAGTACAGGTACCTCAAAATTGTACTCAAGTATAGTACTTGAGTAAATGTACTTAGTTACATTCCACCACTGCATTTCAATGTGTTTATTTGTGTTTTGCAGGGTAATCAGCCGAGCCCCGGGACTGAAGCTGGTTGTGGAGACACTTATCACCTCTCTTAGACCCATCGGAAACATTGTCCTCATCTGTTGCGCCTTCTTTATTGTCTTCGGCATCTTGGGGGTGCAGGTAGTTTGCATTCCTACACAAACAAACTGGTGCTTGCTTTAAACAAGTCACAAATTGACTACACAGACGTGTATGCTAGGTAGAGTTCCAAAGCACACGCTGCACTGATGATAACTGCTCTGTCATTATTTTTTTTCTAAGCTTGTGGACAAAACCTTTTACCCTTTATAGCTTAAATGTCAGTCTAGTTGAGCAGCTGCATATGTGATTATGGCTTGAGGGCAGATTGGAAGTGTCTGGAATATCCAATTGGCAATTGTTCCTTAAGAGTGGGAGTTTTAAAAGAAGGACAATTGGGTTAAGTGTGAAAAGGGACAACATGACCCCCAGGCCAGCTTTTAGCCGAGCACTCAGGGAAAACCACCGATAAGAATGCGCTCTATGAAACGTCTTTGTATTGCTCGCATTCATAGTTGGATGTTTAAAAAGCCGTAAGCTCCAGCACAGTAGAGGTAATGTGGAAATGGCAGCCAAATAGCCCTGCAGACCTTTCTCTCTCTCTCTGTCTCTTTATGCTGCTCTCTAGCTGTTCAAAGGGAAGTTCTTTCACTGTGAAGGTCTGGACACGAAAAACATCACCAACAAGTCTGACTGTGACGATGCCGGCTACCGCTGGGTACGCAGAAAGTACAACTTCGACAACCTGGTTCAGGTACGGAGTGATGGATTAGGGGGGAGAAAGGGAGCGAGAGGGGAGGAGAGGAAGGAAGGGAAGGGATTAGTGTTCAAGCCAACACAGGCTGTGGCAGCTGTGGTTCAGTTGATAGAACGGGTAACCACTGGAAGGTCGGAGGTTCGATCCCTGACCATGGCAGCCTACATGTCGAAGTATCCTTGGACAAGATACTGAACCCCAAATGGCTCCTGATGCTGCGTTCATCGGTGTGTGAATTAATTCTTGATGGTGGCAGGTGGCACCATGTAGAGTAGCCTCTGCCACCAGCATGAATGTGTGTGTGAAGGGGTGAATGAGCACTGTCTGTAGTGTAAAGCGCTTTGGATAAAAGCGCTATATAAGTGCAGTCCATTTACCATTTACAGGCTACAAAAACAAATAAAGTTGCTAATAGTAGTACTGTACTGTAGTACTGTAAATACATTATTAGCTTAGGTTCTTAATAAGGATCTGTGGTTACAGGAGTGGTACAGTATAACATAGGAAGCAATTTGTGTTTTTCCTGTTTATATTTTTAAAAAAAAATGCTGATTAACCTCTGCCCCACTTATACGACCACGTCTTTAATTTGTAGGGTTGTCTTACATTCTAGGATTAGAAACTTCATAAACACTTTTATTTACAATAATTTCTGACGTCAAACAGCTCTTTCCAACTAGGAACTGAAGTTTTACTGAAAGCCACCAGACTCCTTTGACAGAAACAGGAATTTCACCTCACAGAACACAGGAGTTGCTGGTCTACCGATGCCTCGATTAGTTTGTTTGTTTGTTTGTGTTATTGTGTGACTTTGGTGTTTTAAATGGTTAGTTTGGATTTACCAAAGCCACACATTAATGCAAACAAACTAAACAATTGAGGCAGTGGTTAACCACTAAATCCTGTGTTTTGTGAGATAAAATTATTGTTTTTGTCAATGGAGTCTGGTGACTTTGAAAAGAGCATAGATTGATGTAGAGCTTCTGATCCTGAATGGAAAAGGCTGTCTAACGTCAAGGTAAAGCTTTATTGAAAGTGAAAAGGATCTTCTACGAGGAGAAAAAATAACATTAGTGTGATAACAATATGAGCAGGTAAATCCCTGTGTTTTGACTTATATGTTTCCTTCTCAGGCTCTGATGTCTTTGTTTGTGCTGTCCTGTAAGGATGGCTGGGTCAACATCATGTATGACGGGCTGGATGCAGTGGGAGTCGACCAACAGGTAACGATGCAGGAATGTGCCGAGTCATTCTGCAGAACTGTTATAATTCATTTTTTAATGGCTCCGTTTCAGCTCCATGAAGCCTGAACCACACTCTGCACACTCCTCTCTCCTTGGATATTATACAACACATTTTATGTCACTTTATAAAACAATATAGGAAACCAATTTCCCAAAACTGTGCTTCATGCTGCTTATTTTATTGTAAGCCCACTCTTGGTTAAGAGCACACTGTGCAGCTGTATATAAAATATCATAAAATTAATTATTTCAGCATAATCAGTAATAAAATGTACTGTAAATAGGCTTGACATAGTAGAACTGAAATGCAAAGTAGATGTTATAGTAGACACTATAATCTCCACTGGATGCTTTGAGTATAAAGTGAAAAAGAGTGGGATTTAATGGCAGCAAGATTAGTTAACAGATTCTGAGCAAAAGGTGAGTTTAGAGCACTTCAAAGCTTCAATTGATGAGGCTGTCCTCAGATACAGGCTGCCTGTGGTGTAATGTGCTGAAATAGTCATTTATTATGTTTGCAACAACATAATAAATCTAGCGTCTGGAAACCGCAGGATAAAAACCTTAATTTGTGATATTATCAGCACTCTTAAAACCACTACACTGACTGTGAAGTGATCCTTTTTAATTCTATAAAGTTTACCCAGGTATTTTCAGAGAATTCACATTATTCTACCAGCTGATAGCACACTGTGAGGCTTAACATTATCTGTTTAAACCAGTTCAGAATAGTTCCGGGCCTTTCTGTTCCTACTAAACAATACATACACCAAAAAAGCAGCCTGGGATGGCTTTTTGCATTGGTTAAGTTTTTGTGTAAGCATCCTAAACATCTCAAGTTCAATACATTAAGGAGAGTACAGTAAGCATATGTTGTTGTCCTCGTTTTGGGTTGACTGCCAGTTTTTTTTTATTTTTTTGTTGTTTTTTTAATTTAATTTAATTTTTTTTTTTTATTTATTTATTTATTTTTTTCCTGTCTGTTTTTGGTGTCTGTCTCGGCTGTTTGTAAGTGTTTGTATTATATGTTGAAAAATTAAAAATTATATAAATACTTTAATAAAAAATAAAAAAATTAAAAAAACATCTCAAGTCGTTCTGAGGGTCTCGAGATCCCAAACATAATATTTGAGAACAGCCTCTCAGCCAGAGCAAGTGCCCTCTGCCTTTCCATTTTTATGCTAAAAACACAAAAGGTAATGCGCCAGATCTGTGAGTTTACTCCAAACAGTTAAGCTTAGGACATTGATTTCCTGGTTGCCAAGCAACACTGAATAAAAAAAAGATGAGGCAACTTGCAAAAAAAAAGCACTCTGTCTGATTGGGCCCTTACTCTACTCTCCTCTTCTTCTCTTCCCAGCCTGTAAGGAACCACAACCCCTGGATGCTGCTCTACTTCATCTCCTTCCTCCTCATCGTCAGCTTCTTCGTCCTCAACATGTTTGTCGGCGTCGTGGTGGAGAACTTCCACAAGTGCCGGCAGGACCAGGAAGAGGAGGAGGCTCGCTTACGGGAAGAGAAGAGGCTCAAAATGATAGAGAAAAAGCGCAGGAGTAAGGAGAATGGAGGGGCTGGTCGGTAGTCTATTTTTCTGAGCACTGCCTGCTTTCAGAGCCTGAAAAAAAAAAGAGAAAGAGAATGACAGAGAAAGAAAAAAGGGAAATGTATTCAGACTAAAGAAGAGGGAGAGACTGGCTAGCTGACGCAGACAGTGATTAATCACTGACAGAAGGCGTAGGCTACGTCAGTCTGATGCATGAAACTGCATGACTGCAGCCCTCCCCTAACCCTCCCCTAACACTGCATGCAAAACTTTGGAAATCGGGCCAACCTAACCAACCTCTTAACTCTACATTTGTGTTAATCTTTCAAAAAAATTGTTTGCTCACCCTTAAAATAACCAAACTGCCACTGCTGTTGTGTCAAAAGATAGCCAAAATGCAATAATCTTTAGTTTCTATTTAATTTCTAAAATGCTTGAATTATTTCCTTTAAGATAAAACATTTTTTTAATACCAGTGCTAATGAATAATGACAACAATTAATGCATGTGAAGCCAAATGAGGTTGCTGCTTTCCTCCATGTTTATCAGGAAATTTTGCTAGCAAAATTGCGATCAGTGAAACACCAATGCCCCTTCCCTTCCTCCGGGTGCATGTGCAACCCTGATCCTGCGGCGTGCCTCGACACGGGTAGAAGAAAAGGACATTTCCTGTAAAATTGCTTTGACTGGCAGACTCAGAAACATAGCAGACGTTTTGGCTGCTATACCTGCAAATACCCTGGGTAATAGAGCTGTTCGAAGATGTTAAGTTTGTTAGATATGGAGGATTTTTTTAGTTCCAGCTTGTAGAGAATACAAGCAAATGCTGGCAGAAACATCAGACACACACCACCTATTGCAAAAGCTGCTCACACTACAAAGCAGCATTTTGTGAGGACTCTTTTATTGTGGTAATATGTTGAGCTGAAGGAAAAGAGAAAAAGAAATTGGTAGAAGCACATGGTTTGTATTGGCTGAAACATCAAAGAGCACCCACATTTGGCTACAACACTAAATTATACTCAACTACCCAACACATCAATCACAGAATTACACTAGAAAGGCAGTATATGGTGTGAGCAGAGCGCTGGTCTTTTCATCTTGTGTTAGTAACATGTCTCACTGGTCTAAAACTGCTCTAATCTAATCAGTTGTCTCAGAGAAAAACTCCAAACTCCATGTTTTGGCCATGCAAACAGTTTACTCAGCGATCAAAATAAGTGTTTGGAAGTTTTGGACTATTGAGATTATTGTGAGGGGTTTAAAAATGTCTGTAGTGATGAATAGTGGCTCAAGTGTATGTTGAACATCACAGTCATGTTCTGCAACTTCACAATTCAGTTAGAAACAACATGGAAAATTGTACCATAAAATATAAATTGGTATTTATTCAAAAAGTATTTACTAATTGCATTGTTGAACGTACCCTTGCAGCCCCTCTCAGCCATAGACATTGCCCTTTACATTAAAGGCATGTAAGCATGTCGTCGACAGACAGGGCATGGTGGACTTGGGAAGGTGACATAAACATGCACGTACCATTAATGCAATCATCATTTACCATATATGGACATGTGAGTACACAGTCTATCCAAACAGATATACATACAGTATGTTCATAGGGATTTTGAGTGCTAAGCTTCATAAACGTCGCATTTTGACGCAGACTTTAAAGATGTGGATGTAGCTATCATGGTGTTATCCATTTGCTGAATTATGGCTGTTGCCATCTTCTGCAGACAGAAGTGATCATATTTGGATGAGACGGTGAAGGAGCAAGGGATAGCGAAGGCTAGCACTAGCTAACTAGCTTGATTAGCAAGGTGCAACTGTGATATTAACCCATAAGAACCCATGGTGACACCCTTGTAACAAACGGAGAATATTCTAGAATCTAAGATTAAACCCATTTAACAATTCTAACCCATTAATACGGTGTCCTGTATTGCATTTCACTTCTTCTGACCATATTTCCTGTCACAATTTTGATATATGTTATGGAGATGCAAACAAAAAGGCAAATGGTTATTTGTTTTTATTTATTAATGTGTTACTTAAAAACAAATCTGAAAAATTATTTATTGTCAAACAGCACTATTAATGTCACAATTTTGATAAATGTTGTGGAGTTGCAAAGAAAAAGGCAAATTTGTGTTTCTGTAAGCAGAAAATGTGTCTAGTTTATTTATTTTTAAATAAGAAATATTATGAACACAAATACTATAAACGCCCAATGTATTGTATATATGTCACATCACAGATCTTTGACATTTAGGGGTAGTATTTTTTTTAATCATCATAAATGTGTTCTATGTAGTCCACTTGGTCTGAGGTATATCCCCCATAATTTTCCTTTAAGGATAAATAGGTCTGGGTTCTTATGGGTTAATTTAGATGGTAATTTTGGCTAGCGAATAAAACAAGCTTAAAACAAAATGTATGTAGCTAATAGTTGCCTCTTAAAAGTGTGTTGTAGGATGTAGTTCAACAAAAGGCTGAACTAGACATTTTTACTCAACCAAATTGAAAATGTACAATTAACTTTCATGACCTGAAAGAACACTGGTTCAAAGTTAACAGATCAAAATGTGGACACCCAAAAAACAAGTTAGCGGCTATTTAAATGTACACAGTGCCATGTATTTGCATTACTACGCCTCTAATTTGATTGACAGGTCTCCATGGTAACACCTTGGCAATCACAAGGTAGCCACACCCTTAAGCATACCCTGCTTTTTCCTCTATTTCACTGTAAATGGGACCATGCTTTACAAAGAGCACATTTCGCTGTATTGAATAAGACTTGCAACTCGTAATTGAGACCATAAACTCATTAGAAGAATATTTACTGAGGTAATAAATCAACTGAGACGTGGGGTAATTTTCCCATAGACTTCTAAACAATCTGACTGAGGTTCAGCCCACTTCCGCATCGGCTTCACATTTCAGACCCGGAGGCTACGTCCACTTCTTTTAACCAGTCGATGCATATTGCTTAGTCCTGTCCACCTCTGAGCTTTCTTCATAATTGCAGCTACACTTATACTTAAAGTCTGTTTATTATTCTGAGGCTGTAATGCATCTCACTGCGCCCTTCTAAGAGGAGCAGCGCACCTATCAGAAAGTCTGGTCTGTAGTCTGGATTTTAATGGAGACTTCCCAGAAAGGTCAGAATACGTAGCAAGACCTTCTTGCCCTGACAAGAATATAATTATTGTAGAGGCTACGACTTTCACAATAATGCTCCCATTAAAGGAGCCCTGTGAAATATCTCAGAAAACAGCCTGTTTGTTACATCCTTTAGTCCAATACAGAACAGGTCAGGGATCTGTTTACCATAGACGGGTAGAAAGAACGATTATTTAAATGATAAAAAATGGCTTGTAGCAGGTGAGGAGTGGTTGTAATCTGCATGAGTCACATGAGCTAATGAACTGCAGTGTGTGTCATTTGATCCATTTTAATTCTGTTTGCAAATTTTTAAATTAGTAATATAGCTTTGGTGTGACTCTCATGTCCTGTCTTATTTGAACATACCATACAGACAGTGGTGGGCACAGACTGTGTGAGGGGCAGGGGCGAGAATGGAAAAAGGGGACACCACCAGTGACAAGGGACACAGGACATAGTAGGGGGATTTCATGGAATGCTATATATGTCAATATTAAACAAATAAATAAATATGCCTATGGAATACATATTTATGGATATGATATAAATCCTGAGACAAATAAATACAGCTATACATATTTAAATGCCTTACTCTTATTTATTTCAGGGGACTTTTCCCCCCCTAATTTCACATTTATATGTTTCAGGGCATGTTTATTTCATAATGCCATTGGCTTATTTTGATTCATTTATATATTTGTATCTACACTGTAAAACCCAACTTTTGTTTCAACTTAAATATTTGAGTGTCCATGCTGCGAAATAATTTTATGTCGAGACAACAAAGACAATGTAGTTAACTCAAATTAATCTTGCTATTTGACTTAATATTTTAAGTTAAAATGACTTTTTGCACAAATCTTTGTTGTATTGAAAAGGAAAAATTAGTTATAATAACAAACAAGCAACGTTGGGTTTTACAGTGTACATTTATTAAGAATTTACTTCATAGGCATATTTTTTTATTTATTTTTTGTATTTATTAATTTAATTATTTAATATTGACTTTTGCAGCCTGAGCAAAAAGATGAAGAAGTGGTGGTTCCCTTTCCCTGGCCCCTGCACCTTCCTGGGCCCAGCACTGGACACATTTTAGTATTTCAGAGCACAGTTACTCACAGTTTCACTCTTTCTGTCTGTCCGTCTTCTGACATTTGTGTCTTTTTCTGTCGTCTTTGCATATATTTGTTTGTGTTTTGTTTGTGATCTCCAGAGGCCAAGCAGAGGCCTTACTATGCCGACTACTCTCCCCTGCGTCTGTCCATCCACACACTGTGTACCAGCCACTACCTGGACCTCTTCATCACCTTCATCATCTGCATCAACGTCTTCACCATGAGCATCGAGCACTACGATCAGCCCAAGGTAATCTTTACAGGAAAATAAACTTTTTTTCTGGCTGATGCTCCTCGGCAGCCATTCCGTTAATTTTATTTTAATACACAGTTAATTGTTGCAGTTTGTAGAATAAACTTTCCACATGTGTCTAACTGTCCTCTAATGCAGCTGTTCTCAACCTTGGGGTTGGGACCCCAATTGGGGTCGCGAGATGATTTCTGGGGGTTGCCAAATCATTTTGGAAGTCAGCTCTGTGTTAAAGTGTTCATGTGTTAATGTGTTTTAGTCTTTTTGGTCACTTAATGTCTTTTTTTGGTCATTTTGTGTTTTTTTTTAGTCATTTTGTATCTCTTTTTAGTTGTTTTGTGTATTTTCTGGTCATTTTGTGTGTGTGTTTTTGTCATTTTGTGGTCAATTTGTGTTTTTTTTGGTCATTTTCTTTCCTTTTTTTTTTTGGTCATTTTGTGTCTTGTTTTGGTAACTTTTTTTCTTTTTTGGGTTATTTTGTTTCTTTTTTTTGTCATTTTTTGTCTTTTTTGGTCAATTTGTGTCTTTTTTTGGTCATTTTGTGTCTTTTGTGGTCATTTTGTGTTTTTTTTAGTCATTTTATATCTTTTTTTAGTCGTTTTGTGTATTTTCTGGTCATTTTGTGGTTTTTTTGTTCATTTTGTGGTCAATTTGTGTCTTTTTTGGTCATTTTCTTTCCTTTTTCTGGTCATTTTGGGGTTTTTTTTGTCATTTTGTGGTCAATTTGTGGTCATTTTCTTTCCTTTTTTTGGTCATTTTGTGTCTTTTTTCTGTCATTTTTTTTCTTTTTTGGGTTATTTTGTTTATTTTTTTGGTCATTTTGTGTCTTTTTTGGTCATTTTGTTTCTTTTTTGGGTGATCTGAACTGTGCCTGTGAGATTCTGTTCAGTGAGCGGGGGTCGCGGACAACATGCATGTTAAGGTTGAGAACTACTCTCTAATGATGACTGAAGTGTTGGCTCGCTTTAGCCAAGTGACAATGTGCTATAAATCTGCAGTGTTTTGGATTTTCTGCCAAAAATAATCCTACTGTGTTGACCCAGCATCAATTTAGCATTGGTTGTCAGATAAAACAACTCCACAGTCATAAGCTGAGCACTGCCACTGATTGTTTTCCTCTAGAAAAGCCAAAAGTTGTTGATGTATTTGTGGAGAGATGCCACGATCTTCCCTGAGAGCAGTGATAAACTTTGGGCTTCAGAGAAGCTGTTGCTTGGAAATGGAATTGGAATTGACTTTGTTCTCCAAATAAACTTGAATTTTATTTACAAAAATTAAAAACTCTTAATAGCTTTCAGAATGTGTTGGTTATAAACTAAAAATAGTTATTGAGAATTGCCGCAGAAAATGAATAAGCTTTTAGTCTTGGAGAGATAATTCTCTGCATGTGTTTGTGTGTGTTCAGTACTTAGAGGAGGTTCTGAAGTACTGCAACTACGTGTTCACCTGCATCTTCATCGTGGAGGCCCTGCTCAAACTGGCAGCGTTCGGGATACAAAGGTTCTTCAAAGACAGGTAACACAGTGCACACAATACCCGAGTGTAATAGATATTTATATGTCATAATTTCAAGATTACCATATACAGTACAGGACAAAAGTTTGGACACACCTTCTCATTCAATGCGTTTTTCTTTATTTCATGACTATTTACATTGTAGATTCTCACTGAAGGCATCAAAACTATGAATGAACACATATGGAATTATGTACTTAACAAAAAAAGTGTGAAATATCTGAAAACATGTCTTGTATTTTAGATTCCTCAAAGTAGCCACCCTTTGCTTACTAGAATATAAGACATGTTCTCAGTTATTTCACACTTTTTTGTTAAGTACATAATTCCACATGTGTTCATTAATAGTTTTGATGAATTTACAATGTAAATAGTCATGAAAATAAAGGAAACGCATTGAATGAGAAGGTGTGTCCAAACTTTTGTCCTGTACTGTATGTGCCGTGAAATAATGTGTACATCCATAGCATTCTAATTTTATACTAAGGTGGCAACTATGTGGTGGGCTACTATTTTTGCCTAAAATGTTGAAACAAGTCTGTGTGTGTGTGTTTAGGTGGAACCAGCTGGATATAGCGATAGTTGCGCTGTCCATCATGGGCATCACTCTGGAGGAGCTAAAAATGAATGCAGCTCTGCCCATAAATCCTACCATCATCAGGATCATGAGAGTACTCAGGATAGCACGAGGTAAACACACACACACACACACACACACACACACATTCTTGTACTTCTATCTTTGTGAGGGCCCTCATTGTCATAGTAAATTCCCTTGCAAGGTTAAAAGTTTTAATTTTATTGTGAATTTTTGTTTTCAAATTCAGTTAGTTTTAATGAGTTTTTAGAGTGGGTTTGCTAGTTTTAGTTTAGTATTTATTTTTTTGAAATGATTAGTTTTAGTTTAGTTTTAGTTTTTTTGTAATGGGGTATTTGTTGGGTGGGAGATTAAAAAAGGTCACAGTAAATTTTGCCTTTATTTCCTTTGTCTTATGGATCTGCAAAAAGTTGACAAAGATGAAAACGAAGGACATTTCACTATAATTTTAGTAAGTTTTAGTTAGTTTTGTAACCACACAATACAGTTTCAGTTAATTTTAAACTCTCATTTTTGAGAGGATCGGCCAAAATGTCCTCACTTTGCAAAAATGTCCCCACTCTGTTGGTTAAAAACGTCTTCCGGTCCTCACTATGTAGGAAGTACAAGAACACACACACACACACACACACACACACACACAAACACTCACTCGCTGTGTTTTTTTTAACACTTTGGAAGACATCGCATCAACTTACATTCATTTCCTGGAGGTTTGACATTAAACAAAGACTTTACCCTTAAGTTTAATAATGTCCATTATGCAGACTTGCATTTTGTCCCCATAAGGAAGGCAAGTCCCCACAATGTGACTGTAAAAGTAGAGGTATGTCCCCACAACGCAAGTACAAGTTATACTCTCACACACACATGCTTTAGATAGGTTACTTTTGGGGACAATATAGTTACATAAAGACCCTAATCCTTATTATAATCACTTCATGCCAAATTTAACATAATCCTCACCTTAACCATCATCTATTTTGGACAAGCTGTCCCTACTTAACTGGTCTTAATACCCCTATGTGTCCCCTGAAGGTAGCCTTAGTCAACAAAACACTGACACACTGACAGTCAAAGCCTATTTATCTAGTATACATTTACAGAAGAGTTTGTGAATCATCACTACGGACTGACACTCATCATAAACATTAATGATGTTGTGAAGCACATTTTATCACCAAGTATTTTTTTTGTATATGCTTGTAAATTCAGCATTTAAGAAGTTATATGTCACAGATGCCTCCTGGCTTCTACCGATAAATATAGAACAAATCCGAGTGCCTCCCTGCTGTACTAGTATCATGCCGTGACATTGTAAATTCTTCAGCAAATGGGCCAACGGAAAACAGCAAGAGCTGGCTGTTTAAGACTGCTCCTGTGTCTCTCTGCAGTGCTAAAACTTCTCAAGATGGCCACAGGGATGCGATCTCTGCTGGATACTGTCATGCAAGCGCTGCCACAGGTAAGCTCTGACTCTGCGGGGTCTCAAACACAAAAGAGTGGTTTCGGTGTTTGGTTTATTTATGGTTTATTTTATGAATGCAGGGTAAATATGAAGGTTTTGTTTGGAATAGAGAGCTCTCTGAAAGATTTATGCTCTCTGATGAATATTTAACTCAAGTCATATCCCAAAGTTTGTACCCTGACCCTAATATGTCTCATTGTGAACCCCACTGCAACTTAACTGTGCACTACATTTGGTTTCATTATAAAATGTGCATGATGATAAATGCCAGACACAAAATTAGTCCCATGTGCAGTAAATTTAAGGCACAATAAAAGTAGATGGTGCAGCTGAGTACAAAGAAACCAGTCACTGTCAATTAGTGATTCAAATAAATATTATAGATATCACTTTTTACGCCATTTTTGCATGCATTAGACCAGGGGTGTCAAACTCAAATACACAATGGGCCAAAATTTAAATCGCGGGCCAACATTGAACAAATAAACCTTTTAATATGTACCAAACATGTTTTGCTTTAACATTAAATATGGAACAGGCAACGCTTATAAACATACAATATATAACTAAATAGTGCAGACATGCAAAATCAAATTTCAAATAAAAAACACATCAATGTCATTAATTTATTAAATAAAAATTAAATAAAAATCGTATGTCTCTTTTCTATTTGCATCCTTCTGATTTAAATATCAAAATAAAGTTTTTCAACAGGTAAATACATTTAAAAATAAAATAACAATAATAAATCTAGTATTAGCGGTAAATGCGCCGTATAATACCAGCGGGTCAGCTTTTATAGTACAATAATAATATAATAATTTGGTATTGCCTCGCGGGCCAAATAAAATTACACTGCGGGCCAAATTTGGCCCGCGGGCCGGAGTTTGACACCCCTGCATTAGACCTTGATCCTTGAGGGACTATACAGCCGACTTCCTCCCTGATCTTCCTCTGTGAGCTTTTTCTGTCGACACACTCCTTTTAAAGGACGTCCCCGGATGTTGTGGGAGTATCTCAGGGCTCTCTCTCGGGCTGCCTGGCACAGTTCTTGGAGGCAAAGAGCAGCTGCACCACAGATTATGATGCACATGCAGTGACAGACTCCATTGTTCTGCTTTTTTCTAAATGTCAAGTGTACGGATATAAACATCAGGGCACAGATTGCACAAGAAGAGACTTTTAAGGTAGTGGATAAAAGGCAACATGCTGTGGAATCTGTGAGGGAATGATGCAGGTGTAGTCATAGAAAGTACATTATGATCACAGGATCTGCCTGAAAAAACCTTCAGAAGGTATTTAATTACAGCACTACAGGTTCTTTTTCAGCTGTCAATAACTCAGCTCAGAGTTTTGATAGAAAATGCCAGAGCTTTCTGTGATTCCTAGCTAGCAAAAACACAGAACACATCCGCCTG
The DNA here is from genome assembly GCF_030273125.1 of Centropristis striata. Lineage (NCBI taxonomy): Eukaryota > Metazoa > Chordata > Actinopteri > Perciformes > Serranidae > Centropristis > Centropristis striata. The sequence continues at coordinate 4,410,850 of NC_081529.1, forward strand.
TTAATTTCAAAAATGGTTAGTGTGTGTTGCTTTTCAAGCAGTTTCAGGGCGTCTTTCGCTCCTGACACAATTTATTCATTGTGGCTTTGTTTGTCACTACAAAATATGAGTGCTGCACCTCTATGACAAGAGCACTATAATAATGTCTTTGTGCAGTAACACAGTATTATGCAATAAATCATTAAAAAAGTAATCATTTAATGTTAATTAATGCTCTTGTCCTCTCTGCTCATATCTGTGTAAACACAGAGTTCAGTCAAAGTTTCACTGAATTCTTGTCATGTGACTGCTGGTCATTTATGGCTTCCCATTTGCGGTGAGGAACACAGAATTTTATGCTTTTTACAGGATTTGGTTAGTTCAATTGTTTATTGTTTTTTGCTAAATTTGACAAAATGAGACATGATAACTTTACGATTCTAAGCTTAGATTTGTTGTTTTTGTTCTTTTTTAAAAACATATATTGATCGTTTTGTTTTTTTTGTCTTAATTCAACAACATCCAACACTTAAAACATAATGAACATATGGCAGTAATGAAATGATAATTAAAATATTAATAATACTGTAAGGACCAAACTGAATTAATAATTCAACAAATGTAGATAGCAATAGATAAATAATATAGCAAAATAAAATTAAACAGAAAAAAATATATTTTTAATGTAGGTTACAGAGTACATTCCCAACACCAAATCAGACATTTTTCATTATCTTATTCTCCCACTGCCTCATCCGTATCTCCACTCCTCAACAGTTCCAGAAATATCTTCCAAATGTTGTAAAATTCAGAAGCTCTCTTTCTAACAATATAGGTCAGTTTCTCAAGAGCCAAACTCGATGTTATATAACCAGTGGTTAAAAGAGGGGCAACCAACATTCTTCCAACACAATGCAGTACAGTGTTTGGCCTGTAGTAAACAAAGGTCAACCATTTGTTTTCATTACAAGATAGAGTACAGTCATCTGGATAAATATCTAAAATACATAACTTAAGGCAAAAAGTACAGGGGAAGTTGTGATCTGAGAGATCTACTTTAACACTGAGCTCAAAATGTTTTGAATCTCTTCACATTTCCATAAGCAGTAGATTTGGGCATTTTTATTAATGGAGCATTCATTGCACATGCTTTGTTTAAAGACTGACAGATAAATGAAAATCCAGTGATTATCTGTGTTTTTACCATTTTGCCTATAATTTTTATAATTTTTTACCAAAAACATGCTTTTTAAACCTGCCAGGACGTGTGGGGTTAATAGGGTTAATGTCCTACAGGAAGTTTATTAATGTATGCAGATTTTGATTAAAAATGGGAAAAAATTGTGCATGTCCTGTTTTCTGAATGAATTCTGAATGAATGCTTTATTTCGGTTACAAAAAAAATAAAAATAAAAATAAAGACAACAAAGAAAAATCATGTTTTATAAAAGAATCCATCAGACAGCAACCGAAAAAGGAATAGGCTGAAGCCCCAAGGCTTATTTTTGCCTCTCCTGTACCATCTACATGCATATACATTACATTATATACATTACATTAACTAAGTAATTCACATTGTTACAAAACACATGATACCTTAAACTGAAAAATCAAATTCAATCAAATTTCATTGTAACCCTTGATAATTTTAGATTTTAACCCATAAGAACCCAGACCCACTAATCCTTAAAGGTAAATATTGGGGGATATACCTCAGACCAAGTGGACCACATAGAACACATTTGTGATGTTTTAAAAAAAATACTACCTCTAAATGTCAAAGATCTGTGATGTGACATATATATGTTACATTGGGCGTTTATGGTATTCATGTTTATGATATTTCTTATTTTTAAATGAAACTCAAATAAACTAGACACATTTTCTGCTTACAGAGACACAAATTTTCCTTTTTCCTCTCCATCTCCACATTTATCATAATTGTGACTTTAATAGTGCTGTTTAACAACAAATTATTTTTCAGATGTCTTTTTAAGTAACAAAATAATAATAAATCAATAATAAATAAAAGCAAATAACCATTTGCCTTTTTGTTTTCATCTCCATAACATATATCATAATTGTGACTTTAATAGTGCTGTTAGACAACAAATTCCATTTTAGATTTGTTTTTAAGTAACAAAATAATAATAAATCAATAATAAATCAATATAAATAACACTGCCTCATTGGACGGCTTCTCAACGCGCTACTGTAGCTGTAGAACACTGAAAAACACACTTATGTACTTGAGAAAACATACATGAACATTACTAGAACATTTAAAATGTTTGTGACACCCGTGTCACCGTGGGTTCTTATGGGTTAAAGTCTTCTTGAAAACTAACATCTCTACCTTAATAATACAGTATGTGTGTCAGATGGAATAAATAAAAGGAAATAAAGTTCCCTGCAGCTTTAAAGAAGCAGTATTTACATTAGTGTTTGGTTTATAGAGGAAGATCTAACATGTTTTTTGCCTCCAGGTGGGAAATCTCGGTCTCCTCTTCATGCTGCTCTTCTTCATCTACGCTGCGCTGGGAGTGGAGCTCTTTGGCAAACTGGGTCAGTCACACTACTGGAAAAATACATACAACACAGTCTCCAAGCTCCCTCAGAAAAGACTTTTTGAATCCAGTCATTACTACCACAGTCACGACTTACAGCAAATTTCCCCGCCTGAACTGTCTCTGTTGAATCCTCCCTCTCTCCCCCATCTGTCTCTCCTGTCTCTCCTTCTCTCCGCCACTCTCACATCAGAGGCCTGTTTCTAACAAGGAAAGATCACATTTGCATGATCACATTTATTTACATATTGCTTCCTCAATAGGCCAGAGTCATTTTCTCCAAAAGCGCAACAATTGGTGAGGATTACCGAAACATTCTCGGAGGATAAAATGAGAAAGACTTGGTGATGAAGAGGTTACTCTCTGTGAAATGTTATTGTGCTTTCACTCGACACTGGGAAAAAGAAATGGATGTCTGTTTTCCACTTGAAGTAAAAACCCCTCTCCATTTTTTTCTATTATTTATGCTTTTATCAAGCTGCTGACGAAAGCATTTGGATGTGCCGAATGCCTTCCTTTCCCTATCTGTGCCAAACTTTAAATCCTGTTTTAGGGCTTACAGAGCTGAAGGGGTGATTTATATTTTGGTTCTGGTGTGGGGGATATTCCAATACAGCTTGGTCAGGATTAAAAACTATTATTTTTTACATCGTATGCACAAGATCGTATTGTGCTGAACCAGTTTTTGCCCAGTCATCATTGGAAGTTACAGTATGTTGAGTTCCTCACCTTATCTTTTTAATAACTTTTTACATTTAGTTGAATTTTACATTAACTTGTGCATCCCTTTAAAACATTCCCTCTAGTTCATCATAAAATTATATATTAATTATATTAAGTTCAATCTTTTAACCAACTTTTGTCCAGATAATCCCTACCAAATATTTTTCAATTTTCAGAATTTTAAACCTGTAAATGCCAGTTTGTTTACATAATGCCACAGTTGTTATGGGCTGAAAAACAACCAAACAACCAAAAATAAAAATCCCCACTTAACATGGAGAAAATACTTGTTAAGTGGGGATTTTTATTTTTATTTTCCACAGTCTGGGCTTTGTCGGTGATTAGAGACATTCACTTTCATGCATTTTTAAGTTGGTATTATTTTGTCTTTTTTTTGTGGGTCATTAATTTTAATGTGTTGCATCAAACACTGCAGTGCCCCATAACACAGCAGGACATCTCCAGTGGGAACCAGAAAATTAGCATGTGTTTGCCCCATAGGCCAAACATGAGCTCATGGCTCATTCTGGTGAAAAATAATTTAAAAACTCTTTGTAAGATCAAAAATTGTCCTTTTTATCTGTTTTTCTATGGGGACACTGGGAACATTTTTTTGCCCATACGTGTGTGTGTCTGTATTTTGAATTAGCAGTTTATTATTATTCATTATTATTAAAGCAGAATTTGAATTTCCAAACTAGAAGATAAATAAATAAAATGACACACCCATGCTTAAGGCACTTTCTCAGCCAAAATTATTTGAAATGAATAAATTAAAAGCCAGAAATGTCCCTAAGGAAGCACAAAGGTTAAGCAACAACATTCAAAACACATCTCTTCTTCTTCTGCTCGTTTTTTTAGTTTCCCCATGAAAGCTTTTCAATAAAGGAACTTCACTTTTTTCCATTAGTGGACTGTGATGATGTGTTAGCTGACAGTAAATGCAAAGCAACCACACTGCAAAAAAAGAAAAGTTGGGTGAACTCCAAGTTTCAAGGCAACAAACTTCGATAAAATTTTAAGTTGGACAATTAAACTAAATATTTTTGTTTTTGAGTTTGCTCGACTCTGAATTTCTCTGGCACGATTGTAACGCCGCTATGAAATGTCAGCTAATGTTTGCAACCACAATTTTGAGTTAGCATTGATACGCTAATGGCTGCTCTTGTAGCTGTAACAAGCAGCGCAGCTAGCATCAGTTAGCCGCTAGCATCAGTTAGCCGCTAGCGTTCGCTAATGACCGGATTTCACAACAAAGAAATAAGAGTTATCAGAACTATTGTCCCTTGTTGTGAACCCCAACTTAAAGATATAAGTAACAACAACTCACCAACTTGTTTTTGAGCAGACAACTGGCTTCCTTTGTTGTGCTAACTTACATTATTGCCCTAAATGTCAATAATTTATATTTCCAAGTTTTACCAAATTAAATCACTGTTTTAGGCCAAAAAATACAAGTTGGCTTTTTTGCAGTGCAGATATAGAATAGTCCACTTGTACGAGCTTTTGAAGGGTTTTTTGGTAACACTTGACAATAACCATCATTTATAAATGGTAAACAGATAGTTTATTAATGTTTAATCATCATTTATAAACCATTTATAGGCCTTTTAGACTGGTAAATACATAATTTATTAATGTTTAACTAACTACATAATTTATAAATGACAAATAATTGGTATATTAATGTAAGTTTATAGTTAGTTATATATATATTTATGTATAGTTAACAAGATATTATCTCGAAATAACGAGATATTATCTCGTAATTACGAGATATTATCTCGAAATAATGAGATAATATCTGAAGAAAAAAAAAATTTGGAAGATTTTTTTTTTTTTAATTCTTTTTTTTTTTTTTACATATGTGTATTATCTCGAAATAATGAGATATTATCTTGAAATAACGAGATATGATCTCGAGATAACAAGATAACATCTCAAAAAAAAATTTCTTCACTTGCGGTTCAGAGCTTCCGTAGGTTATTGTAAAGTGTTACCGTTTTTTTCCCGCTCCACACTGTTGATATATAACTGGCCACCAATAACTGGCTTAATTGGCTCATGAAATCTTTGTGCCCTCAGACAGGAACAAAGCCAGTGTAAAAGCTGAAGTTCCTCTGGGAGAGCTCAGACATTGTTGATAGTGTGCTGTATGTTGCCACTGTGGGAGTCTAAACTGTGTGAGCAGATAAGAGAAGGTCATAGGCAGGGGAAATAAGAATGAAAGGGGAGAGAATAAGGGGTTGAATGTTAAAACTCACAGCTCTGGATTCAAGCTTCGGTGCCGATAGCTGGTATTGAATTTATTTCAAATTGAATCTAAATCGAATTTCCGCTCTCTTGAAATCTAATGCCCAGATGAATCCCCGTCCTCTCGCCACTGAGCCATGACTCAGACTTTGAGAATAAGTTATTTCTGCCTGCTGGAGGAACGGTTGACGACACATTCATTTATAGCTGAGACTCAAATACTCATTCATACCAGTTTATTTTAAAGAATCTGTGCAACTTTTACTCTGTGGCATTTTAATATAAACACATACAGTACCAGTCAAAAGTATGGAAGCACCTCATTCAATGGTTTTTCTTTATTTTTTATGATACCTTCTAATAATACTGAAGATGAAAACTATAATGGAACACATATGGAATTATGTAGTCAACAAAAAAGTGTTAAACACCCAGAATTTTTTTCATTTTTTAGATTCTTTAAAGTAGCTGCCTTTTGCTTACAAGAAATTCCACAAATTAACTCTTCGAAAAAGTCTCAAATATTAAACATATTCTGGTTTGTTTAACACTTTTTTTAACCACATAATTCCACATGTGTTAACAATATAATTTTGATGTCTTCAGTATTAATCCAAATCCAAATCCACTTTGTTTATATAGCACAATTTTAGCAAACACAAGGTTTCCAAAGTGCTGCCCAAACAATAAATACATAACACAATACAAAGAGATGTAGTAAACAATAGAACAGTAAGATGCAATAAGATAAAATAAATTAAAAATGGGATAAAAATAAATAAAATAAAATGTAAAATGTACTGCCCGCACAAAATAAAATATGCATGAATACAATAAAAACAATCTAATGTAATTAATCTACAATGTTGAAAATAATAAAAAGTAAAGAATAACATTGAATGAGACGGCGTGTCCAAACATTTAACTGGTACTGTATGTATGTGTGTATTTGGTTCTATTTTATTTTTATGGTAACATTCTTTTCTCTGAGCTGCACACCTCTTATTTCTCTCCTGGTGGTCGATCCTTAGACTAAGAAACCAGGTACAAAACACTCGTCTTGCGTCCCTCCAGCGTCCTGCTAATGTGACCTGTGTCTCCAAACAAAGGAAGACGTCTCCTGGTGCCTGTTTATATCCTGTAAACAAGCTCCTGAGGGCTTTTCTGTCAAATTGACCCTGAGACTAAAGGAGACTTTGTTCTCTTCTCCTCTATCACGTCCACAGGGACATGCCACGTGTCTTCAGTCATCACTGCGTGTACACTTGTACAATTAAGCTCACTTTTATTCAACCTGGTCTCACAGAAATCCGTGGAATAGCCACGGAATCGCTCAAATTTCCGTGAAACTGACACGGATTTCGCTACAATGCAAGTTAATGACAGTCATATCCCGTGGCTATTGGTTTGTTCCAAGTCACGTGACTTTCAAGGTCCCAGCGGTCAGAACAAAAAACATGGCGGACAGTTCTCTCATTTTTAGTGAAAAATCAATATTTTGACTTAGTTTCTGCATAAAAATGGATTTTGATCACATTTGTAGCGAGAAATATATGTTTTATTTTCTAAATATTCACTCAGTGAATGTACATAATCACTTTGTATGTTGGAATAGCCACGGGATATGACTATGCCATTAACTTGCATTGTAGCGAAATCCGTGTCAGTTTCACGGAAATTTGAGCAATTCCGTGGCTATTTTACGGATTTTGAGTTAAGCGAAATCCGTGGCTATTTCACGGATTTCTGTGAGATCATGTTGCTTTTATTCCAGTTATTGCTTTGTGGTGTAATTAATGTCTGTCTGTGTCTGTGTGTTGATTAGAGTGCACTGACGACAACCCATGTGAGGGTCTGAGTCGTCACGCAACCTTTGAGAACTTCGGCATGGCCTTCCTCACACTGTTTCGAGTGTCCACCGGAGACAACTGGAATGGGATTATGAAAGTATGAACACACACACACACACACACACACACACACACTTGCACACACACAGACTTGCATAAATGATGAGTAGATTATCCCATAACCACAGAGAGAGCAATGACCTCCAAAACCAATTATGACATAATAAAGTGGCTTAGAGCTGAGCAATGTCAACACTTTCACATCTTGAGTTTTTATTAAAAGATATGCTATGTAGAACAATATTGAGAATAACTTTTTCTCTGGCTATAAATGTTGATCATATAAATATTTTGTTGATTTTTTGTGTCGAACAGTAATGTGAAATTGATATTGATCCAATCTATTCTCACCCTTTTTTATTTTTTAATAAAGCTTGATAGAAACACCAAAATTGAGGTAGTTTTTGTCCTTTTCAAAAAATAATTAATCAATGCACTAAACGGGACATAGAAATGCTTTTTCCAAATAAGTTCTGATGTAGCGAACATGAAAGAACAATTATAAGTTTCCCAATTGAATCTTATTCCTAGAGAGTTCTCTCTATTTTCTCTAGTGGGTGGCCAAAGTTGTCTGATTATTAGCAACTTCTTTTTTGTTGTTGTTTTTTCCCTCTTGCACAATTTCTACTTCTACTGTTTACTGAAGGATTAGCCGACAGGAATACATTACACCGCCATCTTCTGACCAAAGTGCGTTAATGCAGCTTTGTTAATATGCTCTAAACCAGTTGGTGGAAACTTCGCATTTTCTTTAATGCAGCATTTCAAAATTTTGTTAGATTTAATTTGCATTTTTTTCCGTGTATTTTCTTATTCAGGATGCCATTCATCCACTTCTTTTCCTTTAAAAAACTATATATATATATATGTATATACTTTTATATGTACTGTAATATTTGTTTTATTCAACATGGTATACTTTTCCTATTTATTTCTTTAGGAAAAGTATATATAGTTTGTCATCACTCACTTTCATTTCACACATGCCAACCTGCACAAGAACAAAGCAAAGTGTTAGAGCAGCAGCCGGAGCAGATGTACACTAGATGTGTGTGTAAAGACAGTAACAGCAGCTGCTATTCCAACACACACTCTGCTGCCCTACATCACTCCCACTGTCCTTGTTTTTCCTTAAATCCTTTCAAATTTTATGAAGTTTCTAAATGAGGTTCTTTATCATCTAACCAAGAGGTAAAATTTCAAAGCTTTGTGATATAGCCTCTGGTCTTAAGGACACATAGTGGTTAAATTGTGAACATTCAGAGATTATAACTGATTATGTGTGTGTGGTATTAATTTTTATTCCCCTTTTCTCCTTTCTTTCTCTCTCTCTCTTTCTTTGTGAATCCTCCTCTGTATTTTTGAAGGACACGTTAAGGGAGTGTCCCAAAGATCCAACAGACAAACAGCAGACAAGCTGCCTCCCCTACCTGCCTTATATCTCTCCCATTTACTTTGTCACTTTTGTGCTCATGGCCCAGTTTGTGCTGGTCAATGTGGTGGTGGCTGTTCTGATGAAACATCTGGAGGAAAGCAACAAGGTAACTAGAAAGGCTTTGACCCAGAAAAGGTGTACAAATGCAGACACATACATATGCACACTGTGAAATTACTCCACGACAAGTAGAGGTCATGCATTTTTAATTTACTTAAGTAAAAGTAGAAAAGTATCAGCATCAACATGCACTTAAAGTATCAAAAGTAAAAATACATGTTATGCAGAATGGCCCAACTCAGATTGTTAGTTGTAATGTTATTCTATGTATATTATTAGATTATTATTATTGATGCATTTATGTCAATTCATTTTGTAATGTCAGGGCTTATTTAAACTACTTATTGTTATGAGATTTTCATTTAAAAAAAGTCCAATCACTTTAAATTTATCATGTTTTTTGTCTTCGACCTGAAAAGTAACATAAGCTGGTAGTGGAGTAAAAAGTACAACATTGGTCTCAAAATGTACACTGCAAAAAAGAGCTGTCTAAAAACAAGATAAAAACACTAAATCTGAGGGAAATGATCTTGCTGCATGGACAGATAATTTCACTTGACAAGATTTCTTGAATTAAGATTGTTAAATCTAGAAATAAACATGCTGAACACTTAAAATAAGAAATAAACTCTTAAAACAAGATCTATTATCTAACCCTTCTAAATCTCAGTTTTTTTATCTTGGTAAGAACCAAATAATTTGCAGTGTAGTGAAGTAGAAGTATAAAGTTACATAAAGTACCTCAAAAATATACTTAAGTACAGTAGTTGAGTAAATGTACTTAGTTACATTCCACCACAGGTAGAGACACGTACATTTGATGATATTTATGTGTTGGTTATTGTCTCATTAAAGTTTTGACAACTTTTTGATGGATATATACATTGAAAACATAATAATCGAGTAAAATGTACTTTTGCAGGAGGCTAAAGAAGATGCAGAGATGGATGCAGAGATCGCCTTGGAGATGGCGATGGAGAGGCAACGCAAATTAAGCACAAACTCCAACAACAGTTCGACAGCAGGAACCTACGTTGGGCCATGTCCACATTCACCTGGACAGGTAGGACTCATTTAGGGAACCTGAATAACCCTGAAGCTGCCACTGTGTTTTGGGGTGCAATGAAAAAAACATCAATGGCTGCATGCCATACATGTTTATGAATTTGTTCTTTTTTATTTAATTGCTTAATTGTATATCAGTTTGTGTTGCAATAAGATAAGACAAGATTTGGCTTAATTTATCTCGCAGTTGGTAAATTAAGTTGTCACAGCAGCTCAAGACAGAGACGCATAGATATAGAAGACAGAATAAGTATATCAAAAATAAGACATATACAGTAGTGTTCAAAATAATAGCAGTCCAATGTGACTAACCAGATTAATCCAGGTTTTTAGTATATTTTTTATTGCTACATGGCAAACAAGGTACCAGTAGGTGCAGTAGATTCTCAGAAAACCAACAAGACCCAGCATCCATGATATGCAGCTCTTAAGGCTGTGCTATTGGGCAATTAGCTGAAAGGGGTGTGTTAAAAAAAATAGCAGTGTGGCATTCAATCAGTGAGGTCATCAATTTTGTGAAAAAACAGGTGTGAATCAGGTGGCCTCTATTTAAGGATGAAGCCAGCACTTGTTGAACATGCATTTCTCTTTGAAAGCCTGAGGAGAATGGGTCGTTCAAGACGTTGTTCAGAAGAACAGCTTACTTTGATTAAAAAGTTGATTGGAGAGGGGAAAACTTATTGTCAGAGAGGTGCAAACAATTATAGGCTGTTCAGCTAAAATGATCTCCAATGCTTTAAAATGGAGAGCAAAACCAGAGACACATGGCAGAAAACGGAAGACAACCATCAAAATGGATGGAAGAATAAGCAGAATGGTAAAGGCTCAGCCAATGATCAGCTCCAGGATGATCAGAGACAGTCTGGAGTTACCTGTAAGTGCTGTGACAGTTAGAAGACGTCTGTGTGAAGATAATCTATTTATAAGAATCCCCCGCAAAGTCCCTCTGTTAAAAAAAGGCATGTGCAGAAGAGTTACAATCTGCCAAAGAACACATCAACTGGCCTAAAGAGAAATGGAGGAACATTTTGTGGACTGATGAGAGTAAAATTGTTCTTTTTGGGTCCAAGGGCCGCAGACAGTTTGTGAGACGAGCCCCAAACTGTGAATTCAAGCCCCAGAACACAGTGAAGACAGTGAAGCATCATGATATGGGCATGTTTCTCTACTATGGTGTTGGGCCTATTTATCACATACCAGGGATCATGGATCAGTTTGCATTTGGCAAAATACTTGAAGAGGTCATGTTGCCTTATGCTGAAGAGGACATGCCCTTGAAATGGGTGTTTCAACAAGACAATAACCCCAAACACACTAGTAAACCAGCAAAATCTTGGTTCCAAACCAACAACATTGATGTTATGGAGTGGACCTTAATCCAGTTGAGAACTTGTGGGGTGACATCAAAAATGCTGTTTCTGAAGCAAAACCAAGAAATGTAAATGAATTGATGAATGTTGTTAGAGAATCTTGGAGTGGAATAACAGCTGAAAGGAGCCACAAGTTGCTTGACTCCATGCCACACAGAAGTGAAGCAGTTATAAAAAACTGTGGTTATACAACTAAATATTAGCTTAGTGATTCACAGGATTGCTAAATCCTAGAAAAAAAGAAGTTTGTACAAAACAGTTTTGAGTTTGTAAAGTCAACGGCAGACAGAAATATACTAAAAACCTGGATTAATCTGGTTAGTCACATTGGACTGCTATTATTTTGAACACTACTGTACATACATTCTATACACATTCTATACATACATTTCTGCTATTTGGCATTTCTTATTATATATTTTTTGTGTTTGTTTATTTTCCTGAAAGTACTTTGCATTTTACAGATATTGCACATTGGAGAAAGTATATTTTATTATGTTAAATAGGTTAAATAAATTGTTGCATGTAGTAGTATGATTATCAATGAATAAATATAGGCACTATTACTGCATAAACATACATTCAGTGCTACAATGTGTGGTCTCTGTCTCCCCCTGTAGGAGGAGGAGGTGCAGTACGGTGACGACGATCTGCTGTCGTCAAAGAAGATGTCTGTATCCAGGATGCACTCTCTGCCTAACGACAGCTACATGTTCCGACCTGTTCGGCCCGCCAGCGCCCCCTACCCTCTGGAGGAGGTAGAGCTCAGTCCCCAGCACCAGCATTCAGGTAAAACATCTCACAAGAAGAAGAATGACTTTATCTATGTGTGTTTTCTGTTCAGGATATAAATATTAAACATGAAATCAGCATTTTGTCATTGGTTTGGACACCCACACACATAGATGCTAATAATATTCAATAAACTCCTCAATGAATAAAAGTGTTCCATGATGTTTCCAGCTGTTTTTTGCCCTTAGTTTTCTTTTGTACACTACCGCTCAAAAGTTTGGCGTCACTTAGAAATGTCCTTATTTTTTAAAGAAAAGCACAATTTAATTTTTTTTTTAAATAACAGACATACAGTCTAGACCATGGGTCTCAAACTCGCGGCCCGTGGGCCAGTTGCGGCCCTCGTGATGATATTTTGTGGCCCCCACCTTGATATGAAAGTTTAATGTTAGTTTTATATGAATGCCACTTTACCGTGTTGTGTGTGGAAGGTCCCTTTATTGCTCCAGCTGGAGCTTTGTTTCACTTGTTTCTATGACGACGTTAACAAAAAGAAAGGCAGCTGCTACCGGACCGTTTATTATCTGCCGTGTTGTTGTTACCGGAAGAAGGTAATTTTGGTAATTTTGTGTCTTTTTTTTGTAATTTTGTGTCCTTTTTTGGTAATTTTGTCTTTTTCTCATAATTTTGTTTTTTCTGTCATTTTGTGTCTTTTTTTTAGTAATTTTGTGTATTTTTTGTAATTTTGTGTCTTTTTTTGTAATTTTGTGTCTTTTTTTGGTAATTTTGTGTCTTTTTTAAGTAATTTTGTGTTTTTTCAGTCTTTTTGTGTCTTTTTTTGGTCATTTTGATACTGCCTCCAGCGGCCCCCAGGTATTTTGAGTTTGAGACCCCTGGTCTAGACATTGTTAATGGGGTGGAAACGGCTGATTTTCTTATGAAATATGTTATTTACTGTCAGCAACCATCACTCCTGTGTTCCAGTGGCACATTATGTTAATCCACGTTTGTAGTGTTGAAAGGCTCATCGATCATTAAAACACCTGAGCATTATGTTAGCACAGGTGATGATTTGAGAAGCAATAAAATGATCCTTCTTTAGGCTGGTTGAGCATCTAGAGGTAAGTTGGAGATTTGTTCACGTTAAAAGATTATTTTTACCCTTGTCAGTGTCTTTACTATATTTTCGAGTCATTTTGTAACTCATTTCATGAATAAAACAGTTTTGTTTTTTCCTACTCTCATGGAAAACAACATACATTTTCTTGGTGATCCCAAACTTTTGAGAGCTAGTGTAGATGCTTATAATATTCAATAAACTCTACAAGGACTAGAGTTATTCCATGATGTACGCATGTTTCCAGCTGCCAAATTAAAATCAAAGCTGACAGATATGCTGTTTGAAATAATCTAAACATTCTTTTTAATGCCATATTTTTTTTTTTTCTTTGTTTTTTTGTATGTGTTACCAAATGTATGTTTTCTAAAATATTCGTGTCTTGTAATCCTGTGTGGGATGGATCAGATGTTTGGCATGACACATAAATGAAAGACAATCTAAACTAATTAACTAAACTAAACTACAGCCACAGTGGGCTAATGCTATGATTTAATTTTAATTCCCATCAGTCCCACACAAGTCTACAAATGCTTTAAGTATTAGAATGTTTATTTTTTTAATCAGTGGTTCACAGTTCAGTACAACCTGCACAGTCTGAATGTGTTCTCAGCCTTACATCACGATATCTTCCATGAGTCAATGAGCCATTTGCACAGGATCAAGCCTCATAAGAGCTTTAGTTGTTGAATGTTAACAAAATGCTTTGTTCACCTTCGCTGACATGACAGTTTTAGATACATATGTAGATAAATGTACCTTTGTTGCTTTTAATTAGGACAGAAACCTGGAAAGAAAACAGGTTTGGGCTTCAGCAGCGATGCAGATTTGAACTTAGACAGAGACAGGTGGAAGCTCTGGAAGAAAACTGAAGTGAAGTGCTGAAGTTGGAGGTATTACAAAAGCAAGAGAGAGTTTGGAGCTACAGAAGGATAGTTTGTCAACAGAATATTATCAGAATCAGAAGCCTTTATTGTCATTGCACAGAGTAACGAGTATTAGTACAACGAAATTTGCCATCAACCCGTCTGAAAACATATAAAACACACATGCAATATGACAAAGAGGTGAACAGGACAGGAAGACAGAGATGAAAGAAAATAAATACAGCATGACATGAGGCGAGGAAAGGAGGGGGGAAATAAAAAATATAGTCCTGACAATAGATTAGAAGCTCCTTGTATCCTGTACCTCCTTATTTAATGAATAACCTGATTTATTTAGAATATTACTTTGTCATCTGGATGTAGTTTGGTAAAAAAAAATATTGACAAAACAGCTCTTGGACCTTCCAGATATACTCGCATTTGACCTAAAGTCATTTGTCACACATTGAATGATTTATATTTAACTTATTATGCAACTGGAAAAATCAATTGGCTGCACCAGTGAGGAGTTCTTATATAATAAACCATTTTATGTTTTGTACATCTCACAATGGTTAACAGTGTTCCTTTGTAAACTCAAACTTTTTTTTTATTTTCCATTCAGTGGGAATTAGATGCTTTTCTTTCCAGTTGGGCTTGGGTCTTAACACACAAGACACAAAACGAATTAGAAGTATTAACTTGCTGACAGCACAAGTCTCAGCACTGACAAGCACTGTTTTATCTGCAGTCAGATTCTAATGGCATGTTGTGGCCAGGCTGTGGACAGGCCCTGCTCTGTCCCAAGGTACTGACTGCAGTGGATGAGCTGATAACAATGTGAACCTTCACACAGGCTCATCTGCTCAGCTGAATGGCTCAATACTCGACGAGAATGACGGTTCACTTAACGGCCAAGCTGCAAAGTCACAAAACTACATTAAAAAAAGTAATCTTCACAGCTGTGGTGCTTTGTGTACCTTTCACTTTTTTTAAGATTAAACTAGTACACTTCCAATCAAGTGGCTTCACAGCTTGGCCTGAAACAACCGATGAAAATGAACTTGTTTGAGATCTGACTCTGACTTTGCTGCAATGATTTTAACCCGTTTTTCTTTCATTACAACTGAACCATAAAATGTATGTAAATATGGACTGTCTTCACTTCCTCCCATTATACAAAAATGAAGCCAAAATATCCCAGATATGGCCGCTGCCATCTTGCACTAGTGATGTCATTTGGAGCCAGAGTCTGTGCAGTAATGATCAGCTGGTGGAGTTTCAATATCAAGGTTGCGCCCATACACCTGCCTTACCCAATGGGAGACAATCACAGCTGTCAATCATGACATCAGATCCCTGTTTAATAGCATCAAATAACCAATTAAATGCAAACTTAGCAAAACCTTTACCTTAAAAGGACAGAAACCATCTTCAGGAAATTTTAATTTATGTGAACTTTGATTTGAGGGGGTGGGGTTACGAACTATACTGCAGCCAGCCACCAGGGGGCGATTGTAATGTTTTGGCTTCACTTCTTGGGAGCTGTCATGTCGTCCATCTTTATATATACAGTCTATGATCTGAACTCACAGGTGGACTGGACCTGTGTGTGCAGAATGCCTCAGACCCTGGTTACACAGTCCCACAGCAGTTATCAATCACAGATTGGATTAATAATCTCTTTGCAATCACACTGGTATGATGCATTAGAGTGCTATATGTTCGCTGGCATCTAAATACAGTCACATGGAGCTGTGAATGTAACCAGGATCTATTGACCAAATCAGCTCAGTTCTGCAACTTTACTATTAATGTTTCTGTTTGTATGAGCACCCTGCTGTATGTGCTGATGATTTGTCATTGAGAAAACACTTTATCTTGACAGCAGATTTGAAGCAATTGTAATTGTTGGAAGCAACTTTCTTTTTGTTGCTGCTGAAACCCAAATATTCTGTCAAAATAAAGTGTTAGGGATGTTATACTTTTGGAATCATCTCTCAAATACAATAAGTTCCCAAAGTAACAGGAAATAGTACGTGATGTGTGATTTTGCACACATATGCATGTGTTTCTGCAACAATGCATGTGTTTGCATTCAGAATGTGTACATGTGATTGCATTTTGTGTGCGATTCAAACACTTTACTGGTGTACCTTCAGGCTCAGTGACGTCGGTCCACTCCCAGCCATGTGAGAGTCGCACGCTGCTGCAGGTACCGGACGTTTCCCCCGTTCACCCTCGGTCGACTCCCACCCTCACCCTGCCCCGCATCGCCCCGCCCACGCCCAACCCCTCCCCACAGGCCCTGCGCAGACAGGTGAGAGACCCCATGTCTTACTTTCACAGTCATGTTCACATATTATAATAATAACATTAATATACACTACCGGTCAAAAGTTTTAGAACACCCCAATTTTTCCAGTTTTTTATTGAAATTCAAGCAGTTCAAGTCAAATGAACAGGTAAACAGGAAAGGGTACAAAGGTAAGTGGTGAACTGCCAGAGGTAAATAAAAAAAGGTAAGCTTAACCAAATCTGAAAAATAATGTACATTTCAGAATTATACAAGTAGGCCTTTTCAGGGAACAAGAAATGGGTTAACAACTTAACTCTATGGAGTCTTGGGCTATTTTGTCCATTTTTTTATTCTATTCATGTCTTTGTAAGTCATTTTGTGTCTTTTTTGGGTCATTTTGTTTCTTTTTTTAGTCATTTTGTGTCTTTTTTTGGTAATTTTGTGTCTTTTTTTAGTCCTTTAGTCCAACATAAAATGTGATTTTGAATCTTTTTTTACTTTCAAAACACTATCATGCTCAATAAAGAATTTTAAATGTTGCAAATTTGCATTAATTTCAGAGTACACTGAGACATTAAACTGCATCATTTTCAATTCAATTCTGGAAAAGTTGGTGTGTTCTAAAACTTTTGACCAGTAGTGTATATTGATGGGAAGTTTCACGGCGGTGTGTTTTTTATGTTGCAGGTGGCAGTTAAAGTGGATTCTGTTGAGTCTCATGGTTGTGAGCAACAGGAGAGGCCCAACCCCGTCCATCTGCCTCCCCTCTCCCCTCACACCTCCCCATCTCCTCTCCCTCCTCCTCCTCCCTCCTCCCCCTCAGCTCTCTCCCTCCCACCCTGCTCCCCGTCCGCCTTCTCCCTCCCTCCTCCCTCTTCCCTGCATCCCCTCCTGTCCTCCCCCTCTCACTCCCTCCCTCCTCCACCATCTTCCCCCTCGCTTCTCCTCCCTCCCCCTCCCTCCCCGCGTCTCCCCCTACGGCCCCCGAGCCTACGGAGACCTCGACCGCCCTCCGCCGTCTCCCTCTGCGACCCGGCGGACGAGGAGGTGTACCACATCACCAGCTCGGCCCGCCACAGGTGGCGAGACCAGGAGGGAGGAGAGCAGGAGACTAGAGGGAAGGCCGGCCGCAGCCACTCCCTCTCTCCCTACGGCGCTCTCAACTCCTCCTCCACCTCCTCCTCTCCTGCTCCCCCGCTGCCACCTTCCTCCTCGAGGAGCGCGCTCAGTCTGCTCGGCGCAGGATTGACAGACTTTAGGAAGGGTTTGAGCATCGACAACCCCGCCTTCCTGGAGAAGCCGTCGTCACTGTCTGCTGGTTACCCGGACGACCATCGGCGCCACTCTATTGAGGTCTGCCTCCCTCAGGCCGTCATCGCCGGCCACGACCAACACTTCACACGAGAGGCCCACCGCGCGGAAAAAGTCGGTCAGGGGTTTCCTGTGAGGGTGCAGTCGGTCGGGGGCGGCCACAGGAAGAAGAAGATGAGTCCTCCTTGTATATCCATCCACCCGCCCTCGGAGAGGGAACACCCCCACATCGCCTCGCCGCCAAAACTGGCTGACTGCAGCATGATGCTGAGACGCAGGACGCCGTCCTACGACTTGACCCCGCACACACAGTCAGACGCAGATTCACAGATTCGCACACAGATGCACTCCCCGATGCACGCGCAGCTCACACCCATCCACGTCCCGATGCAAGCACACTCACCGACACACACACTGACACCCACTCCGACACACACCCCGCCGCACGCATCCACACCCACGCTGCCGCACATCCCCATCAGCCCCAACATCTTCATCCAGCCTCACGCACCTCTCGTCCCGATGCCTTTCTCACAGACGCGATCCCTCTC
The DNA here is from genome assembly GCF_030273125.1 of Centropristis striata. Taxonomy (NCBI): domain Eukaryota; kingdom Metazoa; phylum Chordata; class Actinopteri; order Perciformes; family Serranidae; genus Centropristis; species Centropristis striata. The sequence continues at coordinate 4,429,088 of NC_081529.1, forward strand.
CCCCGCCGCGAGGCGCTCGCCTCTCACGGGGGACTACATCCCCCTCCCCCAGTTCACCTTCGACCAACCACAGTCCAGATACCTGTCAGCCGGCCTATCAGACAGCGATACGGCCACCTGCTCTTCCCCTTTCGACAACAGACTGGGAAGCGGTGCAGGATTCAGTGCAAAGAATCGGAGGACCGCCCAATGAACAGCGGGCTTTGCCTTCAGGAAGTGATTTCATTGGTCCTAAATCTCTAAGGTTGGAGTAGAGGGGCCTCGGCTGACCTCAGCAGAGATTGGTGCTGGGGAGAAAGTGAAAGTCTACTGGGAGAGGGAATTTTTTTTGTTTTTTTGTTTGGATGGATACTGAAAAGACTTATTCTTTCCAGAGAGACGCTGGTACAGTCCCGTCAAAGAATAAAAAGACAGTGGATCCATTTTCCCGAACCCAGCTTGAAGGACAGCAGATCCACGAGGTTGTACCAGTCAAACAGTACCCACTGTACATGGTGTGTTTGGGGACTAATACTAAAAACACACCAGGACTAAAGCCACCTAACTCCGTAGCCAAAGTTTTTTTGTCCCCACCCACGCGAGCCAATCAGGAAGCAGCGTCTGGCTGACGACCTCTGACCTTTTTACAGGAAGTGGTTTGCGAAATGCGAGCGTTGGGGGGGAATTGTGGGATATGCAACTTCAGGTTTTCTACAGAAGTTCTGCTTGCCCCTCCTCTGCTCCTCGATCACATTGATCAGAGCAGAAGCGTGTGTGTGAGTGAGCGTGTCTGCGTTTTCCTACGTGCGAGTATTGTCAAATCTGTCGTCATGGAAGTCGGCCATGTTATTCTTACGCCTGCAACGACAGAGAGGGGAAGCAGGGCAGAGCTGTAGTGTTTGTTTATTTGTGTATCTGTGCAGTGTAAATAAAGGAAAATACTGTATTTGGTGAGATTTAAAAATAGCTCTATCCATATGCACATATTTTTATAGAGATCTAAAAATGTTTTTTGCACACAAATTTGAATTTCAAGTTGCTTGTTTTTCCTCTGTTGTCCTCTTGTGAATGTATGTTTCTTTTCAAACCGGAGAGAGCAGCGAGGGAGACCGACCCTCCTCTCTACAGGCTAGCTGAGGTCGAGGATTGGGATTTTATTTTTCTATTTTGAAAAAGAGAACGAAGAGAACAGGGGTGTGATGTGTTTCTGTAGCTTTGTCTCAGATTTCTATGTATTTTGTGTCTAAATAACAGTCTTAAGAAGCGGGCTCAGTGATGCAAGCTAAATTCAATTGAATATGTTTTACCAACTTGCAGTTAAAAAACTTCAATTTAGAGCTGAAATTATTAGTTGACATATCAGTTAGTCATTTTACTGAAAGAAAAATCAACTATTTTGATAATTGATTAATTGTTAAAGCATTTTTAATGCACAAATGGCAGAAGATGCTGTTTTCAGCCTCTCAAATATGGAGATTTTCTGCTTTTGTCTGTTTTATATCACAATAAACTGAATGTCTGTGCATTTGGACCGACAAAACAAGACATGTTAAGACATCACCCTTGACTTTGAGTAATTGGGACTAACAATTTTCACTATTTTCTGACATTTTATAGACCAAACAATTAATCAAGAATCAGCACATAATAGAAATAACCATTGGTTGCAGCCATATTTCAATTAGATTTTTTTGTCCAGATAAATTCTAAAATAACTTCTTGCAGGCAGCTAAATCTCTGTGAGCTGCTGACTAAGGAAAAATATTTAAAAACATATATCACCATCATTAAAAAAAAGTCATCTCTGAGCCCCCCTTCTGCAGCTGTTTTCAAGCTGGATCAGCTGTGACACCACTTAGTGTTTCTGTACATCTAAAGACAACCAAACTAACTAACTTACTAAATATGTGTAGCCAGAGTGCAATAATAATATATACTTGTGGAAAATATAGTAACATCCACACATAAAACAACCACACTCTTTGTGTTCGTACATACTGTAGAACTACTATATATGATATAAACCCATTTTTATATGATGATCGAGAGTATTTCTATCTCTAGTGTTCATGCTACTGTAGGTACTTGCCCCCTGCGTGTGGCACGGGTGCGGCTGGAAGCAGTGTTAGGTACTGTAGATTTCTCTAAAAGCTCCGGCCCGCTCGCTGATTGTGTAAACAGAAGAGTGACATGCATCTCTGCTGAGGATTGAATAACTCATTTATCACCCCTTGATTTTTATTTCCACTCCAATCTCACCACATAAGGTTTGATTTGTTACCTACATATCAGTTATGTTGAGTCAACCTGTGTGAATGGCAAACAGCATTTTCCTTCCGGTGACTGGGTGTTTTCTTACCAAGCCATACATTTATTCGACACAGCACAATATGTATTTTATTCTTTTTTTGTGCACAGGTACACATGAAGCATGCTTGTTAGCTACTTAGGATTCCTCTTATAAAGGCAGCTGGCTGGGTCAGCGTCTTTATTTCTTCTGATCAGCATGTAACATGCACAACTATTCAGTTTTCTGAGTGAAAACCAAAGTGCTTTGATGCTGCACCATAATCACCGCAGGCCCAGTGTTTCATATGCTACAAATGTATCCACCTTATATAAGTACTGTCGGACAAAATGAAAAGTGTTGATATTAACTTGATGATAGATGGTCTCTGAAGGTTGGTAAAAACTCTGAAATAGTATAGCAACCAGTACATTTTATTCATGTCATATATTTTTATTCACGTTGTTTAAAAAATGTATAAAACTTGCCCAGCGCATAGAAAATTGGCCCTACGTCATGCTAAAACTAGCATTACAAGGCTGTAAGAGGTTGCCATGGAAGCCCATTTCTGCCAGGAAAAAAAAAACAATGAGAAAAACTTTCTCAAAATAATAAGTTAGTATCTCAAAATTATTATTTTTAGAAAATTTCTCATTATCTTTAAAAAGTTTCTCATTATTTTAAGATAGTTTCTGATTATTTTTTAGAATGTTTCTAATTATTTTTTAGAAAGTTTCTCATTATTTTTCAGAAAGTTTCTGATTATTTTTAGAAAGTTTCTGATTTTTTTTTTTTTTAATTTTCTGATTTTTTTTTTTTAGAAAGTTTGATTATTTTTAGAAAGCTTCTCATTATTTTTAGAATGTTTCTCATTATTTTTTAGAAAGTTTTCTCATTATTTTGAGTTACCACGTCATTTTGAGAAAGTTTCTCATTTCAAAATACTAAATCATTATTTTGAGAATGTTTCTTATTCTGATTAAGTTTCTTTATATTTCGAGACACTAAGTCATTATTCTAAAAAAGTTCCTCATGACTTTGCGCAGGTTTGTCCTTTTGAGATACTAACTCATTATTTTGAGAAAGTTTCTCATCTTCAGAAAGTAACATTATTCAATCAATATTCTTAATAGTTTCAAAAAGCAATTTGAGACAATTTCTAAATCCAATTATTTAATCTTCCTTTGAATCACACTGATGAAAATTGGCTTCCAGAGGTTGCTTATACCTGCAGAAACCTGTGTAAACATGAGGTCAGTGATGAAAAAATGAAGAAAAAGGTCCAGTTTATCATATATTATCATCAGATTATCATTCTCTGTCATCAGCTTTACATCTCCCAAGCAGTATGCATGTAGAGGGAACATAGTGGAATAAAAAAAGAAGAATGGAACCATTGTAGGTCAGCTTCAGTTTGCTAAAGGACCTTGGACACCTTGGACTTTTAGGGCAGCCCTGTGATTGGTTGTCATCCTTGGCTGGAGTACGAATATAAATACCAGATAACAGCGAGCATGTTGCATAGACAGTTGTTGATCTTTCGATAGCACTCTTTCTTCCAGTCCTGACACACAGAAGCACATCTGATGTTGGATTCTGAGATGTTGTCCTCCCTCCTGTACATGGCACAGCCGGTCGTCCCCTGGTTTAAACTCATTTGAACACAGTATGTGCTCGAACACACTGTTATTGTGCAACTGCTTTGTCCTGTTTCATGTCCTCTTCCTGCACAGATCGTCCGCATTGGGAGGTTTTAAGTAGTCTGAGGACAGCCTCTTTCTGTCTCGCTCTTATTTGACTTAGTGCAGACAACCCCGATCTTACAGTACAGCATATTGCCATATTAATCGACACAGTTTGGTAGAGTGACTGCATAATTGTTCTTACGATTTACAGATCTTTGGATCTCAGTATTTAAATCCTGTTTTTGAGGAAACAGTTTTGACTATTGCATGTTCTGATTTAAGAAAAAAAAACTCTTTTGGGAAAGAATCATCTGGATGTTTTAGAGATTTTGATATTTGCATTTTCAGATGTTTCCATTTGTAGATTGACTACCTAATTGCACTGGGCTCTGATTAATTGGTATCTGATAAAATACTGATTAAACGACCCTATTCTTTATTGTCCAATGCAATACTGGGTGGTTATTTACTGTATGAGGACAGAGCTCCTCTTTATACAGTTTTATAGAGAGACATGGAAACCTAGTTGGTTCGATTTTGTTCAGAACCAACGTTATTTAATGTTGAGGTGAGCCTTTTTTCACTTTTCCTCCTGATACTCTAAACATGCTAGATCTCTGGTGATGGTGAAACTAATTAACTGATGTATATTTTATGTAGGAGTAGCCTCAGCCCTGACGCTCTGTAACGGACAGATAGTGATAAGTTGTTTTCTGAGTTGACACCGAGCTGGTCCGGCCGATCACGCTCCCGACGCAACGAAACCAGACTCCAGAAAAGTTCAAACTGTGATAGAACTTGACTTTGATGAATCAGAAGCCTTGTGTTTTCTTTCTTTCTTTCTTTCGTTTTTATAACCCTTCAGTGATTGGCCCAGGCACCCCCACCCCCAAACCCCCCAAGCCTTACAAGGAGGGGAGGAGGTGTGTTCTATCTGTCAGAGGAGAGCCAACGTGTCTGCAATAATAAGCCCTCCATTATTCCCTGTGACAGAGGGAGACGGGAGGGGACAGGGGAGGTGTTTAAAGGCTCGACACACAGTCGGACTCTCTACATTGTATCGTTGCTGATTATTGTGTGATGACCAACCGTTGTCCTGAAGGATGTTTCCCTGTCAATTAAAAAAATACAAGATTTTTTTATTCCTGATACACGTGTGGTTTATTTTCTGGTGTTGCTGTTAATTTGCCGATTAATGATTAGTTCCTTCGGTGTGTACTAGACCGATAATCTGTCTCTGTCCGTACAGCATATCTGCCAATATTTTATTTTGAAATTTATGGAAGAACAATACTGGTGTATAGGCGCGTTTCCGTAAAAAGTAGGTGAGTTAAAGGTAAAAGTGGCCACCCGGAAAGCTTCAGGCCACACACTCTCAAATGGCCGCTGACTCAGCGTGTCTCCATTACAAAAAAAGGCGCATGGTTTTCAATCGTCGCGTAATCACTTATCAACAGTTTTGATTGTGACATCACATATGCGACAGATTTAACACAGGAGATGCAAAAATGTAAACAATAAGCAAAGGGACGCCGAGATGGAAGGAGTAGAGCTTGCTGTGTTTCTTGTCGCTGTGTTCATGCCACAGACTGTATATCAATAATGGACGTAGTCACTGTGACGTCACCCATTGGTTTGTGGCCCGTTGGAAGCATCGAGTTCAGCGTTACACCCGTCGCCATCTTGTTTCCGATACGGGGAGCAGACCATATTTGGACTGTGGAGGAGGAGAGGGATCTGATCACTGACTACAGCCTCTCTACACCTCAACCTGACTGAGAGAAGCTGCTGCTAATTCATGTTAGCATTAACTGGGATGTAAGTTTTGGCTAGCAAAAAACAAAGTGTATGTTACTGACCTCAGAAAACTGAACAGCGACTCCTTGGAGTGTCTGTTAGTCCAACCAAACGCTGAACAAGACATTTTTACTGAACAAAACGTTCAAATAAACATTATGTCATTAAGTGAAAATACAGTGAAAGGGTCAAAGTTATGAGACCAAACCGGTCACGGTATTCTACACTGTTGTAGTGACATCAGCAAGGGATAAAATGCACCAAGGGCAAAAGCAGATTGGATCTGATGCGTAAGAACATACAGTACACATTCATTCATTATCCTTAACCACTTATCTGCACTCGGGTCATGGAGGGCTGGAGCCGATCCCAGCTGACATTGGGTGAGAGGCGGGGTTCACCCTGGACAGGTCTCCAGACTATCACAGGGCTGACACATAGAGACAGACAATCACACTCTCATTCACTCCTACGGGCAATTTAGAGTCACCAATTAAACCTACGCTGCATGTTTCTGGACTGTGGGAGGAAGCCACAGTAGCTGGTGAGAACCCACACTGACACGGGGGAGAACACGCAAACCGCAGGCCGGAGTCGAACCAGCGTCCCTCTTGCTGTGAGACCAGAACGCTAAACATTAGACCACCGTGTAGCCCATGAAAACACTGCTTACATAGAAGTATCAGTACAAATAATGTAATATATTTGGAACATATTTAATAATCAGAGAGGGTCCATTCTGCATAACGAGTACTTTTACATTTGATACTTTAACCCTCTGGAGTCCATCGATTCATTGAAAATATACTGAGCATGTTTTATTTACAGTATTAACTGTATTTATATAACAGACAAGCTGAGAAAGCCTGTTAAAAGTGCCATTTATGTTTCTAGACCATTTTTAAAATGTGAATTTTCTTTCTACAATGAAAACTATTACTATTTTTAATTTACATGCAAATAGACTGTTTTATATTTTTATTTATCTATTATTTTTTCTGCTGTTTTTGTGTGTATAAATAGTAAAAAAATAAATTTAAAAAAAGATACATTTCCATAGAAACCTGTGTCTTTTGTTTGTATTTTGGGTTCCTGGCAGCTTTATACTGTACTAAAATTTGAAAAAACAGAGACAGAAATGAATGCATAGGAAGTTGACAAATTTGAACCAAAATCTCCTGGACTTCAGGAGAAGAACATTTTGATGCTGATACTTTTGTACTTTTACTTCAATAAGTTTTGAATGCAGGACTTTTACTTGTAGTGGAGTCATTTCACAGTGCTGTAATAGTACTTTTACTAATATATGTCACTTTATACTTCTACGTCACTACATTTTAGAGATAAATATCATACTTTTTACACCACTTCCTTTAGCTTTAGTTACTAGTTACACAATATATGAATTCACAATGTGTATGCATAAATAAAACCACATAAAAGTATGTTAAGTATACTGCAAAAAAGGTGTGTCTAAAAACATGATAAAAACACTAAACCTGAGGGAAATTATCCTGCTGCATGGACAGATTATTTCACTTGACAAGATTTCTTGAATTAAGATTATTAAATCTAGAAATAAGCATGTTGTACACTTAAAATAAGAAATTAACTCTTAAAATAAGATAAATTAATTTATCTTGTTTTAAGAGTCAAAATCACATTTTATGTTCGACTAAAGGACTAAAAAAAGACACACAATTATCAAAAAAGACACAAAATGACCCAAAAACACTCAAAATGAGAAGACAAAATGACCAATAAAACACAGAAGAAGACACAAAATGACTAAAAACTACACAAAATGACCAAAATTGTTACGCTGACCACACAAGACACAAATAAAATAGTCCCACTAGAATAAAAACCAGAGTTGGATGACAGGATCACACACAATCACAAGATCACATTTATGTTGGTTTTTCTTTGTTTCTTTTTGGTTCAAAATGTTGATCCAGTAGGTCAGCATAAAAAATCAATTATTATTAGGTCATATAGGTGAGGTTGTGCTGAAAAAAATATACCAACATGGCATTTAAACATTTTTATGTGGTGTGTAAAGGCAGGATAAAAAATGATTCAAAAATGGACAAAATAGCCCAAGACGACTCTCAGTTCTTGGAATGAGAGTTTAGAAGTTAAGTTTTCTTTTTAAAATAATTTTCATGTGTGTCTTTTTTAATTACATTGTGTTTCTTTTATAGCTTTTCTTAATGAGTTTTTGTTTGATGTAAAGCACTTTAAATTGCCTTGTTGTTCTTGTTAAAAGGGTTATACTGTTGCCTTTGTACTGTAATGAAGTATTACAACCACTAGGTGGCAACATTTGATTGTCAAATAAAGAGTCTGAGAGTTGGTGGAAGCCCCATGAAGAACATTATCTAACATCATTGAAGTCAGTATCAAATATCAGGCTCAGGGCAACTGAACCTGCAGTTTTGTAGTTTGTCCCAAGTTAATATGGAGTATATTTGCTCCAATCAGGTTTCTTCTCTATTTCTTTATTTAGTTTTTAGTGTAACATCTTTCACCAACCCGTCCCAATCAGTTTGGCGTTTTCAGAAGGCCAATGATGTAATATATCAGAATAAAATAGGTCAGAGGGGAGCAACTAGCGCTTGGTAGGCTACAAACTGTACTTCCAGGCCATCAGCTCACATGGTTCTGCTGCAGCATGTTACCTCATGACTCCCACAGTAAATCCATTCACTCCAACACTAGATGGTGCTGCTGAATGTGATATACGCAGTTGAATAAAAAATGTGACTGTGCTGAGTTGCTTTGAGAGCATGTGTGTTTGTTAGTGAAGCAATGTCAGTTGTAATATGTTCCTGTGAGAAGTAAAGGTCAAGATGACAGATTCTGAGAAAAAATAAAAAAGCCTCCCGCCCCTCCTCCTCCTGTGACACGAGCCGCACTGCCTGCTAATAGCTTTTCTTTTAAAATGCCACTATTTACCGAGGCCTTTTGTCTGGTTAATGGATTTCCTGTTGCAAATTTAATTTTAATTTATTGCCCATTTGTAATAAAATCAGTCTCGAGCTTTTTGTTCATTTCAGACAGCGCTGCCTTTTGATGTGTTAACAGACACATTCTGGGTCTCAGTGCAGCTCTGCTTCTCCACGATTGAAATTAGCTGGTCAAAGCTTCATTCAAAGACTGACTTTGGCTGCAACCATTAAAGAAACATCTCTCTTTCTGGCTTATACTCTCTCTGAAGCGCGGTTTAAAAAGCCAGCCTTGCAGATAGACTCGCACCCATCTCCATATGCCGCTGCACTTATCTTCTCTTCAAACAAGTCAGTCACCTGGTAACAGTCTGCTGTCAGCCAGCCAGCTTTTCCATCTTTATGGTGTCATGAAACATCCGCTATCAGCTTTTAATTGGATATCCACAGTTGGCTGTTCAGCAAAACGCACCCACAAGATCGGTCATACCACTCTTCAAAAAGTTTCCTCTTTCAGCACCTGCTAAGAATCTGTGTGAAGCAGCTTTGTCAGGTGGTGATATGACAGCGTTGTCAGGTGGGACGGTAGTTATGAAGCCACAAAGGAAATTTAGTATCCAGAATGGCAGCAGGGCCTGGGTGTAAATCCCTGTTACAGCTGACAAATACACTGCTGAAGTGTGCTTGAGCAAGACACTGAATCCCCAGCAGCCTCGGGGTGTTTCTGTGTAGCTGATGCTGACCTTTTACATCAGATCAATAAAATATATTTTCTGTGTCTTGGTCGATGAGAGGCACCCACCATTTAGAAAATGGGAAAATTCACCAACGTAGGGAAAACACTGGGCCTCATAAAGTGCAAACCTGTGAGCTGAAAGTGAAGTCAATGTGGAAGTGACTTTAACCTGCATTCTTTCTAACGGCCAGCAGGGGGCGACTCCACTGACTGCAAAAAGAAGTCAGACCATATAATCAATAATGACAAAAATGACCCTACGTCTCACTTTATTAATTTATTTATTTTTGATAACACTGCAACTTCAGACTTAAACATGACAAACAAGGACCAAAACCAGGACAAACCAATTTATGACATCACAGAGACTATATCCACTATTTTTTATATATCGTCTATAGCAGTGGTGGAAAAAGGATGGAGATCTTGAGAGCTTAACACTCGCCTGGCGCATGAAGTGCTTTGCACACTAATGGCCGAAGTCACTGCAATTGTAAATGCAAGACCACTCATACCTGTGTCGACAGACCCAGAAAAGCCCTTCTGCCTCTCACCATCAATGCTCCTCACACAGAGGTCAGGAGTTCCACCTCCACCTAGAGACTTCTCAGACAAGATCTCAACACAAAGCAATGGAGACAAGTTCAGGCTCTTGCAAACCACTTCTGGACCCGCTGAAGCCGAGAATACTTACCGTCCTTGCAACCCAGACAAAAGTGGACAGTGCCACGCAGAAACCTTCAAGTTGGAGTTCTAGTTCTGCTTAGGGACAAACAGACCACCCGCAACTGCTGGCCCATGGCCAAGGTCACTGTCACATTCCCTGGAATGTGACAGTGACCGGATGGCCATGTAAGAAAGGTTGAAGTAAAGACAACCGACCAGGGCAGTGTGAAGAGCTTTCTGAGGCAGCAATTGCAGAACTTGTTCTTCTTCTGCCAAAGCACTGAACTAAAGACAGATGTTTATTGATAGAGTTCTAAGTGACCTCACATAGGTCAGACAAATAATTTCACTTGACAAGATTTCTTAAATTAAGATTATTTTAATCTAGAAATAAGCATGTTATACACTTAAAATAAGAAATTGCTCTTAAAACAAGATAAATTAAAGCTGCAAGCAGTGACGAACTGGCCCGAGCAGAGTGCACTGCAAATTATTTGTTTCTTACCAAGATAAAAAAAAAACAAGTAAAAAAAAAAAAAAAAAAAAAATATATATATATATATATATATATATATATATATATATATATATTTAGAAGTGTTACATAATTTATCTTGTTTTAAGAGTCAAAATCACATTTTATGTTGGACTAAATGACTAAAAAAAAGACATAAAATGACCAAAAAAGACACAAAATGAGAAGACAAAATGACCAAAAAAAACCACAGAAGACACAAAATGACTAAAAAATAAACAAAATTACCAAAATTGTTACACTAAACACACAAGATACAATAAAATAGAGTCAGATTAGAATAAAAATAGTAGTAAATAGTAATAGTAAAAAGTTGGATGACAGGATCCACACAATTACATGATCACATTTATGTTGGTTTTTGTTCTTGTTCTTCTTCTGCCAAAGGATTGAACTAAAGACAGGTGTTTATTGATAGAGTTCCTCACATAGGTCGCCTTTAACGCTTTTTGTAATTTTTACCTTAGATAATTTATTGGTATTTCATTTTAGTTGGAAACAAGAAGTGGATGATTACTTAAAGTTTACAGATTTATTTTGTAACTTTTTATTATTTGTTTACTTAATACTATGATGCCACATCCTGTTTAGTCACTTCCTCTTGGATCAAATCCTATTTAGTAACTTCCTGTTTAGTTACTTCCTGTTTGACTGGAACAAATAAAAGCAGACATGTGTTGCATGAATCTGCACATCCACTCTGAAGCATCATAGAGGCAATGCCGTAAGTTTGATTTTGCATTTGACATGTTAATATATAAGCAGTGATTTCATAAATGAATGTATTTGATAAATTAAGTTAAAAGCATTTTCATTTACAATTATATACAAGCAGGCAGCAATCATGTTTACAGCTGTGTTTGTTGTAATGTTTATGTTAAAATATGTTTTGCTTTATTTGCAGTTTTCACCAACATGTTAATGAAGAAGTGTGACAGTAAAAGATCAAACTTTCTACAGCTCTGTCTTCATTGGCAATGGTTTAACTTGGTGTTTAGTCAGAGTTGCAACACCCCAAACGAGAACAAGTAAAAGTACAAAAGTATCAGCATCAGAACGTTCTTAAAGTATCAAACATATTTATATATTCCAAATATATTATTAGATCATCATTATTGATGCATTTATGTAAGCAGCATTTTAATTTAGCAAAGAATGAGCTCATTTTAACTTCTTAATCTACTGTTATAAAGTTTTTATTTTATATTTAGTTTATAGTTTATAGTTTTTATATATATATATATATATATATATATATATATATATATATATTCATGTTAAATCTTGACCTCAGAAGTAACTAAAGCTGTAGGCTAAATGTAGTGGAGTAAAAAGTACAATATTTGCCTCAAAATGTAGTGAAGTAGAAGTATAAAGTTATATAAAATGGAAATACTCAAGTAAAGTACAAGTACCTGAAAATTGTACTTAAGTACGGTATTTGAGTAAATGTACTTAGTTACATTCCACCACTGGTCTATAGTCTAAGCACCTCATACAGGAATTGATACAGTATGTCCTCTTTTTTCTGAGATATTCATGATTTGTTCTTATTTGGGTCATACCCACTGATTTCTGAGGTTCACTGGTGTTTCCTCATTTTAGCAAGAACATTTTAGTCAAAAGTAGTCAAAAGCATCCATACCAAGATAAGAAGAAACGTCTTATTTCATAGTGTACAAATTACTGACCAACACGAGTAAACATATGTTTTAATTCAACATAAAAATGCATGAATATAACACAAGATTTAAGATTATTATATATCGTTTATTATTGTATTAATAAAATCCATGATTATAGTTTTAGCTGGGTTTTTGGTAGAAATCACTTTAACTTTGTTTAAGTTTATTTCATTTTTATGATTTTTTCACCACTACTCTTTTGGTGGCGTCTCTCCAATTCTTGTGCATGGGCCTGAACACCTGCCCTTATATGGTGTTTAGGGACATTGCCTATGCTAATTATAAATTATAGTTAAGTGGGATTCATCATTCAGCACAGCTGGGTAAGAGCAGATTTGGATGATAAAGAACATTTAAGGCATCTGGAGTTAATTTAAAAGAAAAAAAGAGACAATATAAGGTCCCGGTCACACAAGGACGCTCGCGGGTGAAAACAACAAAATATTTTATCGGAAGTGCCTTTCGTTTAGACGGTGACGGCGTTTTTGGGGCTTAAAGACGTAAAAATCTGAAACCACCCTCCAAAGTGGAAAAGTTAAATACGCTCCGCCGTAGCGTGTCGTCTACACTGACAAGACACAAAACTCTGATCAGATCTGCTCACGTCACGTATGTGTTTACGTCACATACATGCTCCAGTACAGGAAAATAAACAAACGTGGGATTATTTCCATGCGTCGGACCTTCAAGCTGCTCTGGCAGCTCTAATAAACTTACAGGAGTCTTTCCACCAAATGTCCAGGATATGTACAGATAGTATTAGTGAACAGAGAAGGATCTGGAATTACCTCCATCACATTTTGGATGCAGCAATTGGTGGGAGGCGAGCCAGACGGCTGTGAACGAGACCTGGGAGATCTAGTGATGGTGGAGAACTTTGTGGAAGGAGTAGCTGATGAAAATGTGTGGCGTGAAAACTTCTGTATGCCCAAAGATGCTCTTATCGCTTTAAGTGATGCCGCCTGGCATGCATACAATCGAATTTCACACACTTTTGCGTCATCGTATGCACGCAGATTTCCTCCTGAAAACGCTCGTCTAAACGAGGAAAAAAAGTGAAGACGCAACGCCACTTTTGCGTCTTCTGTTCAGACCGTCCTCGTGTAAACGTAGCCTAAGATACAAACATTTTATTTTTGGCTACTGAGGAATTGTTTCCGTTTTTTCAACTTGAATTACAGATCAAAACTGTGTCCCACACTCAAACAGTTTCCATCTCTCTCAGCTGAGCAATAGGCTGCTGGGGCTATTTTTCACAGAGAAGCAGAAAGGGGCTTTGAATGAAGATTTAGAATCAGCAGTGATGAATCATTTCAAACAACTTGGTTACAAACATCCAACAAACCCCCTCTCCTGAACAGTCCTCTGTGACAAAACTAACCTTATTTTTACCACCTGCAGCCAAGAGTCAAATTCTGTGACATGCCAAGTACACCACTGGGACGTTGTTCAAACTGATCTGCTATTGTGGAACGTCTTCACTCAGCCCCAAGTGATCAGTTTCAGGCGGTTTACCACGTTAAAGGAGGAACAATTGACTAAGCACTTACCTGCTCAGACAGACATTTGGCTTAAGACTCCCTCAGGAAATCAAAGTTGTGGTCATTGTAATTTTTTCATTATAATGATGATTGTGTTTCTACAGTCCATGGCTCACATCAGGACAAAGCTGTGCCACATGGACTGTAAATATCAACCTGTCTGTTGCTGAGCATTTTCTTCTGTTCTGTGATCTGCTCCGTTTCATCAGCATCTGCTATACATTTTTATATTTCATCATGTATTCCTATATACCAGGGGTGTCAAACTCTGGCCCGCGGGCCGAATTTGGCCCGCAGTGTAAATTTATTTGGCCCGCGAGCCAATATCAAATTATTATATTATTATTGTACTATAAAAGCTGACCCGCCGGTATTATACGGCGCATTTACCGCTAATACTAGATTTATTATTGTTATTTTATTTTTAAATGTATTAAGGATGCATTAGGATGCAAATAGAAAAGAGGCATACGATTTTTATTAAATTTTTATTTAATAAATTAATGACATTGATGTGTTTTTTATTTGAAATTTGATTTCGCATGTCTGCACTATTTTGTTATATATTGTATGTTTATAAGCGTTGCTGGTTCCATATTTAATGTTAAAGCAAAACATGTTTGGTATATATTAAAAGGTTTATTTGTTCAATGTTGGCCCGCGATTTTATTCAAGTTTTACATTTTGGCCCATTGTGTATTTGAGTTTGACAGCCCTGCTATATACTGTAGTATGCAGGTTGTCTGTTTTGGTGAAGTCGACAGTCTAAATATTTTATGATTTGGCTCAGCATAACATTAGAAGTGGGTGCAGTAAAATCATGGATGGATTACTGAACGGGTCTAACAGGCACAACCCCAGGGGCCACAAGTGTCAGGGGCCCCCCTGGCCTTCACCTACAAAATGTCAGTCGAAGACACACATACCAACCAGGAAGAGATGCAAAATGACCACAAGAAATATAAAACAACCACAACCAGACACAAAATGATTACAAAGAGGCCAAAACAACTACACAGACACAGCAGTGCTGCAATGAGACACAAAACTACTACAAAGGCCTAAAATGACCACAAAGAGACAAAAAACAGTGACAAAGTGACACAATGGGACCACAACTTGACACGAGGAGACACTAAACAAATACAGAGACAAAGTGACGACAAAGAGACACAAAACAACTACAGAGAGAGTAAAAATGACCACAAAGAGACCCAAAATGATCACAAAGCATCATAAAAAAACTACTTCAAAGAGAGAAAGGAACCACAAGGAGACACCAGGAGACACTAAACAAACACAAAGAGACACAAAACAACTACAGAAAGTAACTATAGAGAGTAAAAAGGACCACAAAGGGCGCTTTCATAAGCTAAGTCTGTTTGATTAGTCTGGTTCCTACAAATCAATGGCCCATATGTCAATCAAACCAATCAATTCAAATCAAGTCCATCCTCTCCCAGCCCAGTTGCATCTGTCGCTCTGTGTACATCTCACAAAATGCCTGTGCAGGTCGCCCACAATCCGCGTTTTGTGTGGTTCGTTTTACTGAAATTTGGTCAGAGTGGTCACACAGTGGCATCATGGCGCACTAGGGTTTGTTCGGAACCTCGCAGAGACCCTCGCTCGCAAGTTATCCGCACCAGAGTACGCTTGGACCGTTCACATGTGATCAAGGAACCCTAACAAGGATTTAACTGCACCAAAGTTCAAGGACTAAACTTTGGCTTGTGAAAGTGCCTCAAGAGGCACAAAACAACTACAAAGAGATACAAAACAACTATAAAGAGACAAAACAACGACAAAGACACACAAAACAACTATTAAGAGACAAAACAACGACCAAGTGACACAAAACAACTATAAAGAGACCCAAAATTACAACAAAGAGACACAAAATTATAACAGAGACACAAAATGACACAAACGACTATAATGAGACACAAAATTACTACAAAAAGACACAAAACTATAAAGAGACAAAACGACCAAGTGACACAAAACAACTATAAAGAGACACAAATAGACAACAAAGAGACACAAAATGACAACAAAGAGACTCAAAACAACTATAAAAGAGACACAAAACAACTATAAAGAGACACAAAATTACAACAAAGAGACAAAATGACACAAACAACTATAAGGAGACACAAAACAACTATAAAGACACAAATATACTACAGAGACACAAAATTACAACTATAAAGACACAAATATACTACAGAGACACAAAATTACAACAAAGAGACACAAAATGACACAAACAACTATAAAGAGACACACCATGACTACAAAGAGAAACAAAACGATAAAGAGACACAAAGTGACTATAAAGAGACACAAATATACTACAGAGACACAAAATGACTACAAAGAGACACAAAACAACGATAAAGAGATACAAAGTAGTCTGTGTGTCTTGGTCCCATGTGGGAGAGCTGGTGTGGCCTGTGTAGAGGAAAGTCTGGTGGAGGAGACACAACTGTGTGTCGAGTTCATTCTCCACCGAGGTGTTGTGTACACTTTGGTTAGCGCTTTTGTTTTTTCTCGTCAGTCCATGGGTTTGACAAGAAGCAGTCTCAGGAGTCTGATGGTTCTTGGCTGCTCATGAGACTCAGTCTGTGTCCTCTGGGGTGGAGCATAACTCATATCTGTTGTGGCTGCTGTATCAGAGGGTAAAGTGTCATCTTCTTCTTGTACCAGTGAGATGACTAATTTAGCTAGTTTGGCTCGGAGGCGTTGCTGTGCCTCCTTGGCTTTTACTTCACTCCAAATCAGCACCGCACCTTCCGCCACTAGATGCTGAATTTTTATAGACTCCAATGCTTCTGTGCCAACACAGGAGAGATAGTGACAAGAGACACCAGTGAGACCAGTAGCATGAGTGGACTCTACTGGTGGAGGATGAACAGAGCCGGCCCAAGGCATAAGCGAACTAAGCGACTGCTTAGGGCCCCATGGCCACTAGGGGGCCCCCGAGAGCAATTCAAAAATATATTTATTATTCCTCTCAGATTCCCCATAAGGCATGTCACTATACCTATAGACAGTTAGTCAATTGGGAAAAAGTCAAGCGGAGCTGGTTGACTTAGTCAAGAAGTAAAGATGTTATATGGTATATATAGATATCTCTTATTGATTTTATTTGTTGTTGCTCTTTATTTATTTATTTATTTATGCACATTGCTGTTGCAGTTTTTTTGAAGCCAAAAATAATAAACCAGATGACACTTTTACTTAAATAGATATAATGTAGGTTTTTTTATAATGTTTTACCATTTGGAACGATGTTTAAATCAACCCTAGCTCACTCTTCTAGTTGAATGTGCTACATTTTGAGATTAAAAACCATATGTGACGCCCTGGACATCATTCATTCATTAGTACTATTTATGTAATTAACTGGGCCACCCCCATAAATGTGTGAAGACATATCAGGCTGACAAATGATAATGTAAACAACACTGCTAGAGCCGCAATGAGTTTATAGTAGGTGTGTGAATGATCAACAACCAATATTATTGGCAGAAATAGAGGGCCCCAAAATCGAATTCTGCTTAGGGCCCCATGGTGGCTTGGGCCGGCTCTGAGGATGAAGTCCCTGCTTCACCACTAGTGCGGCTGTTGGGCCGAGATGAGAGGTGTGTGGGTGATCCTTGTTGTGCCCATGAGTACAGTTAGACAGGAATAGATGTTTTCTGTTGGTACATGCATAAAAACTACTACTAGAAACTACAAACACTCTTCATGAACAGATTAGCCTGATTAACCTTGTGCCAAGTTTCTCTAAAACCCACCAAAATGTCAAGAACTGCTTTAAAAATACTATATATTTGTATTATTTTCCACTTTCATTAGTTAAATCTTTAAGTCAATATTTTTATATTTGTTTTTAGTGAATAAACATTCTCAAATTGACTATGTTATAAGTGTATTAAAAAGTGTTAAAAACTTAAGAGTTGTGTATTTTAGATTTAATATTATAAATGTTATATTTTAGACTTAATATAATTTTCTCAAACTTTTTTTACTTAATCACTATCAAGATAATAATTTCCCTATTAAATAAACGTAGAATGTCTTCTTGTCTTTACTATTCAACACAATGAAGACTTTATCAGGCCGCGGTAGGTGCAGTCTGCTTAGGTTTTGAGTTGGATTTTACTTGGATATATATACATATATTGGATATATATATATATATATGATCCTTGTTGTGGCCATGAGTACAGTTAGACAGAAATAGATGTTTTCTGTTGGTGCATGCATAAAAACTACTACTAGAAACTACAAACACTCTTCATGAACAGATTAGCCCTGATTACCCTTGTGCCAAGTTTCTCTAAAACCCACCAAAATGTCAAGAACTGCTTTAAAAATACTAGATATTTGTATTATTTTCTACTTTCATTAGTTAAATCTTTCAGTCAGTATTGGTCCTGATCTTATCTTCCAAATGTTCTTTAGTTTTCAGAATTTTAATCCCTTAAATGACAGTTCATTTACATAATCATACTGTTTTTTTATATAAAAAAATACAAAAAAATGTAATTATTGTAAATGCTGGATATTTTTTTTTTTTCACAGTCTAGGGTGTGCGAATTATTAGCAACAACATTGATTTTGATGCTTTCAAAAGTGTAATAGCATGTTAAAAACAATACTTTAAAATCGATATGTATTATGGGTCATTTCCAATTTCACTGTATCAGATTTTTTTTAATCAACAACAGTTTTTGTACTAACTTTATTAACTTTATTTAAACCCGTTAAATGCCAGATTGTTAGCCTAATAAAAAAAAAAATTCATTTATTTAAAATTCCCCCTAGCATCAACAAAAATGTAATTATGTTCTGTATGGTCAATGCTAAGGGAATTTCTTTTGCAGTCAGAGATATGTCAATGATTAACAACAACATGGATTTTGATGCATTTTTTTTCTATATTACAGCAGCAACAACTCTACTGGAAACCTTGAAAAAAGCATGCATTTACACCATAGGGTAAACATGAGTCTCAATCTGATGGAAAATAGTAAACAAAAAAAAACAATTTTGAAGCCAAGACTCTAGATTAAAAGCCTGCTATAAACATTTTCATATATATATATGAGAATGTATATATATGTATATATATGTATATATATATATATATATATATATATATATATATATATATATATATATATGAAAATAAAATACTCTCACCCTTGCCAGAATCTGAGCCACAGGCATTAACATAACAACAATGATCGCAAACTTTATTTAAAAAATATCCCTAGTGAGGCAATAAAGCAGGTTGCAGGTTTCCTCTCTTAACACCATAAAACTGCATCTTTTCGAACAAGAAAAACCAGCTTGACTTTAAAACAACAACAACAGCATTTGGCATGGTGGCACGGAGAGTATTTATGTTCAGAGTTCACAGAATAAACTATGCCGTGATGCAGCGAAAGGTCAAGATTGGTGGTATTTCGTGATGCAACCAGTGGCGCAGTAACAATCAAGGATGAAGTCATGCTGCTTAGGGAAGCGGAATCATTTCTGATCTCATCATATTATGCCATTGGTAGCTAATGAGGCTTATAGGTGCTTAGTCTGGAAGCACTCAGAGAAAAGTGTGGGTGGATGCTGAATACCTGACATCTTGTACTACTGAATACAACACAAAATAATAAGAAGTACGGCTGTTTCACTTCAATGATTATATTGCAATGAGATTCCAAATGAGTAGCTGAAACTGATTATCTTCAGAGTCCATTTCAGGACTTCATTCCCAATGTGCTGTTTATCAATTTAAGGGGACATTAAGTTTCATTTTTGAAATGTGGATTTGGTCAACTCATTCATCATTGAGCATATCCTTTTTATTCATTTTTGTGTTATCAATCATTCCCTGTATATAGATGAAAAATTGACAACTTAATGGGGTTTCAAATGCTCAGGTGGAGACAGACGGTGCTATTAGGACAACAACGTGTCTTTTCGATTCTTCTTCAATACACAAAAAAGTTATTTTTTTCTGCCCTTCATCCTCTTTTACCACTGACATTTATCTGCCACCTAATCGTATGAATTACGCCACTTTCTGTCTCTCCTCTGTCTCTTTCCCTCCATCGCGACCTTTCAAAGTAAAAGTTAGTGTCCCCTTATGGGATGTGCAGGACTTAAATTTTGGACGTACCCTGCACTTATTTTATGATTATATTTTTATCATTCATTACTTTTTCAGACAGACTACCTACTTTCCTCAAACTATTTTATAGGCCTATCATTTTCAATTCCACAGCTAGACCTATTAATGTTCACTTTGTATTATTTTATTGTGTTTTATAGAACCTGGTCTCACAGGAATCCGTGAAATAGCCACGGATTCGCTTCACTCAAAATCCGTGGAATAGCCACGGAATCACTCAAATATCCGTGAAACTGACACGGATTTCGCTACAATGCAATTTAATTACGTCATGTGATGATGTCATATCCCGTGGCTATTCCATGGATATTTTTTCCTATTGGTTTGTTCCAAGTCACGTGACTTTCAAGGTCCCGGCGGTCAGAACAAAAAAAAAAAAATCAATATTTTGACTTTCTGCATAAAAATTGATTTTAATCACATTTCTAGCGAGAAATATATGTTTTATTTTCTAAATATTCACTCAGTGAATGTACATAATCACTTTGTATGTTGGAATAGCCACGGGATATGACTGTCATTAACTTGCATTGTAGCAAAATCCGTGTCAGTTCACGGAAATTTGAGTGATTCCTGTGAGACCATGTTGGTTTTATGTGTTTTTTATTTTTTTGTATTTGCATTTAAAATAATTAGGTTATGTGTGTTCTATGTGTGTGTGTATGGTCTGAAATGCATTCCAAGTGCAAAAAAAAAAAAGATGTCAACTTATTAGCACAAAAATGATACATAGTCTTTATTTTCTAAGGTGTCCTTGGCTGTAAAAGGATCGAGGACCTCTGCTAGTTATACTATAGATTTGTTAGTGTGTCAGTGTGCATGTCTGATAGAGAGAGACATTATTGATTTATTTCTATTATCAGATTACAGCATATGCAACACCACAGGAAGTTATGACTTATACTCTCAATAAAAGGATCAGGAAATATAAGGCAAACTAATTGATCTGTGTATGTTCCGCTGCAGTGGTGTGTGCGCTAGATACTGTAGCATCTGTTTCCCTGTCTGTCTGTTTCATATTTGTGGTTGAGTTACCCTCTCTCCCTCCCTACGTGTGTGTGTGTGTGAGCGTGTGTGTGTTGCACACCCCTCGCGGCCATTCTGTCTCCCAGACAGCTGTTTGGTGACCTGGTAACACCCCTCGCCTCCCTCCCCCCAGCATGTCACACACACACACACACAAACACACTCCCACACACATGGCAGCCCAGCATGTCTGCCACCACTGGTATCCCCAAGCCAACACACACACACACACACACACACACACACACACACACACACACACACACACACACAATCACATACAGACACCTTCAGTCCCACCCACGTCCAGCTCTGTCCATTCATAGCTGGAGTCAGAACACAACAGTTTTCTTTTACAAGCCTTCAGAATGTTGATTTTGAACATCAACAAAAGGAACAAAACAGATTTTTTTTCTTGATGGTTCATGAAGGGACCTTGCATGAGGACACTGCTTTACTGAGGCCCGGGGATTTTCAGATCAACCCTGATAACTCGGGTCGGGTTCAGTCTAAATAAAACACCATCTGAAATGCAGACAGCTCTGGGAGTTTATGTGAGCAGACGAAGGACGGGGCTTGTGTTTGACAAGTCAGAAACATCTAGTACTGCAAACTCCACCCTAAAGGCTGGGCCATACTAGAAAAGACGACAACAAGTTGTCAAATCAGGCTGAAAAGCATAAGTGTTTATAGCTATACTGCCCTACAAAGTCTAACTGCAGTGACTATGTAAAGGGTAAAACTGAGAAAAACTGCTTTAAAGTTTCTTAATGTTTTTTTTAACTGGCTAGCCAAATGGGTTATAAGTAGGTAAGTGATATGACACTTATTTCTACATGAATTGATGATGTAATATTTATACTCAAAAATCATGACAATTCATTTGACCTTTGACCCCAAAACATGTAGTTACTACACTCTGGCTTTGCATTGCTGTAAAATGTTCTAATAGTAAAAACAAGAACAGAGTGCAGTAACTACACACATTTATATTTTGTTTTCAGTGAATAAACATTCTCAAATTGATTTTGTTATAAATGTATTTAAAAAATCTTTTTAAAGATTTGTGTATTTTAGACTTAATATTATAAAGTGGTGTTATATTTTCATTTTCGTGTAATTATATCTTACTTTTTTACTCAATCAGTATCTAGATAATTTCCCTATCAAATAAACTTATAATTTCTATTATTTTTGTCTTCACAATTCAACACAATGAAGAAATACAAGGCTACACTGTATCAGACCGCGGTAAGTGAACTTACTGCAGTCTGCTTTGGTTTTGAGTTGGATTCTGCAGTTACTGCAATTTTGATATCATTATTTCTCTGTAATAAAGCAAAATTGAAATCTAAACCTTTGTCACAAGATAAACAGACTTCAAGGAGTTCAATTTTAGTTAATTTCAACCAAAAATGTAGTTACTGCAGTTAGGTCTTGTAGGACAGTATATAGCATATTGTTTAAATATGGGGATAATATCACATATTTTCAGGAAGTCTCCCCTGGAAAGCCTTCATAGGTTGCACACAAAGTGACGAGATAGTTGTGTAAAGAATGAAAAGTGGCGTGAATGTCAGGTTGACGAGTCGGACAACCCCTTACACCACATAGTCAGAGCCTCACAGCAGCATGAACTTACCTTAACACATGGCACTGAAGTAGTGAAATGGGCAGGCTGTTCAATATATCAATATAGGTTGTGTGTAAAGGCAGCAAAAAACGATTGATATTGGCGTATTTCACCAACCGCTGCAATGCGTCCGCCGCCATCTTGCTCTCTTCATCTGGGAGAGTGGGGTTCGAGTCCCGTGTGAAAACAAAAGTAAACGATAATTAACTTAAGTTACGTTGTTAACGTAAGTTACATGAATCACGTTTTTGAAGGTAGCTTGCGTTTTTTACGTAACTTGCGGTAGTCACGTGATCCTCGTAACTACTTCACTTCCGGCATTTACGAACATTTATTTACTGTTTAAACTGTCGTTTATAATGCCTTACCAAGGTTTTTGCCCTAAACCTAAGGTCAGTGGTTTTACAACATAAATCGACAGAAACTGCAGCCTTTTTTTATAACCGCGAACCGTAAGTGTGTGCTATTTTTGGAACGCGCAATTATATTTTAGTATGTGCCGTGAAACGTGAGCTGTGATACGTACCTACAGTATATGTCGTAATGGGTGATACTAACACACGACCTCTTCTGTCGTTTAAGTTGGAGAACTTGTTGGAAATGGGTGCAGTTTGGTCTAGTTTTTGCAACAAAACTTTGTGGTTTGGTTTAGAAAAAGATCATCGTTTGGGTTTCAGTGTCATTTGTTACAATACTTTACTATCATACATAGATACTCGGTTATGTTAAACCAAGTATCTATGTATGGGCTGGTGCTTGAACTTACGAACCTTCACAGAACCTGTTTGCTTTTCAACAGGGTAGAAAGCCACATCATTACATCACTGTATATGTCTGTATATATCTTCGCTTTAACAGAAACGCTAGCAACAAACTTCGAGCATTATAATTAATTTAATAAAACATTGAAGCATTTTGTGTCCATAGTGAAGCTCTGTGTTTTTAAAAATGGTGGCCACAACATTTTCTTTGGTCTCGTTGGTTAAGATAAGTCCCACCCCCAGCCCCAACATCTCGTGGTTCAAGACCAGCAAAGACTTGGTGCAGCTCTGGAACTAGTTTTCCAGGCCGAGAGCTGGTTCTTTGGCGTCGAAAAGTGAGGAACTTTTTTTTATGTATATATGTGGGTATATATATAATTATTATTATTATTTTTTATATTATTATTATTATTATTTTTTATTTATTTAGTTGGTAGTTTAGTTATTTTATTTATTCTTGTTTATTTGTTTTCTCTCGTTAGCGCTTCTTGCTTTGTTTGCCTATTTATTTTCATTGTGTGATACATATAAATGAGCCATGTTATATATTTTTATATATATGTCGTAGCATCTGCCTCTCATCCACATACACACACGCACACACGCACACACACACACACACACCCACACGCACACATACACCTGTGATGCCTCTGTGCAAATCGTTTATAATTTATGTTTTTCTTTGTTGTTGTTTGCGCTGTATGTCTGCTGTCTCTACTTGTGGTCCACATGGTGTAGTGTATTTGTCTCTCATGTCACCTTGTTTGTTACGTCATTTCACCAATAAAAAAATAAAAATAAAAAAATAAAAGTGAGGAACTTGTACGAGCTCAGGCACCGACTCCAACCCAGCCCTTGAACTGCCTCGGTACAAAAGGCGCATTACTCCTTTGGTGCCATTGTAATTGCTACCAACACTACAGGACGTGCAGACTGCTGCATGCGTTAACATGAGAGTGTATCTGTCATGTGAGACATGAGGGAAAAAACATCTCTAAAATGCTTGCAGTCTACGCAGTGGGTAACAATAAATGCAAATATGGGTCATAATAATCTGCCTTTGGGAGCATTGTTTGTGGGAAGCAGTCTTGTTTTGTAAAGTTACAGAAATTGTCAGATACATCAATTCCACATTGCAATGGTGTGGAGGATGGTAGTTTCTAAATGGAACGTCAAAGAGGCAGTGGTGGAGGGGTAAGTTGGTGCCGCTAACACTTCCTGGGCAGTGCTCTCACAAGGGCAGGGACTTTTTTAGGAAGCAAAGGAGCTTAGATAGGAGCTAGGCTCCTGTGTTCCCAAAATAGTTAATAATTTCGATAAATAGTTTATCCTTCCGCAGATAATTAGGGTTTCATGGGATTTTTGCCAATCCTGTATGTTGGTTTTGTGGATTTCTGCAAAGCTTGTGACAATGTTACCTCTGTAATCCTGAGGGACTTGCTGTAGGTATTATGAGCACTGAACGAGCCTTATTAGCATTTATTCAAATGCTTTCACGGTACGGATGTGTCGTGCCTCCTTTCCTCTCTGTGATATTCATGTACAAGAAGGTACAGCCAAACTGTCTGGAAAGGGTCCAATACGGAGGCATCGGGACGCCTGACATTGTCCTTCTGGCTTCAGTGGACCATGATCGCTGATTTGCACGGGAACAGTTACAGTGACGCAGGCAGAGTGGAAAAGCACCTTCACCTCAGGTACAAACAGCAGACATGCTGATGTATGAAACCAGCTCCGCCTGTGAAGGAGGAGTTTTATGGGTTGCTGTTCTTCACCTGTTGTCTCTGCACCTCTGACCTGGATTAGCAACTTCAAAATGGATGCGAAATGAAGAAATTGTCAAACACTGATGATATCAAACCATCTGTGGTTTGAATATTTTATTCCTGACACTTAAACTCACCTTTTGTTCTCTGTCATACACCCTTTTCTGCCTTTACAGATGAAAATCTGACTCCTGACTTTGCTGCTACGCTTACTCTCTGTCACTCTACTTGTTATCTCACGGAACAGAAAAACAATCGAGATTATCTTGAAAGAAGATAAATCTCACTGAATGTTTAAACAGCAAATAAAATATTGCCTTCAAAACTTCTTTGCATACCAGTAATATTTTAATATAAAAACTGAACTTGCAGCACTGTGGTTTACTTAACTTTAAAAAAATACCAACAAAAAGACATTGCAAAGTGTGAAAGTTTGCGTGTGCTTGCAGAGGTCATGGTAGACTGCTGATCTGACCGCCGGCTTCTCTTATACATATCAGCCTCACTGTGACCCTTAAAGAAACTAACAGAGTCTACACTCTGTGTATACCCTGCAGCTTACTGACTAATAACTGAAAATGACAAACAGGTCACTGGTCAAATGTAGGCTATTGCATCTCCATATATGTGTCAAATCAATACTGACAGACTTTCTGACCAGGCAGACTGCAATGCACTGTGGGAAGGCTGCACAAAGGGATGCGTATAGTGGAAAAATGTCAAGCCATGAGAATATTGTTATCATATACCAAGGGGGAGAACTAAGATATATGTGATGTGCAATACTTTTAGAGTTTTATTGTTACTTCATTGCATTCTTATTATCCTTCAAATTGTGTTTTTCTATTTAAATGCTCTATACCAGGGGTGTCAAACTCAAATACACAATGGGCCAAAATTTAAAACTTGAATAAAATCGCGGGCCAACATTGAACAAATAAACCTTTTAATATATACCAAACATGTTTTGCTTTAACATTAAATATGGAACCAGCAACGCTTATTAACATACAATATATAACTATATAGTGCAGACATGCAAAATCAAATTTCAAATAAAAAACACATCAATGTCATTAATTTACAATAATAATATAATAATTTGGTATTGCCTCGTGGGCCAAATAAAATTACACTGCGGGCCAAATTTGGCCCACGGGCCAGAGTTTGACACCCCTGCTCTATACAATTTGAATCTGCTTTCCTAATGTGCCTGTTTCCAATTTCCTGTTTTAATAGCCTTAAAGTCTTCCTATATATGCTCCAGACTGCTTAATATTCAGATTGTGTGACCTTATGGTACTTCACTGGTATCACAGTAACATTCCCATAGGGACATGCTATGATGTGTTTGTGATACCAAATAATGAGTTCATAGTAACCTGACTGAGACAAATGGCATTTCTAATGTCACAATGGCATTCTGTGACATTTGTATCACGGCCTTTCTACTTACAGGTCCGCTGTGGTCTTTGTTAGTGTATGTATGGCCTGTCCTGTTAAGATTACTACAGTTTTGTTTTGTGCAGTAACAGGAATCACTGGAAGATAAAACTTGTTTGTTTGCCTTCCTCGAATACAAGTGTGGTTTCATAGTGCATCAGCCCCCCCATAATGCATTCTAAAATAGCCTCATTTTAAGCTGCAAGATGCATAAATAGCATGGATTTATGTTACATCCACACACTGCAAGAGAACAAGTGACCAGAACCCAAACTCACCCACATGTACACACACACACACACACACACACACACACACACTGACATGCACCCAACGCTGCCTTCTTTGAGCCTCTCCAATCGTTTGATAGTCGTTTGCTCAGTCAGGTGTGAATTGTGACTATATACCCATTTGTGAAGCCAGTATTACACCCCCTCCCTCTCTCATCTCCTCTCTATGTCTCTCACTGAGGCTCTCTCTCCTCCGTGCTGCTCTCTTCAGAGGGAGAGAGAGGGAGGGAGGAAGAGAGAGAGGGAGAGAGAGAGAGGTGGAAATTCACATGACAGCTTCTAAGCCATGGAGAGGTAGAGATCCTCTACTGCTGAGCCTGCTAAGATGCTAGATGCAGAGGATAGATAGATAGATAGATAGATAGATAGATAGATAGATAGATAGATAGATAGATAGATAGATAGATAGATAGATAGATAGATAGATAGATAGATAGATAGATTGATTGATTGATTGTCTTTATTTCGAACATGCAAGCAATAAGTTTATATTAATAGATGAATAAATAAAAAACAAAACAAAAAAGCAAAAAAAAAATGAAAAAAACAGACACTTTCTGCAAGCTCGAAAGGGGGTAGGAAGAAGTAAAAAAAACGTATCTAGTCCTACCCCTTAACGGGTCAGTATATACATACATATGTGAATAATCAATATAGTCACATACAAATATTATAAATAATTATATATATACATATACTATAAACAATTTATATTACATTGTGAATACTTATACATGTATATATTGTAAATTACTATATATATATATATAAATATAAACATAAATACAATTACTATGTATATTACAAAATTACAGTCTACATATGTCCATGTTACAGAGGCTTTTCTAAATTTCTGTACTTTGTAAAGATGATGTCTTTATATTTGTTTTTAAACTGTCTTATGTTTTGGCTTTTCTTTTTTTTTGGAGATCTTATAGGTGGGATCCTGAGCATAAACTCATTATTCTTATTGACTTATGTATCTTAATGCTGCCAGAGTCTACTTATTCATACTCACTGTACTTTAGAGGGGAACTCCAATTTTAGTTTGGAGCCAGTTTGTTTATCAGTTTACTACATGTGGGAAGCCTGCCCATTAAAACATTTGTATGTCTGAATTTGTAAAGTCTGAGAAAATTGGCAAGACCACAAAGTCCTGTTATACACTGGGGATGGGGGGAGTTGGACATATCGGCTGAGAGATGTGAGCCTTCCCTCAAATACAATGGGAATACACTTGTGTTGTGGAGCTCAAAGTGCTTAAAAAATTACATTTTAAAAACTCAACAGCAATGTTTCTTTCTGGAAACCATGACCCATTTACTCAAGATAATCTACAAACGTTGTTGTGAGTGGTTTCATGCAGGAACTATACTATAAAAAATGTCAAACATAAAACTACTCACCACATGGGGTGTGGATTATTTGGAGTTACCGGATCATGATTTCTGGAAAGAGACATTGCTATTGAGATTTTAAAATGCAGGCACTTTGAAGAACAAAGCCAATCTAGCCCCATTATATTCAAGGGAAGGCAGACATCTCTACAAATGATACTTCCAAAGCAAACCAAAACAAATTAGACCTATAAACAGACCTACATGTAAGAGGAAAAATATAAATGTTGATGATTCCTTTAACTCATCATACATTATTTAGGTGGTGGACAGAAACCACAACACCCAGAGGACAGAAACCACAACACCCAGAGGACACCAGCAGAAATATGGAGAGAACATGTAGTCCACACTGAAAGGCCCTATGCAGGAGTTGAATCACAAACTTCTTATTGTGAGGCAACAATACTAGCCACCAAGCCTCCCTAAAGCATAAATTACAAATCTATCAATTCCATGGAATACAGCATTTTAGTAGCACTACAAATTAGGGCTGGGCGATATGGACCAAAAGTCATATCCCGATATATTTAGGCTGAATATCGATATCCGATATATATCCGGATATTTTTATCTCAAAGTGAGAGCAAATGTGTCAAAGTGTTTATTTAAGTGAACATGAATACTGTATAACAGGAGTACCTTTAAAAATAATAATAATGATAATCAAAGATTCATAAAGTGCACATTCAAATAAAAACGTATCTTAAATAAAAATAGCTTATGAAATAGAATAGGCCAATGGTGGTGTAGTTTGTCCAAAAGTAGCTGAAAAAAACAATTATACGCATGGTCTGTGGCCTAAAGGTTAGGGAATCAGCTTGTTACCTCAGGGCACTGGTTCGAATCCCAGGACTCATGGGTCAAAAAATAGCATAAAATTACCACATTGTGAGATGTCCGAAATGACTTCCTCGAAAAAAAAAAAAAAAAAAACTCATACTATAGTATGTCTATTATGGTCAAAAAATGCTTATATCACATTTAAAAATATATCAGTATTTTTTATATCGATATATCGCCCAGCCCTACTACAAATTAGTATTTTTCGCCCTTGTTGCTGTAATTTGAACCATTTTCTTAAAGTGTGTCTCTTAAAGCAAGTTAAGTCAGAGTTTCTAATTTCACAAAGATGATAGCAGCATGGACTTTATGAATATTCACGGATGTTAGCGAAGCAGGAACCAAAAGTTTGTGTCTTCTGTTTTTAGATCGGAAGTAGTTAAAGTTAACCCGCTACGCAACCTGAGCAACAGTACGCTAAGTTGCCTCGCAAAACACCGGACTAATGAGCCAAAAACTTTACCTAGCAACGGAGGACCATTCAGTGGAAATTCGCAGGCAGGCAACACGACCTCTTGTATTTCACGACACATCAACATTTGACAACATATTTCGTGAAACATGAGTTTTTGTTTCCAGCAGTTGGTTAATTCTTTTCAATAAGCTCAAGAAAACATTGTTAACCTGCTTTTATTTACAGACTGATTGGTGTCCACGCATTCACAAGTTGGGGGACGCACCGGACAAAATCACCAAATTTTTTCTACATGTTCCCTATCACCATAAGTATCAATTTTTGGAAGGAGCCACTTCATCAATATTGCAGATAGGAGATGGCAGCCATATAAAGTCTATGAGAACCAATATATCTTCCAAGCCCCTTAGAAGGTCCATCTTGGTGTCAAAATATACATTTTCTGGGTCAAGGCGTCATTTAAAGCTATTGAGAAAATCACTAGGTGATTATTTGAACAAATAGATATGTTCATTTTCACCCAGACTGGTAGGCAACTCACTTCAAGTGCTGCAGCAGGAATCCTGAGTTGAAAATGTTTGGAATCTATGTTCCCGGGAGAGTGCGGATTATCTGCCATGTACACTGCTAAAAAAAAAATCAAAGGAACGCTTTCATCTCATGTCAGATCTTGTATATACATTTTTCCCTAACAGAAAATGTGTATTTTGACACCAAGATTGACCTTCTAAGTGGCTTGGAAGATATATTGGTTCTCATAGACTTTATATGGCTGCCATCTCCGATCCGCAATCTTGATGAAGTGGCTCCTACCAAAAATTGAAACCTATGGAGATAGAGAGCATGTGGAAAAAATGTGGTATTTTTGTCCGCCGTGTCCCCATTCTTCCAAAATCTGGTCCTAAGCCGCCTGACTACTAGTGTTTCCACATTTTAACTCAGTAGTGCTGGGTGAAAATTGGCTTTCATTAGCAATGTATTAGGCTAATATTGTCTTTTGCTCACTGGTTGGTGTATACTTTTCTATACTCCTATCTGCCCAGCTGTGGTCAAGTTTTCCGGATGTAATGAGTGTTTAGGAATCCCAGAAGGGCATGAATGGAGGAAGACAGTTGTTTGGCAAAGAGAGGGTTATTCTTGACAAAAATGAGAATGGAGATGTCTGAGAGAGGAGGGTAAAAATTGCTGTCTGAATCATTTGCGATTCATCCCAACTCTGCCTGTAGCCTATCCGTCTCTTCTTTGACTGAGCTACTCCCTGAAGGAGCTTTAGCGCAGAGAGCAGGGGAGAGAGAGAGAGAGAGAGAGAGAGAGAGAGAGAGAGAGAGAGAGAGAGAGAGGGAGCGCGACAGACCGACGGACCGACAGTCCGTCTATCTATCCAGCTGCCCCTGCCTCTGCAGAAGCGCGCAAGCATACACATAGACAACACGCCAAATCAAACGCACGCGCGTGCACGCGTGCTCTAACACACACATACACGTGCACGACGAGAGAGAGAGAGATAGAGAGAGAAAGAGAGCGAGAGAGACGTTGGGAGAAGGTCCCATGCACGGTTTGGAGGCTGCCGGAGCCTCTACTGTAGTCAATGTGCGTGTGCGTCTATGTGTGCGTCCGGCGGCTGCTCACCTGCCTCTTCCTCTCCTCGCCCGGGACAGGAATAACGGGATACCGGGAGCTGTAATCATTCCAGAGGCAGGTTGAGCCCCCCACAATGCGCGGGGCCAGCAGAGATTGCAGTGGAGAATCAGCGGTAGGCGCACACACAATGAAGATTGGATTACAACAACAGTGATTTTTAATCGCAGCTGCGCGCCTGTGAAGTGATAAAACGGGGGATTTCATTGAGCTTTTTTTTTGGACACGGTGGAAATAATTCATTGCAAGAGATTCTTCTTCTTCTCCTGTTGTGCAGTGTTTGTGAGTGCGATCCCCATCAGAGGCTCAGAGGAGAGAGGGGGACTGTTGCAATGTCATCTCACACCACTGTTTTGGAGCTCTGTGGAAGGGAGATGCTGTAAGTACTTTGTCTGTTATTTTCCCCCTGAATTTGGGTTGTGATGATCATGCACCGTCTCTGTCTCTAACCCCCACCACTCTTGATCAGCGGGCGCCGTGCGGGTTTTACCCACAGGCGTCCCTTATCCAAAGTGCGGCACCCACACCACACCACACCACAGTTGTCCCTAAAACACGGGGTTTAAACGACGCGAGGCACGCATTATGACACGCAAAAAAAATAAAAAATAAAAATCAAATGATCATCTCCCAGCTGGTACGTCAAGTGTAATAAATTTCTAATATTTAATAACGCTGGCGCAGTGAGCGCAGCGCAGGCTGCTTCAAAGCGCATCTGTATACAGCATTTATCAGCCGGCCAAAAAAGACTAAACACGTTTATCCATTTGCGATTAATTTATGTACACCCAGAAACTGACTGTGCAGGTGAAATAGAAAGGAGCGTGCATCGTTTGGTAGTTAGATACACGCACCCCCAAATTATCACGCTGTGAACCCGGTTTTACAGAAACAAGATGAGTTTCACACACGTCACACTAAAATAAAGAATGGCTGCTTTCTGGCGATTTTATCCAGAGGTTGGATTACACATTGCGGTGTTTTGGTTGCGCCTCTGGTTGGAACAACTTCCAGCTCTTCTTCTCCATCCCATAACAGGACGAATAGTCAGCGTTTGATTGATGGAGATCTCCAAAAAAAAAACGCACCATGCATTTTCTAACTTATAATCCTATTTTTGGGGCAAAATCTTGCGCATGTGCGCTCCCAAAACGTGACAGAAAAGTGAACACGGGCTTTACCCGAAAAAAAAAAAATCTTTCACTATGTATAGGAGCGTCTTGGCCAAGAGGAGTTGAGGAGGCAGGCCAACGTTATACCAGTAGGGGTCGCACTTGTATTGTGTTGTTCCCCATTGAACATAATGGGGAGATCCAAATGAATTTACATCTCCTCTCCCCTCCTCTCCCTCTCTCCTGTTCTCCGGATTCAGTCACGTTGTTGAAGCGCAGTTCTCCTATCACAGAGAAGCTCTCTCTCCCTCTCTCTCTATGTAAAGGCGCCAGCTGCAGCCCGTGGAAGGGCAATCCATATTTTTATGACAGCAAAAGGAAATAATGTATTAACCCAATACCTCCCTAAATGCAGATTGGGGCCCCACTGTGTGGACCATTACCATTCTGATTATGATCTGCCTGCTTTTAACATTCAGCAAGTGTACGTGTGTTTGTGCCTGTGTGCATTTAAGAAGTATCATTGCATTAATTTTTTGCCCGTTACACAACAGTAAGAGAGAGAGAAATGTGCAGAAACAAAGAATATGAGAGAATAAAAGAGGATGAGTGAGACAGAGTGAGCGAGAGAGAGGTAGATGTGATGGATTTTTAATACAGCTTTATTTGCATATAGATGGAGACACTAATAACACAGCTCTGAAGTTAGTCAGTCAGGGGATACTTCTTCTAAAATGAAATCCAAAGGGTTAAAATCAAGTCGCCATCAAGAAGCGAACAGATTGCTCCGGCGAAGGCAGCACCGCTGTGTTTCAAATTCATCAGCATTGTTCATGGCTGAATAAAGTCTGAAATCACCTCTGACTCCGGCCCTCAGAGGTGGCTTCAGAGAAAAGATCTCTTTCCTGTTGGGCAAAGGCAGAAGCCCTGCAGGACTGGAAGCTCACTTTGTTGCCTGCTGCCACAAAGCCACACGGACAGATAACAAATAACCTGTCAGCCTACATCTAACGATATATTATTTGTTTGTGTTATGAAAATCATTCTTTATCCACTATTTTCCTTTCTGCAACATGACTATAAAGCAAATTGAAATTCAGAAAGAGAGACAATGTTCTACTACGGGCCTTTTGCATGCTAATGAAGCAGAAACTGACTGATGCAATTAGCACTGAAGAACTGAAAGTAAACGAGCAAGGAGACATATTGTAGCACATTCATATTCTAACAGAGCAGGGAGGCATAGGTGTGTATTGGGCATCAGGTGCAGAGAGAGAGAGAGCAACACTGTTCACTCCCATTATATAAGATAATACTAGTGGTCTCACTTCTTTCTTTGTCGGCCTCTCTCTCTCTCTCTCTCTCACACACACACACACACACACACACACACACACATAGTGGGTTCGCAGGGAGCTAAAGAGGTATGTGCAGTGGGCAGACAACATGTTGAAGCCTGAGTGGTAGCAGACGATTACTTCCACTGGGCTTCTCATGGGTGCTCATGCACACGTCAGGGCACACAGAGCAGATGGCTGGGGCCTGGGAGAGAGGGAGAGGGATTGAATGAGGGAATGGCTGGGAGAGAAAATAGATAGAGGAATGAGCTGACAAAGGAGAAGAATGTCCATAGAGGTGGGGAATCGTACTTCAAGGGGACGCTCCAGCAAAGTTTGGGCAACTAAAATGATAGTTCTCAGTCTTGTTCAAGCTGCAAGAACACTGGATCCTTTTCTTCACATAATGAGTCCTGGCAGCGTCTTTTGATAAAAACCTCCCTGCCTGCTTTCTTTCAGATTCCACCAGTTTGTAGCAGTTTTTTTGCCAGCCCAAGCCAGATTATTCTGATGACATCACTTGGGTTATTTTGGCAACTTTGGGAAGCTCCCCCAGAGCAACCAAAGACCTGCAACTGTTTTCACAGGCTCTGTAGTAGAA
The DNA here is from genome assembly GCF_030273125.1 of Centropristis striata. NCBI lineage: Eukaryota > Metazoa > Chordata > Actinopteri > Perciformes > Serranidae > Centropristis > Centropristis striata. The sequence goes on from NC_081529.1 coordinate 4,463,411, forward strand.
CTGATTTTGCTGTGCCTCTTTAATTCTGGCACAATAATTGGAGCATCCTCTTTGTTTCAGAACTGCACTTCCCATAGGCCAACAGTCAGTCAGACGCTGTCGGTGGCACTGTGATGTCATTCCTGGTGCTTCGTGATGCAGATTTTCTGTAATGTCCCTTAGTTTCAGTTCCTCATCAGTTAAGCCTAGGGTGTCAATCACTGATTGTGCTAAATATCAATTTCTGCATGTATTTTGAACTATCTAAAATAAGTTGCTGATGCTGTAAATGTATAAATGCATCACTTTCTGTGCAGCAGAGGAAGACCAATGTGACAGGAGATGAGAATGGCATGCAAGTGATCCTTTTTATAATAAAAAGGTAGAAAAGAAAAGCATATTACATACATAAATTCATTATTTCTCAGTTTAAATCATTATGTATCCACTTAACAAAAACAAGAATGCAAAATGGTCTTCTGTTCTTTAAAAAAACATTTATAATCCTTCCAAACATTGTCACTTTGTATGCAAAGACCTGAAGACAGTTCTGAACTCCAGCAGCACATTTGCATTCATACAATTCCTTTTTCTTGGTGTCTGTTTTCTTCAAATGGCAGAATCCCATTTTAGAATGAAACTCTTGAAATAGAAAAGGGATGGAAGGATACAGAACCTGGGGAATGGAATTAGCGGAGAGAAATAGGAATAAGAGAGAGATGGCAGAAAGGGGAAATGTCTTGGGAAGGAATAAATGAAAAAAACAAAGTCAAGTTATTTTAGAATCAAACTATTTGAGAATTCTTTGCAATACAGCGTTGAGACAGTAGAACAGGGCGGAAAGCGACTAATGAGCCAAAACCAGAGGGAGAAGGAGGAAACTCAATACCCCTAGTTTCCTGATCCCAGACACAGCTGGTTAAAGTTTAAAAAGGTCAGTAAATGGGAAAAAATGTTCCTCAACTGAATACGAGGAGGCAGATGAAGGACTGAGGAACAGCTGAAAATATGACCCATATGGGACCTTTTAATGACAAGTCTTTGAAACGGCATGGGAATTAATATGCTGCTATTAAAACAGTCTATTGGAAGGAGTTTTGAACTTTGCTGCGAGCATTCAGTCACAAGAGGGCTAGTGAGGTCGGTCACTGACAGAGGCAACATAAATTATTTTTTTATTTTTTATGGCGGGCAACACCACACACTGTTGAATAATTGAAATGTTAATTGCATTAAGATTTCTCTTCACTGGAACTAAATAGCCAATAACCAGTATACTTTTGCCCATGTATCATAACTACTCACGTTGATGTCAGATTATTTTTTATCCCTTTTCCCCATTACACACAATTTAGACAGCAGAGATACCTAAAAACCAAGAGGGTTTGATTAGTGAAGCCCAAGATCCTTAATCCTGCATTCTTTCCAATGACCAGCAGGGGGCAACTTCACTGGTCGCCCAAAAAATTAGTCTGATTGTATAGATGTCTATGAGAAAATTCCCCTCTTTTCACTTGATTATTCGCTTAGTCAACATTTTCCTAACACATTAATGGTCTCACTTGCGAGTTGTGTGTTAATTTAACTTTTTTTGTTGCCTTAACATGTCTTGTTCAGCATTCGTTTAGCCAACCGCAATAATAAAAAGTTGGAACACTTTGTAAGAAAACTGTTGCGTCAAATTTAGAATTCAAAGTGTATGTGTATAAAAAGCACTAGCACTTGCTAGTTTATCAGCTCAAGTTTATCGATTTGAACATTAAATATATTATATATCATTATTATATTTATTATATATAATGTATTTGTATAGTTTTAAATTGAAGATATGTTACAAAGGATTAGCAAATAATTGCATGGCAATTGTTTTATTTACGTTTTAGACAACGTCAACGACAATGTTTTGGAACCATGCTAGTGCTAGCCTTAGCTTTTTACTTCAGCTCCCTCCACCCTAATTTTGGAACTTCTGGTTCCAAAAAATAAAGCAAAATAAAAAAAGCGCAATAAATTATTAGATTAGTCTCTGTAGTTATCTGTAGTTTGCATATAACCAGTAGATGATTGTATACTATCTGAAAAGGTCTTCCATTGGTTTGATGTAATCTTGTTGAAATTTTTTCAGTATATTCACAAGAAAATGCAAATTACTATGTATTTGAGGGGTATTAAAACATTTATTATTTAACAAATAATTGTTTAAATCAATACAGTGGGGGGAAAGTGATTGAAGGTGGGAGAATATAAAAGCAGTATGAAAGATCAAGGGAAGGGTGGACAGATAAGTAAATAGATGAAGGCCAGGGGAATGACTGGAGGAGCCAATGTGGGTTGGAGTAAAAACATACAATATTAAGTGCAGTCTTCTACAAACCAGAACGTATGTACACACATGCGTCCTCTGGGCCGTGGCGTCGTAAAACATACACTTATCATCCTCAGTATCACCCATTCCAGCCCTGACTCTGTAAATAAATCATAACCATAGAGTGTGTACTGTATGTTAATCTAATTTTAATGCCATTTAGGAAGATAGAGGGAAGAACGAATGTGACCGCCGCAGTAAATGCAATCATATTAATCATCATGTAAAGATAATGCGGCTGAATTATTGATGCGCGTGAAATCTGGTTGTGCGTGGACCAGAAACGAGGGCTTTGTGGCTGTGACTCCATGTGGGAATTGTGGTTAGAGAGATTTCAGTGCTAGTGTGTGTGTGTATATGTGTGTGTGTGTAGAGTATGCTTCTGATTTTCTGAACACCTAAAGAAAAACCCCACCTTTATTCTATTTTACTTTCTTATTCACTGATCACTGATTATTTTTAGATTTGGTATACAAACATGCACTTGTATGAGGAAGTGTGTGTGTGTGTGTCTGTGTGTGTGTGTGTGTGTGTGCGTGCACAATAGCCAGTAATATGGATGTGCCTGCCAAACATCATTTACTGTTGTGGTGCCAAGAAACGGTAGCCTTTGTGTGACGACAAACTGCCCCAATCCGATTTGGCTGAGGATGCTCTCTCTCTCTCTCTCTCTCTCTCTCTCTCTCTCTCTCTCTCTCTCTGTTTCTCCCTCTTTCCTTTTGTATACGTGTCTCTCTCACTATACTTTTTCTCTGCATTGCCCTTACTTCCTCTCCCTATTTTTCTCCTCTTCTGCCCTTTTCCTGCTATCCTTTCCCCCCTAAAATCCCCCTGTGATGCTGCAGAGTTAAGACAGGCAAAAATAGAAAAAAACACACTCTTTTGTTAGTCAGATTTCCAAACCACCCTTTGGAACTGAAAGATAATCTTTTCAACAATGGACTCGCCGGTTACTATAAATATCATAATGTGCCAAATCGGTACCAGTTTGACCTTTTTTTCTTTTTTAATGTTTTCTAATTCTGATTTTGCCATACATCATTACTGTAGCCTCCTACAGTAATATATATGTGTGAGTGTTTTCTCTAAATATGTTTTCTAGCTTTATACCATCCTCAGTTCATACGTACACAGTGTATCCGTGAAATAGCCACCGATTCGCTTAACTCAAAATCCGTGGAATAGCCACGGAATCACTCAAATTTCCGTGAAACGGACACGGATTTCGCTACAATGCAAGTTAATGACAGTCATATCCCGTGGCTATTCCATGGATATTTTTTCCTATTGGTTTGTTCCAAGTCACGTGACTTTTAAGGTCCCGGCGGTCAGAACAAAAAACACGGACAGTTCTCTCATTTTTAGTGAAAAAATCAATATTTTGACTTAGTTTCTGCATAAAAATGGATTTTGATCACATTTCTAGCGAGAAATATATGTTTTATTTTCTAAATATTCACTCAGTGAATGTACATCATCACTTTGTATGTTGGAATAGCCACGGGATATGACTGTCATTATATTGCATTGTAGTGAAATCCGTGTCAGTTTCATGGAAATTTGAGTGATTCCGTGGCTATTCCACGGATTTTGAGTTCAGCAAATCTGTGGCTATTTCACAGATTCCTGTGAGACCATGTTGAGTTTTCACCCAAATCCCTGTATGTACAGTATTGGTGCAGTCCGGACCATGTCTTATTCAGCTCCTTTGCTCCGAGTTTCTGTTAATCTCTCTTCTGTAACCTCCAGAAACTGCTGATGGAAAGCATTTTAACAGTTTGATGGTCCAGCTGATACGGTTATATTAATAGTGAAATGTAATATTTAGAATGATAATAGCAGCAGCTGCAGCAGCAGGATGGTCCAGCAATTACGAAGACAGTCCTTCAACTGGAAGTCTTGCATTAAACGCCTCATGACAGGAAGAGTAGGCCCCCTTGCAGCACGCCAGCAACATGGGTGCTTGGTCAAGCTGTTCATTGACCAACAGTACAGGAGGCTGTGCTTATACTGAATGTGAACATGTGTAAATGTATGAGGCAGGATTTAGAGAAAGTCTTCCATGGTTCCACCGAGAAATCAATATCCATCCTATAGAATTAAGTGATTTCACAAACTGTCAAGGCAAGCCTTCACGTAATCCTGCAGCTTCTATGTGACGGAAGATGACGACTTTTTGACAGACACTACTGTAGGAATCTATTAGGCATCGGTGTGCTCTCTCTGCAGTGAATGGACCGAGATTTGGATGATTCATCCTCAGGTCTGCTCTAACAGTGTTTATGCTCAGTTGGGCAGGGAGGGACAAGCAGTCCTCGGCTTGTTTTAAAAACACAGGATGACACAGTGAGCCCACATGCATTATTCAGCTCACAACAGAGCCTTCCGCTAGAGTCTCAATTTCATTACAGAATCACAAGGTATGACAAATCCTAGCCCACAGAAAATAATCTAAAACCACCATCATACTTAGAAATAGACAATGAGTCCACAGTTTTGTCTTTTTTGGTGCAGGCAGGGGTGGACAGTAATGGGAAACTTCAAATATTAAAAAAAAAAAATTCCATTCCATTACTCACCAAAAAGGTCCGTTAAGGACACATAAAAAAGTTTATGACAATTGAGAAACTCAGAGGGTCAGTTAAACAGCAGTTGGCAGACGTTGGTTGGCACAGAAAACCACTGAAACAGAAACTGCTGAGACCAATGATGCCTCTCACAAGTGTTTAAAACAAACAGTTAATCAGTAAGGAAATGGCGTGGCTTAGAAAGATGGGGTGTAACTCACATTGAGAAAGAAACTCTCCTCTGAGTGCAATGATGCCTCCCACAAAAGTTCAGTTTGGCCAAGCTATGTTTAGGCCACTCCCTCTTTTGTGCCAGTTGGCAGGAAGAGTTAATCAGCTGCCTTTTGGCTCATGACCAACCTTTCCGCAAAATCTGTTACAAGTCTGTAAATCCCCTAGGAAGCCACATACCGTCTTGCGATTAGCTACATTCGTTACCATTTTGACCATTTATTCATTCAATTCAATTCAATTCAATTGGCTTTATTGGCATGATGTAACAATGTATATATTGCCAAAGCAAGCATCAAAAAAAAAAAAAAAACAAGATAAGGAAAGCAATATTTACAATAAATTATCATAATTCTATTATTCATTTTAAAAGAAAAGAAAAACTAATAACAATAAAAGAAAGCAATATTTACAATCATTGAACAATATTTACAATCAATATATAATTCATTAAAATCATTAAATCATTCCTTCATTATCCTTAACCGACATTGGGTGAGAGGCGGGGTACACCCTGGACAGGTCCTTAGAGTATCACAGGGCTGACACATAGAGACAGACAATCACACTCTCATTCACTCCTACGGGCAATTAAGAGTCACCAATTAAACCTAAGTGCATGTTTTTAGACTGTGGGAGGAAGCCGGAGTACCTGGTGAGAACCCACGCTGACACAGGGAGAACATGCAAACTCTACACAGAAGAGCCGCAGGCTGGATTCAAACTGGCGACCCTGTTGCTGTGTGGCAACCACTATAAGACCTTGTAGCCCCCATTTGGCCAGTTATCATAAAAACAAAGACACAAATAATTGACCTCCATGCCAAATTTTAGCCTCCTAGGATGAAAACTGTGGCTGCTAGAGGGCGGGGATATTTTCTGGACTGACTGACAGACTGACAGAGTGACCTATAAAGCTGGTGCTCAAAAAAGGTAACATCATTTTTGACACTACCAACTTGTTCTATTGGCTTTGGTCTAACATTTTGTGCTATCCTGTTAACAAAGAGACAAAGGTTTGAAAACATCATGTCCTTGGTTCCATTAAATCTCGATGAGTCACTCTTTATTACTGGTTACTTGTGAAAAAAAACATTGGTAGGCAACATAGGGATGTGTCACTGTGTTTTTCACAGTGTTGTTTTGCAGCTTATGTTAATGGGCAGGAACCCTTTGAAATGAGGGATCTTATGATCTCGGTGCTTAAATCTTTGCTAGTTTTGATAAACGACGGCTCCCGTGAATCAATCACGCACCAACAGGCACCGCACAGACGCAAAAACACGCAGCCTGTCAGCCAATCCATAAATCGTCACACTGCACATGGACACATTATGTGACCATATGTTTCATGCCCTTCTGATTTCACTCACGCTCTACTGTTCAGCACACCTGCTCATATGTCTTACACATGATAATAAACCTACACACACACACACACACACACACACACACACACATACTCACTCAATGTTTTATGCTCCCTGAGCGTTGGACATCCAAGGAGGTCCAGTGAGTGTTATCTCTGTAGGGAGGAGGGTGGTTCAGATTGTGATGTGTGGAACCTGGTCTCACAGAAATCCGTGAAATAGCCACGAATTTCGCTTAACTCAAAATCCGTGGAATAGCCACGGAATCGCTCAAATTTCTATGAAACTGACACGGATTTCGCTACAATGCAAGTTATTGACATATCCCGTGGCTATTCAATGGATATTTTTTCCTATTGGTTTGTTCCAAGTCACGTGACTTTCAAGGTCCCGGCGGTCAGAACAAAAAACATGGCGGACAGTTCTCTCATTTTTAGTGAAAAATCAATATTTTGACTTAGTTTCTGCATAAAAATGGATTTTGATCACATTTCTAGCGAGAAATATATGTTTTATTTTCTAAATCTTCACTCAGTGAATGTACATAATCACTTTGTATGTTGGAATAGCCACGGGATATGACTGTCATTAACTTGCATTGTAGCGAAATCCGTGTCAGTTTCACGGAAATTTGAGCGATTCCGTGGCTATTCCACGGATTTTGAGTTAAGCGAAATCCGTGGCTATTTCACTGATTTCTGTGAGACCATGTTGGATGTGTGTGCGATGATGATGCCACTGCACTTCTCTGCTCTGGTTGGTGCAGAGTCACACATGCACACTCAATTGTTTCAAATGAGGGAACCCCCCTGAAACCCTCCGCCCCCCTGTCCGAGGCCTGCAGTGGCATCCCAAATTATTTATAGCACTCACTGGTTGATATCAGCCTGTTCTTTCTTTCTCAGCCCTTATGTAATTTGTCTCTTACTTACCTTCGATACAAAATGATCCGCGTATGTGTCTCGCAGCTGTGACACCACTCTGTGTGTTGAATCATTTATATAAGAATCTAATAAAAGCAGGTGAAGAAATGTTCAAAACCAGCATCAGTTTCATGGGGCATGTGTAACTGACTTTATTAAAAAAGAAAAAAGTAAGAGAGAAAAGAGAAAAGATGAATTTTTTAATTCTGCACTGTGATGTCTCTTCTATTAGGCATTTAATTACAAATACAAGTATGATAATGGGATGCCAGTTTTATAGTTATATATATATATGTTCACAACAGTAGGTTAAATGCAGTAAGGACATAATGGCTTCTCTGTTTGATCCCCGTTCAGAAGCTGAAATGTTTGACCCAATTTAAAATATCAACTATATCTGAACAAAACTAATGGCCCTTTGAAAACAATCTATAAAACATGGTCAAAAGTGCATTTGGTGCACATGCAACTCTCACAGCTATGTTTTCAGCTGAATACTAACTTTAGCATGTGGGGAATGACAATGCTACCATGCAGATATAATATTCACCATGTTCACCACCCTAGTTTTGTGGGTTAACATGCTAACATTTGCTAAGTAGCACTAAACACGTAGTACAGCTGAAGGGGATGGCAATAGTTGTGTAAGTACTAAATTATTGGACAAATGAAAATGTCACCTTATGATGTATGGTCAATGTCTGCATGAAACGTCACAGCAATCTATCCAATAGTTGGATTACATGCACATAATATTATTGTCCCACATAACATTGCAAATAACCAATTAACTAAATCAACCAACTGGCAGAAAGTGTTTAGTAAACTTGTCTGTTAGAAGCGTTAATAGCACCCTATAAGTTGTGCATGAATCTATCCTGAAGGTGGAGTTTTAAGATATTACATGTGTAAACTGCAAAATTGTCTTCCGGCCTCTTCTGAACAGCACAGCTTGCTCCTGAATCATCTGTTGGTAGCGTCGTGACCATAAAGAATATACTTGTTAGTCATCTTCTCTTTCTCTCACCCCTCCGCAACTTCCTCTCAAGGCCATCTCCTTCCCCACAAGTTTTATGTGTTTAATAACGTTACTGAGAAGAAGTGGAATAAAAAAGAAAGATGCAACCTGAATGTGTGGGCTTAAAGAGCAGTGCATTAACAATTTATCTCCCATGTCTTCTTCTCTCTGCCATCATCTTTCCACACTTCTCTCTGCCACCTCCTTCCCTCTTTCTGATCTGTCTTCATCTGTTCCGTTTTCCCATCATCCTTTTCCCATGCAGGGGATGAAGTGGTTTGGCAGTATGTCCCTCAGCAGCAAAAGGAGTAAGAGGAGGAGTAGAAGGAGCAGCAGTAGCAGTGGTAGTAATAGTGTGCTACTGTCCTTGGCTCTCCTGGTGGCGGTGACCCTGATCGCGGACCCCGTGGCGGCTCAAAAGCAGCGAGGTGGCGGCGGGGCCTCAGAAAAAGTGCCGGTCCTGAACATTGCGGTGATCTTGGGACGCACACGCTACATCTCAGACCGGGACATCCGGGCACTGTGGAGCAAGGAGGACCCCATCGACGTCAACGTGGTCACACTGCTGGTCAACGAGACCGACCCGAAAAGCATCATCACCCACATGTGCGACCTGATGTCCGGGACAAAGATCCACGGCGTGGTGTTTGGGGATGGCACTGACCAGGAGGCCATCGCCCAGATTTTGGATTTTATTTCATCGCAGACGCTCATACCAATCCTGGGCATCCATGGAGGGTCGTCCATGATCATGGCGGATAAGGTATGTGGGGTGATGGGCGGACGAATGATCGCTTGAAGAGTGTTTGACTATATGGATGTTGTTGATGAATGGATGAAGTTGTGCGAGTGGGTGAATGGGTGTCTTAAAAATGTGCAATTTATTGATGATTGAATGGTTGCTTTTGGTTTGGAGTGATTAGCCAAGAGTTCTGGCTCCGAGTCTTTGCTGAGCCGAGAAAATCCAGCACACACTTACCTGTCCCCTTTTTCGTATTTGCGGTTGGGGCTGTCCAGAGCAACAGATTGGAGAAAAACCTTGCCAATTAAAATATCAGCATAGCTGGTATCAGGAGAAAGAAACTTGTATAAGAACCATCGGCAGAAAGAGATGACGTGGAGGAAGTAAAGGGGTAGGAGGATGAGGTAAGTATGTGCTGAGAAGTGCTGGAGGATTGGGCAGAAGTTTTTGAAAAGCAGGTAGAGAAAAAAAGAGAGGAAGAATGGGCGACTGAGGAGGAGAAGGTGAAGACATTTGGAAAGGGGTGGGTGTTTGCAAGTTTGACTAACTGCAACTGCGTGGTGCAGTGAGCTGGAATCTTGGATGTCTCCATTCATTCTGATTGGTTCTCACATTTGAATAGGCAATGCCCCGCGCCTGCCAATCACTTTGAGCTGTGAATAGGAATAGATGAGCAGCACACGATACCGTGGATTCATGAGGCAGTGCTTAGCTCCTGGGATTCATCTGATTCACAATAAGGATATTCTTATCTGTGTTATTTGCCCAGAAGATCAAAGAAGGCTTACCAGACAGTGTGTTAGCCAGACTTAAAGATGCTACATATAGCATTTTGTAACACAAATGTGTCCATTGTCAAATTATCAACACATATCTTGGTGTAATTATTGTAAACAAACAAAATAGGGCTTATTATCCAGTGGCATTGTTAGTGCTATTTCAAAATGACTACCACACTTTTGATAAATCCTAGTTTCTTTCTTATAACCAAGTGCCACTAGTGTGTGTTTGTCTTTTCTTTCTCTTCCCTAAAGAGGATGAATTGTTTTTCTATAAACCTTTCTTTTTCCTCAAGATCCGCCAGTGCGAGAAAATCACAAATCTTTAGCACCAGTCGAACTGAAAGAATAGCATCCTTCTCCCTATTTCATGCCATAGAGCAATCTCTCTCTTAGGCGCTCCAGCAGATTTCCCACCAAATCCGGCCCTGTGGCCCACAATAAAACATGCGGTGCAGAGGGTCGACTGAAACTGTAGAACCTCTCAGCGACTATCTTGTTTGTTTGCAGTAAATATACAAATGTCTTAAAGTTACTGCGGTAATGGTTTATTGATCCTGTAATGCTACACGTGGCACCTTTAAGAGGAGGGAAAGGAGAGAAGGGGCTAAGTGTTGGAGGAGAGGGCAGAACAGGAGGGAGGCGAGTGTTGAAATAGAGGGGTGGAGAGGGGTGGAGGGGGAAATGAAGGGTGGGGGATAATCTCGCGGCTTGACCAGAGGCGAGGTTGAGTAGAGAGGAATTACAGAATGTCCTGATTGGCACCTGCCACACACCACCTCCTTCAGCAGCACACACACACACACACTCACACAGTCACGCACACACACACACCTCATGTCCCCTGTCAGCGAGTGTCATTGAAACAGCAGCAATTCAGCTCCTTGACAGCAGGAGTGTTTCCTCTGCAGGAGCAGATGAGGAGAAAATAATCCACTTTAAAGTGCTCGACCCACCACTTTGTCTTCTCTTTGTTTTCTTTCTCCCATTTTCCAACTCGGCTCCAAGCTTATCTGTCTATCTGCTAGCTTTAAATTCACTTCACAATGGGTGAAGTTCACCATCACTGTCACGGCTTTGTTTCTTCTGGACATTTTAGGGAATTTCACAAGATAACATTTAATGTACTGTGTATCTGAGGACACTTTACAGGACAATCATGGTTGGCCTACACCATGTTTTCTAATAGGATATCCAGGGTGGAAGTTTGGCCCTCTTAGTTGTTATTAGCAACTTATTGTTTTCATTATAAAATAATTTCTCAATTTATGGTTTCGATTTTCTGGTTCAAGGTACTGCCCCCTTTACTAACTGCCAAGTTGAACAGAAAAATCAGCTAGGACTACAATACTTGCTAAATGTCATGTATATACAAATAAATAACACCAAAAGTTACTTTGTGGTGGCATGAAGCCTTACAGAGATAATATAAGCAAAGGAACAGTAGCCGCAATCTTTTTTGGCAAGCAATAATTCATGACATATTAAAAATATGTTCGCAACTATCTCTGACTCTTTCCAAATCTCTTAAACGTAACAACATAAATAAGGAGGGAGCAGACCTGTCTGACTGTTTTCTGTGGCTTACTCCTCTTGAAGTTAGTTAGCTAGCTTTTTGTTGACACTAGCTAACTTAAGATGTGACTATATACAATGGTCACAGGTCCTCCTGACACATTTTTAAATAGTCTTCAAAATCCCTAGCACATAGTACTCGTGCATATAGCACAAGTCCAGCATATAGCACAAGTCTAGCATAAAGCACAAGTCTAGCACATAGCACACATCTAGCACATAGCAAATGTCTAGCACATAGTACAAGTCTAGCACATAGTACAAGTCTAGCACATAGCACAAATCTAGCACATAGCACAAGTCTAGCATATAGCACAAGTCTAGCATATAGCACAAGTCTAGCATATAGCACAAGTCTAGCACAGAGCACAAGTCTAGTACAAGTCTAGCATAAAGCACAAGTTTAGCATATAGCACAAGTCTAGCACATAGCACACGTCTAGCACATAGCAAATGTCTAGCACATAGTACAAGTCTAGCACATAGTACAAGTTTAGCACATAGCACTAGTCTAGCATAAAGCACAAGTTTAGCATAGGCTATAGCACAAGTCTAGCACATAGCACAAGTTTAGCACATAGCACAAGTCTAGCATATAGCATAAATCTAGCACATAGCACAAGTCTAGCACATAGCACAAGTCTAGCATATAGCATAAATCTAGCACATAGCACAAGTCTAGCACATAGCACAAGTCTAACACATAGTACAAGTCTAGCACATCAAATCAATCAAAATCAAAATTACTTTATTTATCCACGAGGGGAAATTTAGTCTGGTAGAATCTCTGGAAGAATGAGAAAGCCTGATAGCTGTAGGAGCGAAGGATCTTTTGTTCGTAGCACACGTCTAGCATACAATAATAAAGTTGACAGAGGTTCTGTGTTTGGCCGAGCTTACTCAACTGTTATTGGAGCACAGAACAAAAAAGCGGCAGGACTTTGAAAGGCTCAGTTAAACATTTATTCTATAACATGTCCTGAAATAGTAAAAAGAGAAAAAAAATCCCCAAAAAACAAGATGACTTCTTCAAATTGCTCTTTTCTTTGGGACCGAACAGTCCACAATCCAAATCCCTTTTAAGAAGGAAGATTAATTTGGCATATTTCTGTGATGAATGATTTAATCTATTATAAAAATGTACCAACTAATCTTTCAGCACTAGTTGCCACCATATATAAACATTTGTATTCCTATTTTGCTAAAAAAAATACTTTTTAGTCAATAGACCTGAGTGGAATACATCAGACCACCTTAAATGTATCTCATATGTTAGACTGAGCAATTTATTATATGATTAGAGGTCCTGGCATCTCTTATATTCAGAGTGAGCAGGATAATGTCTGTGATAGTGTTAAGTGTGTGATATCCACAACCCCACACAAAAATAACAAGAGTTAAATATGTTTAGTGAGTGCTGCAGTGTGTTTCCATCCCAAACAGGGATTAAGATTCTTCTAGTGTGTCCTCTGCTGTATCCTCTCCTTGTAAGGTTTACATAGTCTTTTACCCTCCTTTAACAGTTTATATAACTCCTCACCCTCTGTAGGTTAAGGTTTATACTGTTACCCTCTGAAGTGTAAGTAGCCGAGTCTTTCTGCCGCCTTGTTCCATGCAGATTTTCGCTAATCCTCATGTGAAATATGAGAAGAAGCTCGCCTCCAATGATTACGCCTTGTAAGACCCTCAGTGTGTTTGTCTATTCACGATTACGCCTTCGTACTTGTGTGTGCATAGACATGCATGAAATTTCCCAGCGTATATATGCCTTAATGCCTCAGCGTGCACTCAATATACTGCGAGTGTGTGTGCATCCTTTTGCCCGTCACTTTGAGACTAAATCTCCTGGTGCTGAGGACTTCCAGTCAAAGCCATTTCCACATCAACCTCTAGAGAATACTATCTAAGAGCTTCCCTATTTAAAAAAGGCACTATTTACGCCTCATCTCCTCTCTGTCTTTCCTTTCTTGTCTTTTTTTTTGCTTGTGTTGTCCCTAAGCCCATCCCTCCATCCTCATCTCTGTCTTTCATTCCTGTTAATTAGATAAATGTTGCAGTATCTGCCTGCGTTTGTCCCTTCCATACATCTCTCAGCCTTTGTTGAATAATGCATCACTCGCCTGTATTGAAAAGAATACATTATTGATTAAGGAAAAAAAAAAGTCTTCTCCCTACTGCATTCTCAGCAATCCACTATAAAGGTACCACCCTGGCATCTCCTTTAAAACTGTGTGGGTAGAAGAAAAAACTTCAGTTTGTATTATTTTGCTCATTGCTGACATTTCTTACCTTTTTACTCTGTTGTCTCTTGTGATTTTGTCGCTTTTGCTCTCTCCTTTCTCTCTCTCTCAACTTTTTAAGACAAGTGCTTTCTCATTCCTTTACCCGGTGTAATTGCGTAGGTGGATGTCTGGCCCTGCTTGTTGATTGGCTTCATGTAATTCTCACACTAAATGGTTATCGACTGGCTCAGAGGTCAATAACGGCAACTGGATCATGTTGGTCACGAACGCTCTCTGTATTCCTTTAGTCTTTGTTAGTGTCTGCTCTAACTTAGAGCTGCGTATTGACACATCCAGTTTGATTTGTCTTTTGCCGCTGCCGCTGCAACTGTTTTCTTTTCCTCTTGGTTTTTTTAGCGCACGCCTTGTGAATTTAATCATGGTCCGTATGCACCAGATGTGTTAACAGCAGCGATGGGAGATGGCCCTTTCTTTCTCGCTTCTTGAAGAAAAACAAACAATTTGCTTCTGAATAAAACAAAAAGTGTTCAAAGAGGTATAAAATATTGTGACACTCTTTAATGTTTCTCAGCAGTATAACACTGATATCAATTTGTGTGTGTGTGTGTTCTGTATGGTGCCACATCAGTCCTGCCTTTGTTCCTGCAAGGTGATGTCACCTCAACTGCCACACACACACACACACACGTTTGTCTATCTATACTTTTGTGGACTCACAGACTCATTGAGGACTCATAGTGCTTTCCCTGCCCCCTCACCTTAACCTTAATCATCACAACTAAATGCCCAACCTTAACCCTTAACCTTCCATTAACCTAAACCTAATTCTAATCTGCATCCCCGAACAGCCATTTAGATGTTTGTCCCAAAGTGAGGACCAGCCAAAATGTCCTCTCATTCCAAAACTGTGCTGACTCCCTGGTTCTAAAACTCAAATTGGTACAACGATAGATGTGCAAAATATTAACACTCACACACACAGTATTATCACTTATGAATTCATCCCTTGAGCGTCTTAAACAAGTGACACTTCATTTACATGGGTTGATTAATTAATTATTCATCGATTCAAACAAATTAATGAATATAGTGTCTGATGCTTAGTGGAGCACAGACTTTCATATGCTTTGGTATTCAAAGGAAAGCCTGAGACTCCCTGATTAGTCCTCTACTAAAAACTGAAAAAGACACTAAAACAATATCAAGGTTTTGAACTTGTCACTTGTTAGCCAACCCTAAAATCAAAGCTATTTCCCCAGTAAAATAAACATTGGTGTCTAATTAAGTAATATAACAGGAAAGGGAGTGTTGTTGTACTGTATATCATCACGGCTGTGATTAGTAGGCACAAGGCCACAGGCCAAATGCTAAAGGTAATCCAAGTAAATCTTTATATTTGACGATCATATTTTTGAGAATTAAAGACTTAAAAGTCTGAAAGCGGTTCAAAGCCCATGTCATTAGCTTTACAGGGTTAGCGTTAGCTTAGTTTTTGCTCTTCTCTTATTTTTCTAGGTTGTCTGATGGGAGCCACTAGGTCCAGCACTCATATGTTACCACAGTCTTATAAAAAAACAAACTATAGCTCTCCATTGACTTGCATTGAAAAAAGGTGCAATTTCGTCTGCTAGCAAAGAAACAGAAAATGGTGATTTGTGGCCTAGCTGTTTTGTGGTAAAATGTAATACCAACAATTTTAAGAACCCAGAGTTTTTATAAAATGTAATACCTTGATTGTTTCCCTTTTTCTGTAAGTCGATTTGGATAAAAGCGTCAGCTAAATGATTAAATGTAAAATGTAAACTTGTATGTAAACTTTAAAGAGAACAACAGTGAATATTAGCTAGCAGTAGCTAGCAGTAGCTTGCTAACGACCAACTTTTCCTTTCTGGTAGACAAAGAGTGCTAAAATAATAATATGATATGTTTTAATATAAACAGACATTTTGTTAGCGTTTGAGCCTATGATTGTCTAAAAGTTAATGTTTAATATACAGAGTTTCATAGAGTTTTATATAGTTTCAGCACAGTTTTCCTCATTGTAACTGTAGGCTATGTTCTTATCCACATTTGTCCTCTTAAAAGGTTGTTTTTTCGGTTCGGCAGTTTATAAAAATTTAGTTCTAGGTTCTTTAACCTGTTGGTAGTACATTCACCACACAGCAGCTTTTGACTATTTTGCTTTTTGCTGCTAGTGGATAAATTGTCAAGGAGGCTTAGACCAATGCCTTGCATGTAGCTTGCCACCATTGATGAACGGGGTGACAGTGCTTTGGAAAAACTAAAAAGGCTTTATTTGACATGATAGCTTGGTAGCGATTCCTAAGAGCTGAAAAATATTGTTATTTCTATACTGTGTGCAGACTTACAGCTTACAAGTGGGACTGAAAGTGAAACCCTGTATCAGTCACCGTTACTCAATGTTTCCATTTACCTAATTAAACTGTGACGCACAAGCAGACACTCGCCAACAGGCTTGAATTGTGTCATTGATTGATCCATAATGGTGACATTTGTCAATAGATCCCAGGATGAGCAGAGCTTTCTGATCATTTATATTGATAACCTCTATTGCTCTTGTACTCCTTGTACTTGTGCCTAAATGTGTGTATGTGTTTCATGGCAGCTGTCATTGCTGCTGGTGGCTGGAAGCTTGTGGCTGAAAAAACTTTTTTTTTAATACCAACTAACCACACACACCCGATGTAACTGCCAGCATTAATGTAGTAGATGCAAACATTTGTGTGTGTGCGCGGTGTTATTGTGATCAAAGGACATTATTCATCCATCCCTGTTGTTGTCTCCCCTCAGGCGGTATAATTACACACATACACACACACGCACACACACACACACACACACACACACACGCACAAACACACATAGACAAGCACTCTGATGTTTGTTGCTTCCTGCTCGTGTCAAATAGCAAATCAGAGCGGAAGGGAGGGAAGGAGAGAGGGAGAGAGAGAGAGGGAGGCTGAGAGAGTGGATAGAAATAACATTTTATGATATCACTCATGAGTTTGTCCAATTACTGCGTGGAGACGTTTGTTTTTGTTTGGCTTAAATCACACTGTCATTTAACTAGAGCGTCTTCAGCCTGCTAAACCACAGCCGCACTGCCACACACCTCTGCTGCTACTGTATATATGTGTATGTGCGTGTACTTTATCAATACCTTTCCAACAAAGGCGATTTGTATTTGTGTGTCTATAATTGGCTGTGTGTGTGTGTGTGTGTGTGTTTGTGTGGGCCCAGACTGCGATAATGACATCACTGGGGTGTTGTCACATATCCTATTACCTCGGTAAGCCTGTCCTCAGTGAGATTCCCATGGTAACACTTTACTTGTTAGCTCTCCGTGTTTTGTATTCCTGTGTGTGCGTCTCATATGTTACTGTAAATATGAAAACACTTATGCGTGCATGTGTGTGCAGCTACTGTATGTCTGGGTATTATTCCGATAGCTAGATGCAGCTGTCTTGCACATGAGAAATGGCCTCTCACTTCTCAAAGGGAATCGATTTGAATGAATATGTGGGACGAGAGGAAATGGAGCTGTTAGCTCTTTCTATGAGTATATTTCCCTCTTTTTTTTTCTTCCTCTCCCTCTTCTTTTCTGGCTTTCCCTGCTGGCGTCACTTCCAAAGTACAGAAAGTTTGTATTTGTGCTGCATAGTTAGAGCTTTAGTCGGCCTGTGAGTCCTCCTCTCGCTCTATCCCTATTCCCCTCGTCTCACTCACTCCCTCTTTCCTTTCCTCCTCTCTCTCCATATTCCTTCTCTTTCTCACGGCGTCTGTCAGTTCTCTCCCTAAGTCTCTCACGAGAGCCTCGGCTTCAGCCTCAGGAACAGCAGCAGTGTATACAGAGATTGGAGCAGCATGCACACACACACACACACACACACACACACACACAAAGACCCATATTACACAAGCCCACGGATGCTGGCAGAAGAAGAGTGCATTTTAACAGTGACAGCTGAAGCCAGGTAGTCGGGTCAGGAGCTGTAAAAGCCCTTTTTTCTGTAATAAAATCAACTGAATGGGTAGCCCTGACACTGTAAAAATAGAAGTTATGACCCATACTACTTTTCCATCTTCTCCACCCTTACATTAATTGACAAAAGCTCAGGATAGAAGGACTAACACTGCGTTATGTGATCGCCAAACAGGAATATAAATTGATTTTGATGGTGTAGGCATTTACTTTAGTCTTTAATCTCCTTACGCACTTCATCTCCTCCATTTTACCCTTCTGCTGCTACTTAGTCCTCTTTTTTTGCCCTTATCTTCTCCCACTGAACACATCACACTCTTTGCAGAAGCCGCTCCAGTGCAAGACATGCTGAAGCAACATCCGGTCCGTGCTCTGCATGCTTCTGATGGGGCGCCAGCACTGATCAGCTGCTACATTAACATCTATTCAAACTATTTGTTTGCCATTATTACTGTACAAGTGTTTTTGTGTGTGCCAGATAGAGCGTATTGTCACTCTGGTGTTGTTACAAGGATGAACAAACAACAGCCTGGCTAACATCAGACTAATCCTCTTGTCTGTTTGTCTTGTGTGCATTTGTGTTTTTGTGTATGTAAGACTAGTGTGTGTGTGTGTGTGTGTGTGTGTGTGTGTGTGTGTGTGCTTTTTTGGGGGGGTTGGTCCGTCTATCCATCTTATTTTTTTTGTCTTTCTTGTTGATTAACCCAAGTGTCTCAGCAGTAAATTGAATTTCTGATCTGCTTGACTCGACTCTTGTCAGCCACCATAAGCCGACAGAAATACCCGACAATAAATATAACATAAGCTCGGCGACCGAGAGACTGAAGAGGCACACAGAGAATAACGCAGCTATCACAGCTTTGGAGGAGAGAATTTTGTCATCTCAGCTTAAGCCTGACTAATATACAGATAACACATGCATGCAGTTGCTGGCTGTGAAAGTCTTTTCATTCCTCATCGTTATGTCACGAGGCAATTGCATCAATGTGAGTATAGTATTGGGAAAAAAAGCTGTCGCTGAAGCCTTCAAAGAAACATTTCCTCATTTACTGAATGTTTAAATTGTCTGATTAAATTGTCTACACTTGGGCTTTAAGCTGCAGAACCTCAGTAGATCTTAATTCCTGGCACATACCGTAAACGGCTTCATTATGAGCGACAGCTACTTATTAACTAGAAGCATCTTTCAGGAGGACTTGTCAATCACAGTGATAACGTAGGGAGAGAGACAGGGATGTGAGTGAGAG
Organism: Centropristis striata; assembly: GCF_030273125.1. Classification (NCBI taxonomy): domain Eukaryota; kingdom Metazoa; phylum Chordata; class Actinopteri; order Perciformes; family Serranidae; genus Centropristis; species Centropristis striata. The sequence continues at coordinate 4,482,453 of NC_081529.1, forward strand.
GTTGGTTTATCAGACTTTATTATTACCACCTACTGTCACTCAAGCTCCTGAGATACAAACACATAAATATCAACTAACTTTGCCCTTAGGGATGTTGACCTGATGGCTTATTTATGTTCACATGAATATGAATTTGTAGCACTGAACGCATAAGAAGGGGAGTCGGGATTGACAGCTGGTTCAGGATGTAGAGATAAAAAAGATTTTCAGGCGAGGGTTATAAAGTTAGCACCCTCATAGACCTGCAGCGGCTGCTACCTTGATATATACGAGTCCACATACAGGCTGCGCCTCAGGTCCTGTGGGTGGTGTGTTACTATGACAGAAGGCAGGAGGAAACCAGGGACAAAAACAAAGCAATGAAAGAATATGGCTGCATTGTGTATCAGGAATCAACCTATTTCAGGTTCCTTAGTACAATACCTCGCCTATTTTATTAAATGTGAGCATCTTGTGATACAAAATTAATCAGTAAGGGTGTGAATATGTTTTCTATGGTCAGTTCCAGATTTTTACAAAAGTAGATTAATGGCCTCTCTGTTTAACCCTTCTCTTCCATTTTAAAGATTGTTTAGAATGTCATTAAAATCTACAAATTAAACTAAAATTATATTGAAAACCTATAATGGATGGTAGAGAGAGCATGCGCTCAGATGCCACCAGGGACAGATTCATAGTGATCACGATCCGTCCCCCCCACTTTCCCTACATAAGGCGAAAAACATCGCCGGTAAAACACAAAAAGAGGATTAATGCCCATTAGTTAGACTTATTTACATTGCAGCGCGCATAGAGAGTCGGCGTTTGTGTGCTACGGCTAATTGTGCTAATTTTTGACGTTGTTCCGAGCTACAAGTTCCGACTTTCAAGTTCCAACTGTAAATTGTAAATTCTATTGTAAATTAAACACACCATAAGGCGTTAAGGTAGGAACGTTAGACCCGCCTTCAAAATAAAAGATAACACATGTAGCTTTCAAAATAAGAGCACATGGATGTGTTAGCAGAGTCCACCGCAGAATTTACAAGAAGACTGTCAAAATATGATGCCTTAAATAAAACAGAACCCTTATTCTCCTTCACAATAATTCATTAAAAAATCCAATGATTCATCTGGAATAGTGGCATTTGAATGTGCGAGAGGCCAACAAATTTAGGCTTTTAGGACAACATTTTTTGACAAAAAAAATCCTGTGAGAAAAACTGGTTCTAAAGGCTGGACAGACTGGACAGATAAGAAATTGCCCAGCAGTGTGTTCAGGATAATGAAAGGAGGAGAGATGTTTTTGGGTCCTTCATTGAGTCAGCTTCAGGTCAGTAATTTTCTTTGGCCGCACTGGGAATTTTATGTACAAACTTGGCCGTGTACTGTATGTGCGCTTACGTTTCAGTGCACTTTTCTTTCTCTGGTGCAGGGGAGTGTCCTCTTCTGTCTATTCTTCAGGCTTGTTTCTGTAGTTAGTGAAAAAAACAAACACTATAGCATCTTCCCTTTGAGCTGCTTTGAGGTTTGAATAAAAATCCAGCGTTCTGGGAGGTCAGACAACAGTCACTTGCTTTAAGTTTGATCTAATTAGCCGAGCTGCAAAAAATGGACCTCCCACTCCTCAAAGCTCAGAAAAAGAGGGTCGTGAGATGGGGGAAATGATAGATCGGAGCAGGAGACATTATTGCTTTTAGAGTTTTTTAAGAGATAATTTTTAAATAGGCCATTGAAAAATAGTAAAAAGAGAAATGACAAAGGAATCGGCTTTCATTTAGGGGCTACAAATTGTCAGGGTTGTTTAAACGCTGCACAGCACATTAGAATGTTGGCAGTGTTTCTGTTTTATTCTATCAAACCAGGTCTTCCTGCATCCCCGTGTAGCTCTCTTCCTCTATCACCATCTCCTCCTCTCATCTGCATTTCTCATCTAATCTTGAAAGTCTATCTGTCCTCCCTTCTCTCTTTTTTATTTCCATCGCGCTCTTGTTAAGTGTTTGAAGATCGTGGTGAGAGATTTTCTCCTCCTATCTATCCAAGCCATGTCGAAAGGAGTTGGCAACAGCTGCACCCCACTCTCCCTTCACCCACACACACACACACACACACACACACACACACTTAACAGAGCTGTGTCCTTTGCCTTTCTTTAGTGTTTGATTCAGCTTCCATAATGGCACCACTTTTACTTTCTTTTCTTCCATTTCTTTCCCTTCTACTCCATCTAAAGTTAGAAGAGCGCACACACATTCACACAAGTATACATGCAGCACACACACAGTCATGCAGAAATGCTGTTGCCACATTATTCCGCAGTGTCTGCAGTGAAGGAGTGAAATCACGTTAAAATATAGGGCTGGCTTGCTTCTCTCGCCCGCTCGCTGCATCCTGTGTAGAGCTTCTCCAGCGTAGCAGCACAATTCCATTAAAATGGACCATAGTCTCTCCTTTAGTGTTAGCGTAGCGTAGCCTCGTCCAGCACTGCACCATGTTGGGGGCAGTGAGCTGTGCTAAAAGACAGGGAACGGAGAGATGCAGGCAGTGAGAGTGACATGAATTAAATATCCCTCCGACGAGCCTCTTCCTTGTTTCACTCGTCTCTCCATTATGATGGAAAGCCCCGTGGAGCATGAAGTCAACCTTAATTGTTCTGAAGTAGCGAGCTAGATGGGTGCAAGGATGGATGGATGAGTGGAAAAAAAAGGGATGACTTGTAAGAACGTCCCTGTGTGACAAGCAGTGAACAAGCTGTGAGCACCACGGGGGGCCTGAGGAAAATGGCATTATTCATGTTTTATTGGCACACTCAGTTTATTTGTCTCTCTCTGCCTCTCAACTGCACGTTCCCAGTCTATGTAATGTACAGCCAGCACTTTACTCTTAAAACTTCAGCTTTGTAAAAAAAAAAAAAAAGGATGCTGCATCACATCCTTTAACATGAAAGACAACTTAAGAGGTCTTGTCGAGCCTGACAGGAACTGGAGTGTCCTTGTGTCTCCTCGAAGCTACATGCTCTTCTTATCAGCAAACTTTAAACCCTCAAGAACCCTGGATGGATTACTGAACGGCCTACTGGGCATGCAGCCAGGGAACCAAATATCAGTGACCCCCCCTTCTAAACATAAACTACAAAATTTGACCTCAAGAGACACTTACCCACTAGGAAGAGATTAAAAGAAGACCACAAAGAACCATGTAATGACAATGGGATCAAAAGAAATACAAAGGGATGCATCACAGCCACAAAGAAACACCCCTGTCTAATATCAGGGGTAAAACAACTACAAAGAGAAATAAATCAACTACAAAGAGACACAAAACAAATACAAAGTAACTACAAAGAGGCACAAAACAACTACAAAGACACACACAGACACTCTTTTTGTCTAATATCAGGGGTAAAACAACTACAACGAGAAACAAAACAACCACAGAGGGACACAAACATCTACAAAGAAACGCAATACAACTACAAAGGGACACAAAATGTCTACAAAGAGACACAAAGTAACTACAAAGAGACACAAGACAACTACAAAGAGGCACAAAGAGACTCTCTATGTCTAATAACAGGGGCAAAACAACTACAAAGAGACACAAAACAACTACAAAGAGGCACAAAACAACTACAAAGAGGCACAAATACATTCTTTTTGTATAATATCAGGGGTAAAACAACTACAACGAGAAACAAAACAACTACAGAGGGACACAAAACATCTACAAAGAAACGCAAGACAACTACAAAGGGACATAAAATATCTACAAAGAGACACAAAAGAACTACAAAGATACATACAGAGACACAATGTAACTACAAAGAAACACAAAGTAACTACAAATAGGCACAAGGAGACTCTCTATGTCTAATAACGGGGCAAAAATAACTACAAAGAGATACAAAGTAACTACAAATGGATTCAAAACAACTTCAAAGAGGCTCAAAATGACAACAAAGAGATACAAAACAACTAGAAAGAAACCTAAAGAAACTACAAGGAGGCACAAAACGACGACATAAATACACTAAATGTCTAAAAGAGACTCAGAAAACCACTACAGAGAAACACAAAGTGACTACAAAGAGATGAACGACAAAACAACCACAGATAAAAAACAAAAAACAAAATACGATTACAAAAAGACCAAAACAACTAGAAAGACACACACATTTACCACAAAGAGACATGTCCGGAGCTGAAATATCAGAATATTAATAGCCTCAGCTCATGCTTGTTCTCATCCATTTGCTAGTTGCGTGTTGTTGCACCTGATGTTTGAGAGATTTACACTGACATGGAATGTGTAATGTATAAAGCATGTACTGTAAAAGAGACACAAAAAGTCCATGTGACAGCGACATGATTTATAAGTATTCCGCAAGACACTTTTACGCAGCAGCTGATAACGCAGGCTTCATTGATTGCGAACGTGTCCCTCCACATTTTTGTCTTCCCGTTTTAAATGCTGCAGCGAACGACTTTTTGGAGGGAACTATTTTTAGTTTTCAGGTCATTTGCAACTTGTCTCAGCACTCTCGGTTCTTTTAACTCCAGAGTCCTTAATATGTAGTCCTTAAAGTGTCGTGTCGCATCATGTAACTGACGTAGTGCGGTGAGCTCTTTGCTTCTTAGACTGTAGTGTTTTGGAATTCAGCTGACTTCAAAAGATAGAGGGAAGAGAATGGGGACAAAGAAAGAGTGACTCAACAGCTTTCCCCTTGAAAAAAAGCGACAGAAAGAGAGAAAGAAAGGAAGATGGAATGAGCACAAATGAGAGAGTTAAAGATAGAATAAGAAGTACAGAGAAAAAGGAGAGAGGCTGAGGGGCTTTTAAAGAGGCAGTCTTTAATTAAGTTGATAGTGTGTGGTTATTAGCGATAAGGTTTTTGCTGAGAAAAGTCAGTGCGCATCCTATTAACCCCCCCTCCCCCTGCGTACTGTAATTACTGTATGCAACCTCAGTTAATGCCAACACTGTGTGACCCTTAAATCCGTCCTGTGGGTACTGAAGGTGACAGGGCTACAGCTTTAGAGAAATAAGTAAATAAATAATAAGGTTAATACACTGAAAATGTTTTAGTCTGCTCATGTTTCCCCCGATGATATGTCTCATCGACTGAAATTAATAACAAATCTTTCTTTCATAGAGTTTCTGCCTCTTTCATGTTGGGGCAACACCTTATTTAGCAATTGTGTTGAACTTTTCATCACATTTTGGTGATAGCCAAGTATATTAAACACTTCCCAAGACGTGCATTTTATTATTTTTTTCTCAAAGGGTAAATGTTTTAAATTTTTACTATATTATAGCTTCAACTCTACATTGCCACTTCTGCAGGGTTAAGCTGCGTTCACACTACCAGTGTCAAAGCTGCAGGCTACAAGTCATTTCAGTACGCTGGTGACACAGAGATACAAACTGAAATACTACTCACTAGTCAGTTGGAGCATTTTAGCTGAAAACATCTGATGTTGATGAGACTTGTCATCCCTTTATTTATACAGATTGGAAAACTGGGCTGTTCGGTGTAGGTGGTGTGTGCATATTAATTATCTTTTGTATAGCAGTGGTGGAAAGTAACTAAGTACATTTACTCAAGTACTGTACTTAAGTACAATTTTAAGGTAGTTGTACTTTACTTGAGTATTTCCATTTTTATGTAACTGTCAGGCTTGGGCAAAAAGGAGGACTCAGATGCAGATAGGCAGCAGTAATGACAGGCTTTATTTTACTGAATACTACTACATAATTTCTCATAGACAGAAATGATAAATCAACAAGCTATGAAAATCTAGAAGGTCCGAAGACACACCAAGAACACAAAACAAACACAGAACCAAAAACGCTCCCGAAGGAGGAAAAAATAACTACTCTGATCTTATCAGGAAATACTCTATGAAAATTTAGAAACAAAAAATCACTCCGAAGAGGAAAAGCACACAGGCTATGAAACTATCTACTCTTATCTACGTTACCAAATTAACAAACAGAAAACGCTCCAAAAGGAGGAAAACAACGCTATAAAAATTACTCTGACTTAGAAAATAACAAAAAGCTAACCAGAAAACTATGAACAATGATTCAACCTACATGCAACTAAAACTCTCAATTGGAGGCAATATTTTAGGTGAAAACTCACCATATTCAACAGTTGAATAGCGTGAAAAGCATGAAAAAGCTCACAATGTCAATCCCTAAAAACAAGTCTTTAAACAATAAGATAATCAATAATAATAAGCACAAAATAATAATACTAATAATTTAAAAAGCACATAAAGCTATGGTCAGTAGGTACATTATACTCAAAACAATATAATTTATATACTATAGCTAGCTAGAAGAAGAAAATACTTGGAAGGTTCATGTTTTTTGCAGTGTAAGCAGCAATGCTGGTAAACAGCTGAAACTGCAGCTAACTACCATTAGCTAGTACCATACTATAGCAAAATGCCACAGCAGCAGAGTCTTTAAAAACACAGTAATTGTGATGGTGTTGATAAACAAGGTGCAAAAAAAGATGGATTGGTGCGAAGCTTATTTCACCTCTTTTCTATATATTATTTTTGTGGTGTTGACATTAAAAAAAGTGAGCTCACGGTCGCTGTCTCTGCTCATCTTTTCTCTCCGTGCCCTTAAGACTGCATAATGTAGGCCTGTAAGGTTTTTCTTTATATTCATTATTTAAAAAAAACTCAATTCAATTAAATTCAAACAACTTTATTTATCCCAAATAGGGCAATTCAGTTTGCAGTCATGCCAGAGAAGAGATGAGAAGTTTTGTTTTGAAACAAAATTTTGAACTGAGCCATGTTGGTTTTGAAAAAGCTGACTCTTCAGAATGAAACAGATCACAAAAATTAACTGATATTAAATACATCTTACAATAAAAAAGATTATGACAGAATTCTGACAACAGAAAAGTCTAATGCAACATCTGCATTGTTCACATAAAAATATTCATTAATGCTGCTTTAAAGGAATAACATAATGATTTAAAAAGTACACAGTATAGCCATGTGTGGGCTTCATGCTGATGTACCCTAATACAGTAGAACCTGTTCCTATGTTCTAGTTTGGTGTTCCACTTCCCTGCAGCTTCAGCATCACGCTTCCTCTCTGTCCCTTTCCCCCATCTTTCCCCTTTCTGTCCATCTTGTCCAGCCTTTGGTGGGTTTACAGTCTGTTTGGGAGGTGTACACTAAAACATATGGGGTGGATTTAAAAATAGCAAAGGAAGAGAGAATAGCAAGGAAGGGAAGACGAATGCAGGGGGGTGCAAAGAGGGAGAGTTTCAGGGTCAACATTGACAAATGGGTCTGCGGAGTTAGCCGGGGCTCCGGGGAGCACCGGCAGTTAGGTCAGCGCTCCCCAAGGGGAACAGGGAAATTGGGTTTTTACCTGCTGAAACACCTGAGAGAGAAAGAGAGGGAGTGAAACAGAGAGAGGGTGTAGATATAGATAGATAGAGGCTGTAGTATTTGTGGCCACAGAGAGGTGTTTTAGCTTCACCTCCCTGTTATTTAAAGACACAGGTCAGGCTTTGGAGTCACATTTTGTCCAGAGGCACAGCAGCAGTGTAACCTTTACACAGGGCTGTGGAGTGTGCTTTACAAAAGTACCCTGTGTGTTTGTAAGGGAAACTATAAAAAATGCTCCTATTATCGGACCTATTCGTATCTCACCACTGATTTAATGCCATGAAGGAGGTCATGTCATTTACATTAAAATAAGGTTCACTGTGTCTTGGTGGTGTTGAGTGGTGGATGAAGATCTAGGTTTTGTGTCTTGTAGTCAGCAGTCTAATAGCTGTGGGACATAGTTGAACATGGAAATGGACTTCGGAAAGCCACCACTCATGTTATGACCCCTTATACACCCTAATAAGTTTCAATAATTGATTAATTATTTAATTCATTAAGTCATTTTTATTAGACATTTTTGGATATTTTTCACCAGAACAACACAAAATTAATCTTCAGGTTCACAGCTTTCAGATGATGTTCACCACTTATATATGGCATTTATTGTTGACCTGCTATCTCCCCCTAAACAACCACTGCCCAGAACCACAAATTCTTTCAAAAAAAGGACCTTGAATGGTAAGTGGTTAACAATTCTGCTAATCTTTCTCCAATAGTTATCTTCTCGATTTGTTGTAATTGCATTCGCGTAACCAGACATTAGACATATATGGCTATTTTTATTATCATTATATCATTATATGTCTGATGTGATATAATATGACTGTTTTTATATCACATTGGAAATCATCTACGTAAGATTTGGATTGAGATTAAAATTCAATGGAAAAATTCAATCCCTGCTTTTAAAAATATATATATATATATTTATTTAGTTTTGTTTTTACAAAATTGACACATAGGTCTCAAAAAAATACAAAACAAGCAAACATACATGAACATGGCGGCCAAAGGTTACATTATTTAAAATCATGAGGCCTTGAGGATCCATTCAAAAGAGAATTCATGAGTGTAGAGCAAATGGGTATAAGTGTGCAGAGGGTATAATTACTCTGCTCCAGGTTTGTTCATAAAATGAGCCAGATAAATTGTCCCAATACTCTTTGAAAAACCTCCTGTTTATCCTTAAGCGTGTATGCAATTCTTTCCAGGGGTAAACAGAAAGGACTGTGGACTGTGGTTGGGGTCAAAACATATATTTGCACATATTGTTCATTCTGCATATACACATACATGCACACACACGCACACACACACACACACACACACACTCACTCAGACAAACACGCACTCACAGGTACATATCTTCTCACAAGGACGCACAAACACACACTCACAAGCACAAATGAAAAAAAAAGTTGGTAATAATTATTTTGTACTTTACATATCTGGATATAAATATGAATATAAAATATATATATTTTTTAAACACACCTTCCCAACAAACCAACTCTGCGAGAAAGTATTTATACATGTGAAAACAAACCTTAAAAGGCCAGTTATTCAAATTCCACAATTAGCAATACACATTATCAGATTCCTGCAGTAGTTAACAGGTTTAGGATCGAGCTACAGGCTATCATGAATACCCTCATTACAATACAATACGTACGTGGCATTCTTCCTCCCAACGTCCTCGCAACACCGTCTCCAGGTAAACCACCACTTTGTGATAGCTTAGATAAGCTGTCCTTGAGAGAAGTGATCCTTTATTCTCTCTACTGCAGTAAACCCACGCTCTGCCTTGGCCTAGCCTGGCTTTCTGAGCTCCAACATTGAAGCTCCTGAATGAATAGAAACTGAGGTTTTTTATTAAAGCGTTTGGAATTCATTGAAATCAGTGAATTTCAATAGCACATTTAGAATGGCTGGTGAGGAGTCATGACAGTTTTTCGCGTTTTGGCTTGAGTGTGTGGGTGCAACGTGATCAAGCTTTTTTTGTATTTCCGAATTTATGTACGTGTGTGTTTGAGATGTTCGTTTAGTCCAACCTTGACAAGAGGATGGGGCATTGTTAGTGCAAACCCACTGAGAAATATGCCTTGACAGAGAGAGAAAGAACACACACTATGTCAAAGTGAAATCATTTTACTGGACACATTCTACCTCTTAAAACACACGCACAACCACACACATTGCCAACCTGCCAAACACCATTTATATCTAAATAAAATAAATAATAAAGTCCTGTGCAAAAGTCTTATGAAGGTGTGAAAAAATGTCTAGAAGAATTGTGTTGGTTTGAAGGCAAAGGGTTGTCACACCAAATATTGATTTGATTGAGATTTTTCTTCTGTTTTGCATTTTGTTAATTCATTAATTCATTTCTATTTTTGAAAGCATGCTTATTTTACAGGATTTTTTCACACCTGCCTTAGACTTTTGCACAGCACTGTACATACTACAGTGGCAAGAAAAAAGTATGTGAACCCTTTTTTCTTTTTTTCCTTTTATTTGTCATAAAATGTGATCTAATCATCATATAAGTCTCAAATATAGACACACACGATGTGCTTAACCTAATACCAAAATTATAATATTTCATGTCTTTATTGAACATATCCATGAAACATTCATAGGTCTGGTGGAAAAAGTAAGTGAACCCCCAGAATCAAAAATTGCTCAACCATTCTTTGGCAGCAACCAGCAGCGCTTCTGTTAGCTGCTGATCAGACCTGCACAACTTTCAGGAGGAATTTTTAATCTTATGAATAGCAACCTCAGAAGGTTTTATTTTTTTTTTATAGGTCAAAGTAGCTCTACACCTTTAACCCAAATCGAGCTTCATTGATTGGACTCCAGGTTTGCGAACTTCTGGATCCTCTTGATGGAGTCATTAGCCAGGGTTCACTTACCTTTTCCACCAGCACTCTGAATGTTTCATGTATTTATTCAATAAAGACATAAAATATTATAAGTGTGTTAGTGGTATTAGGTTAAGCACACTTGCATCTAAATACTTGGGATTTAGATGCAGATCACATTTTACAAATTAATGCAGAAAACTAGGTAACTTCAAAGGGTTCACACATTTTTCCCTGCCGCTGTATATTAGAGTATGCATATTTGAGTGAGTGTGAGATCCTAACATATGCCTGCGTATGTTAAAAAACCACAAGTATTGAGGCCACACACACACACACACACACACACACACACACACACTTGCATTGAGTTGAATGCTAAATGAATAGCTTCAGCTGGCCTTGGTCTGCAGTGACAGCACTGCAAAGCCATCATTTATATGTGTGTGCAGACTGTAATAAATTACAGCTAGTATACTGCAGGGAGGCTGTAGTTAAATGAGGGAGCTTTTAGTCTTCATCAATAGCTAAGTGTGCTTAACATTGTGTGTGTGTGTGTGGGTGTGTGTGTGTGCGCGTGTGTGCGTGTGTGTGTGTTTAGCAGTATCCCATAGCCCAACAGTAAAAACAGCTACTTTATTCGTTAAAGTAGTTCATTCATCTGTGTGTGCTTGGCTGCCCTCACTCAGTACACTTCTCCAACGGCAAGATTTGCCTCCAATAATCAATCCGACTTCACTGGTGGGGAAAACTAAAGTAACTTGAGTAGATAAGAGAGACACCTTTAAATATTGCGTGGATCACTTTTTAAATGGGTCAAAATCAAAGCGACACAGTGCATAGTCTGAAAAAAGTACCTTTACGTCAATGTCAAATAACAAAAAAACCCCTCATATGATCGAGGTATTATTATGGTCTTGTTGAGACTGGCCTCCCCTCAAAAACTAGCCTATAAGTCGTTTGTACAGGCAGCAAAAATACGGTCCATATTGATATTGGACTGTTCCAATCCACTGCCCTCCAGGGGATGTAATAATAAAAAAATGAATGAAGGCGATGCAGAGGTTAAATGGTGGAAGTTGCAGTTAGGGTGTGTGGGAGAGGTGGTGGAATGGTCGAACAGATCCCGGACTTTCACCCAGAACAATGGAGTTTGTGTCCCAATTGGAAACAAAAGTAAAAGATGTGATTTAAACATCACTGCACTTCCACGCCTCACGTTTTGAACATCATGTTTTTACATAACTGTGTGACTTCCGGTAGTTACGTCACCCTTGTTAGTACTTCACTTCCGGTATTTACGTACATTTATTTACTGTTTGAACTGTCTTTTATAATGAATTACCAGGAAGTGTTTTGCCCTAAACCTAGGTCAATGGTTTTGTAGCCTAAACTCAACAGATCTGCAGCCTTTTTTACAACTGTGCACTATTTTTAGAATGCTGTGCTCCGTTAGCCTGGGTATACCTATACTGCCTTGCGAGCTCGAATTTAATTTCGAACCTCCATCCAGTCTGGCAACCAGGGCCGTTTCTTAGCCCTGTTTTAGGGATCCAATCACAGAGCGGGGAGGGACGGCAAGACGATGACGCGTACTACTCGGCACTTGGAAGCTTGTAGTTTTCTTACGGATCCAACATGGCTGCAGCAGATGCGAAACTCTCTTTAGCTGTAGACGACGTTTTAAATAGTTTAGAGCGAAAGTTGAAAGCCGAAAGGTCTCTCGGCGGCTCCGCTGTCCCCCGGCTCGTAGCGAGATCACCGGTAGCGGGGCTGTTAGCGCCGCTAGCGGCTTTCTCTGTACGGAGAAATGAACAGTTGGTTTCCAGACTAAATCTCATTTGAGATTAGTCTGGTGTTAGCCAGGCTAGTGCTCCGTACCACTCACCATGAAACACTCACATGGTCGTTATCGGTGGTATTGCCGAACGATCTATTCTGTCATTTAAAGGCAGCTGTGGTTCAGTTGGTAGAGTGGTCATCTACTGGTTGGAAGGTCTGTGGTTTGATCCCTGACCATGGCAGCCTATATGTTGAAGTATCCTTGGGCAAGATGCTGAACCCCAAATTGTGTTCATCGGTATGTGAATGAATGCCTGATGGTGGCATGTGGCACCGTTTAGGGTACACTGTAAACAATTGTCTTGTAAATTAACAGTAAAATACTGGCAGCAGGGTTGCCAGCATTCTACTGTTAATTTTACAATTCCCTTACTGTTATTTACCTTACAGTATGTTACTTTGATAAAACCACATACTGAATTACAGTACAATCCTGTATATCCTTGATTTGACAGTAAAATACTGATACTGCAAACATCATCTAAAAAATAAAACAAGTTCAACTCACCCTGTGATTTGCTCAAGAAATGCAGGATTAAAATGGATGTTCCAAGAAAGGAAAGACCAGAGTTGGCTGAATGTCTCCTCTAGAAATACAGTAGCTTTCCGTATTTTATCAGCCTCACCGCTGTTGATTCTTCCATAACTCCCAGAATGCAATGCTATTTATGGTATATTACAGTATTTTATGGGAAACGGCAAACCCAGACCCATATTGCCCTGAATGCATTGTTTTCTACAGTATAATACCCTTTTAATGGAAAACAGTATGTTATTGTCACAATTTGGCTGTTTTCTTACAGACATTGGTTACAGTGTAGCCTCTGCCACCTGTATGAATGTGAATGGTGAATGAGCCTGTAGTGTAAAGTGCTTTGAGTGGTCGCAAAGCGACTACAAAAATGCAACAGGTCCATTTACCAAGTTGGAGATCTTGTTGTCGGGTTAGATAAGCAACTGAAACTAATTGTGTCAGGTTGGGAAACCACCATAATGGTGTCCATGTGTTAGTGAGTGAGTGTCTGGGTATGATTGATGTAGTGACAGCAGTAGAAAGCAAGACAATCTGCCAAATTATCCAAATCCTCTGTTATACTTTATTTTGCTCCCTCTTTGTTTCATATACTTGCTGTATATTTAAAGCTGGACTGAGTCATGTTTCCACTCTTAACTGTCTTATTTTTCCTGGAGCCCTTTAAATTCTGTGTTTTGCTCAGAAAATGAAGACAAAGGAGATAGGAGCCCAAGGTCTAGACAGCACAGCCATCACACTGAAGGAAATGGTCATTTATAAACAAAATCATTTCCATTTGTGACTTTACAGAACGCACACCCATTCCAGCTGGAGACTTTCTCAACATTTAATTAGCAAATTTGTACCTGTCACTAACTGACAAATAATCAGAGTAAGTCCTCCGGCACGATCACAACAACAGAAATTGTTTTCTCTGTTGCCACTTTGTCTCATAAACATGGAAATGTTGCAAATGAGAATTTAATGATTTAACAGTTGGCGTAATAGTTCTCCTCCTACGACACTGGAGATGATAGGTGCCTTCAGAATGCATTGTAGAAGAGTTGGGGTAACTTTTTACACTTGTAACCCTAAAACTAGAAGGGCTGAGATAACATTTTGAAATTCAGCTTGCTGATTTTTTTTTCTCCCCACACCTGTCAAAATGTCTGTGAAATGTGCTAATGTAGCTGTTTGATTTATTAGCACGAATATTTCAATACTAAAAACAGTGTGAGCTCAATGTGACATTTTTTAGGCGAACAAAACAAAATTTTGAAGACATACACGTTATTTACATTTTATATATATATAAATTTATAAATTTGAGTAACTCATATGCACAATATAAACATGTGCATGAAGACACACACAGGCACACACATGGAGTGCAGGATTACTCAGCCAGTTTTGTGATGGCAAAATGACTGCAGGGGGTGTGGTGATAAACTCTCCTCTCCTCTCCTCTCCTCTCCTTTCCTCTCCTCCCCTCTCCTCTCCTCTCCTCTCCTCTCCTCTCCTCTCCTCTCCTCTCCTCTCCTCTCCTCTCCTCTCCTCTCCTCTCCTCTCCTCTCCTCTCTTCCTCTCTCCTCTCCTTAACAAGTCCATAATAACTGAATACATTCAAAAAATTGTTAGTACATCTATGACGGCATGACATCTCCCTCCTCATTCTCCCCCCTGCTTTGTGCTTCCTTTCCCCGTTTCTGCCTGCTACAGCACTTTAGAGTCACTTTCTCTGTGTGTGTCTTTCAAGAGTTTGTGTACGTGTGTGTGTGTGTGTGTGTGTGTTGAAAGGGGGTAAATTGTTTTCAAGGTTCCTACTCAGCTTGCAGTCCCATATTCTTTCAGATGCAGTGTGTGTGTGTGTGTGTGTGTGTGTGTGTGAGCTGTCAGGTGTTCCTGTCCCTGTGGCGAATCATCTGTCTGCTCCTTAGGGGTCGTCGGCAGGTGCTTTCTAAACAGGCCTCCCCCCGGACACCTCTGTCCTTGTCTCTGTCTGAAAGTACCCATATCTTTCTCCTTTAACTCTCCCTCACACCTATTGTACTTTGTGTGTGTGTGCATACATGAGTTTTCTTTAAAGTGTGCCGTCTCCAGATTTCCAATTGAAAAGCCAGGCTGCAGTTGGCAGCCTCAATGTACTCCCTGCAACAATGGAGCACTTCTTCACTGTTGTTCCACCACAGAAAGGAGCTGTTTGCAACACAGAACCTCAGCACTGCATTTATTTCCAACAGTATTACTGAAAAATATGCTGAACTATTTTGTTGGAAAAATGTCGTAAAAGGTTGTCGGACCAGTGAAAAGTATTGTGAAAAATTGAGATGATGCATTAAAAGGATGTAAAAATACATTTCCATGTTCCTTTAACCTGCAGTCAGTAGGTGGCTCCTTTACCTCCATCAGTTAGAATTTAATCTATTTATCTGTCATAAGCCTCATTGTAATTATTTATTTAAATTGATTCATATAATAATATATAATATAATAATTGTTTATTTTATAATTAATAATCCATACTTTTATATATACACTTTTAATATATTATTATTATTATTATTATTATTATTATTATTATTGACAATATTATTTCATCATTACTACTATAATTTAAAAAAATTAACATACATTTTTCATAATTTATTTTACATTTAATTTTTCCAATGTTATTTTTTTATTTGTCTAATATGTCAATC